>NC_073726.1:3763000-4389750 GCF_023634155.1 Falco peregrinus | reverse complement strand
GAACAAGAGAGCTTAAGTTCTGGAAAAGTTACATTCCATGCAATCAAATTCTAAGGTTTTTGACGACAATGAGTACAAATCTGAAACACTCCCACCCACCTTGGTTTCATCTGCAAACTGACTGAGGGTGCACTCGATCCCCTCGTCCAGATCATCGATAAAGATATTAAACAGAACTGGCCCCCGTACTAAGCCCTGGGGAACAGCACTTGTGACCAGCCACCAGCTGGATGTAACTCCGTTCACTACCATTATGGTCTCGGCTGTCCAGTCAGCTTTTAACCCAGCACAGAGTACACTCATCCACAGCCATAAGCAGCCAGTTTCTCCACGAGAGTGCAATGGGAGATGTAAATTCTCCTTTATGTTCTGAGTTCCAGCCAAAGCTCTCTGTTCATGCAGACCAGTCTTCTACCCCTTCGGTTTGTCTGTTGGTACATGGGGTCAGCCTGCTCCTACAACTTTACGATTTCCTACTTGAAAAATGTCCCGTCTTCCTAGACTGCTTGGTCCTTCAGGACTGCCTCCCAAGGGACTCTGTCAACCAGGCTCCTAAACAAGTCAAAGTCTGCACTTCAGAAGTCTAAGCTGGTAGTTCTGCTGACCCCCTCCTTACTCTAAGGATCAATACTGTATGTTGTGATCACTATGCTCAAGACGTCCTCCAACCAACCACATCACCCAGCAGTCCTTCCCTGTTCAGTGGTGCATCTTCCATGGCTGGCTCACTGACCAGCTGTGTCAGGAAATTACCACCCTCATGCTCCTGGGACCTCCCTGCCTGCTTTCTCTCCACTGTGTTGTGTGATCATTCAAATACAGGACAGGAAGTGAAGCATGCAACTTACCTGGGCAATCACCATGAACAAAGAGCTTAAGTTCTGGAAAAGTTACATTCCATGCAATAAAATTCTAAGGTTTTTGAAGACAATGAGTACAAATCTGAAAAACAAACAAGGAAAGAAAATTGTGATCTTATGGTGGGGGGTGGTGGTGAAGAAAGGAAAAATTATCAGATAGCTTGTTTGGAAAATATTCATCAATCAAGAATCAAAATTAAATAACACAGACAAAATGAAAGAGACAACAACCTGAACTCTATTGTTGAAAGCCTTACAATACCTTTCAATCCTCTAAATATCTGTAAAGCTCTTATTCATCAGTGTAACTTCTCTTTCTTAGGTTTGTATTAATTTTTATTCATACTATGTTTGAAACACAAAAGCAAGCAACTGCACCTTATCTTACTTCTGACTAAGAGTATAACATAGCACAATTTAATTCTACCATATTAACATTTCCTTTCAAAATAATCTTATTAAGACTCTCAATATGCTTTTGCTCACATGATATACTTTTATTTTGAGCAGCCTGTCTGCCAATGCAATTCAGTAGGTCAACCTCAGAAGAACATTGGCATCAAAATAAGCAAGCTGGGATCTGTCCATGTTTGTATCTATGCAGATGGCATGATAAGGATTTTTTTGTGATCAAATGTATTGTTAACCCTGTTTAAACCTTGCTTTCATGGCAGTGTTTCATACCTAGCAAATTTAGCCATATTCCTCAGAGAACAAGCTACCAAGTGAGAGCTGTATTCCATGAAGAAAGTCTGTTGAATTGGCCTGCCATTGCTTCTTCAAGAAACATCCAGCACTTGGAATAGCTTACCCATATTGGGTGGTTTTAGATGTTCCATTTTAATTCAGTTGTGGGCTAGACATGGATATTATATAGCGTAGATCTGTCTTATGTTCTGTAGTAGTTCAGATTAGATGATTTTAGTGTCACTGAGTGCCTTAAATCCTACCTAGTACAGATCTTCCATCCTTGTTAACAATTCAAATCCTGTTTAATATATTCAGAAAACAAAGGCAGAGTAATTAAGTCTTGCAGAAGTAATGATTAGCACTCCCTCTGACAGCAGCCAATAAGGAATATCTAGTTAGACATGGACCTGTTGAAGCAGGTCCAAAGGAGTGCCACAAAAGTGATCAGGGGGGTGAAACATCTCTTCTAGGAGGAAAGGCTGAGAGAGTTCAGGTTGTTAAGCTTGAAGAAGAGAAGGCTCTGGGAAGACCTTACTGGAGCCTTCCAGTACTTAAAAGGGGCTTATAAGAAAGATGGGGACAGATTTCTTAGTAGGGGCTGTTGTGACAGGGCAAGGGGTACTGGTTTGAAAGTAAAGGAGGATAAATTGGGGCTAGATATAAGGGAGAAGTTTTTTACAATGAGGGTGATCAAACATTAGAACATAGGTTGCCCAAAGAGGTGGTAGGTGCCCCACCCCTGGAAACATTCAGGGTCAGGTTAAACAGGCTCTGAAAAACCTGATCTAGTTAAAAATGTCCCTATTCATCGCAGGGGGGTTGAACTAGATTACCATTAGAAGTCCCTTCCAACCCAAACCATTCTATGATTCTGTGAATATAAGAACGCAAGCATTTATGGAAATTTTCTCAAACTGCAACATTTTGTGGTTCATATGTACTCATACTGAAGATAATGTCTTTGTGTTTAACAATCTTGAATTACCTTTCTTCTAACATTTTATCTAATTTGTTTCTGAAACCATGTAATCTTTTAGTAATCAAGCATCATGTGGAAAAGAATTCTGTTACTATATTATCATCATGTGAATAAGTGTCTCCTCTTGTTTATTTTGAAATTGTCACTTAATTTGTTAGATTTCTCAAGTAGAAACTTCATACTCTGTTCAGCTTTTGAATGCTATTCATGATTGTGTAGATGTCTATTATACCTGTTTTTCATGCTAAGGAGTCCTAGTCTATATAGCTTTTCCTTAAGTGGAGGCTCTCTCTGATACTAATTTTACCCAGGTCAGTGGAATGCTAATACCCAGATGGTAGCTTCTGGAAGTGTAATTTTCAGGCACTTCCAGTTCTTCTTGTGAATCATGTTCTTTCTTTCCTTCCCTTATGCAATGACATTTCTATGTACTTGTGCTGACATACTGCTTCTGCCTCATATGCAGCCTCTCACACACTAAAACTCTGAGTTTTGAGGACCATGTATCTGGCTAACAGTCTACCATCAACAGGATTATATAGATTATGACTCCCAGTGGCAGTCACAGCACTAGTAAAAGTCTTAGATTTGTGCATCAAACAGAGGTTTTAAGGATCCTTAAACAGTTTCATCTTTTGCTTCTGTTTAAAGAAAGCAGTCACTGGAAGGAGCAAACCCAAAGGAACAATGTGATGCTTGGAGTACACAATTCTGCATCTTTTCTGATGTGTTTTCACTGTGCAAGAATAAAACCAGTTTCTTCTATTTTTTTTTTTATTTTTTTTTAACACAGACCACTTTAAAAAAAATCCCATTGATTAATCTGTCATGGATTGACTTATAAAGTTGCCTTTATACTAGCTTGCCTGGAAACTGGCCCTCTGTTTCATCCTGAAAGAATACTCACCTCTCACTGTCTCAGACTTCTTTTAAAACTGTGTGGGTCTGTCAAACAGGAGGGAAAAAAGACTAAGCCCCTGCTGGGGAGTCCATCTGTCAGGTGGTGATGCTAAATTAACTTTCTATATAAAGGTAGAGCTTTTCTTCCCTAGTAAAGACTAGTTGCTCTGAATTTTCAGACAAAGTATCAGATTTATTTTCTTTTCTTTCTTAATGCTGGGACTAGCAGCTTTTTGATATTGTTATCTTTTGTTTTGTTTTAGATTTTATTTTGTTGTTTTATTATTTTTAAGGTGTCTGTGTGGTTTTCAAAACTTGTGGGCAGAAATATGATACTTCAGAGGTCTGGCGCTCAGTTCTGGGACAGCAATTCATAGGATACTAAACTAGGCATCAATGCTCTAGATACGTTATATGCAGGACAGTAAAACTCTGACATGCAGCTTGTGTGAATTGGCAAAGAGTATCTGAGACTCCTTCCAGCAGAGCTTGGGTATCTCCCTAGAACAGAGGTTACTTTCCTCTAGGACCAAGATTCAGTCTGGCAGAGTCGTGGCACCACTTCCAGCCCTGAAGTACCAAGCGCCTGCCTGGGAATGGGTTTCTGGCAGTTCTTACACTTGGTCTCATAGTTATTTGGATTTTAATTCAGTGATATTTCCAATTTAAAATAGATGAAAGGCCCTGGGAGTTGATAATGACAAATAGCTGCCTCAAATATTGAGCATTTCAAGATCTTAAGGATACGAGGCTTACTTTTTCTGAATTTGTTGCCTGAGCTTAGATGTCTATGTTTCACCTGCAGTACCACTGGCTGTCCAAAAGTTTTGCTGAATACCTGCCCAGCTGTCCTGAGAAATGTAGATGAATAGTACGCAATCTTTACCTGCAACTTTAGGCATTCACATAACTAAAGAACTACTTTCAGTGTTTCACTTGTGTATAATATGGGTATTTATTTCAAAGCATTTCCTCTGCCCACTTTTATGAGTTGGTCTTTTTATTATCTGAATTTTTATGCTATAGAGGTATTAATCTTTTTGCTGCATCTGAAGAAAACCAGGAAAATTACATCTGAGTTGTATTTATTCCCATCAACATAGCTGCTTTCTTTTTCTAGAGCGAAAAATTGAACTTGTAGAGATCTTGCTAACCATAAAACTGCTGAAGCAAGGTCAGGCATTTCAATATGGAGATAAAATGTTAATAAATGGGGACCATTGTCCCATACTCGAAAATTTATGCACTACATCAATATGGGATTGTTCTCTTCTTGGTTAAATTTGTCTAGTAAATTCTGACTGTAATTGCCTAAGGATATTTTCCTTTACAGTTAAATATCACTAGCTGTGGATTTTGATAGAAGAAATGCAGACTGTAATATATAAGCTACACCATAATAAGTGAATAGAAAGTTTCCCCTTGGAAAAAATGCTACAGAGTACATAAAAATACAATATTGTCTTTCAACTACGTATGCTGAATAGTATTGGAAGAAACCCCAACTGGAATTCTAACACCATTTCTGAGCTTCTTCATTCTGGCTACTCTAAGAACATAAAAACACTGATGCACCAACAATCAAGGCGATGCAAGGTAAATATAGTGCTGCAAAAACCTTGAGATGATCGAAGTAAATTATGAGCACACACTTCTCTATGTTTTGCACAGTTCTAGATACACTGGTGTAATAAATACTTTCCCCATGGCACCAGTAATTAAAGGAACACACAAGCAAAATTACCATTGCCCCCCAAATTTTACTATTTAAGCAGAAATTTCTCTAAGGCCATTGGAGCTTTTTATCTTCAACAACACTCTCTCCAAGAATTCTGACTGGTAAAAGAACAAAATACAGAAAAATAATTACTTTTCTTGCAAATGTTTATGTAAAAATTACATTTATAAAAAAATAAGTTTCATTAAAAATAGAGTTAAAATACTTTTTGATGGCTGCTGTGATTCATACAAGGAGTAAAATCATTCTGGAATGTCTAGGAAAAAATTGAGAAATCACACTGCAGCAATTGGTTTGGGAAGGCTGTAGTGGACATACAATCTGACGAGAGTTCCTAAAGCCATGTTTGGAAAAACCTACAACTAGCAAAAAAAAGCAACAATCCTTGACTGTATGTGGAGAATATAGCAAGTAGGAAGATGTTTTCACCTCTTCCTACAGGTATAGAAACAGACCTATAGGGGAATACTACATGAATACTAGAGTACTACAGTTCTAATACCATATTTTGCAATGGAAAGAAATGTTGGAAAATTGTAGAACGTCAGAAACCTTCAGAGACACAAAAAATATTTAGTGATAACTGAGCCTTTAAGATGTCAATGAACTTATCTCAACAAAAAGAAGACTAGAGGGATTATTTGATCTTAGTTTCTAACTGCCTTCACAGTGAAAAAGTACAGGATATTAAAGAACTGTTTAATCTAGCAACAAACAACACTATGGGAACAAAAGGTGTAAGAATTCAGGCAGACAAAATGAAATTACTTATCAGTCACAATTTTTTTTTAGCATGCAAGGTGAATACCCACTAAACAAAGCATGAAGGCAGGGATAGATTCCCCATATCTCAATGTCAACAAAGTCAGAATGAATGCTTCTGGGGAAAATCCCAGTCAGTGGGTCAAAGTTGTGGCCTTGAAATCAGAATTAGCCTACATGATCTGCCCTAGTCACTTGTGTTCTTAAAAATGATCCTTCTCTCTCATTTGCAGTTCTACCTTGCCTTATATAATACTATTTCCTTCCTTTAATTTTCATTCATACATATTAACACTGCTGTTATTTAAGCCCCTGTATGTACAGCGATAGATGCACAAGCAAGGGTGGAAAATACTTTCATATGTATCCTCTAATTTGTATATGTAGATATGTAAATTGCATGCACTTAAAAGCTGAGATAGTCTAAAGTTTAACAAAAACATGTCAGGCCACAATTGGCAGACTGGTACGTTACATAGAATAATAGAAGTTAATACTGAAAAGAAATGCCCTTCTGATCATTTGATTCCACTTTTCTGTAGAAGCTACTCAACTTCAGATGCCAACATCCTGTAGCTGCAACTTTCTACCAGGTCAATACATATTTGTAACCTCATGTGTTTGCATGAAGGGACAGACATTTCATTGCCCTAGTCTCACTACACTCCAAAAATATGAAAATATAAAGTTGAATGCAAAGTCAACACACATGCCTCCTAAAAATACACCATGACCCTTTCTTTTCTTGGGAAGGGATCACAGGTTCATAGGCAAGGAGATACTTGCAGAACTTTCCAATTGATGTTCCATGAAAGCTAACAAGAGGACAGAAGTATGTGGTGCACCACAAGGAGCGTTTACCTCTACCTATAGAAAGAACCGTTACTGGTCCTTTTTCCTACTATATTTAAGTCATGGGTGTGGATTATTTGCTTTAAAACATCCTGTGAAAAGTCAAACTGTAGTCGGGGGATGTAGTTGCTGGGGACCGAGATCGAGCTACCGGCTGGGCGGTGTGGCTGCGCTGTCCGAGGCGCCGAGTTAAGGCTCCGGTTTCTCTGGGGGTGCGGGATCGAACCCCACTGCTGCCAGGAATGTTTTCCAGGACCTGAGCAACGCCGGGACAAGTACAGATTGGGAGAGGAGTGGCTGGAGGAGAGCCCTGCAGAAAGGGACCTGGGGGTGCTGGTTGACAGCCGGCTCAAACTGCACGCTGGTGGGCATGAGACAGGGTGACTCAGCCGGTCAGAAGGGGTGATTATCCCTCTGGATTCAGCGCTGGGGAAAAGGAGGCTGAGGGCTGACCTCGTTGCTCTCTGCAGCTTCCTGGGGAGGGGAAGTGGAGAGGCCCTGGTATTCAGCCATAGGGTGTGTGGGGTGGTTCTCAAAGCTGCATCAGTCAGGGGAGGTTCAGGCTGGACATCAGGAAGCATTTCCTTACCAAGAGGGTTGTCAAACACCAGGATGGGCTTCTAGAGAGGTCGCCGATGCCTCGTGCCTGTCAGCGTTTAAGGGGCATTTGGACAATGCCCTTAACACCATGCTTTAGTTTTTGGTCAGCCCTGAAGCGGTCAGGCAGTTGAGCTAGACAATCATTGTATGACCCTTCCAACTGAAATAGTCTATCTTATTCTGTTGTGTGGAGTTTGTGACTCCATGCTCAGCTCACTGAGGCAGTCTGCCTTCCTAACAGAGGCAGACATTAAAACATCTATGAAACACTGTCATCTGAGCTGATTTCCCACAACTCAGTTGTGGACAACCAGGGTAACCAGCTCCTCCAGTCTGTGCACTAGCTCTGCACTGACATCATACGTGGATCTTGAAGCAAGCCCATCACCTCCAGGTTACTGTGAACTTCCAAATACAGGTGTCACGAGTAACTTTCTTTCCATACCTACATACCAAGTCAATCAGTCTAAAATATCAGATTTTCTTGCAGAGCCACTCTGTATCTCAAACACCAATCTTTCTTTCTTTGCAGGAATTGCTTGCATTCTTCCTGTAAATGTGCAATAACGTGCTCATAGAGGCCATTATGGTTGACTGACATACAGCACTTAGTGCTTAAAATGGCAGCAAACATGTGCTACCCTTCCTTCCAGTGCTCATGATATTCAAAGGTAGATCCATCCTAAACAATTCCTTTAATCTTTAACTCTTCCCCAGCCCCTTCCTGAGCATCTCCTTACCTAACTAGACACAGAGACTCTATTTTAAAATTCAAATCATCGTGCCACTGGACACATGTTTATTTCTCTGACACCTCTAAATATTTTTCTTTACTATTTGCACAGACCCTGAGGCACTGTTTCATTCCTGCCCACCCACCCCTCCTCTCAACTCCTCCCCAGCGTGGCTTTTTTTCTAATGTTATCTTCTATCCTCCTATCATTCACAACTTCTACAGATGCCTCTGAAGGCATCTCCACTAGTTTTTCTTGTCTGTGGAAAGTTTGTATTTCAAATTACTTACAAAGTCTTTGGAAATATAGTTGTGTTTTCATTAATTAAAAGCCATAAAATATCCCAAAATATGCCATAGAGAATATGGCAGCAAAGAATATTTTTGAAAGTTCTGGGCTGTTGTCAGTGATGGAAAATCATCCCTTTAGTGCAAATGGAAGGGGCATAGCCCAGGTGTCTGGAATCACAGCTCTGTGTCTTGTCTATTAGATGGTACTACTACTACTATTAAATTAGTGAATCAAGTCCTTCAGGATGGAAGGAAGGAAGACATACCATTTTGTAATTATGGTATCTGCACATTGTGGTATCTCCCTACGGCAGCAGTTTCCAGACTTGCTAGCTGTTACATAGAAAAAGAAAAACCTGGTCTGCTTCTAAATGCGATACCCTCACTGTACAGGCAACTTGTAATGACAACAAGACTGTTTAAGTTTAGACCAGACCTCCGTATTAGACGGCAGACAGTCATACCTTTTAATAGCATCACAGTGCAGAAGACTCATCACCTACATTGTGTCAGGTATTTCTAGCAACAGTAGTATTCTGGTAATTACACATAGCTATTCTTAAAGAAAATGTAGGGCAATGTACTGGATTTCCCTTCTGTGCTCCTACAAACTCTCATGTTAAACAGCTTCTCAATATCATCACCATCGAAACGGAGGCATGAGAAGATTATTATATTAATTTAGACAACATTATGATTAGTAGCTCTTTGTGTCAGTCAAAGGGAGAAAAGACCGCCAAACAGCTCCAGATGTCCATCAACTCTCCATATTAGACTGGCAAGCGCACCTAACTCTTGGTTTTCTTCAGATGCTGTTAATGTTCCATTGTGACACTCACCTGATCACCTCATTCCTCACACACACGCACTCCTGGTGTGTTTCTTACTGTTCTAATTTGTCCCAGTCTCAGCTGCCAGTTTTTAGATGTGTACCTTTCACCTCTCAGCTGTGACCTTCAGAACTGTCAGTTATGGATATTGTTTCCACAGGTATTTAATCTTCAGGATGAAGACTGTAGCTTTGCTGTCTGGTCACATTATCAATGCAGTCTTTGCTATAAGTGCTTTAACCTGTCAGGAGCTCTTTGTAGTCAGTAGGTCATGGGATGAACAGGACAAAAGCATTGTTCAATCTCCTATCAAGCAGTGATTCCTACCTGTCCTATTTAATTTCTCAGCTTTTAAAAAGCCAGAAGGCTTCTGCTCTCTGACGCAGCCATATTGCAAATCAAAGGTTGTACCATCTCAACAGTCTTTCAGTCATTGCTTTAGGCTGGGAGTATCCATGACTGCTTTTCTTGGTCTAAAATAATTCAAAAAGTCAAGCATTTCTCTATTCGCTGAAGGAGTTTCACTCAATACCTATTTTGGGATGCCACATGTTGGAGACAGAGCACTCCGTTTAGCAATAGCAGAACAGACTGACATGTCAGGGGGAGACTGAAGTTTTGTAAAGTGGAAAAAAATTCTTAAATGGCTGTTTATGTGTCAAAGTAAAACCAAACCCAAAACCAACCAACAAAAAACCTCAACCAACCACATAACAAAACTCTTCAGGTATTTTGTGTAATTAGAAAGATAAGAACTTTTCGAGACCATAAAGGTCTCATGCAGAAATTGTTCTGTACACTGAGACACACTAGATCAGCATATCTGCCCACCTCAAGATTTGTTTTTCTAGTAGTTTTATGTGATTTCTGTAAAAAGTATTTATTGCTAGCAACAAACAATTAGAGCAACAAATTTTATTATAAAGTCATAGTAGGTTTCATAGTCAAATAAGGTTGATGTCAGGGTTTCTCAACATGTTCATCCTGCACCATTATTTGTAGAATAGATCTGAAATAAATTCAGAGATTGACCTACTGACATAGATTACTTTTTCTGAAGGAATTTTATTATCTGATTCCTCTATTCCTCTGGATGATTTCCTTTGCAATTAAATTTTCTGGATTATTTCAGAATTCAAATCTATTTTGCAAATCAAATGACAGTTAAATAGCAGTTAAATGTTCTTCCAGTGTTTTTTGAGGTTATCATCTGTATTGTGTGTGATCTAACACATATGCTAATTTATGGAATGTCATTGTGGCAAATACAAGTGCTAGTAGACTCTTCTCAATTTGTGCGTCATTTTCTTTTCTCTGTCAAAGCACAGAAGACATATGAATCAAAGCTTTCATTTGGAGACAGGCTCCTAAATCATATTTGAGCTTGTTTACTTGAGTGGTGACTGGCTTAGTAGGAACATTAAATGTGAGTACTGGGGCATGTCAGAGTGTTGTCTTTATTTTCTGCAATGCTTTGTTGTTGTTTTTATGAATGTTGCAAAATTGTGGTCTCACGAAACAATTATTTTAGAGGAGCAGTTAAGGCTGTTTCACTTGCGCAGTACTGTACAGCCATTCCTCAGGGATCTTCTACGCATTTCTGAGAGGGTTTTCATGTCAGCTACAGCTTCAGTATGTTCTTAAATGGCTTGATGAATATGTGTCCCATGTATTTGAATGTTTTTGTCATGGATGGGAACTTTTAAGAATGGACTTGGTATATCAGCTTTGTGTCCTTGCCATCATTTTCCTCAGTGTCCATCTTCATCAGGGGCTGACACAGCCATTATCATGTCATCATACGGCTGTTCAAAAGATCTGCGAATATTTCTTTCTTCTTTTATTAAAACATTCCCTATATCAGTTTATTGTAAGAGGTAAAAGGATAATATTATATCCACTGTATAGGGTTTGAAATTGCTCAGTTCAACTGATTGATTTTGTAATCTGGCTTGCCAGGACCTGTCCTTGTTCTCAGTAAAAATGGTTTTGTCAGATTCTTCGTGCTGTATATCATCTAGTGTGCAGATAGGATGATGCTACCTTGAGATAAACCTGATACTCTCTTGTGAATGCTTGTTAATACAGAATTTCTTACCTGCCACTTCTTTTCCTAATTTTGATGAAACTGTTAATGTATGTGTTTGACTTAGTGATGTTTTTGTAACACCTTTTTTTGTGAGTTCTAGTTGGAGTTCCTTCACTATTTTCTCCTTAGGCTGGTGTCAGCAGGAGCACTAAACATGAGCATGCCATTCTTGGTATTTCCAAAGCTGGCATTTTTTTTTCCCCTTCCGCTTTTTTAAGTGTTTTATCTGCTCTTCTCCTAGGTGTAGATGAGAAAAGGATATGATTTTCTTTGGTTACAGTAGTTCCTAAGTATTAGGATATCATTCTAAATGGAATATTTTCAGTTTGTTTCTAATAAAATGAGTTAATACTTCCAGGACTTCCTTGCCTACTGTGTGCAATAAAAGAGATATTTGTAGGTCCTCTTCTCTGTTATCTTCCCTCAAGGCATTCACATGGATATGGAAACCTTGTTTCTATTATTTCTAACCCTCAGCAATTTCACTGAGATAAAGATGTTTTCTAGGTACTCTTCATTTTTCTTTCAACTTTCATATACTGTCAGGGTTTCAAATAAATTGGCAAATCCTTGCTTTGTGTGGGTTATGGTCATTTCTGACAATATGTTGTGCTGTCCTTTTTGTATATCAGGAAGCCAGATTGTGACCAAGGATATAAAATTTAAAGTAGAGCTCACTCTATTAGACACAAAGCATGATAGGTTCATCAGACACACGTAGTCCAAGATACCTCTGGTAATTAGATATAATTAATTGTAAATAGAATGTGAAGATCTGTAACACTTGTAATTCTTCATTCTCCTTTAAATTCAAGTCTAGGAGGCCTATGTCTAAAGCTGCCTTTGGTGGGTATGAAGTTTGTGACATTTTATATAGAATATAATTAGAATACTTTGTTCACTATGATGATGATATTCTTAAAATCTCTTTGTATTTCTTTAGCGAGAAACCCTACAGTGTGTGAGGCTTTTTGACATTGATAAGTACAGCTTGTTGTTAAAGAACATATTTTGCCAGTGGGAAGCTATTTTACAAAAATCTACCAACGTCTTATATAGCTTTAGTTATTTTTGTTCATATTTATACAAGTTTAAAATCCTCTAAAAGGAAAATCAACAGGCAGGCAAATGAAAGCCAAGAAATCATCTCTGATATCTGGAAAATCAGCCTGTAAATCTACATGTAAGGAAGGTATATAAGATATCATTATATTCCATTTATTTCTATCTTGTTGTTTTCTACCAGTCACAAATAAGAGCAACTCCAAGAGAACCCTCCCACACACACACAATTTAAGGTACAGAAGTACCAAATTATTTGACAAAAGCAATACCTCTATTGTTGCGATTGTTGCTTTGCTACTGATCTGTATCTCCATCGTCTGAGCTTTCTTTCTGACATGAGCCTTTTGCCTCTGATGCATTTGAGAGTATAAAATGCTGATCATACATTTTGCTATACATGTTGGAGAAAAGTATTAGCTACTTTAGCTTTTTCTTAGTCTTCTGCACAGTAGCCTCTCTGAGAAGAGCCTTACTGTTTATTTCCAGTAAATTATTGTTCTTGTTGATGTAATGTAATTTTTACTGGAAGGGCTTATTTTTGGGGGATTCCTTTAAAGGTGATCCATGATCTTTTAAAACAAAAGGTCATTAACTCGAGACTTTTTACCTGCTGCAGTCTCTGCTGAGTGTGCTTGCATTTCTTATTTGAGTCTTGAGTTACATGTATATTAAAGAAAAGCGGTCGTGTCCTCTATCACTACAAGCCTTTGTAAAACATCCCACCCTTCCCTTAAGTTCTTAGACCTGCGGTTGCATGCCTTATGAATAAAGCTTAATGTTTCAGGGATTTCCGAAAGTACTTCTTTTGCATGTTACCACCTAAAAGAGAAAAACATGTGAGGGACTGCTTTCCTAAACGTGCTAGATATACAGAGTACCACATGATTTTGTTGTACAGTGTTGCTATTTTTTCTTTTTCTTTTCTTTTTTTTTTTTTATTTTTTAATTGGTTATAAAAAGAAGTTACCAAATGAATATAAGAGCAGCATGCTGGTTCAGACCAAAGATATAGTGGAGACAGGTAAGTCTCCAGGGAAGTGGACACCTGAGGAAGAACAAAAGGAAGACAAACATATAGGGTAAACTCTTTAAAACACCCCAACTGTTCTCAGCTGTGGAGGATTCCTGAGTCTCTTGCAGTTTCTCTTGCTGGCCTCCAATGAATATCTCTTCTAAGAAGTTGGTTTTTTGTCCTTTTAACTCAGAGAAGTAATTTACATTCACAAAATCCTTTGGCAAGGAGTACTAGTTTTACCTTCTGAGTGAGGAACTACCTCCTTTCCTAACAGAATATTCGAGATAACAAGAACATTGCATATTTAGTTGATTTTTATTTTTTTTTATTTAATGCTACCCAGCACTTAGCGAGATAGCTTTCACAGAATGGTTTATAATAACCCCAAAGTTTTGCTTCTGAGTGCTGTTAGTTACCTGAGAGCCTCTCATTTTGTACATGAATCTGGGACTGCTTTTCCCTGTATATATCAATTTACACCTACCTGCACTGAATTTCATCTGCCATTTGTATATCCACTTACTCTGTAAGATCCTTCACAATCTGTCATCGTCCCTAGTATCTTGAATTACTTTGCATCATCAGAAGCACCGTCACTTCAATGTCCTTAGTGGGCTATTTGTGAAGGTGTTGAATAGCACAAGTCCACTATTGATCTCCCTGCACCACAGGAATTAACATTTCACTCCTGCTTTCCATTTCTGGTCTTAACCATTTATTCATTACCCTTGTCCAAGGATCCCCTGCACTGATGCAACGGCAGCTTTCTTTCCTTAAGAGTCTGCAGTAAAGATCATTGTGAAAAGTTGTTTGGAAATCAAGACAGGTTGTATTAATCACTGCTATCTCTGTGGTTGTTGGCTTTGTCAAAGAGTGTCAGTATTTTTTTTTCCGGGGCAGAACTTCTTATCACAGAAGTTTCTGGATTTCATTTTCACAAGTATATTTACAGAGACATTCAGTAATTTATGCTTTCCTATGCTCTTTACTGACTTGCTAGGTATGGAAGTCTTTTGTGGTTTGGGTTTTTTTTGTGTGTTTGTTCTTTTTTATTTTTTTGTTAAAGATCAGTACCATGACTGCTACCCTCTAGCCTTCATGTACTGAGATTTAAATGAGAGGTTACATGCTACATTTAGTAATGCATCTATTTTATCATTAAGTTAATTTGAACTCTTAGGTGAATACCACACAGCTCTGGTGATTTACTGACATTTTGTTTCTTTGTGTATAACCATACTAGTTCAACTTCAGGTACAGCCTCTCCCAAGTCCCTCCATCCCCAAACCTGTCAACAGATTCCAGATGGGAACCTTCTCTGTTATTTTTATGGTGAACGTCTGTTAAAATAATATATTCAGCCTCTGCAAAATTATTTTGTCCTGAGTGCTCCGTTATATCTCAATGTGCTGCATATGTCAGTACAGAATCCCTATTTCACCCTTTATTTCCAATAGATTGCAAGAAGGGTATGAAAGGAGCTTGATTTGTTTTGTTAGCTGACATCAGAATGTTCTTTTTTTTTGGTCTGACTATTACAATAATTATAAGAGTTTATCATCTTTAAACTCTTAGTGATACTTGGTTGATCTTTTTTTTTTTTTTTTTTTTTTTGGCTTATCTTTATAATCATATGACATCTACTTATTTTTAGTAAATGCTGAGGTTCCAAGTGATCAGATGATTCCAGAAGATTTTAACTATAGCAAATATTATGCAACTATACTGTTTTCAGATAAATCAGTAAGAAGTATTCCAAGCTAACTTAAGAAACTACTAAGAATTTCTGAGAAAGGTAATTGGTGCCACATTCATTATTTATCTTAATCCTCAAATGCACATAGCTACTATTTTTTTCTGTAAAGATTTATATGTATATCTATTTTACAAACAATTAGGCTGAGTCTCCCACCTTTTATCTCTTCCTCCTTGGCCACTTTTCATTAGATTTCTGCTGGACACGACTGCCCACAGCAGGGCTTATGAAAGGTATCATGGGTGTTTCCCTCATTATTTCAGTGCAAAATCTGCCACATTAGTTGACACTGCCACTGTGGATGGCATGAGCTAGCAGGAGTGACTTTGCCTTGAAAGAGAATAGGAACTCCACACATACATTCTTCTCACTGTCTGCAGAGGAACAGCTGGGATAATACTGTTCTCAAATATTTTCTGTACTGACATCTAGCATAACATAATAAAGTTATTGAGAAGTTGCTGTGTGACACAGACTTTGTCTGTCATTTATTTTCAGACCTTTAAGCCTTATTAACCTTAAATCAGTGTTATTTACTGCTGAGAAGTCAAGAATTTTTTTACTATTGCATGTTTGCAATCATCTTCCTACATATCAATTCAGATGCAATATGTTTATGAACTGTCTCTCACTATCTCAGAGAAATCATCCTACTTAAATACTGTGTCTTGCGTTAGGGTTTTGCTGCCTTTGATTTTATACCCAGCACTAGGACAGTCATATTCAAGAGCATAATGCTAACTTCCATTCTGAGCATGTGTTAATAATATAACATTTTATTTATTTATTCATTTATTTATTAATTTAATTATTTATTCAATAAAATTATTTTTTCTAAATCATTGAGACGATATCTAAGTGTTCACAACTATAAAGAAAGGTGAAGTCTGCCTTGGCCTCCAAATTGTGTTTATAGAACAGTCTACATAAACGAAGGTTCAAGGTCAACTGCTAATCATTGGTGGTCACCTAAATTTTGCATAGAACTCCCTTCTATTTGCAGACCATATCCCTTTCAGAGCTTGAAAGGAGGATGGCTGCTCTTGGCTAACTGGCAGGGCAGAGCACGTTATTCTGGTTTTAGCCATTTGTCATTGGCTCACAGCTTCTAATGCAAGTGCCATCACTACACTTCAAATTTCCATTCCTTCCAAGCTGTCTTGTATCATTTGCATTCTACTGATGGGTGTCATTTTATTCTTCTCTATCTTAAGTTTGTGTGTGTGTGTGTGTGTGTGTGACAGCTGCAATGGGCGCTACCCTAAGAAAAAGCAGTACATCTCTTCATCAGCCATCTGGTAAGATTTTTTTTCCCTTCTCCATTATTTGTGTCTCCATTGTATCACTCTATTACACATCAAACATCCATGTCTATTTATTTTTCCTTTCTGACCAAATTCTTATTCTGTTCCTGGCATTTATTTTACGATTGAGTGATTGAGATTCAGGTTGGTGAAAGAGGCAATCACAGGTTCAAATGACATTGGTTCACATCAGCCATGATCCTCCCTTTCAAGTAAGCAAAGTAATTTTATCACAGTAGTGATTTCTGAATATTTAAGCTAATATAGCTTATCTGAGAGCAAACTATGTTCATTCTAAAACATGATTCAGAGGGCAGTTTTAACTGGCTGGTCTCCAATCATTATTACAGAACAAAGTAAAGAAAAAGTTGGTTTTAAAATAAAGTGGATAGAAATCATATATTCCATTCATGTATTCACACTTAAATGTGTCAAGCTGACTCTCAAGTGGTGTGTGAGGGTATAGTTGTAAAAAAGGCAGTAAAGCAGTATACATACCCCCTGCATACGACCCAGCTACTGTGTTTTACTTCCTGACACTTTCAAAGAACAAAGGCTAGGAAATACAACCAAATAGTTGTACCTAAAGCAGAACATGATCTCACAGATTTCTCCTGAATTTATACCACATTGTGTCATGTCGCTATGGCAGGGTACAATACAGACATTAGTCTTAGTGGAACAACTCATCAGGTTTCCATGAAAGTTGTATATAATAAAAATCCAGGACTATGGTTTTGAAAACCACATATGTTTATTTTGAGCATTTCTTTTTTTAATCAAACCATGGTTCAGAAATAAAATCTCAGACCGAGCCAAGAAACTAGCTCTTAACGTTTCTTCATGTTTATTTGAATGGTGCATGAATAAAAAGTCCATCTTTTGAAACGATTCATATATTATCAGAGACCTTTGCTTTCTACCTGTTAGTGCATGTAGAATTATCTTCAGACTGACAGCATTCCCGTTACCTAAAATGCAATTTGTGCACATGCATACATTAGAGAAAATTAAATACCATATGGTGCTGAGCCAGTCACAATTTGTACTGTTTGAAAATAGCACACTTTTGAAGCCTGGTGACAAATTTTATGGGTTTTCTCTCTCTCTAATTTACGGGAAAATAGCTCTTAACCATTTATCCACAGAAGCACTGCCTAAGCTGTGGCTGTAAAAATTCCCCACAAAAACTATTTCTACATAAATGTTTGTCTATAAAACATAGAACAGTTATAAAAAAATATTTTTCCTCTTAAAATATCTACAAGATTTTTTTCAGTTCCTGGCCTCTCTGGGTGACGCTGTGTTTTTACTGCTCACAAAATTCTCAAGCAAAGGAGGTAAACTGAGGTGTTCTGGCAATCCCTCAGACACATTAATGTTACTGTGCATCAGAGGGATTCATGGTGAAGTAACCCCTTCCCTGGCAGAATTTCAGGATGGTGCTCGTGCTTTCTACTGGTCAGCTTGGTGTTAGCCAGAGGTTTTCTGTAAATTGATGGTAAAATATTAGGCAATAGTGAAGCAGAGTTGTTAAATATTAGGCAATAGTGAAGCAGAGATGTTATGAATGTCTGGGTAAAAACGCATCCTTGGCCTTTTCTATAAACTTTTAGAGTTAACTTTAATGCTTACCATAAGCAAAGACTTCTTGTTCGCTGTGTGTGAAAGCTGTAAACTACTGAAGCAGCAAATAGGGCATTTAATCTTTGTATTTCTGTAGTACATCCATGTCCCATCTGAGACTGGAAGCCTCTCGTATGAGATACTGGTAAATATGATAAGAAAATCTGGAGAGATTCTATATCTCCTGAGAGAAGCACAAGACTTATAGTTTAGTGATATTTCCCTCTGATCTGAGTCAGCTCTTCCAGGTCATTGTTTAGGTAACAAAGGAAGAAAGTACGTGTCATTATCCTTAATTTATACATAGGGAAAGTAGTGTGATGATTAATTGGTTACCTTGTCTATGAGGAGCCCTCTCAAGGCTGGTAACTGAATCTCAGGTTTCCTGTACCACAGCTTGTTACCAGCAGGAGCATCCATTTTACAGTGCAGACAGACCAAAGATTCAACAACTGTTTTAGAAGCTTAAGGAAATGGACTTTTGTACCCTTTTAAAGGTGGTTGGTTCTTTTTCTTCTCCTTGTCTCTAGTGTTGATTAGAACTTCTCTCATTTTTCAGTCTTACACTACTGTTCACCAATGAAAAACAGTCTGTGCTTTGTGTTATAAATGCTGCTCAGTTTCCTTCCTTATCTTTATATGAGAAGAATATGGACTATATTGGAAAGCCTGTTATAAAAAAGAGTTGCAAATGTTTTGATATTTCTGAGCTCCAAAAGTGTATATATATGTCTGTCTAATAAGAAACTTTCTGTTTGTTCTTTCATGGAGTAAAAAAGATAATTTGGTAAATGGTGAAGCACTGTGTTTTGAAACCCTAAATCAGAATTCCTTATTATTTTTTTTTTTACCATACTAATTAAAATCATCATATAAATTAATTAAAAATAAAAGCTGTGGTCAACAAATATAATGACTTCCAGGTCTTCCTTATTCTCTTTTATTTTCCTCTTTGCTGGTGAATTTCTTAGTGAATTAGTCACCAGATCATTCTCATAGACATTCTTTATTTATTGTTTCAGTTTCTAAAGGATGGGCTAGGAGTTTACCTGGTAGAAGTCTTTTCTTCCTTGCTGGACATTTTCCCAAGAGGTGAGAGACAGGGAATGGCAAACAAGGAATTGAACCCTATGTAGCTTCTGAGGTTGGTACTCTCTGAACTACTGCAAAAATTAGCTGTACTTCAACAGAAGGCTGACTTGAGTGTTCAGGTGCATCAAGTTAAATCTAGAAGAAGCAGGATCCAGTGAGTCAGTCACAGTTGTGCTTCTGACTGCTAATGCCCTTGCATATGACATGGATCTGGGCAAAGCAATCCAGACAGTTTTGTCCAGAGACTCTTCAAAGCCACATTTCCCATAACTTTTTCCCACCCAAATAAAACAAGATTAACAATCAACAAATGGTATCAACGTGAGAAGTGCAAATTTTTTGCTTTTCTATTAAATAATCAAAATAATAAACCATTGCGCATTTGACCTGAAGCAGTAAATCTGCTGGTCTTGGACCATATTTCTGTCATCTGCATGACATCTACAAACTCTTATATTTGGATTTTGTTCTACCGCACTTGTGTTACATGTGTATGCCATGATACGATGTACCATAGCCACCATATCTCATGCTTTGACTTAATCTTCCAGTCATTCTTTTGCCAGGCAGTGGCATCCTTTTCTGGCAGTGGCAATAAATACTGCATGACCATTTTTCTGATAATGTTATCTATAGAGATATTAAAAAAAAAAAAAAAAGATGTAGGGCTAGAACTTTATTCTCTCTTTGGAATATGTACTAATATACTTACATATTGTTAGTAACTATTATACATAAACCACTCTTTCTGAGTTTTCTCAGGCTAAGTTTCTAAGACTGGTGTTATAAAAGCAGTTACAGCACTCTGCAGTTTTGCTGAGTCTTGTATACTCTCTTATCTGATATAAAAAATGTCATCTATGCACCACACAAAAATATATGCTATTGGCTGTCTTTTCAAGAATGTTTCCTACTGTGGTAGTGGGAAACTAATTCTTATTTTATTTTAATTTTTTTATTCGTCAATATTCGTCAAAAGTGAAAATATCCATGTTTTTCCCTTAGAGTGACCAACGAGAGTACGCAGTGTTATGTCTTTCACTCATTCTAAAACTTCCTACTAAAGATGAGCTTAGCCTCTTTCATCTTAAAGCAAGGAGAACTTACTAATGGAGATAAATTTCAAGACTCATCTGTATTCTGTGTACTCTTGTTACATTCCCAAGTCATGATACTGGGTAAGGAAGAATTCACTGTATCTATACAGCTAAGGATTTTGGGCAATGAAGAATTAATTGTATCTATGGAGCTAAGGTTATTGTTAGCCCAGTTAATGTTTTAACAGTGTAGTAGTCCAAATTTTCTAACACAGAAAAGTCTCACCGGTTTAAATTGTTAAAATAAAAAAAAAGAAATCCTCACTTCATCCCCCAAAAGTTTCCTAGTATCTCTTTTTTTCCCTGGTGCTGTGCTAGCCCTTTCAGTGTCCTTTTAGGTCTTTAGGCTGTCACTTCCATATTTTCTTGAGAAGAATTGCAGGTGATAGTGAGTTTTTAATGAGCTGATGGTGTCTGGAGGTCTTTCCTAAGACAATCATAGAATCATAGAAAGGTTTGGGTTGGACAGGATCTTAAAGACTACCTAGTTCCAACCCCCCTGCCATGGGCAGGGACACCTTCCACTAGACCAGGCTGCTCAAGGTCCCATCCAGCCTGGCCTTGGACACTTCCAGGGACGGGGCAGCCACAGTTTCCCTGGGCAACCTGTTCCAGTGCCTCTCTACCCCTACAATAAAGATTTTCTTCCTAACAGCTAATCTAAATCTACCCTCTTCTAGCTTAAAACCATTACGCCTTGTCCAGTTCGGGCCTTCACCAGGTTTCAGGGTTCAGGATGTGTACAGTGGGCAGTTCTTCGTTCTCCCAGTCCCTGCCTTTGCCTTCTGTGATTTGGGAAGTGTGGCTGGAGCACTTGCTGGTGAAGGCTGAAGCAAAACGGCATTGAGTACCTCAGCCTCCTCCATATCCCAGGTAACCAGGTGTCCTGTTTCCTTCTGGAGAGGGCCCATGTTTCCCTGAGTCTTCCTTTTCTTACTGATGTACTTATAGAAGCTTTTCTTGTTTCCCTTGATGTCCCTGGCCAGATTTAATTGTATCAGGGTTTTAGCTTTCCTACCCTGCCTGATCCCTGGCTGCCTGGACAGTTTTTCTGTTTTGTTTTGGGGTTGGTTTTTTTTTTTTTTCCCCAGGCTACCTGTCCTTGCTTCCACTGTCTGTATGCTTCCTTTTTGTATTTGAGTTTCTTCAGGAGCTCCTTGTCCATCCATAGAGGCCTCCTCATGTTTTTGCCTGACTTTCTCTTTGCTGGTATGCATCACTGCTGATCTCGGAGGTGATCCATGAATATTAACCAGCTTTCTTGAGTCCTCTTCTCTCCAGGGATCTGTCCCATGGTACCCTGAAAAGGTGACGTTAATAGTGGAGATGTCTTCCTCCTTTATCCTGGGACCTGCTTGTGTGTATTTCCATGTTTCCCCACCCTGGCTTTCTGGCTGCTCCCAGCTGAATGTGAATGTGGCCCCATGGCCTCCCCAGGCTTAACTCCCACCAGGGGTCTTCTTTACTGGGCAGCAGCCCCCTGGGTTTGCCAGACCCTTCCCAGGGAGGCACTGGTGGAGCTCAGGCCCAGGCTGGGGGGCAACAGGCACGCGGCCCCGAGGCAGGCGCTGAAACAGCCCAGCCTGTGCCGGCCAAGGTGAGCCCAGGCCAGCCCCCAGAGCTGGGCTCTCAGCTCAGGGCAGAGCTTGGCACTTTTCTAGGAATGGCAAAGATCTTATTTATCCAGCAACAGCATACTTCAACCCCAGGAACTATTTTTAGATTTTTCTTCTGTTGTATTCTCTTCTGCTATTCCATGTCTTCATTTTCTTGAAGTGATCAAGGGCTCAACAAAAATGGATAATGTAGTGTGTAATAGGATGATAAAATATTTTCTTCAATTTTTAATTTATACAACTTGTTAGTCTGCATACCAGTCTTTCATAAAGGAAAAAGTGTAACTGGAGTGAGCTTTTAGCTTTGCCTACTTATGCTGTACTGTCAGTAACTTCCTGAATGTAAACAGAAATGTTTTAAGAAGTTCTGGCTCGATTCTCTTTCAAATCAGTTGGTGTCCTAAATATGTTTCTGTCTATATTTCATTCAGTTCTGTTGCAGCTCTCTGCCCTGATCCTGTAAAGAATTGCTGTAACAAAGCTTGTGGACCTGATTTGTCTCTGCCGTGCTCTCTACCAGCTCTGACAAAGCCTTGCAAGGTGATGTAGCCCACTGTGGGTTTTTTGTATCTTCTGCCAAATTGCTTTGGCCTATGTATTTTGCCACAGTGTCTGTGGCTTTGTTTGTACTTGGCCGAGTTCATGCTTTGCCAGATTTTGATTTTCCAGGAGTCTCCCTGACTTTTTGTTCTCAAAAGAAAATTACAGCTTAGTATATTATCGCATCTATTCAACAAAAGCCCATCTACAAACCTTTCCTCATGTAACCAAACCTGCAAGACTGGCTTTTTGTCTTCTTGTTAGTCATGGATTATTTTTTTGTTGTTGTTTTAACTCTTCTGTATATTCTGATTAAAACAAACAAACTCAACACATTTTACCTAGCCTTATTTTTATAATTGCATTTTCAGGCGTTTATACACAAATAATATCTATAATTACTTTTGCCCACCTTCCTTTGGCTTGCGTCTTTAATTTCAGGGTGAGAGCTGGGAGGACAGCAATGTTCATTTCCCTGATGCCCTGTGTCTGTCTGGAAGGGTTGGTGAGATGGTGACTAGAAGATGCTGCCTGAATGTTAGCATTACTCCTGGGAGTGAAAGATGGACACACAATGCTTCAGTCTTAGGGGTTTTATACTGTTGTAGCTGCATTTACCACAGGCAGCTATAGTTGCAGTAGTATTCTGGAGAGCTCTGGAAGATACAGTGAAGAAATGTCACGCTGTCAGGAGGAGGAATGGAAGATGACAAGCAGGCTGGGAAAAGAAGCTACAGCCAAACTGGAAGCATGGTGTCCTTTTAAAATAGAAAACAGTTACCAAAATGCCAGCTAAATAATGTGCCACAACTATCAAAAGGGTTAATAATCAACCATACATTCAGCATATGTCTCAGTGGCTGCGAACATTGTTGGCAGCATGTATTGACAGGAGAAGTCAAAGCTTTCCACTGAAGTGAGGAGGCAGAGAAAACAAAGTGATTTCTAATCCCCATACAGCTTTTACGATTTGGATGAACTTGATTTTTTTTCCCCTCCACTAAGCTTTTATTTTCTGAATAAGAATGTGAGGTTGCTTGCCCAACCTTCGTTTCAAAGAGTCTGGTGCCTGGGTCTCCTGAGGCGTGTTGTCATAGAGGTGTACTTGCAGCAGATTAAGCCACACAGATCTGAATTGCATGATCTTTTACTGTCTGTCATCATCAACATCCTTCATTCAGAAACTGCAACATTTCCCATGTATTCATCCCCTGGTCTAAACATTGTCCCCCTGGTAATCTATATGGCATGGATGTAAGCAGTAGACTGAGTTGTCAGCACTGTTTGTATCCTGTTAAGAAATACTATTCTCTATTGCTGTTCAAGGTCAGCATAGTCCTTCTGAAAGATTTTACAGAGGGAACGAGTGTCACCTGACAGAATATGAAGACAGGTCATTTGCTGGAGTACACATTTTTAGAAGCTTGGGTATGAAAGTCTTAACCTTATTCCATAAATTACGATGCAGAATGTCCTCTGTGTTCTAAAATTACACCTTTTATGTGAGGTCAATATTTCCACAAGGTTCTGTAGTGAAACAAGTCTTTGAAACACAGCTTTATTTTCAATTTTTTTTTTAAATTTTAAAAAATAAAGGCATTCAGTAGTTAGCATGATATCGGTAAACAGTTCAGAACTGCAGACTGGGGCAGATTGGGGCAATAGATACACTGGATTGTTTAAAATTCTTGTAAAGAATAGTTTGCACTGCACTTGGAGCTATAATAATCACAAAAAGTTGCAATTATAATAATGCCTACGTAAAGGCAATCTTTTCAGCCTGAAACAACAAAAAACCCCAAACAAACAACACTTCACTGTCATTATGAAGCTATTCACTAGTCATAGAGACTGAGGTGTTACAAAAGTGAATTATAAAATTGTGTTAATAGCAGTCATAGGACATTCATGTCTGAAATCAGTTCTGAAAGAGAAGGTTAAGAAGTGATGAAAGAGTAGATTTATTTTAAAAGTAATAATTCACTGAAGCTCCTCTACCTAGTGGGAAAGAATATATTTTGTTCTTATGAAAATGAAATTTGTAGGTAATGTTACAGTTAGAGAAAAGTTGAGACAGTATAATTTTAGAGATCTGCCGTTTTTCGTATTTTTCAGCCCTGATTGCTTTTTGATATGTTATCTTGTGAACAGTGGCAAACAATTTTATATAACTCTTGCAGTTCTTAATGGGTTTGAGTATGAAAGCTTAAAGATGCTCGTTTAGAAATGAACTAATACCATATATTATAAGACTGCGTTTAGCAAAATAACTTGGGAAACCACATAAGGCACAGAATGGGCTTCTTCCTTAGGAAAAACTCTTCCATCCTATTGTGACACTATTTTCAGTCTTGTCATGAACAAGCCTGAAAGGAGAAGAGACTGATTTTGCTTTGCACACATGAGTCTGAAATCACAATGGCTGGCTGCTATAGTAGAAACTCTTAAAAAAATTAATCAAGCTCAGTGATGAATTAGCAAAGGCATATATCACCTAACCTGTAGGCACGCAAAATTCAGGACAAACAGCTGTTTTGACATTTCTAGCTGGGAATCCTGCCCTCCACAAACATATTTGATGCTCAGACATGGTCTCTTGGCTGCTTGCAGTCGTCCCCATCTGTCAGGATGGCACTGTGCCCACACACAAGGTGGTATGTCAGCTTTGCTAGGGCATAGGTGTCAAGTAAATTCTGCTGTTTGCAGAGCTTTGCATGTGCTAGTTCTTCAGTAGGAAGCTTCTGCTCTGTCACAGTAAGGATACCTCTCAACATGATTCCCTACACTTGATTACACCTGTTGACACTTTGGTATCTAAGGAAGAATACTGAAATAGTACAAGCAAGAAACATCCGTATGCAAGAATGCATTTAGGATTCTGTATTGCACATACACTGAAAATCCATTCCTATGTTTTTCTTTTTTCTTTTTCTTTTTCTTTCTTTTTTTCTTTTTTTTTTTGTTTGTTTGTTTGTTTTTTGTTCTGATTGCACAAGAAAAGCCTACTTTTCAACGTAAGGCAAAAATAAATCAGGTTTTTGGAGACTGATCACCTCCTGGCTCACCTTTCTAGCCTGGAGAGAAGTATATTGGCATAATTTATGTCATTATTATTAACACTTTCAACTCCTTCTCATTCTCTTTCTGCCCCGGCCCCTCTC
Organism: Falco peregrinus; assembly: GCF_023634155.1. Classification (NCBI taxonomy): domain Eukaryota; kingdom Metazoa; phylum Chordata; class Aves; order Falconiformes; family Falconidae; genus Falco; species Falco peregrinus. Next base: position 4,364,154 of record NC_073726.1, on the reverse strand, counting down.
CCCAAAAAGAAAGAACTCTAGTTGTCAGCATGAACTAAACCAATAAAGAAAATAAAACACAATGGGAAATGGTTGCTGATGCAAAGAAAGAGAAACTCGACTCTTCTGTGTTCTGTGCAGTGGTGAAACTGTATTTACCACAGTGGAATAATCCTTGCTTTATCGCAGTGCATGAACTACGATGGCAGAGAAAAGTCAGGCACTAAATTTGGGTACTGTGCTTGGGCAACTCTGAGCAGTCTGTGTATCTGAGAAAGCATGGGGATAGCTTCTTAGCAATACAGAACATAATCACTTAGAAGATGAGAAAATTGTGAGGCTGCAGAGACAGTACTGTGCCTTCTTACGACATCGCACATAGCTGCTCTAGGGAAGAAGGCAGCACTGCCTGGGTGCGAACTGAGTTGTTCTGGGTTCTATTTATTACTGAAATTATTTTATTTCATGAGAAGCTGAATGAACTGAATGAACTGAACTGTCCTTTCAAAGGACAGCGCTGTCTTTCAAAAATGCTTCCTCTCATTTGCATATAACACGTTATTCATAGCAGTCAGAAATAGAAGTCTTCTTAATTCCTTTTTGCACCTTGTAGATTTTCAGTTTCACAGGGATGTTTCCTGTAACAACGATGAGACTTTTAGCAACCTTACCACCTGCTCAAGATTCCTGCTTTTTTCTTTTCATCTCTTGTTGCCGTATAACTACTCTGTTTTATGTGTGACTCATCCCTCTGTGTTTCAATCTTTTCAATTTCTGCATGTTGCATTGAAAAACTCACATAACCTGAGCTTTCATCTGTATTTACTTTTTTTTAATAAAAAAGTCCATTTTCCAAATACCTATTATATTTTAAAAATGTATCTCCTGATTAGTCATAAATGTCTTTAAAGAGGTCTTTTAAAAGCTAGAAATAACCACAAGTTGTTTCAAACCTTCCAGAAACACACCTTTCTGTTCATACCTATTTTTATTTTGCCTACCAACTGACTGCAGTGAGACATGTAAATTGAATAACTCAGTAAGATTTAATCCAGCAGAACGATACATAAAATAATTTCTTATTGTATTTATTCTCTCACTTGACATTAAGGAGTACCCCTTACTCTGCTTTTCTCACATGCATCTTTTTGATTGCTGTAGTTATTTTTCTTTCTATTTCCATAATTTCCATTATATTTATCTTAGGCTTTACTTATTCTGTAGCAGAAGTATTCCAAGCACTCATATTTTCCTAAATATTTCTCAGTCCTCTAGTTCACAGTAGTGTTTACCCATTTCTTTTTTCTTTTTTTTTTTCCTACTAAGCTATTCTCCGACCCTCCAGCACTATATCATATTATTCCAACTGCATAGTGTATCATTCTACCTCACCTGCCCTACCACTCTATCTCTTAGCATCTTTGACAAATTATCACCATTATTTCCCTTCTAACTGTTCTTGTGCCATTCATCACCCATGACATTAAATAACTGCTCCTCTATCAAAATAATATACCTACATCATCTAGCCAAGTGAATATTCAAGCATTTTCTATTAGAGATGGCCTGAGACTGACATATCTGTCCCACCTGGCTATTCACAGATAAATGGATTAACTGAGCTGTTACGGGGGGGAAGGAAAAAGGTGTGATGAAGTGATGAGGTTTGGGTTTCTAGTTAAAACATCCCTAAAATTATTTAATTTTTCTGCTAATGACAACCCATAGCTGCTTTAAAAGAGAAAATTTCATCATTGTAAATGTTGTCACTGATGCACAGTATTATGGGCATTTTAAATCAACACTTTCCCATTGAAAGACTTTCATCTTAATTTTCACTTTTTTTGTATGTACATGTTCATTGCAGTAGTTTAATATTCTAAATGCTTGACCTATTTTAATCACACCAGTTTATAAAATTGATTTAAGGCAAATCCACTCCCTGTATCTAAAAGAGAACTAGCTGAAACTGAGTCTTTCACTTCCATTCATGCTAATAGTTCACAATACATTTTAACTGCAATTTGAAAAAATCCCTCCAAATTTCCTTAAGCTAGAAACATTGACAGAAGACATGCAGACCTTTTGAGCTGTGAAAACTGTATTTTATGCTCTTTATTCTTTTATGATTTTAAATATTTGTGAATGCATTCAGTACATGTAATACATATCACATTTCATTTATTAAATAAACATGTTAATACAATCTGAAACTCTAATTTTATAAATCAAAATATCTGGGAACTACATGGAAACAATGATGTTAGACATTTAGAAGTTTTAATAGGAGAATAAGTTGGGCTGTGATTGCTCAAAGAAGAAAAAGATTTCTGTATTAAGGAAAATAATTTTTGGCTAACGTTTTTGAAAAAGATGGAGTATCAAGCGTAAAGACTAGGTGAGAACGGTTTTGTGACACTCAGAACCAAAGGTCCTGAAAATTAAACAACCTGTTATGTTCCCTATAACGGGCATGGCATTCAACAGACTTGGATGAAGGAGGAAGTTGGTGGTGGAACAGCCACAATCCTCACTTGTCTCATAGTAACAGACTTGACCCTTAGCCATTAGTATAAATCAATGAACCTTGACTTCTGCTGGCTCAGGAGCACAGCTTCAACAGAAATTTCCCTTCTTGAGACTAATGTACAGTGGTGGGATTTGGACATTGTTGAGAATTCAGCTCCACTCAGGCTGAGCTGAGTGTACTTTTTCTACCTTTATTAAATGATAGAAAACCTTGCTCAATTCATAAGACAAAGCTACCTCCAGAAGAAAATTATGATTGTGGAACCCAAATTAATATATCATTTTCTGCATCCCTGATAATGACCTTATGCCATGAGCATGGTGTTTTTATGAATTTGTCAAGCAATAGTTGCATACCCAAAGTTGTTAAAGGCAGAAAATAGTTTATATTGATTATACCATAGTACTTGTCATATTTAGGCTTTTCATTCCAGTGCAGGATGTCATAGAAATAGGGTATTGTAACACTGACTTTCAGTAAGCTAAAGCTGTTTACTGACTGTAACTCAAATTCTAAATTCTCATCTTTCTAAAATAACATTTAACTTTTACTGAGGCTTAATGACCATTGCCAAGAATACCTTTACTTTTCTCTATCCTGATTTCATTCTAACCATTTTTTCAATTTTTCTGCAACTTAATCAAATTCATGCAATTAAAATACAATCTTTAAGCACTTCTTTTGTGTCACTGTCCATATGTGCTTTTCTAAACAGTCATTCATTATTCATTACTTTATTCACCTGAACTAATAAAGACCAAATGTCTCACCTGTTCACAATGTAAAAAGAATACATTCCAGCACTCTTCTTTTTTCCTTTTTTTTTTTTTTTTTCTTCTTTTTTTTTCCTTTGGTGTTAAGAGAGAGGTCCTCTGGAAAAGAAAATATGAACAAAAATTTTGTTTCTGCTAGACATTACTATTGAAGGCAATCATGATATCACACTGGGTTTTCATGTTCCTCTGAACAGTCTTGCACCTGGTGACATGGGGTTATGCAGATATCATCAAAACCTGTGTCCTCTCCTTGGGCACTGTTGATAGGGACATGTCAATATCTGGAAGCAGCATGGATTATCTATGATTACAGTAATTTTTCTCCTAACAGATGTGAATGGAATGGCATTACTCAAAACAATAGAGCTGATTGTCCCTTGGTGTTTGCCATAATTGGTCTCCAGAAGCAAAAGATGAGTTTTCTTTCCCATCTTCATATGTGTGAAAAGAGTTTCCAATTAGTGGTTCATCACTGGGCGTGCAGTGAGGAAGCTCTGTTTCCAGGTGTACATGTATTGTGAGAGAGAGAAAGCAAGAGCTGCGAAGGAGTAACACTTCTACTCTCTTCCCTGGGGAACCTGACCTGCCATCTCCCTTCTCCTCTGCTACCAGGTATGTCAGAGCTATGCACTAGAGCTGGGCTCTTTCTTCTTCCTTTCCCAAAAGAGTATTTTGCTTCTTTTTTTCTTCTTTTTTTTTTTTTTTAATATTTTTTTATTTTTTTTATTTTACGATACAAACCCCCCTATTTTGTATCGTTCAGAACTTGTGAATATTTAAAAAACAAGGAAAAAAGCATAAATTTCCTCTAATATTGGAAGAATTCTGAGAGGTATCTCAAGTATTAGGCACTGGGTTATGAGGGAAGAGGGTTTGCAGTCACATATTCTATGGGTCCTTTGTTTTTAAGGGAGGTATGCCTTTTAACTCTGTGTTGTGCCTCACCTAAGAAAACCAAACCAAATCCAACCCAGCCCATGCTTTACTCGTGCTTTTCCTTTTCCAATATGTCAAACCCCACAATTTTCAAAGCATCTGGTACATCTACACAGACAGATGCAGATAGACCCAAATACATTCTGCCCACCCTGCAAGCTCTCTGGCCTTAATCCAGCTCCCATCCAAAACCCACATGGCTGTGATGGAGCATCACTGAGCCTGGACTAAAAACCTGACCTCTCAGGAGCTAAATACAACACTGTGCGCCTAGTGCAGCTCAGTGGCTTCTGGCCAGGATGAGGCTGGCTGTTGGCTTGCTCAGAGCATGGACAGGATAGATTCAGGTCTGTCTGTAGTGCTTAGAGACATCTTTCGTGTTTCTCTGTGTCCTGGTTTCAGCTGGGATAGAGTTAATTTTCTTCCTAGTAGCTGGTACAGTGCTGTGTTTTGGATTTGGAATCAGAATAATGTTGATAACACACTGATGTTTTTGGTTGTTGCTAGGCAGTGCTTACCCTAAATCGAGGGCTTTTCAGCTTCTCAAGCCCTGCCAGTGAGTGGGCGGGAGTGGCGCAAGAGGTTGGGAGGGGACACGGCCAGGACAGTTGACCCAAAGTGGCCAAAGGGATATTCCATGGCATATGGCATCATGTCCATTATATAAACTGGAGGGAGTTGGCCAGGGCGGGGGGTCGACTGCTGCTCAGGGACTGGTTGGGCATCAGCCAGCAGGTGGTGAGCGATTGTATTGTGCGTCACTTCGTTTTTTTTCTTTCTTGAGTTTTATTTCACTTTCTCTTTTTATTATCTACCTTTTCATTACTACTACTACTATCATTATTACTAATATTATTACTATTTATTAGTATTAGTATTATTAGTATTATATTTTACTTTATTTCAATTATTAAACTGTTCTTATCTCAACCCACACATTTCACCTTTTTCTGATTCTCTTCCCCATCTCACTGGGGGTGGGGGGCAATGAGAGAGAGGCTGCATGGTACTTAATTGTTGGCTGAAGTTTAACCATGATACTCTTTTAGGTTCTTTATTTACCAATACCTCATCCAAATAAAAAAATTCCACCCTTTAACTCTCAGTGCACCTTCATTCACATAATCTGATGAATATTTGTACCCTTACACTGTGGTTTACAGTTCTAGCAAGAAAAAAATCTGAAGCTAATTCTTATTCCAATTGTATCTTCAAATCATTACTACACAAATAACATGCATGTTGACAAATTTTCCTAACTGTACAATTAAAAAAGTATATAAAGTTGAAATAAGGAAGGAGAAAATAGATTTTGTTATTTAGTTCTAATCTTCCTAAGCACTTAATTTTTGGATCCCACTCTGTTAGTCTCACACATCTTCCCAAAATTCCCCTATGCTCCCTGTTTCCATACTGTGGGGCTAGAAAACCAGCAAAATAATGGAGAAGGCAAGGAATTAGAGGAGATTTTAGTGACTGATGGATATTCTCTGTAGATCAATAGCTCTAAAAGCCCATGGCTGGGGCAGGGCGTAAGAAGTTCTTAGAGTTATTATTCTCCTTTTGTTTTGGACAGGTGAACTTTCATAGATGTTACCAGTCATGATAAATGTATGTTGAGGCTCTCAAAATAGACATGGGTTCATTTCCAGACAGAATCTTTTGGAGTTATATTCCCTGCATATTTTAACATCTTCACCAATCTGGGGAATCACATCAGTTATGCCAGTAAATTTTGCTGCTCACTCGAAGCATGAAAAACTTTTCTAACAGATTTAAGAGCTCTGTGTGCTCATAAGACACAGGCCTTGTCTGATGGCATACCTTTCAAAATAATTCTTTCTTATATGAACAGTACCTAAAATACTATCTTAAGTCAGGATGTAAACTTAACCAAAGTTTATTTGCAAAGTATTTCAAGATTTATATTCTTTTTAATCTACCTACTTCTGGAATGCTATAGAAAAAAGTAGAGTTAGATCTTGCTTGTTAATTTTCTTCATGAATAGAATACATATAAAGACTTAATGTCAGAGAAAAAAAATGATTGAGACAGATGTGTTTGGAGGTAGGAATATTTACATATCAAGTAAGTAATCAAGCCTGGTATGGTTAGCTGTTTTGTAGTTTGTGTAACTGTGAATAGTAAAGTTAAAAATGTAAAAGGCCTTTCACTAGTACCAAGGCCCTCCACCAAATCTCTTTAAGCTGAAAGAACTGAAAAAATCTTTCTTATATTGCAGAAGATTCATAGAGGTAGAACCAAATTCTTCTGTCTTCCCAGCGTGTGCTTGGCAAAGGTCAGCGGACTGTCTGGGTACCAGGTCAGGGTTGGTACACTTCAGACAGACTGAGAGCTGCTCTAACTTCATCCTGCATGCTGAGACACAGTTGGACTGTGGAAGTATGCTGGATTTTCTGTCCTTCCACTGTACAATTATTTAAGAAGGTGAGCAAGTTTTACAGCAGCCCCACTTCCTTAGCAGCATTTGATTTTGGTCTCTAAAAGGATACACAAGGAAAAGACAGAAAGCTTGGGTTTGATACAAAACTCTTTGTAAGCCCTTCTCCAAGCCTTGTAAGCTACTTTATCTGTTTAGTATAGAAAACACAATTTCAGCTCTCATGTTTTTCTACCCAGTACTGTGGAAACCCAGTAATTTCTCAGCATTGTCTTTTGCAGAAATCTCCTCACTTTCTTTGAGTCCCTTGCTTTTGCTCACAATCCCGTATCTGTAACCAGAGCCATTATGTTTTTCCACACCTGAAGGGCACCTGTAGACAACACTGTCATTCTGTATGACTTTTATTATAGAGTTAGAGAAACAAGAAAGCAAGAAATAAATCAAGCAAAGATTCCCTGAAGGAGAGAGTGTAAGTTTCTTCACTCGTATACCACAACAGATCTGTGAACACAGCTGATTGATAGAAATACAGTATGTGTGGGGAAAAAATCACTTATATTTACCTAAAGCTGTTTTCTTCACAGATATTTCAATATTCTAAGTGATACATGAGACATGCTGTACAATTGGCAGAATTTGTACTTTGCTTTAATTAATACAACCACATGCCTAACAATAATGGCAGAGAAACAAGGAAATCTTTGACCTCAGGTGTATCTAATTATGTAGTTTAAAAAAGTAGATCTACACGTGAAGAAATTAAATGAACTCACCTTAGATTGTAATAAACTATCAGCTGGTTAGATAGGAATACTTTAATGAATATTTAGAAAGCTAGGCGTGAAAGCTAAGTGCTTGGTCGCAGGTACATCATGTCTGCAAGACCCAAAAAGTTTACACAGATCAGTAACAGGGATAAAGAAATACAGTGACACTAATGAAGTTGTGGGTTTGCCTTAAGGAAAAAAGAGACTTTTTAAATTTTTTGCTGCTGTTGTGTTTTTTTAGGTTTTAATGCATGTTCACGTTTCCACAACCTCATTCTTTAAAGAAGTTCTTTAATGCTAAATTAAAGGTACTTCTCAAGGAACCACATTTTTTTCAAAATCTGTTTAGTGCAAATAAGTTCAAAGATTTTGCATTGCATGGAGGAAGGTAAACAATGAGAGCTATGTATTCAACAGGATCATATGTTGACATTTGGCTATTGTGCTTTATAGACATAGTTGATTGATGTGTAGAAAGACATTTAATACTGAAGTACACAACTAAATAAAACAAGAAGATGAAAAAACCCCCACAGAATTACTAACCGTGCACACATATCAGAATGGACTAAATGAAATTATAAAAGCTTTCATTACTATTTTTAAAGCATTTATAAACTGAAACATAGAAAACTACTGGAGTAAGTCAAACTATAGGAATATGTTCAAAGGATGCCTTGGGTAGAAAACAATTTCAATGACATTCTGAGCATATTTCTCTTTTGTCAGCAGTAATATTACAACATTGGTGGTTAAATCTAATGAAATGAAGAAATAATAATAAAAAAGAAAAATATTCAGAGAACAAGTATAAAACAAATATCCATGAATTGTAAAAAATGTTCACTCTGTTAAAAGAAGTAATCCTTTAAATGACATGAAGGATTATAAAGCTTTATTGAATTTTCTCATACCCTAGACAGAGGGAGCCAGACATGATTGTTCAGAGCACATCAAGGTCAATGAAAGACCCTGATGAGATGCCCAAGAGTTCACTGAAGAAAGCTTGAAGGAATGAACACACGTTTCACTTTCATCTGTTGTAAAACTCATAAAGGATATTGGCTTTTTGGAGTTGGAGGCAATCATGGAACTGGTTGACAGATTAGTAGTGAGGACTTTTGAGGAAAAGAATCGTTCGATTCCACGTAGAGATGAAGAAATTTCTCCCATAGGCATAAACAATGTACTCTTGATGAAATATAGTAGGTGTTTTCCACTAGAAAGTTCCTTCCAGAGTTTAGAATGGGATGTGCTCAGCAATCTCTCCTCTGGATACCAACCACTGCCCGTGACTTAGCTTGGTGTATACTGGTGTAACCTGGCCTGTAAAATGAATAAAAGCCTAGGTAACACAAAAACCGAGAACTAGAAAAGGAGCAGAGACATGCTATGAACAATATCTAAATGAAGACAGGCAGAGTGCTCAGCTGCAGTCAAGAAGGGATGCTCAAGGAAACCTTCTGATTGGCAACAATAAGGATTTGTGATGGCAAAGCAGCTGGAAGCCAGGCACGCTATCTTAGGGCAGCTAAAATAAATCTAGACACTAATATAGAGACACTTGAATTGCTGTCCCTTACTTCTTACCTAAAAATCCCATTTTAACTAAATTGTGAAACTCAAAATAAAGCATTTTGGCAGGTTCTGAGTAAAACGAAGAGATCTGAATAAATATGAGGACTAATTTTAAGAAAACACTCAACCTGATTAAAAGTCAGAATGTAGAAATCAGCCCCATATTTCTAATGTTGGAGAGGTATTAATTATTACCACTTTATATATCTATCCTTTAGTCTCCATTATAATAATTAAAAGTGTAAATTACATGGCATTATGTGAAGTTACATAAAAGAAAATTCTCAACAAAAGTGAGCCTTTTAAATGCTTTTATCACTAGATGTGATTAAAGTGTGATTTCTTCCATCAGGACAGACGATAAGCAGTAAATTGCCCATAGTACTTGCAAACTGAACAGCATAACCTGCTTATTGACCACAAAAAAAAATTTAGAGAAGATTGATACATCTCAGTTATTTATGTGAATAAATATCAAGAGAACAAGCCTCTCATTTACAAGAACTCCCAAGTGGTAACTGCCTGGAACACAGAAAATAATCACAGTATCAGTTCTGTACGTAACAGCATATAGATTAGATACAAGCATCTCTCTGGGCAGCACAGCCAATAACATGCAGCTTGTAAAGTGTAGTGTAAAAACAATTTTTAAAGTTAGGGTCAGACTCTTCCACAAGAGGGTGACTGAACATGAAAAACAAGCAACACTTTTGGGAGGCAGGTTGGGTAAAATTACAAATTTACTTTTAAGAACTGAGGAAGCATTTTGAGTAATAATTTTCTGAAATCACGGGAAAGAAACAGTAACCTTGGTCTTCTTTTAAAAGAAGGAAAAGATTAGGCTTGCCACATTTCAGATTAGTGCACTGGAAAACTAATCCTGCTTCTGTCATGACATAATGCTAGGCTTTCATAGCCCATAAGAAAACTCATTCTACCATCTGCTACAAAGCTGATCACGTTCAGAATTGTATTGCATTATTAGCCAATCTGTAAAAGGAATCATCATTGTCCAGCAAAGAGAAAATTGATTAGTTTTTTAAGTTCTATTTTGTCATTTAAACCAGAGCAGCAGTTGAATTTTGTCTGAAATTGCAACTTAGATGATGATTCTTTTCCGAATTAAAATACCTGTATGAGGTACATAAGGAATGGACATCTGGAACATATTCCAAATATTTTTTACTGCTAAAAGATTTAGATTAATTTAGTTTCAAATACTGGTCTTCAACTAGTATGTAAATAGATGGATAGATGATCTAGTTGAAGATGTCCCTGCTCATTGCAGGGAGGGTGGACTAGATGACCTTTAAAGGTCCCTTCCAGCCCAAACTTCTCTATGATTCTACGGTTCCATGAATAAATGAATGAATTGGTGGATGGGTGAAATCTTTAGCCCTTCTCCATGGCCTGACTGTAGTTACTCCACCCACCTCTACAAGATTGGGAATACCTGAAAAACCATACCAAGGTGCAAGAGGAACTGTGAGAGACAACTAATGGCAAGGCTGTTTTGTAAGCAGTCCGTTGCAAACACCAGTGTAAGGGGTGCCTTATGTATAATACGGTTGCCTGGGGCCAAAAGTGTTGCTTGGTATGGACCTGTAGCTTGAAGCATTTTAAGGAAGCCTAACATTGCATCAAACAGTCCAATGAGGTTACCATGACCTGTGAAGACTATTAGGACACTGAATTATACCAAGACCACCTTTCATCTCCAAATTCCTTCAGATCTGAAAAGGCACAAAGATACCTTAAGTATCTCAGGTTCCTCAGCTCTGTTGGTTCTCATAGAAGCCTTACAGAACCTCACTCCCATACCACAATGGTTTCAGTGTACTGTCTTCCTCTTTTGCAGCTCTGTCCAGCATAACATCAGTGCCATTAGAACACATATATTATATAGGAAAAATGCAGATAATAAACAGTAATGTGTGCTGAATAGATCAGTATTTTTCTAATTGTTCTTGGTTGTGTAAGGTTTTGGTAGCAGGGGCGGGGGGGGGCTACAAGGGTGGGTTCTGTGAGAAGCTGCTAGAAGCCTCCCCCATGTTCCATAGAGCCAATGCCAGCCAGCTCCAAGATGGACCCACCGCTGGTCAAGGCTGAGCCCATCAGTGACAGTGGTAGTGCCTCTGTGATTATATATTTAAGAAGGAGGAATAAAACCTGTTGCAGAACAGCAGCCAGAAGAGAGGAGTGAAAATATACAAGAGGAACCATGCTGCAGACCCCCAGATCCCTGCAGAAGGAGGGGAGGAGATGCTGCAGGCATGGGAGCAGAGGTTCCCCTGCAGCCCATGGTGAAAACCATTGTGAGCAGAAAACCATGGTGAGCAGGTTGGCCTCCTGCAGCCATGCAAGTTGGCGGTGGAGAAGATATCTACCTGCAGCCTCTGGAAAGACCTCACATTAGAGCAGGCGGATGCCTGAATGAGGCTGTGATGACCCTGTGGAAAGCCCGTGCTGGAGCAGGCTCCTGGTGGGACCTGTGGTCCTGGAGAAAGAGGAGCCCAGGCTGGAGCAGGTTGGCTGGCAGGACTTGTGACCCCATGGGGGACCCATGCTGGAGCAGTCTGTGCCTGAAGGACTGCACACTGGACATTGGGAAAGGACTGATGCTGGAGCAGTTCATGAAGAACTGCAGCCCTTAGGAAGGACTTACTTTGGAGAAGTTCATGGAGGACAGTGTCCTGTGGGAGGGACCCCAGGCTGGAACAGGAGAAGAGTGTGAGGAGCCTCCCCCTGAGGAGTAAGGGGTGGCAGAGATGTGTGATGGACTGACCACGGCCCCCATTCCCCATCCCTCTGCACTGCTCAGGGGGAGGAGATAGAGAAATTGGGAGTGAAGTTGAGCTTGGGAAGAGGGGAGGGGGAGGTGTTTTAAGATTTGTCTTTTTATTTTTTCATTACCCTACTCTTATTTGATTAGAAATAAATTAAATCATTTTTCCCTGAGTCTGTTTTTCACATGACAGTAATTGCTGAGTGATCTCCCTGTCCTTATCTCAACCCACAAGCCTTTCATTATATTTTCTCTCCCCTGTCCAGCTGAGGAGGGGGGTGATAGGACAGCTTTGGTGGGCAACTGGCATCCAGCCAGGATTCAACCACCATGTAGTTATTAGGATTTCTAGTCTGTACACTGCTCGTATTACCACAGCCAGTCAAACAGTGGTTCAGTAGGATTGTACAAGGACCTTTCCTAAGGAGCGGGTAATTCACAGTGTTCAACTATTTAAACTCTGGATGTTTTTTCTGCTGAGCCTGAGAACGGTATTCTAACAGGTACAAATTATTGGAGGGAATAGATTTTTGCAAAGCAGTCATTTTAGGTACACAACAATATATACAGACAAAAAAAAAAAAAATCCTCTGTAGATAAAAGCAGTCTTTGGTCTTAATATCAAAAGAATTGCATTCTCCCCACTGCCCCCAAGTGTTAAGGAACATTTTTTTTAGAAATAGTTCAGGTAAAAATGTTTGTTATTGTATTTTTGCTGCAGAAAGAAACTTAGTTCCTCCCTGACCATCCCTGGTGATGTGAGCAATCATTTTGACAGAAGGTGATCAGGAATGGGATTCATCCTGCATAACTTCAGTCATCCAAGAGTAGGGCAGCTAGTCTAAGGTAGCTGCCTAAGCTCCCTTTGTAATACAGGAATGGAGAGCATTAGGGGCACGGTGTGTCTCGTCTTTTCTCTCACAAGCTATTTTGGAATGGGGTAAACCACCCACCAGCAATGCAGTTTCTTCAGGTGCACAGTTGAGGGAGCATAGATTATCGGTTTAGACAGCTCAAGTTAGCTATCAAGCCTCCCTCCAAATTTATCAAATGGTGTAGAGGAGACAGCTCTAACACATTTCGTAGTCCTCACCTAAACACTAATAAACATTGGCTGTTTAGTTGAATGGTTGAAGAACTGGGTAGATTTCAGTGACTACGGTACATATTTGGTGTTTATTCCTCCACTGACTCCAGAAGAAATTGTCACAGACCTGGTGTTATTATGGATTATCACAGATAACACAGCTGCTGTGTTCTATTTCCTGACCATTCTCAAATTTATTTTAGAAAACTGAAATGAGCTTCATAGGAAAAAAGCTCTCTGAAGAAATATGACCATCAGGTAATGTAAACATATTTTATCATATACCATACCTTAAGCTATAGCATGTTGTAACAAAAAGATGAAATTAAAAAACAGGAAAGGAAGTTGAAAACAAACCCTGTTTACTTTCATGTCTGTAATTCTAACCTTGATATTAGCTTTTATGTAGGAGCATATGGACAGCATTTATCAAGAGAAGCCACCATTTCAGATGTCTGATGAAGGTGTAGGGTCACTTTCGTAATACCCTTTTGCCGATGTAACAATTTTCAACAAGGCTTATTCAGGAGATTAGAGGAGAAATGACCATCTCTGTTACTGAATGTCAACAAAACAGTATAGATGGAAACAATTGTCTCATCATCTAATACTGGCTCAAACTGCCCTTGACATTTCTATTTTGACTTTTTTGAGCACATAAGATGTTCATCACTGCCAGTTAACTCTTTTGGTTGCTGACACTTCAGTGTATTATAGGTTACTAAGATACACCTTGGGAAGCAAAACATGCAATAATTACACCTGCTGACAACAACATGGTGTCCCTCCCTGCAAAGCTGCAATAGTCGGGAAGGCAAAGAAGAATTGCATGTATCTTTATGTTCAACTGTTTAAGAATATTGCTTTGACAAAGTCATTATTATTATTTTGAGGAATAAGTCCAGAATTAATAGATGAAAGTCAGAACAAGTTCACAGGAAACATTTCACTCAACAGTAGAGTAACGTTTCTGCTGAGTATTCTTGCCAGAAATCAATTTTACAGTGTTTAGCTGAAAACTGTAATAGATATTAAGACATGTCAGCAGAATTCTTTATGTTAAAATATTGCCATTTTTTTTTACATTGCTGTCACAAAACACATTTTGCCATATTTGGCACACTGCAGTTGTTTCTCAAATCTATTTTAAAAGTGCAAATATATGTACTGCTTTAAATTAATAAATGAACATGCATATTTACTCTCATTCCTTAAGTTTTCAGCTGCAGCAATGTTACAGAACTTAAGTTATTTCTGCCACTAATACCTAATCACCCGGCTATTAATTTATATGGCAATACTGAGGCAAACACACCCTATCCAATATATCACTGCTGCAGACCTTTCACATATTTCATACAGCTGTTGAGGGTTCAGGCCTCTGCCCTGTGTTTTCAAGCTCACTGAGGCATCAGGATGCTCTTTTCTCCTTTTTTGTCCTCTAGAAGTCTAACTCTTGAATACAACAGAGACAGAGCAAGCCGCCTTTCCTGAGAATTTTCTATAAGAGCTCACTTTGAGCTATAGAAGACAAACGTAAGTGAAAAAGTACTCTTTTGTGAACATTGAATAAAAATTATCCTTGATTTCTGTATAGAAAATTATTTACTACTTTTATTAATAATTATTGGACCCAAATCTTTCTCCTTTTATGTGGGAGTGAGGGTTTCTACCTATAGGTAAAAAGATCTAGGTTTGGAGAACTGTGTTGCATGTGGATGCACCTACCAGCACTGTGGTAAAAGACAGATTTTGGATTGAGGTGGCTATAGGAGTTTCCTTAATATATGAATCAGCCAGCAAGTAATTTCTAAAGTAAAAGCGGTGCAAATATTCCAGTATTTTATTTCCAGGATGTAAACACATGAGAGAGTTCTTAAGGTATCAAGTTGCTGTATAGAAGTGGCTCTGAATATGCGATTGTAATTTTGAAAATATTTTCTTATCTGCTTGCTTCTGAGTATGTTCATTATCAACTGACAACACCTAAAGGATCTATCACACCAAAAATAGCAAAACTTTTATTTTGACAAATGTGGCTTGTATGTCTTTAGTTAAGATCTGTGACAACATTTAGAGTATATGTGGAGAACAAATATCAGTTTTCTAGAATTTACTACCAATTCCAAATTGCAAGTGTATTTATTAGCTCCAAAACCAAGATTCCTTGCTTAGATTTCAAAGGTCCAGTTCACAAGACATTTTGGGGCACCTTTTGACATTAACATATTCTTTGACCATTATAACCAGTTGAATCAATTATATGTTCCAAAAAGTTCCTAGCTTTGTTATGTGAACTGAGAAGTATATCACTCTCATTTTATCATCTAAAGTATCTGTGTCACCATGACTTCAGAAAGTAATGGTATATTTTTATAGAGACAAGCCTGTGTGTCTTTATCTAAAACTTTTTATCTAAAAATCAACTGTGGAATTTCTAGAGTAGTTCCCAAAATTTTTCTGCTACTATAAAGTTGTGTTCAATTTATGAGTGTGGAAATGCTTTTTCCCCAAGATTTTTGTGTATGTCTGTAACAACATCACAACACAATTCATTTATTAATCAGAATATAGTGGCATTATTTCCCAGACATGTCACGTATTTTGTCTTTTGTGTTTTAAAGAGATTTGTGTTAAGTAGCTGAAGAATGTGAACTTCCTGTCAGTGTAATCGTAATGAGAAGCTTATAACAGCAGGTACTTTAATCATGTTACACAGAAACAATAAATTTTGGAAGAAATGATACAATTACACTGATCAAATATATGAAACAGATCCAACAGCTTCACAATTTTAATCTATCAAAATTACACTATTAAAATGAGCCAAAGAAACAGTTCCAAGGCAACTGAAGTCAGATGAATCAAGAAATGTGGTTTTAATGTGAGGAAGGTATTCTTGCTCTTTCCTGAGTATTTTCCTTGCTTTTTAGTGCATATTTTTCTTAAAGCATATTTCAGACTTTTATTAGCTTTGACTGTTAAATCAAATGTGTATCTTTTGCATAGCAATCTTGAAAACTGCAAGTTTGTCACAGAACCTTTTTTGTGTTAAGTCTTCTCTAGTTCAGAAATGTTCATGTATATTCAGCATTATAAGCAGAATTCTTTCAGTCTACACTATAAACCTCTTTTTCTTATTGGGAAAATAATCTAAGATTTATTCTCCAGAATTTTGTACTACAGGTAGAAGTTCTGAACTTTTGATTCTGAGCAACTGATGACCATGATTAAGACTGGAAAGGTGAATTTTAATGCAAAACTTGATTATCTTTGATCTGCTTTCCTTTTCTAGGAAAAATATGTGTTCTGTGGAATTTTCAGTCCCTTTATCTCATCTTCTGTAGCATTTCCAGTATAAAAGAATAACAGTGAACATCTTAATGCAATAGAAAAGGATGCAATATGTAACTTACTGGTGTGCTTTCTGGTGGGGGCTGCAGGTTATTGATCTCAAAGTCCAGTTTCATTGTTTTTTTCAAACATAACTGAATGAATATAATTGATCAATGTAATTCAGAGACATACTCTTGGCACTTCATTGCAAAACAGGCAGTGCCTCTTTCTATGAAATGAAAACATACCGACATTGTGATGCAGCTGGAGCTTTGGTGATACTGACTACCTAAACCAACGTTGCTGTGCCATGCAAATTTGTTTTCTCAGAAACAGGAAGTACACATTGTTCAAACAGACTTTTCTCTCACTAGATTAAAAAAGGACATGGTTATGAAATAAAATTACCTGATTTCCTATCTGGAAAGTAGTGTTATTAAAACAGAGTTAAACAAAGGTGAGGCTAAAAGAAAATTGTTCTGTGTTCTAAAGAAGGTAAATCAAGACAGTTCATGCTATATCAGTCTTGGTTGATTACACATGCTGTCAATAGGAAGAACTCTTTTAAACTTACACTGTTCAATGGGAAGGACAGAAAATTTATTTAGCGTCCCAAATAATACAGTAACTATTAGGAAATTTATCTGTGTGGCTTCTTTGGATGTATAACTGTTCTTGGTTCCTCAGTCTATTCCACATTAGAAGAATTAAAAAGAAATCTCAACTGAAGAGTTTCTATTGATCTGATTTTAATGAAGCATTCAACAGTTTCAAATAAATTGACATATTCTTTAGTGTCTTGGGAAGATGGAGAGTGAATAAAGCTCTTTACATTCCTATCAGTATAGTTGATCTAGAAACTTTATTTCCATCCCACAGGAAATTCTGACATTGTAGAATATATTTTTATTACTTGAATTGAAAAATGGAAGTGTAGATGTTTCTTACTACAGAGAAATGTAGAAAAATAGTCACTTAAATATTACTATGTTTTATTTTCATGAGTTTGGATCCCATGTGATAAAAACAGTATAACACAAAATATCTATTTCTAGTATTGAAGTGAAATTCAATATAAAGTTCAAATGGAATCTCTCTTTCTTACTGAAGTAAATGTGCATTACTAACCTAAACCCAGAAGGTAATGCTGATTTATTTCATGCTTTTTCTTCAAAAATATTACTGATATATTGGTACTTCTCTATTTTCCGATGAAAAAAAAAAATTGTCACAGA
This sequence comes from Falco peregrinus, assembly GCF_023634155.1. Taxonomy (NCBI): domain Eukaryota; kingdom Metazoa; phylum Chordata; class Aves; order Falconiformes; family Falconidae; genus Falco; species Falco peregrinus. Next base: position 4,346,740 of record NC_073726.1, on the reverse strand, counting down.
TTTACATACGGCAACCTTATCAGAGTAGTTCCCTGTGCCGCAGGAGACAATGGAGACGCGTATGCATTTAGGGGTGATTTCTGTCCCCTCTTTTCAAGTAACATTTTCTAGAAACAGGGCTGATGGCCGATACATTATTTTCTCAAGATCTTTTCTTCCAATTTTTGTTTTTTAAATATTGAATGTTTGTTGGTTGGTTGGTTGTTGGTTTTTTGGGGTTTGTTTTTTTTTTCCCCAACAATTTAATATTATAGGACCACAAGGAGCATTTTTTCTGCTAATCAGGTACAAATGCTTCCAGTCAGTCAGTGGAAACGTTTGATGTCAATGAAAGTTCTGCTATATGACTCTACCTCATTTTCAGCAGGACTAGAAGTATTTTTAAATTTTCTTTCTTCTAAACATAACTGTTTTGAGTAGGTCTAACAACATTTTTTACAGGTTTTTATTGGAAAATCATTTCAACAAAAATTAATCTCACAAAAATAAAGACTTTTTGTACATAAAGTTAAAGGGAATTTCAATATGAAAATGCAAGAAGTTTTTATTTTAAAAAGAAGAATTTGACTTTTAACACCTAGTCAACCTGAAATAGTTTCAGGAAACACTCAGGTTTGCTCAGCCTGCATTTTCAGCTATGTGGATATTTCAGCTTAAAATATTTGCCCTGCTCTATTTCTAAGTTATGTTCAAATACTCTTACAGAGGCTTGGGTTGTTTCCTTCTCATCTCAGTTCCCCCCCTACTTTGCTTGAATAGTTGATCAGTTTGCCTAAGGTTTTGCAAAACAACTGTGTCTCCAGTGTCTGTAGCCACAGATGCAAATGCATGTGTTCCCATTATACAGGCTGAAGAGCTGATAGTGTCCATAGACACTTTTCCCATGAAAGTAGTTGATAAGCACATCTTGTTTAGGAGGGAATTGATTGCAAAGTCCTTCGAGGCTAGTTCTCTTAGTTCTTTAGTCCATGTGATTATCACCCTTACAAAGCAATTGGAGGCTGCTGAAGTGTAAAATGAGAATGATTCATCCCATAATTCTATTGCAGACTCTGCTTGTTTTTCCTATCTGTCAAGTTATTGGGGAAGAATTAATTCCTCCTCAAGAATAATGACATTATACATGTTACCAGAGGACTGGGTTAACTGTATTGTTAGCTTTAGGTGCCATAGATGACTTGTCTTTTAGGAACAACTGATATTTAAATGGAACATGGCTTGTGAAAAGCTATGCTTTTAGGAAGCTGTTTGCTCCTTCATTGTTAACTTTAATAGGATGGGTATATTATTCTATTCCAGTTCTCTGTTTCCAGTAGGTTACCCTTTGTAGTGTCATTTTGAGGTTATGATGTAGGCTCAGATTCTGCATGAGCTTTTCTGGGCTTCATTCTCTGGTTCAGCACACTAAGAGGTCTAGTAGGAATGGTTTCTTCCCTACTCACAGAGAAAGCAAGGAGAAGAGCAGTTTCCATGACCTGGACACAATATTCATTTACCAAAAAATCTGCTGGGAATGACTTTGAAAGCAGAAAGTTAAGACTTTTTGATAGAATCTGGACATAGAGTAGTCCTATAAGCTACTGTAACAAGGCTGGGGGGGAAACCATTTAACTCTTTCTTCTAGAATTTGGACTTTTAGCTAAAAGCATCCTTCACTATCCAGCTCAAAGGCTGACAGAATGACAGTCCAGAACAGAGTTGTTTCTCTAGTGTGAAGTGCAGGCTAACAGATTTCGGTTGCTCTCCTCACATGGCTCTGAATTTTTCAATCACTGCTGAGAAATTTTCATGCCTCTGAGAAATTTTAACTGTCTACATTTATTTGTCCTTATATTTGAGGGCTCAGCATGTCTGTCCTGAATATTTCTGGGATTATGTACTGGTATATTAATAAGAATTATTAAAATGAGTACAGATGAATGGAATAACCTAATTTTTAAGGGAAAATCACAAATTACATCATTGATGGAAATGCAGTCTGTGTGCCTCCCTGTGCTCCAGTGGTTTATCTGTGAATCAGCTGCCATATAAGTCTTACATATGCCCTTTGAAGAAATAGGAAAAGATAAATGACATCAGGATGGAAATTGCCACCACCTGATTTTGAAATATTTGTTCCTACCTTTTGCACACCAGTCTAGATTTTGAGGTACTCAGCCAGGAAATGGCTTATCTACATTACAGACTTCACTTAAACTTTAGGGTGACAGCCTTTTCTATCCGAACCTCAAAACTCTTGCTCTAACCAAGCCTGGAAAATATCGCAAATCAGACCTTACCATCTCTTCTATGAGACAGGAGTCCGGGGATGCAAAATAATGGCATGAGAAGGAAACAAAGAAGAAGCTATCTGACTGCTTGACTTTTTGTGGCACTCAGAAGAGAAATGATGCTTTTCTTTTTTTTTTTTTTTTTTTTTTTTTTGTCATCTATAAAACACATACTTATGTCAAGAACCTGGGTTTCAAAACATTTCTGCCCTTTCCTGAGTATTTTAGCCCATGTTACTTAGATTAAAACGTCCTCAGTGTCTTTAACAGGAGCAGCAGAGAATATTCTGCTTGTATCAGTTATATAGCTACTGATTTTGGATACAGTAGGTATAGGTTCAATTCCTTTCAGGATGAACAGAGTCTGGAATGCAAGTATTCCACTTGGGAGACACTTTGAGGGGTAATCATCTTGCACGTTGTGATATCTAAATGTAAAACTCATGTCTAATCATTAAGAGCTTAAGCTCCAATTATCCTTAATGGGACCCTTAACAGCAGGTATAACCTAGAGCTGACCATGGCTACCTGCTTTCCTTAGGATGAGGTGAATTTTTCTCCATGATTCCTTGGCTGTGCTGACCGTATTGTCTCTGCCTGTTACGGGAGCTTAGACACCGAACTTATTTGCAAAAACTTTCCATTGTGATTGCTTTAGAAGTAGATGTTTGAATCCCACCCCATGTTTCTCTTTCTCCTCTTCCATTACATCTTTTAAAGATCCCAGGAACATCTCTGTTGCTTAGAATCTGGAATTTTCTAGCATTGCAATCTTGTGTGCATTTAGCATCCTGCCCTGTGTGGTACAGTAGATCTCTCTTCAGCTTGAGCAAACCTCCTGATTCACTACTTTGTAAACATACAAACTGAGCAAACTATGTTAATTTTTGCAGGTTTTCAGGTGCACCTACTCTCCAAGTAGGGAGGAGTTTCCCTGCTTACTGGGATGTGAAGTTACACATACTAGATTTTGCTCCTTTCCTAAACCTATTTGTGAGACAGTGCATAAATTGAGTAGGTTGGATTCCACCCTTCTTGTGCAACATCACATTTGAACTACAGGGTGTCTTTATCATTTTTGTGCATCCTTAGCTCCTTTAAAACTTTAGCTCCAAAATTATTCTAGTTGCTTTAAAACCAGTGTTGCTGAAGCTTTTTTTTTTTTTTTTTTTTTTTTTTTTTTGTGTGTGTGTGTGTGTGTGTGTCTGTTGTTATTCTTTCTCCCTTAGGAACATATATTTAAATTTCCCTGCTGCCTCACAGTTCCCACACAATGTTTGCTTGATTGCATATTCTTTATGATTTCGTTTCATTTGTGTCTCTAGTGTGAGGTCCTGCAAGCAACATTAATAGACCACCCTCCCAAGTGGAATTTATGGGTAATTTTGTTTGGCACCTGGAAGATTTATATCAAAATATTAAACATGAATAGGAAACTAAACTAAATAAATCACAGCTTAATTCTACAGATGTATGCCGATTTATTTCTGTGTGGGTACAGCTCTCAGAGACCCCAGTTTTACTTCAGATTTCTGCTGACATGTATGGCAGGCAGCAATTCAATCTAAAGGCTGGGTGCAAGGGACTCATATTCAGCTCACTATAAGTACCAAGTTCTTCCACAGTTTCTGATGAGGCTTTTGGGGACAGATCCAGAAAAAAATTGTGAGCTGTGCCTGTCTGCAGTATTCAGACTACATTAGGAACTTGATTTCACCAAAGCAACACTTAAAGTATTACTAGTAGGCCTCAGCAGGATGATTCAAACCACCTAAATCAGCAGTCTAGACTCCATAAGTAGACAGTGGAGAGAGGTAAGTCCCTCTCAGGGTCTATGAGTACTTACTTTGGTTAGCAAACTCTTTCTCTCCCTTGACTCTTTGGAATGTACACACCTACCTCAGTGTTGCTGTGTACTGAGCAAGGGGCAACTCAGAGCGAGCCAAGGAAGAAGAGCCCCAGTCTTAGCTGAAAGCTTGGAGACTAACCCTTGCCTGGATCAGGATACAACTTGAAGGTTTGTGGGGTGTGTTTTTCACAAAAAAATACGGTAAATTATAGTAAAATCACATCCTTATTTTTGACCTTTTTCATACAAGTTATAAAAAAATTGACAGTGCACAGAACTATCAAAATAAATTATGATTTATTCCTTAGAAATGCAATTTAAATGTTATTTTTCACTTCAAGAACAACAGCAAATGCCACTGTTTCATGGAGCTTATCTCCATATTCCTGCATTCTTACATATCTCAAGGATTTTCTTATACCTGTCAGTCCTCTCTGCCAGCTATTGGGATTTCTCCTGCTTTGCACGCAGGAGACTTTCCAGTTTCATTCAGCACTTGACAGTCCTCTTATGCTGCTTGTTTTTTACACATACACAATGATGCATGCTGATTCTGAGAAACTATTAACAGACAATTTAATGCTGCTAACCTTGTTTGCTGTTCCTCTTTGTATGTGTCCTCTGTTTTAGACAACTCTTTTCCTGATGTGTGTAAACGACACTTCAAACTGTCTCACAGCTAGTCTTTGTAGGGATCTCAGATGTCAGAAAGCTCAGTTTTGTTTAGAATCTTTGAGCCTAGACTCTGTTAATTTCCAAGCATGTTCCTGTAAATGATAACAAACTAACATCATGCACCAAAAGGCTCACTGCTTGTCAAGTTATTTTGAAAAATATCTTCTAAATGTACTCTGAGGTTTATTTTAACTCTTCAGAGACTTTCAAACAAAACCAACATCCATTAATAACTACTTTCTAAACTAACAAAGTGATTTAAGGAAGTATTGTTTTGGAGTAGGTATTTCTTCTGAAAAGGAAAGCTAAAGTATGATTGTGTATAGTTTGTGACATGAGTACTAAAATATTCTGTGTTCAGGCAGTGAGTGAAGCTACCAAATTTTTGATGCTCAGTATTCTGCTTTAGTATCAACTTTATATCCAAAGTAGAATTCAGGTTTCTGCTTTCTCTGTTATAGGTACTTCCCTGTTATCGTGGATTTACTTCATCTTAAAATGATGATCATGAATCTCAGTGGTGTTTGAGAGCTTGCAGTGGCGATTAACAAAGGCCTGTTTCTATTCTGAAGTGCACTGAAGTATGTAATTAAACATTTTTTTTTTCTCCAGATTGGAGCTGAGTTTTCAAATAAGAGTGGTTTGATTGAAAACTCAGCTTTGTGAAATGGTTGAGTTCTCCCCAAGCTAAAGCCAACTTAAAAAACCTGACGATATAGTTAAACTATTAATAGGAGGACCTCATTGCTGACACTGCCTTTACACTCATCCAAGGTCTTACAGTTCATGATGACTGCACATTTATTTCAATTCTGTATAAAAATATACCAGTGTCTTGGCTATGTATATTCCCTTGCTGGTCACCAAGCTGAACATGAGCCAGCAATGTACCCTCGCAGCAATGTAGACCAACAGCCTCCCTGGATGCTTCAGGCAAAGCATTGCCAGCAGGTTGAGGGAGATAATCTTGCTCCTCTACTCAGCACTGGTGAGACATATCTGGAGTGCTGTGGTCATTCCTGGGCTTCCAGTGGAAGAAGGACATGAACACACTGGAGCAAGTTCAGCCAAGGAGCACAAAGATGTTTAAGAACCTGGAGCATCTGTCATATAAGAACGGCTGGGAGGGTTAGGGCTGTTCAGCCTGGAGAAGAGAACCCTCAGGGGGATCTATGTATGTAAAAATATCTTTGTGGACATTAAAGAAGGTGGAGCCAAATTCTTCTCAGTTGTATCCAGTGGCAGGATAAGAGGCAATGGGCACAATTTGAAATACAGAAAATTCCACTTAAACATAAGAAAAAACTTTTTTTGGTTTTGGCTTGTTTGTTTTGGTTTGGTTTTGTGGGATTTTTTTAGATGGCGAATATGGTCACAAACTGGTAGAGGTTGCCAAGAAAGTCTATGGAATCTCCATTCATGGAGATATTCAAAACCTGACTGGAGAAATCCCTTAGCAGCCCACTCTAGTTGACCCTTCTCTGAGTAGGGATGTTGGGCCAGATGATCTCAGAGCTCCCTGCCAACCTGAATGATTCTGTGATTCTCTGTGTTTGTGGATGATTCACAGACTGAAACAAAGGAAAAAAGTGTCAGTGATTGCAGTAGTTTTAATGGCTTCAGCGCTCCTGCTGTGCCAGATCACTTTTTCATGTGACCCCCATGATGATATTACATACTAAAAGTTCCTTCCAGCCCTAACGATCCTTTGTCATTTATGTCAGTATCCATTTAAATTCTCTTTTATCTGTTTGTTGTTTTTTTTTTTTTTATCTTCCTTATCATAGAAAGCTTTGCTGGGAAATTATAGTATTTAGTCTTAAGAGGGGAAAAAAAAAAAAAAAGCAGGGAAAAGTATCTTTTTCTACCTTAAAAGTGTCTTTGTAAAGAAAGTTTTTCCTAAGCAAAACTATACATGTTATAGCAAGTCATCCATGGTATAAGATAATCTTTGTACCTATAAGAAAATAATAGAATGTTCAGTCCATAGTTTCCTTCATGCATGATGTAAGCATCTTTCTTAGATTTCATAAAGTCTTTGGGTCAAGTTACTAACATATGTATAGTTTAAAATATTCATCTCAGGGAACCACATGGGGCTAGCAAGCAGATTTACACGAGTGCTCTTCAGAACAAGAAAAAATATTGCAAAGGATATAAATGCTGCAGTATTATGTCGGTAAATAATAAAGATATTATAAAGGAAGAAAGAAAAGATGATCAAACCTTTTTTTGGAGGCTGCCTGTATTCTTTTGGTAGAGAAGCTGATACTGGGTCTCAGTGGTGTAGTAATCTCTCTTTAAAATATAGACGATTCCGAAGCAATAAATCAAGCTACATTTTATCAGCTGAAGTTCTTCTTAGTGCATACTGATTCTGCCTTGCATCTATTGACATAAAAAAAGATTATGTCAACAACATTCCTTAAAAGTGACTATCCATCCATTTTCTGCTTTGTTCCTCCTGTTCTGGATTGACAGTTCAATTGATTATGTTCTGTGACAAGAGTCAACCCCCTGAGCTCTAATTCCCATTACTGCTTAATAATTTTTTACTTCCAAAACATGTAAACTGCATTTAACCTTAATAGTACTGGAAAATCAACTGCAAATAGCAACAGTGATACGCACCCATGAAGCAGAGCTATTACCTGATACCATTATATGATTTAGACAATAAACCATAGTAAACCATGTTGTTGGTTGAAGTGAAGGTATAGGAACTATAACTTTCACAGATGTGGTATAGTTTTTCTCAATACTTATAAAGAAATAATGAATAAAGCATGAAATATTGTATGAGCAATAATTTCAATAAGGTAATTTTTGTGATTCTGTAATGGTGGAATTTGATTCAAACCCCATTCTTTGCCTAAGAATTGGCTTCCAAAAAGTCATATTTCATTTTTAATGAGTGATATCTGGGTCCTATGTTTACAGGGAAACTCTCAAAAATGTAAATGAAGCGTAATCTGGTACAGTTTCAGTAAATCCCAATAGCAGTGTCAAATAGGATAGCTATGAGGCAACAAATCCTGTTTTAGTTGGACATCATGTCTGAAAGATCTGAGCCTTTCCAGGTCAATCAGCTTTGGTTTTTGTCTTCTTTACATTATTTTCTTTGATTGCTGATCTTGAAGAATCTGATTGTCGCATAGTTGTTTATGGATTTGCTTTCTACCCTTCTCTGTTTTTCTGTCACAAGCTTATAAAACAAAGTGCTATAACTGACTTGAAAAATAAAAAACCAGCATATTCGGCCTGTGCCTACTACAAGATATCAATTACCTTTATTTGCTAAGAGGAAAACAGAGATGAGTTCTCTAAAACTCTTCAAAGCACTACAAAAATCTTCAACAATGTTTTTTCAACACACTCTTTATCATGGTTCTCCACATCACCCAACTTACCTTCCTAGGAGTCCTGTTATTTTTGATGAAAGATAATGAGAAAGTGAGAGGGCTGAAGGCTGTGCTTACACTGCTGTTGTGCCAGCCCTGGGGTTTGTTCCTGGCCATTGGGCCATTGGAGATGGGCTAGACAAGAGGATTTTGCTGCTCATTGCTCCAGGGCGGCTCTCAGAGTGAAATCCAGTTCAGAAGGGAGCCACGGGTATCAATCACACCATTGTCCATGTAAGAACAATTACAGCAAAACGGAGACCAGGTGTGAATCAAGGAGCAATGCAAGATGGGATTATAACCCTCTATAAGACTGTACAAGGCTTCTGTTCTGAACTGTCTTTAGGTAGGATACCATGTATTTTCACTGACCCCAAAGGGAATCCAGTGAAAAGAGGCAAGTTCTGTATTTAAATATACATGGTATAGTCATATCTGAGGTATCTTGCCATTTACACTCCCAATCACTTTTGGGAGAAGGGAAAAAAACAGTATTGTTCAGGCTGCACTGGCACGGTGGCCTGCAAGAGCATCATCGCATCATTACTTCAATTAAAGCAACTCTAAGAAAGGGAAAAGAAGCTGAAGGAAACTGTTATACAGTTTCAGGTTGTCTGGCTACACAAAAACAATGGATAATTTGATGGCCCACCAGCACACCACCACCACCACGCCCCCCCACCTTTTTTTTTTTTTGACACTTGAGGCCAGTTCTAGGACTCTGTAATCCAAACATTGTCCAACTCAATAGAAACCAAGTATTCACCTTCCAGCCTTCTAATACAAATACCACCAGTCTCATCCTTTTAAACTCTATGCAAACACTTAGAAGTATATTAACACATATCGCACTAATTCATTCAGCATCTTATGTATGACCATTTCAGTAAGATAATTTCACTATTTGATTGTAAGGGATTTTTAAAACCTAACTGCTTGCAATATTAGTATTCATGGGATGAAAGAAAATGACTAAGGATTTCTGTAATTTTTTTTTCCTCTTTGATATACTTTTTTTATTCCCTTGAGAAGGATCATATTTTTACCAGAGTGAAAAGAAGGTAACAGTGAACATAAGTTTTATAATCCAGCACAGCCAATGATTTAGGGCAATAGTATGAGACAGTGTACAAGGGCCAGACTGACAGGTGCAACTAATCTGAGTAGTATCATTCAAGAAGCTCATAAATTAATTTACAGTAGGAACATCGTTCAAGAAGCTTATAAATTACATTTACAGTAGGAACAAGGCCTTCATAAACCAGTTTTGGAAATTTTTCCACAAATTCACTATTAGCAAGATAAACTAATTTTATTTTATGTTGTTTACTAAGAAAGAGTAAGGCAATTTTCATCCTGCAAAGCATGAATGGTTTTGAATACACAGATAGGTTTCAGTTCTAGCAGAAGGTAAATAAACTCTCAGGTACCTAGTTTGTACCTGTTAGGAGTCTTTTAAACGCATTCTGCTGTAAATTGAAACTCTTCTTTTTAGTTAAAAAATTGCATATTTGTAGTTGTGAACTTTATAAGAGTTCCAAATACCCACCTAAAATTCAATTTGTTGTTATTTTTTGTTTCTTTTCCTTTTTTCACCCACTTTTCCCTGTCCTATCCTACTTTATCATGTCTTTCTCCAGCTCTCCCTTTTTTGCCTTCTTTTTCAGATTGCTTAGGGAAGCAAAGACTGCGTGATTGTGCTGTTTACCCATCCACCTGCGATCCAGCTTCTTATAACCTTAGAACATAGGCTAATTTCAATCATATTTGACAGAGGCATAGAAATCTCAAAGTTCCTGAGCTTTTATAACTTTCATGAGCCCTTGAGGCTGTTTAGAGAAGAGGCACACCTCAACACCCTCCCACTGAGCAACATTACAAGGTGAATGACTTCAACGCCTATCTACTTGGATGGCTGACTGGGAAAGGCTGTCCTTGCAACGTAATTAGATCCTTAAGAAAAAAAAAATTGGTACACGCTGCCTCTTTATTACATGGTATTTATGTAAAATAAGAGAGAAATGAGAAAATTGATAGGGTCTAGGGTACTCACAGATAGAATCAGATATATTGCAGATAAAGATTTGCAGCTTGGGTGCCCTGTAAGAATGAAAACTGTGAGCTGTTGGAGTAATACAGAAGAAAGGAAGGAAATGAAGTTGAGGTGTTATGAAGGGTGCTGAGCAGAGTTGAGTCTGCTTGAATAATGTGACACAAGGAATAAAGGACATTAAGCTTGTAATTCCAATGATAGTTGAATAGTTTGCATTTACTTCTTCTCCTAACAAACTGTGGCCTGCCCCAGAATGCACTTTTCTGTCATGTCATAACATTTTAATGACCCATTTCAGAGCTTAATTCTGTCTATTCTTTTTCTTCTTAGAAGTATCTTCTGTCTTCCTCAATCTGATCCTTTTGTCAGGCTCTCAGAATTTCTCTCCATATCACAGTTGTGTGACTGATACTTTCACTTGGAGAAATACATGGATGTTGGATGTTGAGGAGTATAACTTAGTTTTAAAATGAACTTATTTAAGTTTCAGAGCAAAATACCTTAAAAAATAAATTAATTAAAGTTTTTGTTTAGATTGTGTTTTGTTGGTTTGTTTTTGTTTTTGTTTTGTGGGTTGTTTTTTTTTGTTTGTTTGTTGGGGTTTTTTTAATGAATTTATTTGCTGAATTTAACTGGGAGAAGCTATTCTAAATAATGAACCCAGCTGTTTCTTCAACTGTCTGTCTTAGTACAAATATACAGAAGAGTCATCCCATTCCCATAGACTATGTGTTTGTCAACTATTGCTACAATTTGTATGTTGGTCTGCCCTGATCTTCACATGATAATTAAAAACTTACATTATGATTTCACCAGTACAGTCAGACTCTATGCACAGTATCATGTCATGGGACCTGATCTATTTCATCAGGACATGCTACCATCTTTGTTCAGATTCTTGGAGGCCACTCAGAACAGTAGGACCTGGACTCTGTTCTTATACCCACAGAAGAAAGCTATAATGTTGGATAAGTGGTGAATGTATCAGATGGAAAATTCAAGGCCAAAACAGTGTTTGTTCCCCCCCTGATGAAAAAGAAATACCCCCAAGAACATGGTCTCACTGATGACTTCCCTGGGATATTATGGTTCTACATGGTCCCTAAACAAGATCATGGCATGACTGCAGTCAAGTTCCTCCATATGTTGCATCTATCCTTGAGAGGGACTTCCTCCAGAAAAAGAGCAGACTGGACCTCTTTGTGCATGTACAAAACCGTGTTTATGTCAGCGTGCTTATTACCAGAATAATGCTTAAAATCAATCCCAGAGGAAAACGTGCCAGACAGTATCTACCTGCTATGGCACGCTTTTATGCACCAGAAGCAGGAACATTAATGGACAATCAGAGAATTATCTAAGGCAGGGGAAGTACTCTGAATGGTCCCTCATCTCAGAAGGACTGCTGTGACAGTGGTCTTTGAAAACCAGAATCAGAGAGCCAAAGAGGAAAGGCACTTTCTGCCTTGGTCCTTGGAGAAGTTCCAGGAATTCTTCCTTCTCTCTTTTTCAGTTACTTAAACCTATGCTTCAGGGAACCTGCTGGACTTTGTTATATGCTTCCTGACTAGAAAGATTGTTCTAGCTGGGTTTCCAGAACAGTTTAAACAGTCTGGGTTTGCTAGCACTAAGCAAAGATCTTGATACTCTTTTGCACTAAAAAAGACCTGGCACCTCTCCTCATAGAAGCCTCACCGCAGCATGCAGCTGCTGAATTGCAGATCAGAACTTACTCACATGAAAGCTGGCAAGCAGCAAGGACCGTCCCACTCCAAGCCTTGCTCTCATGGAAGCAGGGAGAAGAAAGCAAGTTCACCCCAGTGTTAGCTTACCTTTCACTTGGAAGCACCACAACGTTAATGCAAGATGTTGTTTCTCTTCTCGTAGGAAATATGTGGTCACTTTTTAATTGTACCAGAAGGTTGTGGTTTGGTCTTGCTGTTTTTGTTTGTTTGGAATTTTTGGGTTTGGTTTTTGTTTTTTTTTTCTTTAATACTCCCATATTAATCTGCTGTTGGTAAGAACAGCACAGTTTAAATCTTCCAGAAGGCTATTACAGTGTTCTGATTTCATTTTAATTATCAGCACAAAATCCACCCCTCCTTATATTTCATCATAATGCTAACAATAAAGTTACACCTCCTCATGCTCTTCGCTTGCCTCCTTTCCCATCTCTAAAGTGCTCTTGGTGTTTTTCCCTTCTGTCCTTGACTTTACATTTTCCCACTCCAGTCAGCCTGACATTCTTAGAACTCCCTCTAGCTCTCTCGCAAGAGCCCATCTTCTCTTTCCTCCTTCACAGAACTGCTACGGGCTAAATTTTCAGAAAAGTCAAGATACAGAGAAAACAATGTACACTGAGAGATAACTTGTATTTCAGTTTTTGTGTTTAAAAGATTAGTGTGGGGTTTTTTTATTATTGTTTATTCCTGCAGCAAAGTGGTAATTCTTTAAGAATAAGCAGATTAAAGTGATTGGGAAAATATGCCCTGAGACACGAATGTTCGTTTTTTTCATGTATACCTAGCTCCTTGCTTCTTATCCTGATTTCATGCTCTGATTCCATATTATACAATTTCATAAAACTGCATTATTGTGAAACCAGCAATAGTCAGCAATGAACAGGCAACTCTTTAACAGCGGTGGTACAGACTGCTGTTTCACCCTGGCACATGTCCACTCCCTGGACAGGCATTAGTTTGCTGTGCTTGAATCCAGCCACTCAGTTCCACATGCTCCTGCGATCCTGTGAGTAGTGCAGGTCCCTGTTCATAGCACTGTGACTTTCAGGAACATACTTTCAGAAGAGCTATCACAGTTCTTCCAAGCACCTAGTGTTAACATGTATTCTGCATGGAGACCACAGGTCTATGGGAGTTCTGCCTTCCTAGTTAGAGGTAACACGAGAACATGGCAGGAGAGCAATAAATACATAAATTTCTTAAGCATGCATAGACTTTGGGGAAAAAAAGTCTGAGAAATCTGTGAAAAACACAATCCAGCTCTGAATAGACTGCTGCCTGTCCCATGCAACTCTTATTCATGATTCTCAGCTACAAGTGGTATGATCTCTCAAAGCATCTCTTCTTGTCAGCCTGATCATCTTATTCACAACTGTGAGATCACTTTTGGTTGGAAAAATGGGATATTTTTACAATTATTTGTCATACTCTTATTTGTTTAGGAGGTTAGTCACAGAAGACTTCAGTCTAGCCTCTTAGCTTCTGCAAAGGTGATCCTTTAAAATTAGTGTCTTAGCAAATGGAGTCTTTGCTATATGAATTTTCAACACTAAGGATCATTGATGCCTCTGTTGTTGTGAGTCCTATCCCAATGTCTAGAAAATTAGATTCAGAAAAGCAAACTGCCAGGTTTTGCCAAGAAAGTAGGTAATTTTCTCTTGAATTTGCATCTTGAGCTGGACAATTGAAAGGAAGGGAAAGGATAGGAGTAAACTGTTAGGGAGAAGGTAAGAACTACTCAACCTGTTCTACCACCAAGAAAAATGTTTGTGAAATCAAGGTCTTAAACATCTTAATCATGACAAAGCTTACAATGCAAGTGAAGGCTGCAATTAAAATGTTTTTTACCAAATAAAGTGGAACTCACAAGTTCACACAGAAGTTAATTCCTGAATATCTCACACTTGCTATTTGTTCTTTAAAATGTAATAGTGCCTACAAGTTCACGTTAAAGCATACTGCTCCATTGCACTATAAAAAATGTATCACCCAACTCCAAGAGCTATACGGTAGAGGAGAGCAGACAGCCTGGAAACAATTATTTTAGTAAGACGAATGTAAAGGGCAGATGTCAAAGGACAGTATTTGCAAACATTTTCAAGAATTTTATAGCTATCAGCACAAGTGAATTCCTTTATGATTTGGTTGGGCAATAAAAATTGCAACCTTAGTTTTTATTCATTCACCAGCAGCAGACCTCAGTTGACAGCTAATCCCCCTATTATTAACTATAGTGCAGGGTTTGAAGCTAGTAACACATACTAATGAAATAGATGTGCAATTTATTTTTCAGTGTAGTGATAAAAAAGTATTTCTACAGTCTTCGATCTTTAAAATTACATTTTAAAGTTTAAGAATCAAAATTACAAGTCAATATATTTTCATGGTGAGACAACAACTTTAATCATTTGATCATGGTAAAACAGGAAACTCTGGAACAGGTTGCCCAGAGAGGTGGTAGATGCCCCATCCCTGTAAACATTCAAGGTCAAGGTGGACAGGGCTCCGAGGAACCTGATCTAGTTGAAGATGTCCCTGCTCATTGCAGGGAGGGTTGAATTAGGTGACATCTAAAGGTCCCTTCCAGTCCAAATTATCTGTGATTCTATGATTCTATGTTATCACAATAACACTTTAATAGCATTTTCCATCAAATTATATCAAAACACTTTAATTAAAACTTAATTAATTAGGAATCCTTTGCAATATCCATTTGGGTTTTTTGGGGGTTTTGGGGGTTTTTTACACCCATTTTACACATATGTAAGCAAATAATTGTACACTTCAAATAGCAGGCTCAAGGCTTTTATTTTCAAAAAATATAAAAGAAAAAATTACACTTGCTATTCATAGGAAATATATCATTCGGAGAATATTTTAGTCCTTGGTGTCATGATTTTTTATTATATAACTGAGGTTTCATGGCCTTTTGTAGGTAGTGTTCTAAAGTTCTAGAATATAGCAATTGTGTATTTCCACTCTACAAAGCCATGTCAGTAGATTATTATGTAAGGAATCTTAAAAAAAGTTGGTGTCAGTTTCAAATTCTTGTTGTTGCTTCCATAGCTCAAAGCTAGCAACTTAAAAACGTGCAATAAAAACACTGAAAAGAAAAAAAAACACTGACATGAAAGAGAAAAATTAAGATGTACTAGAAAGCAGATGGTTATATGAACAACTAAATTAATTCTGTGTAAGAAAACCAAATGAATCTAGGGGAATTGAAGAGAAGGTTCAAGACATGAATGATACAGACAGAGAAATCATACCTGGAAATAATTTCGGAAATGGTAAATAAGTTTTAAATCTTACTGTTTGTCTTCCTATCACATCTTTTTCTTCCTAAAATATCTTTAAATGATGCAAGCAAGCAGATCGATTTCCAAGCATCTTTATGATTCATCATTAAATACATTATCTCTGTTACATACAGAAACCTGGTGATGGAATATGAATATCTGGTGGTAGTCATGACATTAGAAATCCTCCTCACAGTTGCCCACATATGTGATTTCAGGATACGAAGTATGATGCCTCAGAGGGTGACTGTGTAGTGTATCAAATTTCATTATAAACCATGAATGAATTAACTTGGATACAATAAAGACAGGAATAAAATAAAAGCTTCTTCTACATAAAGTATAACTGGACCTGCAAGACATAGTCCCGTACTTCAGAGACATAAAAGAAGTAAAGATGGAATAAACAAGTAACTAGAAAAATTCATGAAGTCTGAGTTGCAACTGACTGTGAAGAGTAATTGTTTGGTTGTGGCTTCTTGCTCTGTAAATCCCCCTTTAAACTGACAGCAGCAGGAGATTGGAATTCTTTTATACTTCTTGAAATCTCTGTAAAGGAAGTAAAATTTATTATATTTTCCAAATGAAGTAAAAAAGCAGAATTAGGCACCTCAGAATGAAGTACACAAAATCATCATAAGGTCAAGCACTTGAAATTTCCCTGATAATTTACATTCTGTAGTAGAGATGTACTTTTCACTTATACATTTATATCGGCTCTGGATAAGCCCTACAGCAGCCCCCACAGCGCTGTGCTTGCATCGGTAGCTGGAAAGGTGGGGATAACACACCAGGGGTTTGGCTGCTGCTGAGCAGGGCTCGCACAGCATCAGGGCTGCCTCTCCAGCCTCCCACCCCCACCAGTAGGCTGGGGTGGGCAAGGTCTTGGGAAGGGACACAGCTGGGACAGCTGACCCAAAGTCACCAAAGGGATATTCCGTACCATATGACGTCTGCTCAGACATAAAAGCTAAGACAAAGGAGAAGGAAGGAGGGGCGTTCATTATTTACCACATTTGCCTTCTGGAGCAACCGCTACAGGTACTGAAGCCCTGCTTCCTGAGAAGTGGCCAGACATCGCCGGCTGATGGGAAGTAAGGAATGACATCTTCTGTTTTGCTTTGCTTCTACATGTGTGACCTTTGCTATTTCTTCATTAAACTGCCTCTATCTTGACCCACAAGTTCATTTTCCATCTTATTTTCCCCCACCCTGTTCTGTTGAGGAGGCAAATGATAGAGGTACTTAGTGGGCACCTGCCATCCAGCCCAGGTCAACCCACCATGGTCCATTTTTTTTGCCCAAATGAAGAATTTGAGATAAGGATAATAACTGGCAAGGTTTTGGCAGCAGGTGGGCTACAGGGGTGGCTTCTGTGAGAAGCTGCTAGAAGCTTTCCCCATATCCAATGAAATAATGCCAACCAGCTCCAAGATAGACCCACCACTGACCAAGGCTGAGCCCATCAGCAACGGTGGTAGCGCCTCTCAGATATATTTAAGAAAGGGGGCAGGAAACTGCTGCAGAACAGAAGTTGGAGACAGAAGTGAGAATATGTGAGAGCAACAACTCTGCAGACCCCCAGGTCAGTGCAAAAGGAGGGGGAGGCGGTGTTGCAGGCACTGGAGCGTAGTTTCCCTGGCAGCCCATGATGAAAACCGTGGTGAGGCAGCCTGTCCCCCCGCAGCCACGGAGGTTAAGGGTGGAACAGATAACCATGGAGGACCCCATGCTGGAGCAGGGGGATGCCCAGAGGAGGCTGTTACCCCATGGGAAGCCCAAACTAGATAAGGATCCTGACAGGACCTGTGGCCCTGTGGAGAGGAGCTCAGGCTGGAGCAGGGTTGCTGGCAGGGCTTGTTACCCCATGAGGGACCCACGCTGGAGCAGCCTGTTCCTGAACGACTGCATGCTATGGAAGGGACCCACGCTGGAGCAGCTTGTGAAGAACTGTATAGTCCGTGGGAAGGACCCACTTTGGAGAAGTTAATGAAGGACTGCTTCCCATGGGAGGGACCCCATGTTGGAACAGGGGAAGAGTGTGAGGAGCCCTCCCCTGAGGAGGAAGGAGTAGCAGAAGCAACGTGTGATGAACTGACCACAATCCCCATTCCTCATTCCCCTGCACCGCTTGACGGGAGGAGGTAGAGAAATTGGAAGTGAAGTTTTGCCCAGGAAGGACAGAGGTGTGTGGGGAAGATGTTTTTAAGTTTTGATTATAGTTCTCATTATTCTACTCAGATTTGAATGGTAATAAATTAAACTAATTTTCCTAAGTTGAGTCTGTTTTGCTTGTGACAGTAATTGCTGAGTGCTCTCTCCCTGTGGATATCTCTCAACCCATGAGCGTTTTCATTATATTTTCTCTTCCTGGTCCGGTTGAGAAGGGGAGTGATAGAGTGGCTTTGGTGTGCACCTGGTGGTGTTCAGCCAGGGTCGAACCACCATAATATTCTCTATATGTTCCTCCTTAACTGCCTTTTTTCTGGACGCATGGTTTGCATTTATGACTATATGCTGGCTCTGATTCAAAAGGAGGCGTTCATGTTCTCGGCACACCCTTAACATACCTGGTGCTTAAAGCAAAGTTATTGGGAGACAGATTTAAATAAAACAGGATGAGGAGGGGACAGAAACTAGGGATCTTGGTTTAGGGGCAAGGGATCTAAATAAAAAACCATTAAACAAAAGGTGATCATTACTACTACCATCAACATTGTCTGAAGGCTTTGAGCTGCTGTTTACCTAA
This sequence comes from Falco peregrinus, assembly GCF_023634155.1. Classification (NCBI taxonomy): domain Eukaryota; kingdom Metazoa; phylum Chordata; class Aves; order Falconiformes; family Falconidae; genus Falco; species Falco peregrinus. The sequence goes on along the minus strand of NC_073726.1, from coordinate 4,328,702 downwards.
AGGAGAACCTCAGTGAGCCTCATGCAGGATACCAGTGAGTGGCTGTACCCATTGTATGAGCATTTATAAACACACAGTAAATAACTTTAGCTGGCCCACAGGTCATGCAGAACAAGCATGCACATGCCTGAGTTACAAAGTTTGCATAGGGGACTATGTTCTAGCACTACACAATTCTTCAGACATAATTTAATCACTCCCTGGGGCTTAGCTGTGTTTTTAGGTGCTTAAACACAAATTTACTTATAGAAACAGGAATGATTGCAACCTTTAGAGACATGCGTGTGTGCTATAATGAGGATATAAAAATCTGATTTGTCTCTTTCTATGATATCTACTGTTTTCATCCACCTCTATTCTCTAAAAGAAAGCAATGTCATATATTTGATACTGAGGTTAAAAAAATATATGGGATATTTTTATCCTGAATTTCCACCTGTTCTTATACTTCATTTTATTTCAATACCACCAAATAAATAGAGGACTAGCTGCCCTAGAAGAGAACAAAGTGGGTTCATTTCTGGGAATTTAACTGCTCATCAAGGGCAATACAAACAAAAATGGCAGAAGTCAGTGTTTCATAAAGCCTCTTCAATTACATCTATGTCTCAAATCCCAAGAAATTTCTATCTCCTCGCAGAGCATTGCAGTATACTTGTTGCAGAATAACAATTTGCTTAGCATGAATGTCTGCATCACAGACTACAGAAATAGCCAAACACACTTAATTGTTCATTTACTGGAAACTGTTGCATTACTGAAACTGTTGGCCTCAGGTAATATGAGTCAGATTTACATGAATTCAGTTATAGTAAAATTTGCAAAAAAATTTCAAATCAGATATTTTATAAGACTTCTATAATATGATCCTATGCTACTCACATTCATGAAGGTATATTCCAGTCCTGACATTTAAAAATATCTATATTTTTTCATAATGTGTTGAATGCTCCCTGTGATGCAACCCAGAATACGGTCAGATGCAAGCAGTCCTGAAGGCATCTCTATCCAGCAAATCCTTCTCTGATCATATCACAGAGGCTTTCTCTACACTGCTCTATATGCACACTCCCAAGTTTCCCTATGATTAATACGCAAAATTTATGCCTGTCTCTCTACACCATTAAAGGCAACTGGAAAATAAAAAAGCAAAATCAGCTGTGGTTTGATTATTTTCTTCTTTTTTCACTTTACTTTTTAGTCTGTAAGTGACTTTTAAGACTGCAGGTGATGGCCTGAAAACTAAAGCAACCTTCTTGCTTTGCTGCTTCCACCATCACACAATTTATTTTATTGCTACTACTGTATTTTGAAAAGAAAGATTTTTAATGCTTTATTACTAGGTTTCCAACATTAAAAGGTAAGATTCAAAAGTCTGATGCTTCTGAAGCACTTTAAATGTTCTGTGTAGAAAATACTTGGCTTGGCCCCTTTATAAACCTTTGTTTAGAGCTTTGTCAAATGGGTCTGGAAAACCCATTAACATTAAAAAAGTTTCTCTGAGGACCATTAAAAGAATAGTCCCTCAATATTATAAAAGAACTGCCCAGGTTTCTTAGACAAGAACTGAAATACGGTCTTGGTAAATGGTTCTAGCAGAACTGAAAAGTTGACCAAGCCTCTTCAGATCAACTTATAGTTAATATTGGAAACACAAGCTTATTATTTCCTCTACAATAGCCATTAGGGATGTATTACTCAAACTTCATTTTCCTTTCCTTTGAGAAAAACAAGTGAACCTTTTGAATTAAGCATAGCATTAGCAAGGCAATACTTGTACCTTAAAGAGAGATGCAGGCAACTCAGCCAAATAATGGTGCTAACTGTGCTGTCACTTCATAATAATCTCTCAACCTCATACAAATAAGTGGAAACCAGGACTTTAGAAGAGTTAGAAACAAAGCAAAGGGTTTGCAGGCTAGAAAAATCTGAATGTGATCAATCTGTTTCAACATGCTGGAGACTCTGACCGCAGATTTTGAAGGATGAACTTAGCTGGTAAATGACAAAAAAGATTAGTCTGAAATATTTACTATCTGTGGTGCTAACAGTCATTTCATCTATATTAATTGGCACAGCATCTTCTCTGCCAGATGGTCTGTTGCAGAGAGTGAACATTACCTCCGTGGATTTATCCAAATTATGTATTTGACGTTTGGATGAAAACATTTTACTTTTTTTACTAGTTGAGCATTGAGAATTATGTTTATCCTCTTAATGCTATTATTTCATACAGGTAATAATGTCATCAATAAATAGGCATACAAAGGTCTTTCTGGATTATAAGCAAAGACAGATATGATGGATTTTTTTGAAAACAGCTCTTAAAACTGGGTTCCTGTTAATTCCAGTGTTTACCTCAGCTTCCCTGAATAACTTCTGATGCCCTGATGCTAAGACAGTAAGCCAATTACTAAAGGTGAAAAGCAATGATAAGTGTAAGTTTACCAGCTTCCCCAGGTCTAGGTATTTTGGGGAAGACCTTGGCTAAAATACTGTCATAAGCATATTGTGCTTTGGCCTGATGCCAGTGGAAGCGTTGTAAGTTCCCTTCCGCTACGCATTGATTGCCCGAAGGTGAGCTGCTCTGGGGCTGCCTCCTCCCCCAGACAGGGTGATAGGGCAGCTTAGCTCAGACTCCTGGTGGACTCCAGCCTCATCCTACCGTGTCACTCATACCGAGAGCAAGTGCCCTTGGAGGAAGGTGGAAAGGAAGAGACTCTGTAATTCAACAAGAACTTGTGGTAGGGAAGAAGGCTGGATGGATTGCCACAAGGGTGGGTGCTAATCAAAGAGCTGAGACATTCCCAAAAGTCTAGGTTTTCAGTCAGTTACCTGATAGCAGCCATATGGAAATTGATAGTTTGCTAACATTTTAATGGTCTCATAAAAAAACAAAAAAAAAAAGAAAAAAAAGTGTCTGTTTGCTTGCTGTTATATAGCTAAAAGCTTCCAACACAGACTTTATTAATCACAACATAAGAACAGCACAGAATGTATTAGATAAGGAGATCAAGGGCTGGAAGCTCTGTGCAGCTTCCAAGAGTTTGATAAAAGGTGGGATAAAGGTGGGATCATCTTTTCTACATGCATACACCCGAAGGATATACTGGGGAGTATAAAAAGAGATAGTCATGTTGGAAGTAAAAGGATGAGAAACTAAAAGGAAGGAGGGAGGTGGATGGGAAGCAAGACAGAGCAGGAGGCCTCCTGCCAAAGGAACTGCAGTGAACACAAACAAAAAGGTAAGTGCAAAATTAAAGCAAAATAAATGCTGTTCATACAGGAGAAGTAAAAAAGATGATAGAAAAAAAGGGAAAAGAGAGTGGGAAGAGATACTATGGGTATACACAGAGTGGGAAAGGAGTGAAAGATTTAAAGCTGAAGGGGAAATAAGTAAGGGATTGGCAAAGATGTTTGTACTTGGTGCTTATTTTTGCTCAAACTAATTTTTCTCTGGTTTAGAAAAAAATAATGCCAGAAGGCCAAAATAATCACACAAGATGTCTAGCAAGAACTGTCCTTTGGAATGAATATAAAATCCTGGCAATTAGACTTTGACCAGAGTCCTCTCTTCAGAAGACACACAGACTGGAGACATTCAGTATTCTCCAGGCTGGTTTTACCTGAAATAAACTAATTCCGTTTTGGTGACACTATCAGAGCTTGCAAGAAAAGATTTTTGCTGTTCTTCCTACAGACAGCTCTGTGATTACAGTTCCAGGGGGTTAAGCTCATTGTGAATATTTAAATAAAAGAGTCATTGAATAGCTAGAACTTGCTGTTTTCTACCCTGGCTTCTGCTTACCTCAGAACATTCATCTGCTGCAGTAAGTGACTTAGGCTGGAAGGAGGTCAGAGAAGGCAAGAAATGTGAATGAACATTAGCTGCCCGCTAAACAAAATGATGATTCATGAATAAAAAACAGACATGATTTTAAAGGTCACTAGACCCAGTTAAACTGCATGTCTAACTTTGTGTATCTGACACACACAATATGCAGAACTGCCTCAGGGCAATTACTTGGGTATTCATCAGCATGAATAATTCTGATCTTGTTTAGCACATGGCCATACTAAATTACGTAAAGAAAATGAGGTATAGTTGCAGATCCATAGTTGGTGGTTTTATTATGCAGCTTTCACTTCTTAGAGAAATTCTTGCACTCTCTATACCTTTTAACCATCTTAAGAGATATGAACAATATATTTCTACAACCAAGCTCTGAAAACATTCACCTTTGCAGCCAAGGACTTCTGGGAGTCTCTTTTCTGGCAGAGGCACAGGTTTGTAATTTTACAGGACGCACTTACAGGTCACTCTTGGATGGCTTTCATCCAGGTGCATTAAGATGATTTTAGCATTTTATTCAGTAATGCTTTGTTATTTTAATTGAGATATTAATTTTTTTTTCTTTTCTTTATTGCTGCTTTTATCTGTGGCACTTTGAATGCCGAGACAGATCACAAGAAAAACAAAAGGCATTATTATATTCTGTCTCTTTCAAACATTTGTGCTTTCAACACATAATAAATATTCAGATGTGTTTGCTGTCATTAGCTAGAATGGGAAGTCTGTCACTGAGAAAAGGAAGGCCTATTTAATAACAACAGGGCCAGACTTCCTTTAATATTATGGAGCTAAGCAATGTGATATTCCATCAAAGCTTGACAGCCTGGGCTAGGGGTGCTTTTGTGTATGGGGTTCTTCATAGGATCCTTCCCAGAACTCTAGAGCATAATATCATCCTTTCATGGGTTGTAGAATATTACCTGTTAATAGGCCATATACAGCTCCTGGAAATCATCCTTTGGTTTTCGATATCTAAAATGCATGGGGGCAGCCAAGGGCATGTCCAAGGTAGGATGCCCATTTGAACTCCGCTTCTCATCTGCTGGTAAGACTACCATCTCCCTTCTTTAAATAAAGAGGGAGAAGCTATTCTACAGTGAGCTCAGAAAAAAATACTTTCAAAAGAGAGCTTTCAAATCATGATGGCTTATTATTACTTGCTTAGTTTTGTTCCTTTGTTGAGGGAGGTGATGTGGGCCACAGGCATGCCAGAACCCAGCATTAGTTTGCTAGTTTACTAGATGACTCATTTTCTCTTTCACTAGCCCCGTCTGTAAAATGCAAATCTGGTCATAGTAACTGTTCCTTGGAAAAATATTTCAAAGTGGTTTGCAAGGAAAATTACATAACAATCTATGTTAGAAATGTGTACAGCTCAAAAGTTATGCAGATACATTCCGAGTCAAACACTGAGTGGTACTGGTTTTGCTAAACTTCGCAGTTATTTTTAAATGTGGGGGGGGTTTCTTTCTTAATCCATGTACATGAAATATTTTATTTTGCAAATGAATTACAATTTAAAGAAATTAAATACTTTAAATTGTTAATGTAGTTTATTAGGAACTAGATACCATTCAATTATCATCCTTGAAAAATCTTTAATACTTTATGATCAGTGCTTTATTGTCTTTTCTTCTTTGTTAACAAATTATGACACATATTTTTCTTTTGTCTTCTGATTACCCCTACTAGTTCAGGAAAGAAAAAGGGTCAAATTAATGGGTATAACTTTACTGTACATGCAGCCTAATAGATCATCAAGCTCATTCTCAAAAACAAGGCTGTAAATTGAAATAGCAAGGTCTAAACACAGTACACATTTTTGTCCATGGTTTTACTGATCTAAAAATGAAGCAGATTGTATCTTTATAGAAACAAAGCAAAATAAAACTTATTTTTCCCACCCTGATTCTTTTATCTTCCCCTTTTCACCTGGCAAAATTCCTTTAGGATACAAGATACTCTACTGCATATATTTATCTCCCTGGAGAGAGACTGAAGAAAAAAACATGTGACAGATGTTAGTCACATTGCTTAATGTACTACTGGAACGCATTCAGGAACTATGGTGATGAGCACGATATAAATAATCTATATAGAAGAGAATCCTGAAACCTTTCCTCTGAGAAAATGTTCATTAATTTCAATTAGAATTTTACCTGGGTAATGATTAATATGGGCTGATTCCTAGATTACAGATATATTTTAGTCTATTTTTAAATAATCATAATACCATCATTATGTTATTCCTAAACTTTGCTCCCAAAAGATTTCTACTTATTTTCTTTTTTTGAAAAAATGAATGTATTAAGCAAAATGTACATGATAAATGGCAGCATCCCAGGTAATAAAAGCCCTGCAAGTGATATTAGCCAACAGCTAAATTAATAGGCAATATGCTTATTATCAATTCATATTACCTGTTGGCCAGAACACAGTCAGCACAGTGGAACGGTTGTACTAGGTCAGACCTAAAGGGCCGTCTAACTGGAGATCGTCTCTTTGCACAGTCTGGAGATAGAGTGGAATATATGGTGAGCAAAAAACTTTCTGTTCTCCTTCCACTCCTAGGTTTACGGACCTGTTTTGTCTTCCTCTTACTTTGTCTCTTCTCTAGACAGAAGAGTCTTAGCTCACCCTACATGCCTCTGTTTTGTCCCATTCAGAAATAAATCCACAACTTTAACTATTTTTGTTGTTTTCATAATTTCACTAACAATTTCCAGTTCTACTATATCCTTTTAGATATGGGAGGACAATGGGACAGGGGCTGGAATTATACAGTTATAAAGGTGATTCATCATTTATTCAACTGAGCATTGTCTTGTTCTTTGTTTTGTTATATTTTTTCCTAACGGTTACTAATATATGATTTGCTTTTTTTGTCTGCTATTGAGCATAGGACTGACATTTTCATGGAACTAACTCATTATCTCAAGATCTTCCTTCTGAGTGATAACGCTTAGCTCAGAATGCTTAGCTTGGAGCTCATCACTTTATATGTGAATTTGTGGGTTTTCTTCCCTTGTGCATCACTTTACATTTTTCTGCACTGCCTTTCATCTGCCACTTTATTGCCTAATCAACCTCATAAGTTTCTACAGCAATTCTATACAGTCAGTCTGCATTTTTCCTATTCTGAATAATTTAGTATTAACTGCAAACTTTCCCAGCTCCCTATAAAAAGCCTTTTCCGGGACCTTCATGAAGACATTGAAAAGTACAAGTCACACCTCACCCCCCGTAAAATTCCATAGTGACTTCTCTGCTCTACAAGAATTGGTATTTTACTCCCTTTCTCTGCTTCTTATCTCTTAATCAGATACTTTTATCCATGGATATGGGCTGAAATGAACTGTGACTGCTCATTTTCTTTAAAAAGCTTGAGAGATGGCCATTGTCAAAAGTCTTTTGCAAATACAGATAGACTATATGAAATAAATCATCCTTATTTTCATGTTTGATGACTTTGTCATAAACACAACAGAACTACATCACAGAACTTGGCTCTACAGGCGGCATGCTGATCTTTCCAAGTAACTTGTATTTGTCCAGGTGTCCACTAATTTTGCTATAATTTGTGTAATATGGAAGTTAGGCTTAGAGAAGCTAGCTACCCCAGTCTCCCTGGAAAGCCTCTGATACACCATCTGCTGTGGCTATGGTGATATGCTGAAAGATTTCAAAGAATGTGGAGGAAATTCTGACTAAATTTTAAAAGGAAGACTCCAGGCATTTTCCTTCCCAAGGTGAAATTGGAGAATTTATAGATTGAAATGCAGTGATAGGAATAACTCAGTGAATATTTTGATCAATATGTACATTGCAGAAGATTATTGGTATCATGACATCTTGATACTGAACTGTTTTTGAAAGAAACTGGCCATGATTGCTTTAGTTTGTGCTACACCCACATCCCATATGCTCTCCACTTGTGGTACTTAATATACAAGACAGAGAACACCTATAGGATTTGTAGTTAAAGGTTTATAGATACTGTGATTATGAAGGTCGTGAAACAGGTATTGGGACACTTTACTAAGATGAAGTAATCTCTAGAGAGGTACTGAAGTAGGATTTCAAGGCTGAGTGTGTGCAGTCTTAAACACCTAAGCAGCTGGCCAGAGCTTTTACTCTGTTGTTGAAAACCATGTTAGGTGTTTATGAGTTATTTTAGATCCTTCTCCAACATCCTTTGGTTTCAGAGCGGGAAGAGAAGACTATGTTCTCCATTGTGTCTCAGCGTTTTAATCTCATTAAGCTACTGTGATCAGACCATGACAGACCACCTATTTCCACTAGAATGCACAGCCTGAATGCTAAATTCTGCTAAAACCTCAGAAACATCTTTTTTTCCATTACCAGCAAGGGAAAGAGATGTGTGACATAGAAATGTCCCATTCATACAGTTTTTTCTTTTTGTTAAGAATTCCTGTTGAGTGTGCTGACATCTTGTGGCTGGATATTTGAAGTGTGTCATGTGTGCATCAAGGTGGGGTAATTACTGCGTGGCATGCTGGGATCTTCAGGTCTTCTTGGAGATTTCAAAGTTCCTATGTTGAGGAACATCTTGAATTTGACTGCACATCATTTAGTCTTTTTCTTCTTCCTGGGTTGAAATTCTTTTTTTCACCTCAAAACTCATAATTCTGGGGGCAAAACGAGCACTCTCATGTGCATTCATTTCCTTCAAGTCACATTGTCATTAAGTCTCTGTGCCTGAGACACAGGCCAGCGCTATGAGTATGATAGTAATTGCAAGAATACTGTCATGTGTTTGCCAGAGTGAACTGCTCTTCTTTGAGTGGTTCTTGGCTTTCTTTTGTGGCCAGGTGTTAGCAGAAGAAGGGAATGTTGCTCTGTTTTTTCCACAGTAAACAGGACAGAAGGCTGCGCTCCAGTTCTTTGGGATTTTGTTTGTTTGCTCTTCCTAAAAAATAAATCCCCTGCAAGCTCTTCTTGTCTCATCCTCTTACAGTCCCAAGGTAACTTCTGTCATTGGTATTCTCTTGCTATTCTTTTCTTGCACATTCCTCCTCTTTTGTGTCTGTAATATCCTTTCCACTCTCCCCATCTTCTAAAACCTGTTTTCTTTCTTGTCTTCTTTTTCTAATATTTTTTTCACCTTTTTTCAAACTTCTTCAGCAGAGATTTTGTTGTGCCTGTCTGCAGCACTGCAGGTGATTCCACAACAAAATTTGCCAGCTTGATACCTTCATTGTGCTGTGAGTGAGAAGGCGAGGAGCAGAGCCTGTGGGTGTAGCTCAAGGGAACCTAATAAAGCTTCTCAGGGCTGTGGTGATGATCATTTCCGCGCTGAAGGCCAGCAGACAGGAGGACTACAGGTGCCTACAACGGAGAGACTTACTGCGGGTAATGCAGAATCAGCAGCTTTTTGGGAGTTAATGAGATGCTTCTGAAGACAAGAGGAGAGGTTCTGTGGGTAGTTGCTGCCTCAGGCATAAGGACTGGCATCCACTGTGCTCAGCGTGAGTTAGACACAGCAAGCGAGGCTGTATGTATACAATCTGTCTCCCTCTGTTTATGTTCATGATTCATCTGTGCCTACATACTCTTATGAACAGTATGCTGCACCATGTTATTAAACACGTAACTGTGTACATTGCTTCTGGGATTTGTATATATGTCTCATAAGAAGAAAAGAAGGGTTTCAGTGAAATCCTGCCCATATGGCAGGTCAGCATGCATTAGTCTCCATTTTTTGATGTGCCTGCTCTGAAGAACCATTCAGAGAATTTATCTAGCCAGCACTACAGGAAATTTCCAAGCAGGAGAGGATATATACACATATGTTTCATAAAGATTTGATGAAGTTTTCAACAAGGTGATATAGCAGAAACTAGAAGAAAGGCAGTATGATCGAAGTATACTGTAGGTTCAGCATATTCTCACTACAAATGGAAAGCTTAAAGATATCAACTCATAAAAGATATTAATTATGGATAACAGAGATGGAAGAGAATTTAGTGATCTGAGAATGTTATTTTTTTTAGGCAATAATGAATTATTGTGACTAAAATGAAGAAAAATCTTAAATTTTTTTATTATTATTTTTCAATAATTTTCCAATGCAAATCTAGTAGTTACAATGTCAGAAGTTATTTAAGAAAATTCAGATACCAAGTTGTTTGTGAGATCAACACAAGAATGAAAAATGGGCCTTGGAATAAATGTACACATCCCAGGAAAATTGTTATAACTTTTAAGACACTAAACTTGCATGCTTTCTTTGCTGATTGATTGTATGATTAATAACAAGCTTGTCTACTAGTAAGATACAGGTGTGAGAGGCAGATAGAAAACCCAGTCCAGATCAGTTCCCTTGAACTGTTCTCTACAGTAAATACAACTCTTTTTTTTTTTTCTCCCTCCCCCCTCCCCCCCCCCCCCCCCCCCCGGACTTTGTGATTAAGAACAAATTTGAATATAAAGTATTTATTTGCTTTTATTTTATATCTGTACAGCTGTCAGGAGGTTTAATCTGCATCCCTGTATGATCACAAATAACTGTTATGGTCATTTCAAGGACTTTCCCAAGATCCATAAATGAACTACATACCTTTAAATGTGTTTTAGTAAGATTCATGTGGGATTGAAGTCATGCTTAGACCTTGCAGAAGCCTTTGTGCTGGAAAACGAGATGTTTGAGCACAGAAACTATAGTTCTGAAAATTTATTTGTAGACTCATCTGCTTAACTGCTATATTAAAGTAGCTATATAAAAACTTTTATCAGTTCTTTATAAATTTCATTATCAACTAAAAATATCTACTTCATTTGTAACTCACAAACTGTAAGAAAAGAAGAAAATGCTTTTTTCCCTTTCCTTGCCAATATTTCATTGAGTACTTTTAATTTTATTTCCTAAACTCTTTAAACATTGTGCATTTGATCTAAAACATATTGTATACTCTATTATTATTCACTTCAAGGATTTAAAATGTATTTTTGGAACTCATCAATCTTAAAAGAATAAATCTTACAAGAAGAAAAGAAAATTCCAGCACAACCTCCATAAAGTCATATTACATTGAACAGTTACCCTGAGGCCATGCATGCTGGAGTGAAACCAGTCACAACAATCCAAGTTGTGTCACACCTGGTGAGCCTTTCCTTATTGTGATCCCGTAGGACTGATGAAAGATAGTTTTATAAACATTTTTTCTTCTGTTTTGTAAACACTCCCATTTATTGAAGTGCTGATTCTTCCTACACTTACTGATAAATACGTGCTAACTTTGTTCAAAGAGTTCTGGCCACATATTTTCAGAATATTCCTTTCTGTTCTGTGAATGAAATCCTAACATGTTTCTGCTTTCACAAAATGCCAGTAATTTCTGTTCTGCTCTAACCGTCATGGGATCTGGTGTCATCAAATCCAAAGTTTCAAGGTGGGTGTGCCTGTGCCTTCTGCATCTAGTGAGTCCTCTGTAAGATCAAAATATTTTAAAACTCTCAAAGAACGTATTTTCTTCAAATAAAAAGCAAAAATTTAGTTATTCAAGTAGAGAAGACTCAGGTAAGGAAAATTTGCTTGTAGACAACCTTTGTTCATTGTCCTTGCTTTTCCCTACTCAATCACCTTCTGAGCAGATCAATCTCAGACCCTTCAAGACTTCTGAAGTCTTCTTGCTGCCTGCTCTCTGCTGCAGTTGTATAATGTCCTATCATGAGTTTTAAGCTCTTACTTGTGACTGGTAACTGACTGTCTCAGCCATAGCTCACCGCCTCCGAGATCCTCTGCCTTGAGTGTGCTCAGTAACTCCCTCAGGGAAGGAAGAGGCTCCCTTCTCCTCGCAGCAGACTCTTTGTATGCAGCTGCTTTATACAGAGAACATAAACATATCTCCAGATGCACGGTAAAGTAGATGCCACCTGACAAAATCACCAAAAAAAAAAAAAAGAGAATATGTGTGTCTTTGCTGGTTAGCAGCCATGAACCAAAGCAGGATGCAATTAGCATGTAGGAAGCATTTGGGCATGTTGCTTATAGTTGTCAGTCCGTGTGCCAACACAGATTGAATAAGGAAGGATGTTTGGAACCATCTTGTCTTTCAGAAGTGCTCTGAGCTTCCCTTCTACTCTGGGAAGTCTGCTGGGTGTCACTGCAACCTGATTTACTAAGAACAGTAGCGAGACATGCTAGAAGAAATCCGTTTCCAAGCACAAGACCTTTTTTAGAGGTCTCAAACCTTCACAGGTCAGCCAAATCAAACGAAATTTTCCCTGGAATACTTGAATGCACTACTTCTTAATAAGGAATAACTATCTGCCAATTTCCAATTTTCTTGGTTCAACTGATTCATCGGTACAGTTCTTCAACAGGCAGTCATAAGGCACTTTATAACAGAAGTTGTGAATTTTATTCGTCCTATATTCCAGAGGACCAAACAGTATTAATCCGAACACTGCAGAAAAATAAACAAATTGCAGGTTTAGACTAGGATTGACAAAATTTTAATCTCCAAAGCAAACATTTCAGGAGAGAATGAATGGGTGAAAAAAAGGATTTTAGAAGGTAATATTTAGGAATCTATTGTTAGAATATCAGCTGTAATAAACATTATTTAGTCCGAAAACCAGTAACTACAGTCAATCTATCTTTTCTTAGCATCCTGAGATGTATTGAAGTATTGATAATCACAAAATTTGAAGTGGTTTACAAAGGAGTCATAGCAGTAATTTTACAAGTGTAAACCAACAGTTTATGCATCTCAGTTCATAACCCCAAAGTTATTACTCATAAACGTTATTCCATATTGGTGGAATTCCACATTTGAAGTGATATGTTTGTCTAACAGTGCATTTGACAGTTAAGACTGACAGACAAAATGGAAAGACATTTTGTTTCTTCATGAAAATTCCTTCAAACAAACCTATTAATATAAGAGAATGTGTCCTCAGATTTTCCCCTGGGTATGGCCTGGCTCAACTGCCTTTTCTTTGGAAAAATCATGATAGAAAGGAAAGTAAATTGTGCTAAATTGGCTGACTGCCAGAGACCCACCCAGCCACTCTGTCACTCCCCATACTCAATCAGGATGGGGGAGAAAATAAGATGGAAAAACTCATGGGTTGAGATAGAGACAGGGAGATCACCTACCAATTGTCAGCATAGACCTGGCTTGGATAAAATTAATTTACTTTATTGAAAATTAAAATACCTTTGGATACTGAGAAACAAAAACAAACTAACAATAAAGAAAAAGAAATCTTTCCATCCACCCTTTCTCCCAGGGGTGGATGGGGAATGGGTCATCCCCCATAACAGTTCATAACTGTTCCTCTCTGCTTCTCCTTCCTTTTCTCACTTCTCACCTGCTCCAGCATGGGTTCTTTCCGGAGGCTGCAGTCCTTCAGGATGACCTCCTACACTGTGTGCCCTCCCCAGGCAATAGCTCCTGTCAGGACAACCTGCTCCAGCATAAGCTCTCCATAAGCTGCAGCTTCCTTTAGGGCAGACATCTGCTTTGGCATAGTGCTCTCCACAGGCTGCAGGGAGTATCAGCTTCATCATGGTAATTTCTACAGGCTGAAGGGGAATATCTGTTCTGGTGCACGAGCACCTCCTCTCCCTTCATTTCCTTCTTGACTTTGGTGTTTGCAGGGCTGTTTCTTACACTTTCTTCTCCTTGCTGACATATTTCATCCTTTCTCAAATACCTTTTCACAGAGGCACCACCAGTGTTGCTGGTGGGCTCAGATATGTCCCACTGTGGGTCTGTTGGAGCTGATTGGAACCAGCTGTATCTAACATGGGGGCAGGCCCTGTCCTCTTCTCACAGAGGCCACCTCTGCAAGCTCCTTACTGCCAAAACCTTGCTAAGACACCCAGTAAAGAAATGAAAGCAGCAGCACATCTCGCTGCAAGGGTGGACTCCTAGCGCTGAAGAAAACCATGGACTAAAGCAGTCTCTGTCCTGCTTCTGTATCCTCTGCCCTTCTTGAGTAGCCTTAGGCCATGTTCTGTCTACTCTTCTAGCACATAAATTCTCCATTCTTGAAGTATAAGGTGCTCAGATACTATGACAAATATAATATACACAATGTGAGCAGCAAAGTGAGATAAATTGATCCTGATGTGGCAGTGTGCTCCACCCCCTCATTCTGACATTTATTTCAATAATGATGCTCAAGGGATAATCACCAGTGATGGTTGTAATGAATGTGTCTGGTCATGATGGTTGTATCCAATTCGAAGTGGATTTGGGGGAGACAGATAATGAGACAATAGCCAGAGGCTAATTTGAACAATGCACCCACCTAACAGTGCTGGTCAAGGTCTTACTCAAGTCAAGTCTGAAAGAAACTGACTTCTGTGGTTGATACGCAAAGGTGGCTATAAGTCCATTCTCTTACTCCATGAACAGTGGGCAGCGCAGGGCCCATGGAGCTCTCCTGCACGGCAGCAGGCTGCATGCCAGGATCTCCCCTTGAGCAGGGACACCTCTCAAGGTTACTGTGCAAGGCTGAGAGATTCCTTGTTGCAACAGACTCTCTGTAAATGATTAATAGCATGCTAAGTTTTGAAATTGTAGCTAAGTGGTACAAAGGATTGATTGTGCACATATAATCCTTTAGATAATAAAACATTGACCAAGTCTGAGACTAAGTCTGGATCTACCTGCATCTATAATCCCCTCTGAGAAGAAGTTTAGAATGCAAGGGGGTTCTTTCTGAACCTCATGACTCAACGGGAGGGTCTCCCTGACAGTTTTGTCCAACCCTGTCCTCTGTGCAGTAAATAATCAAGTGTACCTTGCATTCAAATCTTGTTAAACCACTGTTCCATTTACTATCAAACTTTATTAAATGGCTGTTTTATACCAATAAACATGTTGCTGTTTCTTTCTTACAAGTGGAGTGTGTCACTCCATCTGTGACACCTGGTAAAATCCGTACTAGGGAATGTTGGATAAGAAAATATTTCCTTTAATCTATGAACTATTGTTTTTAGACTTTCCTGGAAATCAACCATTTTTTACAGTGTGTATCTCCCATCTCCTTGGTGACTACAGGTAGGAAAAATCTGTGCTCTGAATTTGTTTTATGACTGCCCTTCACGCCAAACTGCTCAGAACTAATGTTCAAAATACTAGCAAATAATTTTTTCTCAAGCATAGAGTTTTGATATGAATTTAGATTTGCTTAGAGAAATATCCCTCTCCCATTCAAATTGCTTAATAAAAATTGTCTATAAACAAGCTTCCAATCTCAAAAAAGGACAGAAAGTCTGACTCTGACATAAAATGAGGTTAAGAAAGGAAAAGTTATTGTCTGAAAGAAAATTCTTAATTTGTTTATAATAATTTGGTTTCTTGCTTTAATTTGTTCCAGGTTCTCCAAGTACTGAGAAGGCAGTGAAGGTGCAGAGGGATGTGAATGGAGTTATCAGTGCCTTGCCTTGCCTTGCCTTGCCTTGCCTTCCCTTCCCTTTTATTTATGATCGGAAGAAGGGGAAGTTATTTTCTGAAAATGCACATGAAATTCGATTCTATTTGTGCTTCTGAATTAAAATCTTAGTTCCATATCTGATAGCATTAGTGATGTCCCAACTTGAAAAGTGTCCTTTTATCTTCATAGAATTCTGAAGATCCTTCCTTACTCATGAGACATTTTGCTCCCTCTTTAGGAGCTGACATTGAAAAAAAAAAAAAAAATCATTCATTGGTCCCATGCCAAACTTCTAAGAGTCTAAGGAAGGTGCCCTTTCCCTGGAAGAGTATTTTTACCAGGGAAATTGATTGCAGACTTTCTGGGATGCGTGAGTATATTTTAAGGAAAACAATAGCATTCCATAATTTCCTCTGGGACAATGAGGAAAGGAAGTGGGTCTATCTCCATATATAGGATACACAAAACACTACATTCTGTTTGAGTCTGTGGTGAAGTAGAAAAAAACTCACCAAATGACGAATCAATTACATCCATTGGATTCAGATGACTAACTGGCATCAGAAAGATCTAAGAACCTTTCAAGGAAGCTAAGGACATGCATGTAAACAGCTACAGGATGGACTTTTGTCCTCTCACTGTGCATGTCATCACCAGCCTTACGTATGTTCTATCTGGGAATAGGAATTTCTTCCTTCTAGTTGCTATAAGAATGATGTTGGAACTCTGCTTTTTCCTGAGATTCAGGAAATGATAATGAACTTTCTGCTTGCTCTGAGGGACTCATATTTGAAGCAAGAGAAAAGAGAGCTTTGAAAGCTGTCCCCAACTCAGTGCTATTGATTGATATCTGGCTCAGTACCAATGAAGGCAGTATTTCTGTGACTGGATCAACTATCTTGGCATAGATTTTTGCCTTCATGCCAGCTAGGAGCCACATTTCACTGTGCCTTGCACTTCATCTACACACTGGCAGAAGCCGGATTTCCCTGCAGGCTGCTTAACCACCTTGGCATGGCTCTTGTCCAAATGCTGACTGGGAGCTGGTTCCTCTGTGGCCTTCTCAATTCTCTTGGCATGAACATTGCTCAGATACCAACTGAGAGCTCAGTTCCTGAAACCTGCTGTTTCCATCTGCTAATTCTGAGTGGCAACAAAAAGAGAGGGACTACCCTTCAAACCACCTCGGGCTTTTTCTTTCCTTTGGAAGTTTTTGAGGGGGAAAAAAAAAAAAACAAACCAGCAACACTAAGAGATAAAGAAACACTAGGTTAAACTTTCGGTGAAACCACTGTTCCAAAAAGAAACTGGAAGTCCAGCCTCTGTGTGTCTGTGTCAGTTCCACCTGAGCAATCAAGCTACAGCTGGCAGTAATAAATCTGCAAAGAAATGAAGGACTGGTCTGTGGGATGCTTTGCTTCATCCACTTAGTATAGAAAATCCACAGTGATTTCTGTATGATATGCTTCTTGCTTACAGATGAGTTCTAGGCTTTTGGTCTTCAGACCTGATCTCTGCAGCTTTTTCACAGAATGACAGAATGGTCAGGGTTGGAAGGGACCTCTGGAGATCATCTAGTCCAACCCTCTGCTAAAGCAGGTTCTCCTAGAACGGGTTGCACAGGGTCACATTCAGGTAGGTTTTGAATGCTTCCAAAGGAGACTCCACAGCCTCTCTGGGCAGCCTGTTCCAGTGCTCTGCCACCCTCAAAGTGAAGAAGTTTTTCCTCATATTCAGGTGGAACTCCCTGTGCTGCAGTTTGTGCCCATTGCCCTTTCTCCTGTCACTGGGCACCACTGAAAAAACCCTGGCCCCACTCTCTTGGCACCTGCCATTAAGATATTTGTATGCATTGATAAGATCCCCCCTCGGTCTTCTCCAGGCCGAACAGCCCCAGCTCCCTCAGCCTTTCCTCAGAAGGGAGATGCTCCAGCCTCCTCATCAACTTCATAGTTCTCTGCTGGGCCCTCTCCAGTAGTTCCCTGTCTCTCTGGAACCGGGGAGCCCAGAACTGGACACAGCGCTCCAGATGTGGCCTCACCAGGGCAGAGCAGAGGGGGAGGAGAACCGCCCAAACAATTTTCTATATTCCTTTTTGTAATTGCTGACTGGTTTGCCTGACTTTACAATTGTCTACTCATTTTCTTAGTCTTCAGTCGGATAACATTCTTGGGTTCTTGACTGTATTGCAGATTTATTTTCCTGGACTAGTGGAAAAATATTTCCTTTCTTGGCTCACTATAAATAGGTCTGTCTTGTTCTCACTCAGCCTGAAGTGCTGAGTGCAAATGTCCCTGTCTTAAGCTACATTTCCATGAAGGGATATTGTCTGGATACATAGAAATCTGGAAGTCTTTTCATGACAAATAGCATTAAGTTTGGTTTCTGAGTGAAGATCTATCTCTGTCTGTATGGAGATAGAGAATGTTTTCCTCCTACAAACCAAGAAAAGATAAGGCTGAGAGCATTCACTCCTCCTGCAGCTTAGTGCACCAGTGTATCTCTAGTTCTGCTAATCCCAAATGATGAAAAGTCCTGAGTCAGATGTGAGAAATCGTGACACTTCTTCTAAAACTCATGATTATTAAGTGTTTTATAAAAGCTGCAAATCTCAGATGTCCTTGGCATTTGGGAGGTGGAGAGGTGGTGGGGGAGGAAGAAATGCAAAGAGAATGCTTATTACTGGAAATCATTTAGCAGAGCAAATAACTTTACAAACTCTTTACTGGAGATGTTAGTAGGCAGATTTGAACATTAATAACTATCTTTTGAAAAATGTCTTTATATTTTTCTTAACTTCCTTACTTGTCTTTATGCTGACTGAGTAAGCACTTTGAAAATGCCTGAAGAGGGAAAGAAAGACAGTAGACAGCTTTAACTCCTGGAAAATTTATATTCCCTTGGTTAACTGGTTAGATCACATATAGACCTTGCCTACTGCTTGGCTTGTATAGTAGGAACATACTACTCTGCCTATTACTCATTCTACAATCAAATAGCTTGCTAATAACTTCAGATGAATGCATAAAAACATGTGTTAAAAACATGATCTGAATGACAGTCATCTGTGGGCAGATATTCACTTCCAAATATACTTACAGTCTCTGGGCCCACAGGGCCAAAAGGTGAGTTCTTGACTTTATAGTCTTACAGTTTGCATGCTGCTATTTTGAAATACTCTCTGGCCAATTAAGTGCAGTAAAAAGACATGCTGAGAGAGGGGAAATAACTGATGTCATGTCAGTTATAGGGGGAGACGGTTTTGCATAGTCACAGAATCACAGGATGGTTGAGCTTGGCAGGGACCTCTGGGGATCATCTTCTCAGACAAGGCCAGGCCACCCAGAAACAGCTACCTAGGACTATGTTTAGTCTTTTTTTTTTTAGTTTCTCCAGGGATGGAGACTCCACAACCTCCCTGGGCAACTTGTGCCAGTGCTGTCGCCCTCACAATGAAAAATTGTTTCCTGATGTTCAAAGGGAGCCTTCTGTGTTTGTGCCCATTGCCTCTGGTCCTGTCACTGAGCACCACTCAAGAGAGCCTGGCTCCAGCCTTTTTTCACCCTCTTTTCAGGTATTTATGCACATTGATGAGATCCCTCTGAGCTATTTCTTCTCCAGGCTGAACAGTCCCAGCTCTCTTAACCTTTCCTCTCGGGAAAGATACTCTAGTCTCTTCATCATCTTTGTGGCCCTTTGTTGAACTCTTTACAGTATGTCCATGATAAAGTACTCCAGCTGTAGCCTCACCAGTGCTAAGTAGACAGGAAAGATCACCTGCCTCGACCTGCTGCCAGCAATTTGTCTAATGCAGCTGAGGATACCATTTGCTGTATTTGCAGCAAAGGCACATTGATGACTCATGTTCTACTTTGTGACCACCAGGACTCCGGTCCATTTCTGCCAAGCTGCTTTCCAGCTGGGTGGCTCCCAGCTTGTACTGCTGCATGGGGTTGTTCTCCCCCAGGAGCAGGACTTTGCACTTCCCCTTGTTGAGCTGCAAAATGTTGCTGTTGGCTTATTTCTCCTGCCTGTCTGGATTGCAACATGACCCCCTGGTGTATCTCCCATTAGTCCCAGTTTAGTGGGAGGGTGCACTCTCCTCTGGCATCCAGATAATTAATGAAGATATTAAACAGGACTGTGTCAATCTGGACATATTTAAAGTTGTAATGTTATATTTTAAAATGAACTCCAATACCGGAAGATTTATTTCTTATGTTGCAGTACTCTCAATGATCTATAAATAGATAAAGGTTAATGCTAAAGCTTCTTAACCACAACTGTATACAAAATATACATGAAAACAATAAATCAAACTGTCCCTGGTCTTTCTTCAGTTTATCTGATTTGTAGAAGTGTAGTTTCAATCTGTCTTAAAGAAACTTTCAAAAAGTTAAAATTGCAAGAGCTTTGAAATGCAATTATTAATACAAAATATAAAAAATACTAGATTTTCAAAATCTGGATTATTTGGATCCATTATCTAGGTAACTTATTTAATATGCATGCAATAGAAAAAAGTGGAATCCATAAGATACAGGTATTGCTCTGAAAAACTTCCATGTAAATATGCTCATTCTTACTCCATAGCTTTACATTCTTGGAGTATATCTATCTTCCAAAATTACTACTTCCTACTGCCAGTGCTACAGAACAAACAGAACTCTGAGAATTGAGTAACTTTTTCCTTGCTGGTGTTCACACACTGCTGGCAGAATTGTTAATATTTTAGTTAGTATTTCATGGCATGTAATTTTTTTTTTTTATATGCATTAGTAGCAGACCACAGGAAGGAAGAGCATTTCCATGTTATAACTAAATCAGTAATTTGATGACCATGGGCTTGCACAGATGGAAATGAAGGCAACGATCAGTCTGAGGAACCTACTGTTGCTGTGGTGTACGACTGGAAAAGAATTGAGTTTTGTTTTATGAATCTATGCAGGTCTTACAGAGTGGAAATAAAGAGGAAAAAAATATTTTTACCATTATTCTGATAAAATTTGCCCTGAGAAAACATACAAACTGTTCCTGTAAAACAACACAGTTCTACAATAAAGTACTGATGGATTGACCTTGATGGATTTCCATAAGAGAATACACTTGAAAATGTCATTGGAATAGGGGTAAAAACTGATTTCCTGAATTTCCTACAATGACCAGTTTATTCTTATTTAACTCCTTAGCTCCTTATTTAACTTACTTAACTATTAATATGCAGTGGTTATTCTTGCTTCCTTCTGGATATGGTTAGGAACTGTGGTAAAGCTGAAATAGTCTGACAGCAAAAATCCTCCCCAAAAGAAACTCAAACCCCAAACCACAACAAAACATAACAAAGAACAAACCCAAAAAAACAACCGAAAAAAAGTCCTCTCACAGGATGTGTTATTTTTACTAAGCATCTCTTGCAGGGCTAAAGAAAGACACTTGGATAAAATACATAATTGTATTTCTACTTCTACAGTGCTGCTTTGCCACTCTTGTCTTCCAGTTCTCCATGTGTCAGCTTCTGCAGGATGTGGGTTTATTAGCATGGCTACAGAGACAGGTCAGAAGAGCTTGCCTTTGTTGTAGCGGATTCCTTCTAGACATATTTTCACAGGTTTTCCAAAATACTAAATTGTGTCATAATTCTGACAAATTCTGATGTCATGATAGATTTGAAGTGTAAAGATTTCTGTAAAGGCATTCAACATGCACTGTGAAAACTGGCAAAAGTAGTACTTCGAAGAAAACTCGGATCGTATTATCCTAAAATCAGATTTTTAAAAGCTAAAACAAGCTTCTGACTTCTGGGACAATTATATGCTGCAATATATATTCAGCATGTAAGTGCAGTACCTACAGTGTATGCTGGAAACTAAATAGTACACCAAAACCAAAATAGTAATAGTATTGTTGGGCTGTCATTAATGATTATTAACACTAATTTTGAAAGTGCTCGACTGTCATGACAGCACTGGTATACTTTGCAATGTATAAACATAACGAAGGAAACACCTGAAGAATTTATCGCCCCCATCCCCCCACCCCACACTCCCCCTCCCCCAAATCCATAGCAAAACAAAGACAGTGGAAGACCCCAGCAATTCCTTCTCAGTGGTAATCGCACCAGTTTTAATCCCTCAAGATTTTGACAAAGTAAAACTCATTTGTTTCAGTCTCTCTTGTCTTGTTGAAATATTAACTTTTGGGGACTTAAGGAATGTCCCAGAGATCATTTCCCTAACAGCTAGTGCTGGGATGGACCATGCTAAAACTGATTTTCTTTATGCTGCTATAAATCAAATAGCAAATGCAATTTAATTTTAATTTTTTTATCTTTTTAAAACACGTGAGCCAGCGATCTAAGCTTAGACACCAACACCTAAACAATCATTCACTTTTCTGTCATTTATTCCATTTTCCAACCCAGCAATACCTAAAGAGGAAGGAAGCAGTATATTTATAACTATACAAAGAGATGGCTACTAGGAACTATTGAATGTTTAGGTGGAATGTCTCTTTCCAGCATCAGTATTTTACAGGGCATTAAAATTATTGTTGCTGCTATTGTAAATAACTACTGAATTATAGAAATCATAAAAATGCAGTGTTTATAAAAGAATATGGATTACACAGATGGGTTTTATTTCCTTTTTTTTTTTTAACTTCCTACAAAACTATGTAATAAACTACATATAAACATACTGTGGGAAAATAAATACATCATTGTTTTCTAGGAGGGCGTCTGTCCCCTTTAATATTTTTGACGCTTTTTAGTAATCCAATCTTATGCCTGAAGCTTTTAAATTAATAGAGACTAATTAGAATTCTTAAGCATTTTTTATTTGTTATTGATTTTTAAAGTATTCATTCACTACTTTTTGACTGAATATGAAATTTTAATGAAAATTCATCTGCCTTTAGTCTCTATTTTACTTAGTAATAGAGGAAAAAAGTAAATGCATCTATTAAGAACCAGTTGAATGTGAATAGAAAAGACCCCCTGTGGAATGCCTGTGTGAAGAAAATGTTTTTGTATCCGTAGAATGTTTAAAATCCTATTAGGCCTCAAGCTCTTAAATGACATTTACGTTTCACAAAGACTTTTCCAGGTTCTCAGGAGGGGGTGATTTCCAAATATATATAGCTAGTGTCAGATTAAGTTCTTAAGGACTGATTTTTCTAACAGGCTGCTAGGAATGTCTTCAATGACATTCAGCAAAGGTTTGTAAGTAGATCCTTCAGGTTCAGATCTAGCAATAAACTTTTTTAAACATGGTCCTCAGTGCCCCATGGGAATTCTTTGAGAGGCTGAAGTCTTAGCCAAAGTTATTTGAATTCCTTAAATTATATACATTAGGTAATAACTTGAAAACCTGAGTACTTAAAGGGAGTGCTGTCAATTTTTATCTTTAATAATGGCCTGACTGTGATGTTCACATAGTTATTTTGCAGCTAGTATTTAATATTAAAGCTGTGAACTGTTCTTCACAAAGTCACACTTCAGTCTGATATGAGGCTCCTATACTGTGTGCAGAATTGTTTTTTCACACTCTATTTAGTTCCATAGTAATTGTAATAAACTAATTTCACTGTCAGAACAGTCCAAGGTATCCAGAGCTGTGCCTTATGAAATATAATTTTCCAATCAAAAGGGGCAAGACCGGATTTTAAAAATATTCTAATTAAATCTAGGTCAAGTCTAGATCTAGTTCCTCCCAAGTTAATAATAACATTTTGAATTAAAAGAATATTTTAAAATTATCTTCCTATCCACTAATACTGCTATTACATTAGCACGTATATTTTTATACTGAAAAGAAGTACAAATTTCGGTATATTTTCACTAAAATGGTTATTTTGATAAGGATGATAATAGAAGATATCTAAATGATGTACAGAGTTGAGGTTTAGAAAGATTTTTTAATAATTATATTGCATTTTTTTATAAGGAAAACAAACACAAAGGGAACATTGTTATTTACCTTGCTGTGCCATGGATTAGTAGGTATGATCATGTCTGAACTTCAACTGAACCGTAACTGAAGTAGGCCCCATAGAAGCTGAAACCAGCAGATATACAGAGAGATGTGCCGGCAAGGTTAGAGGGTGGTGCAAGATGAACAGGCCTATAAAATAATGAAAAGAAAAGAAGGATGACATTTGCTGAATCCAACATGGGCCAGAGCTCTATAATACAGGTGAAATACAGAGATACAGATCAGGAAACCTAATATTAGTTTGACTACTTTATTAAACAAACCTCAGAAACCTTCTAAGATGTTCATTGGTGTAGAGAAGCCTGCACGGCACTGTGCTAGTAGCTTGCTACTGGTACAGGTATTTCAACATTTTGTCTGTTAGATGATGAATCTGTGTGGGTCACACCATGCAGACAGCCAGCTTAGCTGACAATTTGCCGTTAAGCCACGTCTGCTTCTTTTCGTTTGTCTGCTCTATTACTGAGATTAGTGTTGGAGTCCCTAGCTAGTGGATGCACTGTTCCCAAGACCTATGAAATTAGAGTACTTACAGGAATAATGCCCTAAGCAGATATATTACAATGTTCAACATTTTCATTAGTGGTGTGTATAAATAATTTTTAAAAATAAAATAAAGGAAATTACTGTGGAGAAAATTATTATAACTGTAACTGCACTTGGAAGACTAGAAAAAATAGTCTAAAATCAATAGAAAATTAACAAAGATGTACAAGCTGCAAAAATTTTCAAAGCATGAGAAAAAATAGAGGTTCCCTCTTCTTGGATTTTTGAAGGCATTTCTAAAAAAAATCAGTGTTTGCATTAATTGTCTGTAATTATTTTTAATCATTATTTACTATCTAATACATTTATTATATAAAAACACATGTATATGTACACTTGTATATGTAGACCCATGTGTAAGTGTCAATTATTTACTTTTGGAAAATTAGTTATTGTCAGCATTGGGGATGAAGCTGTGCCATATGCAGGATTACTGTAACAGTGCTAGAAAGTTACAGGTCAGAGCTTGATATGGCCTTCAGACTTGGTTTTATCAATCCATATTGATTTTGCAGTCAGACTAAGGTTCAGAAGTAGTACTGTAAACAGAGATCTCAATAACTGATGTGTCAGTATAAACAAAAAAAAAAAAATCTGTAGAAAAATGCTTGCAAAATTAACAGTACATCCTTATGCATTTGCAATAATGTATGGAGTTAACATATCCCATTATTGGCCTTGGTTATTCAAGAAAAATAATTGCCTATTCTAATACATTTTCATAGAATCATAGAATAGTATGGGTTGGAAGAGACCTTAAGGATCATCTAGTTCAACCCCCCCCTGCCATGGGCAGGGACACCTTCCCCTAGACCAGGTTGCTCCAAGCCCCATCCAGCCTGGCCTGGAACACTGCCAGGGATGGGGCAGCCACAGCTGCTCTGGGCAGCCTGTGCCAGTGCCTCTCTACCCCCACAACAAAGAATTTCCTCCTAATATCTAATCTAAATCTGCCCTCTTCTAGCTTAAAACCATTACCCCTTGTCCTGTCGCTACAGGCCCTACTAAAAACTCTGTCCCCACCTTTCTTACAAGCCCCCTTTAGGTACTGGGAGGCTGCTATAAGGTCTCCCCGGAGCCTTCTCTCCTCCAGGCTGGACAGCCCCAACTCTCTCAGCCTTTCTTAATAGAAGAGGTGTTCCATCTCTCTATTTATCTTTGTGGTCCTCCTCTGGACTCACTCCGAGAGGTCCTTGTCCTTATGTTAGGGGCTTCAGAACTGAATGCAGTACTCCAGAGGGAGTCTCACAAGAGCAAACGGGGAGAATCAACTCCCTTGACCAGCTGACCACGCTTCTTTTGATTGAACCCAGGACACAGCTGGCTTTTGGGGCTACAAGCACACATTGTTGGGCCACGTTCAGCTTTTTGTCCACCAGTATCCCCAAGTCATTCTCCTCAGGGCTGCATTTCCATGTGAAATTGCTTTATTTCAAATAAGTAAGGAAAGAATTCTGATTAACTAGGTCGCATCACTAACGTAATTTTAAACATATTTTTTTAAAAAAAAAAATTCTGCTCTGAAATTTCAGAGGCCCCCTTTCCTGCTTTTCATTTGAGATGACAATAGTTCTCCTCTGCCAGGGAAGGGGATAGCAGATAGTTGACTGCAGATATAAGCATTCACTTCCTTGCTCTGGAAGATGGCATTATCTAAAGTAGTTAATATTCCCTAGGGTTCTTTTATATACCACTTTCTCTCAGCCCATATACCCCTACTTTTGCCGTTCTGGACTGCAAATCCTGAACAGGTTTGTTCTGGAAGGAATCTGAGTGAGGGTGTGATAGAGAAGAGCAGCTGTAATTACAAAATTGTGACAGTTGTGATGGTTTGGGTTTTTTGGTTTTGGGGTTTTTTATTGTTGTTGTTGGGTTTGGGTTTTTTTTTTTTTAATGTTGACTGTAGCTGTCATGGAATGACACAAAAGGATCTAGGTTATATACTTACTTATCCTAAAGCCCTCTTGTATATGGCTCCAATACCCACATTGATCTTAATTAACCAGTTGAGAAACAAAAAACAAAAGCTACTTAATGTGTGTTGTACATACATAATGGCATGTACAGAATTCATGGGACTTCTTTTAACTCTGGATTTAATTTCCTGGCTTTCAGTTTATTAGTCTTAGATTAGTACCTTGTTCTATGTCAAGAGACTTGACTAACTGATCTTCTAATTTCATTTCAGTTCCATAACTTGAGTCTACACTGCACTTATTTCATTCAGTCATCTATGTACCTTTCTTGGTAAAGAAACTCTCTTTAGCTTCATAATTTCTGTTCTTCTGTGCTCATTAAAATCTGTGCTTATCTTATGCAGGCACATCTCAAAGCAGACAGTCAAGTTCCTGTCCCAGGTCTGGAATGGTCTCCTTATTCTCCTCTGTGCCTGGAGATTGACAGAAGATGTTGCCCAACGCATAGAAGATTTTTTTCTTTAGACTTTCTTGTTAGAAGTGCCATCCTGCACATCAGCACAGGGTTAAGCATAAAACCAGAATATTTCTTCTATCAAATCTTATTAAAAAAAAAAAAAATGTTGTTGAGTCTCTGCATTATAAAGATAGGCATTCTAAATAATACAGTAAAAGCTATGCAATTTTTACAATGATGTGACTGTGTCAACTTTTAAACTTTAATCCACTGAATATATTTTGAGCTCTGATGTATGTGTTTTTCTTAATTGTCTTTTGAACACCTCTCAAGAAAATGTACAAAAGATGTATCATGGCATAGAGACCTTGAATTTCAACAGAAGTACACTTCTAACATGGTTGATGCTCATGCCTCTGAGCTAAAAAAGGAGTTATGTAACTGACAGCAAATGAAGGGAACAAGAACAAGGGAAGGACTGTGAGCAGTCTTTAGGAAAGTGAAACTGAAGTGTCATATCCTTTCATTTAGAAAATATTTCTTCTATTAAATATAATTATTTTTCCTTCAGGTTTTGATGAAGATGAGGTTGCTAAGAAACTCATTCTGTTTTCAGCTGCACCTCTGTAAATATGATGTAACTGATTCACACTGATGAAAGCTCCTGGACTGAAATAAGAACAGGTATTGGAGTAGTTTTAATGTTTGTTCAAGACTAACTTAAGGAAACGTGTTCTTGCAAAAGAAACAAAACTCAATGAGCAGTTGTTGCTTCCTAATCTCTTGGCTACATCTGTTACAATCCATGAGAAATTAGATTTATTCCATCCTTGTGAATCTCTGATTCCTTTCCAGTAGAGCTGTATGAAATGCATGACAATAAAGCACACCTCCACTACTTGCATAATATTAGTCAAAATTGCTTTGGAACCATGAATCTATGTTTAAGGTTCTTACAGATTAAATTCAGCTTCCATTAATATTAGGACACAAGTGAGTATTCCCTATGTTGCAGGTTCTAAAGGGATGATGGTAAATGTTGTAACTCTTCTGACCTCCGTACTGCTCTTGGTAGCAGTACTTGAGTCCATGTTTAGTTTTATGGGTCAGTGAACACACACTGCTTGTGTAAATGCTACTGTGACTGTAATACTCACTGTGTATATCCATGCAGCTTTTTAGCATGAACTCACTGGGTAATAAATACATCATGCCTTTTGTATCTTAACAAATGTGTGGCCAACATACCTTAGGACCTATTCCAATATAAAAAAAATCTTTTATCTCTACTAAAATTCTTACACAGCTATGCTGTCTACTGCTGCACCAGGGACATAAATTCAATCTGTAAGCATATTTCCTCTATCCAGACCTATCACAAGAAATACATAGACTCAAGCAATATGCTAATTTCTGTTCTATCATTGACAATGCTATCCTGATAGCAAAGCTGTTTCTGTCTTCTCCTCAGGAGATATACGGCTTTGGACTAGGCCAGCCTCCCCTTAGATGATCAGGGAAGACCAGCACTGACGGATTGTTATAGACTGTCCTCTCCACCTGGTGTGGAAAGAAATGCATAAGAAGAATCATCTCAAACAGGGGACCTTCTTCAGAGCTTCCGACCCTGTGCAACTCTCCCTTACTGCTTCATTCTAGTTTGGTTAATTTTGCCATAAGGAAAGAGACTTTGAATACTGGATATAAGTAACTGAAATATTTTCTTAGGATTTTACTGAGTAGTAAACACAATAGCATATTATATTAGATATTAGTTTACATATGTGGTAATAGTGTATATTAACATAATGTAGTAATGTTAAGTTGTATGCATGAAAATAATTTTTTTCTCTCATTGTAATTCTGGTGTAGATGATGACCAAGACTATGCCTTTATGCACACCCAGTGCTGTGAAGACATGAACTCCCTGGCTGGTACGGGAACTCCACAGCAAGTTATATGCATAGATGTAATGCTGGCTGGTTTGAGGCAATGGACCTGACTTGGAGATTGACTCAGCTCCTAGTCACCTTTGCAAATAAGTATTTGACTGATTGTTACAGGAACTCTTCATGTGGAATTTTGGACATTCTCAACATTCCCCCATACAACTCCTGTTACACCTAATCTAATTTATGTGTTGATTAACACCCTGGGTAGAAATTCCCAGAGATCCCCAGGCAGCTGCTACTGCAAGAGACAGACAAGGCATTAGTAAATACCATTCCGAAAGATGAAGAAATTGTCTTTTGTACATTGTAAAAATGTTTAAGAGATGTTTTGTCTGCAGTTAAAGTAACTGATAGAGATGGATGATGCATGTGTTTGGGCAGTTGCATAACAGAACAACTGTTTGTAAAAACTGAGTAGAACAGAGGTTTGGAGAGTCTTACTCATTCCAGCTGAAATGTCTGTGCAAGAGTAGAAATGAGTTTGTGCTCCTTTTAGGAAAGGTTCTCCAAATAGAAAGCCACATGTTGCTCTACAGCTCTATCAGCAGGGAAATGGATCTTTGATTCTGTAGTCACGGGTCACACAAGTGGTTTCCTGAACACAGTGATCACCTACCATAGGTGTAAAACATACACTGCACATATATTACAAACCTTCCCAGTCTTAACCTGCAGACAGACTAACACTTCTGTCTGCAAACAGACAGAACATGAGTGAAATCGGGGTGCATACTTTTACGTGGGTAATGATCTGCATCCCTTGCTGCATTTAGTCATATAGTTCTCTACCCAGATAATCAGGCCACACAGGGACGTCAATCAAAAATTAATGTTTTATATATGAGAATAATTTTGAAATGCCTGAAGGTGGAGAGATTTTTTTTTTTTTTTTTTTTTTTTTGAGAAAAACTGAGATTGAAGCTGGGTAGCAGTCAAGTGTGCTTTCAATTAGCTTACTATGAGATACTGTATCCTCAGGTACAGACTCAATGACAGTATTCCAAATGCCTTTTGAATCATTGTGTCATGCTGTATCCTACAGCAGGGTGTTGTGCAGGGCTGCCAAGAAGCTATCTTAACTGCAGATCCCTTTCACATAGTCTAACACAACCACAGGCACCAAGTCTGTGCTCTGTGATGGGATAATGAAATACTGTCTGCAAAATACCTTTATATTCATGTTTCTGGCCATAGTTAGAAACACTGCTCACTTTCACTGTTTCATACACGGTTTCCATCCCTTCAGCAGCCACTAAACAAGGCTGAAGTCCTCATAGCAGCATGAATCAACAAAAGCATGTGGTCTCCAAGGTCTAGTATCAGGCATGCCTGATAGGATACCTCTTGTGGCAAGGAAGTGCTCCTCTCACGAAAAAAAACTAAACAAAAACCCAACCTCCAACCAAAAAACCTCACCATATGGCAGATTCCCCAGGATCTGTCTTTCACAAGTCCCACCTCTACCAGAGATATACCTGATGTTACCAGCACTGTCTTTCTATTGCGTTGCCTAGGCACACCTCTAAAGGTGGCTGTAATGATGTGTCGAGGGGCTGGGAATCCGTAAGGAGTTTGCACGTTTCAAATATATTTATTGAAAAAGGAACAAGGGAGACTCTGTTCCCATAAAAAATGTCACTGGGCTCAAAGTTTCCATGTCAGTGGAGTCTAAAGTCACATTCCAGGCAGAAATGTGTCCCTGGTCTTGTGTGTCTCCTAGCTGATATGCCACTGGCTTCTCTTCTGTTAGACAAGTTATAGTCTGAGGGGAAAAAGGTTATTTTCACAGCAAGCTGGCCAAAGGTTGGATTTTCCCTAAAAAATATCTTTGGAGAGGTCAAACCTAGAAATTATCAGATTCAAGTGGGATAAAGAACACAGAGTAGACACAGCTATATAAACCTAGGGGAGGCTCACAACTCGGAAGTAAGTGGCTATGTTGGCAAATATATCTACAAAGGCAAGATGATCTAATCCCCCACAAAAGACCTGTATCAATCTCCTTCTTCAGCCCACACCAGATGGTACCAGCAGTGCTCTTGAGGTCTCTGCCCAGAAAAAAAGGAGCTGGTCTGCCTGCACTGTGTAAGAAACACCATGCCTGCAGCGGTTCTGTATTTTGTCTCCATATCACGCTCTATATGAGTCCCTCAAGCATGAGGGGATAGTAATGAATTTAATTCACTTGAAAGTGGAGCAGACATTTCAGTATTGGCATGTTGGCTGTTCCAGCTGTGCCATCACACTCTTCCTGACTGAATGTAAATGTAAACTGGAGTGACTACTGAAATCATGATAAGCTGCTCGTGGACATCTAGACTAGCTGGAGTTGCTGCTAGATGTTACCTTAGCAATCAGTCCTTGTAATGAAGAGTTCCGCATCAGATGGTTTGCAAGCAGACTGCTACACTGGGTGTTGAAGCCATGGGAGCTGTGAGACCAAATAAAGTAGTGACACCCCTGTTTCTGTCCCTGTGTCTAGAACATGCCTACATGATGAAACTAAGTCTCCTGTTTCACCCTGGTATCTCAAGGGATATTCTTTCTCTCTGAACCAGGGTGACCATGTCAGACCCTGAATCACACGTGATTTGACTGTCTGTGAACTGAAGAGACCAAGAATGGACCAGACACTTCCCGGAGTTGCACAGACATATGGATCATCCATGGTTTTGCAAATATGAGTGTCCAACACCAAAGGAACCCAGGGGGGTGGGGGGGTGGGGGGGTGGGGGCCGGCAGTGGAATGCAGGCAATCTTCTACTTCACAGATACTGTATCATCTAGTCCGGACTGTGACATGTTTGTTACTGTCACTCCTGTCACTGCTTTGCCCCAAATAGAGTCAATGCTGGAGACGGAGAGGGGAGAGCTGCTTCTGAAACTCTCACCTCACTGCAAAGTGTTAAAACCTGCTGATCCCTGCCTCTAGGCTGCAGGAGCCTGCTTACTGTACCAAGCAGCATGCACCCCCTTAGCAGAACAACTTAGGAGGAGCCAGATTTGATAAAGAGTATAGCTTGTCTGCACTGCACTTAAGGTAGGGATTCGACTCTTCACCCCTCCTCACCCAGACTTCCCTGCCGAAAGGACAGCTTGCACACTGCAGAGCCGAGCATGGGTGCTGATGCTATGGGTAGTGTATGAATTAAGACTCCAGTGCTAAATCAGAAGCATTTCAGTGTGACCATGAGACACATCCTCTGTCACCAGGGAATTCTCAATTAACCTGCTTGTACAGCTCTTACAAAAAAAACTATATGCAGCCTATAGATTTTATCTTAATTAGAGGTGTCTTGACTGTTCCTGCAATTAGTGTTATACCTGCTGAACATGAACTGAGACTTGGATGTTATAACTGCACCAATAAATTTACATCTGTAAAGTGTGTATTAGCTGTTGGTGGTAGGGAGGCACCTTTCAGAGTACATTCTTACTTGTTTGGACAAAGTGATTCTCTATGTATCAAGGATATAGGCTAGAGGGTGATCTGTCTGACGTATTTCTAAGGTCTGCTCTTCTCTCCTCTAACATTCAATCAGCACTTCAGCAGGAAGGGCACAGAGGTGCAGGTAATTCAAGCAGGACACTCAGAAGGTGTGAGACCTGTTATAAATGAAGTCCATTTCAGATACTGAAAATGTCACAGATATGAAGTAGGGGTTTTTTTTGTTGTGGTTTTCTTTCTTTTTTTTTTTTTTTTAATTCAGTCACATATATGTTCAATTCCTTCTGACAGCTTTTTCTTCTTTTCTTCCTTTTTTTTTTTTTTTCCCAAAGTAACATCAAGTGTTATCATTTTTTTGTACAAGGTTTTCCAAAGCAAAGAAGAGCTGATAGTCAGAAAATGCTCAGCTAATGACCTCCAAGAACCTCGTCTGTTTAAATGTGGCTTTGGTATAGGCACCCCTCCCCCACAAAAAAGGCACCACTTCATTTTTTAAAGACCGGTACTTTTATGAATAATAGATGGCGGAGGGGGGGAAGCAATAAAGGATATACACACGCAGTGAGTAAGGTAAAAAGAGAGAAGAGGCACTGGGAATCAGAGTATCCACACTTTCTTCAAGCAACAGAAAGATAGCTTCTTTTATTTGACCAGAAAAGTGAAATGTGTAACAGCTGCTGCAGTTACAGTAAATGTCTATGAGCAAGTAGGCAGATGCAGCAATGCTAATAAATGCTGCTACCATATCTTTGAATACAGGGCTCCTTATCCTGCTGATAACCAGGCTGCCACATTCTTTTCCACTTCTTAACTATCGTCTCATCTTGGATGTTTTCTAACAATGCCTGTTTTTAACCTTGACCTAGATACTATCCTATTGGTTTAATGACATCAGCAGTTGTTTGAACCACTCTATTTTTTTTCTGGACAAAATAACCTTGATTGCATGAATCAGAACTCTTACAGTGCTTTTAAGAATTGGAAGATTACACATTTTTGAAGAAATTAATACCTTTCCCTGCATGGTGGAAGCAATAGGTTTTTTTCTTGACAGTCTATTCTGTCAGCAGCAGCTCAGTATATTGTCACCTGCCTATAAAGTTCCTATTCTTAGACCGTTCTCTGCTCACTTCAGATCCTCAGCTGTTGTCTGCCAGTTATCTTAGACCTAGATGCACAAGAGTAGTTGGGCGTTTAACTACCTAAAGCTGTCAAATGGAACTGGCAATCTAAGAATGTCTAAAATACTCTAAATTTAATTTGCACTGTTCAAATCAATTTGATAAATATAACAAAACCTCCTCAATTTCTATTAGTGCTTCACTACACTCATTTTCATTTATTCTTATACAGTATTTCCAGAATTCTTCACATGTTCTGATAGTTTATCATTAAAAATGCTTATTAGTTAATATTTAGTCATTATTTCTAGAAAGCACAGTAGTTAATCATCAGTAAAAAGGGATGCAACTATGGAAAAGCCTGTGTATAAAATGTATCACTCATTTATCATTGATATTTTCAGTTTTTAGTCTAACATTCTGCACTATCTGAAATTTAATTATTATTTAGCAACTTGTCATTCATCCAATGCCTTTTTACCATTTAAGCAAGATAATTTTAATTTTTAGCTTTTTTAGCCATTAATGGCAAGAAAGTTTTTCAGCTTAGTTAGTGCACATTAAATTTGTGAGAGGCAAATTTACTCAATTTCCATGCAGAAATCTCTGTGAAGAAAACAGGTGCCATTCTTCATTGTGTCCTAAAATATTTTCATATTGTTTCTTAGATACTCCATACTCACATATTAAAAATATCTTATAGAAGAAGCCGAAGCTTTGTTGGTTTATTGCTTTGCTGCTTCATTGCATAAGACACTCATTATTTATGAGAATGGATAAATCAGTCCTAAAACTTATTTTGTGAAATTTGCAACTTTCCTGGGGGTAGGATATTGAATTTTTCTGGAGTGACTGGTCTTACACAAGATCATAGCCACTACTGACATCCTGGATGTCAGTTTTTTGATCTGTACTACTGTTCCCTCTTTGGGCAAATACATAATTTGGGATGAGGTTCTGTTTGAGATTGCTTCCACTCCGTTTTTAATTTTCCAAGGATTTGAGACATCCTATGGGAATATGTTATTTCTATGAATATACTTGCCAGTAAACTAATTTCCTAAATTATTAAACTTTTCTGCAACTGAGATGTATGTTTATCAGAAATCATTGCAGAATTTTTACTGATATACTAATTAAGCACATTTATTAATAACATTTTTTGCATTTACAACACTGTTCATTGAAAGAAACTAAAATGGTTTGTATAGATTATTTGCCTTATTGCAGAAAGTCTACTAGAGTACCAGGAACAACTGAGTAAACCAGGTACAGAAATTTGTGACTAATGAGACAGAAACAGAGGCAGGGTCAGCTCTGAGTCACCAGCCCTTGCTCCACAGCTGGGGACAACACTCCTCGTTATAAGCCATCCATCTCCTGTCAGTCTGCCCCAATAGAAATTCTGTCAAAGTTTCCATCTATTTACTCCAGTCTGTGGAGGAACAACATCTTTGTTTTCATTTGTCAGCAGACCTTTAAAAAGGAGGACCCTGACAAAATGAGAGTAATAAGGATTTAAGAAATCAGTTTGCTCAATCATGAATGAGCAAAGATCCTTGCAATCAGAACTTCTGCTTTTATACTTTTGATTGCAGTTCCGACCTGACTTTTTCTCTGAGTAAAGGTAATTATCAAGAGTATAAAAGAGTTCAAATGCATTCAGTTCTTCTGGAAAATCAAACCATGAGGTTCATTCTTGTCAAATCAATAATGAGCTGGACTTCTGTGCCATTGTCTACACAATGGTCTTTTATTTTCTTACAAGATCTGTATAATTCTCAAAAGCTGCTGCTATGCGTTACTTTTTCTTGCTGATCAAAAGTAGACTGTACAGCATTTACAGCTTTGAAGGATCCGGTCCTATTATAAAGGACTTTTTTTCACTTTGATCAACACAAGATAACATTTATTAAATCACAGAAGAGCATTGTTAAAATAATATTAAGGGCACAAATACAATCAACAGAAGCCAAGGATTTAGTGATTTATTTTTTTTCTTTCCACATTATTCTTAATGCACTAAGGTTTAAAGGTACTGCAGTCTTTAGGCACACAATGAGTTATTTCCTGTGCTAGACAGTAACTATTATTACTTTTGGGGTGTAGTAAGGGACTGTAGTTATTTCATAGTATCATAGAAGTGTCTGTTTGGGTCTCCTGTTTGAACCTGGTATTTCCAGCAGTGCACAGGGGCAGCTCTGTCTGTCTCTGGCAGAGTCTTCAAGATGCCCAGGAGAGAGATTTCATAGCCTCTTCATGCTACTGATTCCAGTGAAGTACTACCTGCTTAGTGACATTTCCCCCCCACCAATGTCCAATCCCAATTTTCCAAGCTGCAGTTTGTTACCACTGCTACAATTACATTGTTGGGCACTGCTGCAGAGTTTGGCATTGTGATCATTTTCAAAAAACCAAAGAAAACCAAGAAAAAAATCAAAAAACACAACAAAGAAAACTCCAAAATCAAATCAAATAAACCCACAAAAATTAAAATCTCAAAATTTTCCTCATGTGATTTTTTTATAGTGTGAACACTGACACCCCCCCCTACCCCCCACCCCCAACCCCCACCCCCTGGGAAACCACTGTCATTAGTATTGCTCTTTTTTATGTTATAGTGGTTTCATCCTTTGTGTTGAATGTCTCTGTTTTCAAATATTTAAATTTAAATAAATAGACCCTTCACAGAGACTGTAAACAGAATGTGTCAGTAATCCAGTGATCAGAAAACAGACCCAAGGGTGCAGTCAACCAAAAGGAAGCATGTAAAGGACATAATGAAGAGCGAGTGCTGTCATTGGGGACTGTCTTTTGACTGCCCTTTTGGGATGTCGGAGACCAAGGGAAGGCTGCTGTCCCTTTGACTTCTGTGCCTCACTCAGGGTCTCTCCCTGCTTGGGCTATGAACTATGGTGAGGGATATAGTCTGGATAACTTAGACGCTTTGTCTTGCACCTAAGCGGTAGACATCCAGTGCAGCAGCTGCTTTAAAGCAAATATTTATTTTCCTCTTTATCAATTAAAGATGGATTGCTTATCTCAGGAGGAAGTATTTCCTCTGGACACCTATCCCTGTCCTTTGACTAATGTCAGGGCAAGTAGTGTGGGTCCTTTCATGTCTCCAAAGCACACTCCAAAGCCATCCAGAAGCTGCTTAGGTCATGAAGATATCTGCCCTGATAGCAGAGAGTAAACATGATCTCTCAGAATAAGAGCATGAGTAAGGGCACAACAGGAGTCTGTAGTGTTCAATATGTTGAGAAATGTTCTTTTTTGTTAGGCAGAACTTGTAAAGAATTCCTAAAAATTCAATCTTGGGGTTTTTTTCCAGAACAGCCCGAATTAATACTGGTAGACAAATAGTATCTCTGAAAGCAAACTCATTTATGCCACTTTAGTTTACAGAATACATCACATTTAAGGTTTTCAAAAACTAAACAATAACTGAATAATAATGGTACTGTTGTGATGTGGGGCATTAGTAAGGAGGAATATTAGAAAATGGTTCTGGAGTAAGGAGGCCTCCAAGCAAATGTAGAACTTCTTAGAGGCCTTGGATTGGTGTCTCTATTAAGAATAATACATACAAGAGGATTTCAAAAAATGGCTGGAGGAGGACTTGGAGAAGGAGAAAGAATTTGTATTTGTATTATCAGCCAAGGTCTAGGATGACTAAATATTCCTTATATTAACATGGAGTATTTAACATCCTTCCATTTATTCTGTTTTCTTTCTTTTAAACACTTAAGAGATCCAATTTAATACAGAAAAAACCAGGCAAGTCCCAAGTCATAAAAAGCAGAAATACATGCTTGCTTATTTCTAGTTATGAAACAGGTGAGTCTATTTCTGAATAAAAATGTAAACCACACTGTAGCAAGCTATAAATTCCTCAAGAACTTCATAAAACATAGAACTTCATTTAAAGAAAACTAACTGTGGAAGGTAAGACCTATGCAAATGTTTTAGCTGTAATACAATGCTGAAATCTGTAGAGACCACAACAGAAAACAAAGTGTGAAAAGAAACCTTTGGGGCTTGTAAAACAATACATTAAAATATGCCGATGTCATAAATAGTGCCATAGTTTACCTTTACTGACTTGAAAGAGGACTCTGGAGATTGGAAAAGAAGACAAATCAAGATAGTTGGCCTCTTTTTCAAAATCCGTTATGCTACTATATTGGAAAGCACAATACCTCTTCATTAACAAATTTATGGCAGCTATAATGCTTTATACATAGGAAATTAAATGAAAAGTGTAGTACTTTGGACACGGAAGTTTCTATACGAAGCATCAGTCAGGTGAAAACCTGAGTTCGTATTATTGAACTTCCCATTTTTGTTAGTTTCTAAAGACTTTCATCAAATACACGCCTGAATCCAGAGCATACACCTAGATAATGGAAGAGACAATGCTAGGATGGAATAAATAAGCTCCCAGCTCCCTGCACAAATCTTCAAGATTCTTTGTTGATATTCCCCATAAACCCCAGAACAGAGGTTCCTTCTTGATGGTTGTGTAACTAAGAAGTGTTACACAGTGTGATTAAAACTGAGCAGAGAAGACTTTTAATAAAAGATGGATACCTTCTGGTGTGGAATTTTACAAAGTTTACTCTTCTGAATTGGATTGTTGTGTTATATAGCATGGTTTTTCATTCGCTTTTCGGTTTTAATTGCCTTTCAGGTTATTTTCGGTGGTTCAATTTATTACAAATGTATGCACAAAAAGTTAGTGAGGTGGAAAGATTTTGCACATAAACTTCATTACATGAAGCTCTGCATGAACCCTGTGTTATTTATATACAACTGTGCATAAGCAGCCCATAACAGTTTATGTTCAGCTGTTGTTGCACAGGAAATTGTATGCAACTCCTGGCACATAAAGGTTTGTCTATTATAGCTTCTGGCATTTAAAGCTTTCACTGCCCAAATGCTTTATCCCTCCTCTTCCACATAGAAATATACTCTGTAATTGCCTGGAAAAAAAAATTCTGGGAGGCATTTATCATTTCATGGATAATTCAGAAGTCCAGTGGTTTTAGTACTAGTGTTTTCTTGGGTGTGTTTGTATTGTTATCCCTGAGGTGTTCAAAATTGTAGGCTGAATATTTCATTCCCAAGTACACATTTCTGATTACCTCTAACTTGTCTGGCTATGAATTTAGGGGAGAACCATGCTGAGAGCTGGTTTGGCAGTGCTTATGTTAAAATTATAGGTAAAGCTCCCACACCAGCTGTTAAAAATTGTATCTGTCAGGTCCTGCTCCCCACCACAGGTGTCTGTCTCTGAAGAACTCCGCTTCTAGTGCCTATCCTGGTGGAGTGGTTTGCCTCTGACCAGACATGGGAGAGCCTCTGTCTGTCCATGGACTGAACCTCCACCCTCACTGCCTCAGTCATAGATATGGCTGGTGCCTTTGTCATCTGAAGCACTTTTGAGGGATTTTCAAGAGTACTAAGACACTGCAGCTTCACATACTCCTATCCTGACACAGTTGGTCCCAGACCTGCCACTTTCCAGTCTGGCCTCAGCAGCTCACTCTGCTAAAGAACCAGGCTCTGAGCTTGAACATCCCTTTCTGTTATACAGGTTTGTATACATCTGTCTTAAAAACCTGGAATCTTCTCTGACACCACTATGCACATCATAAGCATTCTTACCTCAGTACTGTAGCCAGACACACTCCCTTTTCATCCTGATACAGCGAAGCTTTAACACCTTCAACATGTTGCTGAAGACAATGCAATTGTTCAGCAGTTGTGCAACCTGGTTAAAACCCAAGCATAGCAGAATGACTGAAGAGCAATTAAAAAACATGTCCTGGTGTTAGATTAGAAAAAATGCCAATCAAACCCTAACAATGTAAACTGACTTTCCTTGTACTGAATTACACTATTTTGTTCCTTTCAGTTACTGCATAAAGCTTTAGTTAGACACAAAGTTGTAATATATTCATGCTGATTTTCAGAATCTTGCCCATAACCTAATTTCTTCAGTGGTTTGCTCACTTTTTAAGAGGTTGTAATAAGCATAGATTAAAAAGTGGGTTACGCATTTGTAGCTAGGGCTATAAACCTGCAGAGCCAAAATAAAACTTGTGGAAAAGCTTACTGCTTACAGGCAGAAAATGCATGGCATGTGTGATAAGAAAATCCTGCAAATCTGTTTTGATGAGCTAGAGAAGGCAAGTTACAGTGGTCTTGGTCTTAATTTGGTTCTATAATCTGTTCCAGATTTCTGGTGTAAAATGGAACCACGTTGTTAGTTTCTCTGTTTACATTTACATTTGCTATTATGGGTGCTTTAGACCTGGTGATACTTAAAGAACTACTGTCTGTTTGGCAGGATGAGGCAGAGCACCTTCATTCAATAAGTGGAGAGAGGCAGATTCACAGCCTGCACAGGGCCTGAGAAGGCTTTAATAAGGTGTTTATCCACTGACTTTGTAAGGCTTTGCATACTCAGAAGACTGACTGAAAATCAATAGGAAATGGAATTAAGAGAAGAGCAAAAAAAAAAAAAAAATGGAGGAGAAAGGGAAGATGACAAAACCCCCTAAGCAAAGAGGGTCCTGGTTTTTAGACTCACAGAGCTTGAACTGCTTCCCAGAAGTGCTCTAACTCCTGGGTTGCTACCCAGGCTGAGACTCACCAATCTTTCTGCTGATAATCAGTGACTCCACAGACAATTGCTGCTGCCAGGTGTAGCCTGGATGCCCCCAGTGGATTGGGCTTCATTCACTGCAATTCAGGTGGAGTCTGGGCACGTTGTTGCTTATTGTTGATGACCTTTGAGCTTAGATACTAGTCCCTGCTTACACAGGACCTACATTTTGCAGTCCCATATTAAGCTGATGGCTAAATGCAGACTCCTGCAAGCCGTTTTCTCAGGACGGTTAGCTGCCTGAGCTTGGGACTTTGAACCTACTTTTTGTTCCTATACTGCTTGCTCATGTTTTTCCTAGACTCTGCACAAGTCAGTACAAAGTTTCATTTGTGTCTCAGTTGTGTAGTAGGTAAAATAGTTGTATGACTGCATGCTGCTTTGAGAATTAGTCTGTAAATTGATAAGTGTCACAACATGAAAATTCGAGTTCTGAAGAGTTTTTTAATTATTTTTGGAAATTTCAGTTCTTTTTCCCATTTGTAAAAGGGATGTATAGTTTCATTTAATAGAAAAAAAGGAAGAAATAAAGCATCTGTGATTTAGT
This sequence comes from Falco peregrinus, assembly GCF_023634155.1. Classification (NCBI taxonomy): domain Eukaryota; kingdom Metazoa; phylum Chordata; class Aves; order Falconiformes; family Falconidae; genus Falco; species Falco peregrinus. The sequence continues at coordinate 4,288,782 of NC_073726.1, read as the reverse complement.
ATTTATCAAAGATGGTGTCACACCTTCATTTTTTCTCTGCAATGATGGCAAAGTTTCAGAAATGAAGTGTTAAGCCCAGTGGTAAGTGATTTTGCAGCTTTTACCTATCTTGAGTCTTGCCTACATGATAAATCCAATTAAACCAGTTGCTGACATAAATGCTGCTAAGTAGAATTAATAAAATGTGCTAGCGTGTTATTTCAGTGCAAAAAAATTGAGATATATGCTTTATTTAGATTTAAATACATAATGATTTAGATAAGTACCATATATCACATGACCAATTTTCTCTCAAACTTTTTTTTAGAAAGATAATTAAACTTGTCAATCAATATGGATATAAAAATATCAATACTAGATGTCTGCTGTATCAGAGGTATACTGGTGTACAGAACAGCAACTGAACAGGAGTTACTTCAAAGAACTGTGACAGTACTGAATTTTAAATTACTAAAGAGGTAGCCTGGGAAGATTGTTCATATGACTAAAAGGTAAGATTTTAAGTATATTTTCCATGAAAAGAAGGGAGAAAGTAATGAAAAGACGTCATAAAATGTGTTAATATTCTGCATAAAATTTGGGAAGTTTCCTCAAATTTATACATGCTGTATTCAATATACCTCCTTAGTTTGAAATGTAGTTTAAACTGCCTAGCCTATTAGCTTCCATTACCAATGTACCCATAAGCCTAAAATGCAGTATATTCCATAGTTAAAAGATCTATTCCCCAAATCTCTTACGCTCTAGATCAAACATGAACTGAGTATAGTTTATTGCATTTAGAAATGTTGTGTTGCTATTTGTTATTTGAAGGGACTGCTTCCGCAGCTCTGCCTGAGCAGATAAATGTAAAAGTCTAGAGAAAACATCTCTGCCATCAACAAAGTTAAAGTAAGGACATGGAAATAGTATAACTAGTACTGATAAAGAAAAAGAATGAAGAATTTGTCCTGTATATGTCACAAACTTAATAGTAACAGGCAACAACAACATTAATTCAGTGACTAATGCAATGACATTTCTATTTTTTCCATTTGTCCTCTTGCCACCGAATGCACAATGTAGATGTGGAGCTGCTATGCATACTAAGCTTTTTCATTCTCAAAATGTCACGGTTCCATATGAACTTTCTACTTTCCTGTCTGGTAAGTAGTCTGCTCAATTTATGTGCTATGTGTCTTACGGTTCCAAGAAACTAAATCTGAACAGAAGAGGCAGATTCAATTTGTCTCTTTCAGGCATGTATTCTGTTTATACAATTGTATCCTCGGTACAAAAGATTGTAGTTTTGTTGTTGTTGGTTTTTTTTTTCTTAATATGGAATGTCTTATTTTTCTTACAGTGGTGCTCTGACGTTACAAGAGCAACCAAACATTCAGCGTGCAAGGGGTGTCCACTACCTTGTGAGCATGGGATCCACTCCCATAAAAACTTTATAATCCTCATGAAAATCTTGTTGAGCCTTATTTCCCTCTAATGAAAAGTGCAGTGCTAGTATCAGGACTGGCACTAATACACAATAAAACAAGAAGTGCTCACCAAAATGTGTACTTGAGCAGGAAATGCATTGCCCCTGTGCAGTAGTGTGCAGTGACAATTCTCACAAACTAAACGTCATTCCGACTGCCACTGGGCATACGCATTTTCTGGCCATGGTTTTAAAGTGTTATTTAAGTAAAATAAGCAATAGTTGCACAGCAATTAATGGCCGTAAAACTGTTCACAAGTTATCTGGGGCTTATAGAGGAACTCAAATAGTAATACTTTTCGATTTCAAAATGATGATTTTCTGTAAGTTTTGAAAGCGGAGATACTTTGTCCTCACTACCTAGTTTTGTGATGTTGATGGGCATATTTATAAAGGTATTAGGAGGTATTATTCGTAATAGCAGAGCCTGAACTACAGAACTATGCCTGATATTCCTATGTTCATGCACAATCCCAACTGTATCTAGATATACGTTCTGCTTAGAGGAGTGTCCTGCAATCACTTTAATGAGCTGTCTATACTAGAAATCATGTCTATGTTGCAAAATACAAGAGAATCAGGGAGAGAACTCAAACACTGAATATCCTTTAGTCCACATTGTAGAATGACTGTTTTACTTTTTGGTTCTTTTTTTTTTTTTTTTTTTTTTTTTTTTAGTGCTTGAGCTAGCTCTCAGTAAGAGGACAAAAAGCCTGGGCACTGTCTAGAAGACAGATCATTCCAGGGAATCTCTAATTAGCTATGCAGACAAAGACACAGCAGATGTCCAACATGGTCCTACAGTGCTATCTGAGAAGGTTTTACAGCCTCAAGAACTTCCATATGCTCAAATGCCAGCCCACACTATACGCAACCCATACGCTCAGTTTCATGTCATAAAATCCACTCTAGTTGCCTTTGACACATTTCTTTTAATTTTCAATACTTTGAACAAAAAACATATCTAAGATGATAATTACACATTATACCATGTGTTGTGCTCTAGGTTGAGCTAAATCTCAATCCTGTGGATCTGAGACACTCTACACCAGTTGGTCTGGGGGCCAGGGATCTCTTACTGGGACACATATATTTACTTGTATAGTAAACATGGGTTGTGACCCTGGTGGCAGCTGAAAAGCACCCTCTAGAGCCCACAGGATCTGGCATGTCTGAGGCAGCCTCCTATTTGATGTAAAGAAATTATACTCACTGGTATGCTTAGTCACCTGGCCAGTATTAGCAGTTTAATATAATTTAGTGTTCACTTGGTGTGCTTTTTGCATCTGACCAAGTGCTTCTGCAGAACAGGAGATCAAAACAAGGTGGACAGTTTGGAGGGCCTCCTTTAACACCTGAGCTGACATAGTTTGTGGTGTATTATAAACTTCAGACACAGAGCCTAGCTCTTAAACACAGGCTAATTTATTCAAATTTGTTTTTTCATTATACTAACCAGGACAGTAGTAATCTCTGTAGACAGAAATAATGGACAGGTACACTGGCATTAACGCAAATTTCTCCACCAAAAATACTTGAATCAAAAATTCTATCCAGTTTCTATACCCTTACAAATCTCTTCCAGGTCACATAAGCCGTCACAAGAAAGGTTTGTTCTCAGCCCAGTCTAATTAACTAACGAAGTCATAACCAAGAAGTATTGGCTTCTTTCCTTGGCCATGCTAAACTGCAAATACAGAGATCTAGAGAGACTGGAGAACCCAAGGACTCATTGAGTATCCCAGCTTTACTATTGTTTCCTGCTTTCCATCAGGTTATTTTTTCTAGTGCTTTTCTTTAAGTAATTTCAAGCTTCACCTATATTCACAACTTCTCTTAGTTGTTTGAAACGTAATAGATACAATGTTTACTCCATCCCTTTTCTCATGACTTAAATATTTAAAAAAATAAGCTCAAGTAACACTTTTTTTACTATCTCATGAATAGCTTAACATCAATTGAATAGCATGACTATAATACTTGTCCAACAAAAATAAATTTTGATCAACAAAGATTTTAGAAATCTATACAGTAACAATAGTCTTTAAATACAGCACTGAAAGTGAGCACAGTTATGACCTACACAGACCTGTAAATGCAACTATTAGACTTTTATGAAACTGTAGTTGACATAAAGCCTTTAGCATTCTACAGAAAATATAAAAGCATTTATCACTTTTTTTTTCTTTTCTTTTCTTTTAGCCAGAACTAGCAGCAAGGTTGTTTTAATGCCTTGGGCAAAATAGACAGTATGTCCCTTAGTGGCAGGTTATGCAACAGCCCTGGAACAGCCTTCAATCTGTACTATGAGCCATTTAAGTACACAAAAAAATGCCTCCAGGTGTGACAGAAAAGGAAGCACTTACCTTCTAGCTTTAAAAAATGGTGGGAACACGCAACAGAAGAAACACAAATAGTATTCATTATATCAAAAGCAATTAGTATTTTTGTTTCGTTCTTCTCAGGCCTCAGTCATTGTCAGTTACAACTTTTCTACATATGACATTCAAGGAATGCAGCCTGAATAAGTTAAAGATTTGAATCTAAGCTTCATTGGTTAAACCACATTGAATCCATGCATTTGATTTAATCAAATTTACTGAAAAGAATTAACTTAATTCCTCAAATTAAGTGTACTTCACACACTATTTACTTTAAATTTGGTATGTTACTGTATTTTCCTCAAAGACAGAACAGAGTCACCTTTGCTGCATCAAAAAAATGCATTTATAACATCCTGAGCTGATCTTTCGAACAAGTAGTGTTTTAATTCAGCAAGGAAAGGATCAGCATAACAATAATTCTGTAGTGTTTCTGCTTCTGTTGTGACTAACACTTTAACCTGTGCAGAGTAAAGAATATCTGTTTTTAAGACTTTGTAACATTTTTTCCAGTATATCTTTAATTTTCATTTCTGTTACAGTAAATCTGTCAACTTACCATATGTCAACCAGCTTACCATAAAACCTTGTTTTTCTGAATGTATCCTTCATGTACCATTTCTAGCTGTCTTTTTCAGGGTGTTCATTCTAAGGCATCATGAAAATTATTTTACTGAGGACCTGATGGATGGATCCCAACTATTCACTCTGGTCTCTCAGATGACTGGAGACCCACTTGCATTTGAAAATTTACTGAAAGTTCAGAAACCAGCTTCTGGGGTTCACCAGTCCAAGCAATCAAACCTGTATTCTCTAAGATACTCATGCCCCCAGAGATCCTGCACAGAGGAACAACACATAACTGAGCAGTAAATTTGCACAGGACTATTGGACTCACGAAAACACAGAAGCTAAGCCCTAAAAAAAGGCTATGACAATTGCATGCCACAATCCTAGCCCAGTCTTTTTAAAATAAATGTTTGGAGTAGTGCAGAAAGACCCTGAAGTTTTGATGCAGCTCAACAAAAGCTGAATGCCACACATAGCTGCTCATCCATTCCAAGGCTCAGACCATGAGTCAGTGGAAATTGCCTGTATCCTCTATTTCTGCTTTGCTATGATTGGATTTTTATGGATATGCTTATTTATTGTTTCAAATGTGTATGTCTATGCAAACAAAACTTTCAGTAAGTATGGGCAAAATCTTCTGAAAAACATTAGATCTGTTACACCAGATGCTGGGCTTTGCTTTTGAAAGACTGTTGAAAGATTCCGTTTCTAAGAATTTTGGAAGTCTTGTGCTAACATGTGCTGTCTTACCAGTCACACTTACATAGTGTACTGTAAATCTTAGTTATTTGAATGGGTTTGAATATGCTGACTAGAGAAAAAGTTTGTGATGTAAAAAGACACTGCACAATAGAAATGTGAGAGATAATGACTACACTAGAGGCCAGAGAAGATTTTGTATTCTAGGTTTAAAATAATCAGATTAAAGTTCTTCATTTCAGCTGCACTTCTGCTCTAACATTGCAGCCGTGAAACACAGCTGAGCTCAGATGTGGGGAAATCAGACATAGTGAAACTGTATAGGGTGAGATCCCTCAATTATTTCAATGCGCTTGAATATATTTTAACTTTCACTAGTCATTGGCTGAATTCACAGATTTGCTATAGTAACAAGCAATTCCATGCACACGGAGCCTGCTATACGTGCATTGCTCTGTGTCTACTTATAGCCCCTTGTCCAGGAATTCCACAGAGAAAGGGAGACACACAGGCTTTCCACTCCTTATTATTAGAATGTCTTCAGAGCATTTCACCTTATTCTTAAATTTCAGTAACAGTATTTATTATTGGTGTTGGGTTTTTTTAAATGTAATCAATTAATTTTAAAGGTGAGTCTTGTCTTCAACGGTTTGAGAATGATCTTTTAATATGTACATAGCATAATTAAAATAAATGAAATGAACATCAAAAGACATTGTCAAAAAACGGTAAACACCATTAAAAATACATTCTTGGTTAGAGAAATTGCTGTATTGTTAAATCACTCCTTGAAAGTGCTGCTTCTGTGACACTTTCTGGGAAGAATTGATAGGATGTTGGAAGCTATGCAGTTGTCCTGTATATCAACAGTGATATATTTCTTATAGCATCTATATAAGCCTGAGGGAAGAAAAGGTATTCCGTGTTTCCTCCACTGATGTTTCCAGCAGTGTTGTTGTCCTTGTAGCATTGGTTACAACAGTGTATTTATCAGTACTCACAGGAAGAGGATTGTTTTGAGATTTTGGCAAGGGTATTTTAAATAAGTTCCTATATAAATATAAAACTAAACAACTAACTGTAGCTTACAAAGTAGACAGTAAAAAACTGAATGAAGCAAGAAAGCTTCTCAAACTCTCTAGTAAAATAAATGCAGTGACTACACAGTAAAACCTTAAACTTGTTCAGCTTGATTCTGCTTTCTTCAACGGTGATATTAGGTTGTATGCAATGCTACCAAGCTCAGTCTCTTACTCTGGAAATACTGCAAGTGCTGCAGAATATAAAGGCAAAGAGAGCACAGAACTTTAAATTTAAAACCAGCCAAATTTTCTGCCTCATTATAGTCTAAAGATATACTACCAATTAGATTATTTCAGAGAGTATTTTAAGAAACAATGATTTGTTGATTTGTTCCTATTCCTCCTAACTGATGTATGCTGCATTTTGTTCTGGAATTTTTAATTTTTTTTTTTTTCCCTCACATTGCATTTCTTTAGAAAACAGAAAATATACAATAATAAAAACTTTGTGGAAAAGGAATGGGATCATGATACAGGACAACACTGTATGAAAAATAAGTATAAGCTGTTAGACAACCCAGTGGCTTGAGAAAGGTTTTATGGGCTTTCATGTAGCACAGCACTAAGTCTCTTAAGTTGTCTTCATCGCTTAAAGTAGCTTGTCAGAAAACAGAAAACTCAGATAGCCATTGGTTACAGTAGATGAGTCCTTTAGTTCATTCTAGCTTTGAGCATGAGAGGTGAATACGATCAGTGATTTTGTAGGCAGCTGTTTCTTTCCCTGTGCCTTCAAGCTCTACCCAGCTGGCTGAGATGTGAACAGAAACCCTAAGGGTTGCAATTTTTGAAATGGGTCCAAAGCAGCTTGGCTCACACTGTGTCTCATGTAAGTTTTATGTTTGATCATGATGACACAGGTTAAAAATAGCTGTAATGTTTGTACTGTTCATGAAATAGCAAATACTCTGGATTTCTCACTGTCAAAACCAGACAAACCAAATATCTTTAGTCTGATGGCTGTGTTCCTGCTGGCATTCCTCTGTGAATTGGTACTGCTGTGGAAGAAACTGGTAGGAGAAACAGGAGAATACAGGAGAAACCTTGCATCTTGCTAGACTATTCAACAAAAGAGGGATGTATTGACAAGTTGATTCACAGTAGTCTTCAGAAGGTGGTCACCTCATGGATTAGGGTGAATTTTAAATGCATAAAATTGGAAGTAACTTTTGAAACAATTGTGGAAAGATTTTTGGGGCTGTATTTGTCTTTACTTTCTCTCTCCTGCTCTCTTTTCTTTTCTTTAATTTATTCTTTCTATCTTTCTTTCTTTCTCTTTTGCTTTCTGTTCATATCAGAATTAATTCCAGCTTAGTATTCATCCCACTTTATAAGTACATCATAAGGGGAAAAAATTGTCTCTGGAAAATTCAGGAAAAAAATGCAATTGGCAAGAAAGAAATGGCAATAAATAAATAAATGAATAAATCTTCCAGCTGGCAAAACTGTGAAAAGTTCGATCTAAGTTACTTGATTTTCATGTTCTGCCTTTACCCATTCCAAACCAATTCTGAATTGTGCATAAAGAATTATTCATCAGAAATGAGAGTATGCACAGGATAATTTATATTTCTTTTCCCTTTCACTATTCTATTGTACTTCTCCTGTACTTTTTTCTAGCAATCAACTTTTGGTTAATATCCCTAGTATTTTCACACAGCAAAATGAGGTGAAGACCACTACATGTCTCCCAGCCTGTTGAATGATGGGATTGCGTATGTATCCAGGGCTGGGATTCACTGCCGTGGGGGAATGTGCTGCAAACAGGCTGGAGAACAGCTGCCCCCTCAGCAGGCTCCCCACCAGCTGGAAAGACAGAATCAAACCATGAATCATCCCCAGCTTCATTTCTACACTTAATTCCTGAGTGCTATTTAACCACTATGATATATTTGGTAGTTCCAGATTTTCTTATTCACACAAACACCTGTAAATTTATAACCAGTTTAGGTGCCCTAAGTGCTCTCTCTAATTCATTGCTTGATTTCAGGCAGCTCACTAAACCTTATGGGGTTTTGGTTTATGCATCTTTTAAACAGAGGTAGGCAGTAGTAATTTCAAAACTAAAATAGCGTTTATAAAATGCTTTGACTTCTTCAGAATAACAAAGTTGTTGAAAAGAATGAGTGCTATCATGTTATTTTGCCTCTGCTGGCCTCCTGTAATATTAGTAAACTAAATACATGCTTTCCTTTTACTCAAAGATGCTAGATATGCAGTTTAGGAAGACTGGGAGTAATATCCATGGAGTTTACTTGGTGTGGTTGTAAAGTGGTAAAAAGTTGCTTCACTCTATCATTTGGTGAGAGAACACTAAGAAAATAATCTGAGAGGTGCTAAGCAACCACATGTGTGTATGAGCAGATAATAAAAGCCTGGCAGAAATTTTGTAGAATCTAATACTTGTACGAGTTTAGCTGGAATGATTCCATTTCCTTGGCTTTGTTCTTCAGCTGTAACAAAACTGAGGGAGTTCTAATCTTCACTCACAAAATGATAACAGCAATTTAAGGGAATATTAAGGTTTTGGTATAGCTCTATGATATTTCTTTGTACTTTTCTTCACAAATTAACGGGAACAGTGTGGCTCAGTCCGATGTATTTTACACTGTAATCCATTAAAAAAAATCAACAAGCAAGGTGCCAATATTTTCTTTCTATGAAGTATTTTTATTTTACTAATTAATAGCTCTGACATATTTATAGGAAGCTAGCCATAAAAGGTAATAGCTACAATAAGATTAGAAAGATTTTGGATGCCAAAGTAATACCAGTTGATAAGACACACAATTAAAAATAAACCAGGGCAGGTTTTTAATTGGGAAGTTCAAATCTTAACCGAGTTTATTGATTTCTCAGGCAGCTGTTTTCCTTTCTTCATTTCTTTTTCTCCTCTTTCTGCAGAAACACAGGGCCAAAGTTGAAAGGAGGAAGAGTTATGTTTTATCTGACAGTTCTGTATCTACCTGAAACTGTCCTTCCCTCCATATGAGACGTGGTGTTGCTGTCCTTACAAGACAGGGCAAAGTCTGGTCTTCTGTGGGTTATATAAAGAGCAGCTCTAAAGGTGACTAGTCCTTCCAAAAGAACAGACAGAAATCCTATAGGCTGTGGAATACCCTCATTTAGTTGCTTGTTAGACTATGCTCGAAGAATGGTTGAATCAGAAAGATTGATCTGATTCCTCAAATTCTTCCTTCTAGGTTTTGTTAACCTAAGTTATTTTACTAAAGGGTCATTGTGGGTACAAAAAAGATTTCTCATTAATTGCCACCTCTGAACATGGCTGTTCCTGACTTTTACAGTGCATATTTATTGTGTGTACTAATTCAGGATTTTTTTTAATTAAAAATAAATAAATAATAAAAAAAATATTAAAAGTATTTGGCAAATTCCCTGAGGCTTCACCAGTCAGGAGGTACTCAGGTTTGTCTTTGATGCTTCTGACCAAAGGAGTCTCTGAGGAAAAGAGATTGGCAAAACATCAGCAGACTTAGGTTGAAACTAGACAAAAGAGACAACAAATGCCATTGCAAAGCTGGCTCAATTCCCATGACAACATTTGGAAGCCGTCAAGAAGCCTTAATTGTTATCAGAGAAGAAGAAAGAAATATTGAGGCTAATGAAGAGAAATCCAGGCTGGGAGGATTTTAGAATAAAGAAATTATAGTAGCAAAAAAAGGTGCTCTTTAACTGGTGAGAAGAAAGGGAGGTTGAGGAAGAAGTCAGAAACATGAAGAAGGAAGGAAGAATAAGATACTTAAAGAGTATTTTTTAAAATGTTGCAGGGAAATGGTCACATCTGGAGAATCATTCTTCTTCGTGAGACTTTTACAGAAAAATACATTTTTTTCCGGCAGAAACATTCAACATCCCAGGCAACAACTTATCCCTTGCCCCAGAAAAAAACACACCCTTGACACAATTTTCATGAAAATAATGAGATTTTTGAACATTTGGCATACGGTAAATGATCCAGTTCCAGTATCCAGACCTTTAAACTTTCTACATGGTTCAAATAAAATTTCAAGCAGCAAGGAAAGAGTAAAAATGACTGCAATGTGATACCTGAGAAGGATGCCATTCCATGAAATCTAGCTACTACTATATATCTTCATAGAAAATATATTTTACAAGTTGATATTGAGGTAATATGTATTTATATGTCAAAGTGCAATAATGTGTCCAATAAGAATAAAACTTTATGTTCTTAAATTTTCTAGCATTTAGTGGGTATTTCTAGAATAACCGGCATCACCTTATTAGCTGACTGGATAGTTTTTTACTTAGGTAAATTTTGACTGTAGAGCAACGTAACAGGGTAAATTCAGAGCTTGCTGTTACTTCAGAGGATAATATAAATGAAAGCATGTGAAAAGATATCCAAAGGAATAAATTATTGGGAATACCAATATGATTTTCAAAATGTTTATATATATGTATATGTGTGTAGATATGCACGGAGTTGTATGTTGTACCATACAGACATTTTCACCAATCTGTGAAAAAGTTTCTTGGGAACAAAAACTACATCAGTTAACATTACTATTTATTAAGACTGCATTTGCAGTAAAGCCAAGATTAAGATTAAAACAAAGGTAGCATTAAAATTACGTACTTTATCAATTTAAACATACCCTATGTGGAAAAGCAATGGGGTGATCTTGCAATAGTTGTGCAGACTCCTGCAGTATATTGTAATTCTCATAAGAAATAATAATATAAAAAAATCCCCAAGGCTGATATAATGTATTTGCAATAATTTATATTTGTAAACTATGATGCCTTCTAGAACAAATCCAATTTTTTAAGATCAAGGTGTAGTGTAAATCATAATGAAAAACTGTTTATTGGTAAAATATAGTACCTTAAGAAGCCATTGTCATAATCCTTTTGTATCTAGTCATGCTGGAACAACTTGTGGGGAGCCCCTGACAAGTAAGAGTAACAAACTAAATGCAACTTCTACATTAAATCTGGAGGTTTAATTTTTTTTTTTTTATTATTTCCATGTCACTTTACACTACACAGTGTTGTCTTGTGCTACCTCTGAGTGAGCTTGTACCTCTGCATGACCCAGCAGAAGAACATCCTGAAGTAATAAGTCTGGATTTCAGAAACAAAAATAATAAAACAAAGCTTGGTATAGTGCTGCTATAAGTGCACTCTCCAAGTTCAGGTCTATCTGTCTGAGAGATCACTAAAGTATATTTGCACAACAGTAATCTGAGAGGCTATCCGAACTCAAGAAAGTTAAGTATTAGGAGTTTAATTGTGGTTTGTTCAAGCATAATGGTGCTGGAAAGGCATAATAAGTTTATTCCATTCTAATGCAGTCGTAAATTTATTGTCTGTAATCAGTAAAAGTGCATGACTGTTAGGTGTTGTCAGCAGTTCTTATGGACCCAGAGAGTGTCTGAATAAGGTGCAGCACATCTCTGTGTAATAGTTTAGCTAGCCCTGTTTAAAATGCCAGTGTATTTTTTTCTCCCACAGCCTTCTGTACAGACCCCCTGTTTACAGCACCTCTTTTCCAGCCCTAGGCTGGTGGTTGCTGTTGTTGTTCTCATCGTAGGAACTGTAAGTAGACTCTAAGAGTGTAAGCTGGAGGGTTTTGGGGGTTTTTTTTGGTTGTTTTTTTTTTTTTTTTTCCCTAAAGATTTAAAATTAAATGAAAACTTGCAGAAATCCACAAACGCTTAGAAATGTTCCTTGCTGCACTTCCTCTGTATCTTTTCGCTATTAAAATGACCAAGGTTTAGGACTGAATGAACCTCATAACTGAGACTGGCGAATCTTGTGCTGAATGACATCCCACTGCTGTCCAAAAATTCTTCACTGGAAGTGCGGTGTTCAAAGGGTCAGTTCTGCTGACTGTATATGACTGGTTTATGCCACCTGGGCAGAGGTTTCGTCATTTAAACCATGAATCCTGAATATCTTAAGTAGATGTCTAACTACAGTTCCATAAATTAAACAGTAGTCATTGCTATGACTTTTCAAGGTGAATGTAAACCACCAGATTAATCTCTGCCACAGCTTTGATCTTGTGCTCTGTTTCTGTGGAGTGCCTGCATTCAGAGCGCAGGCTATAGCCATCTATCTGCAATCCTAGATTTACTGTACTTTCAAGCCCCTCATGCATGCTGAAAGGTCTAACTTGCCTAGTTTTCAAGCCTGCACTTCTCAGGACTGCAGTCCCTGGGCTCCACATTGAGAATCTGCCCTGCTCACCACAGCACATCACTGAAGTTCAGCATCTGAATTTCTGCACTCACAGGGACAAATGTCAAGGTTATTTTGCGGCCAGACTTCCCTCATTCAATTTATTCAAGTCAATAGTATTTCAGAGAAGGCATAAAAGGAGAACAATTCCTGGAAGTTTCTGTATCACAAGCCCTGGCTTTTATGGGAGATTTTGACCTGCCTTGTTCATTGCTGGAATGACAACACAGTGGGATGCAAGCAGTCAAGCAGATTTCTGAAGGTGACAGAAGTACAGGGTGGATCAACCCTGTGTGAAGCACAGCTGGTTCTGCTGTTCACAGGCAAGGAATAACTGGTTGGGGAGATGGTAATCAATAGCAGTCTTGGCTGTAGTGACCTTGAAGCAGTGAAGATCAGACTATGAAGAGGAGTGATGAGAGGAGCAAAATTACTGACCCTGGACTTCAGGCACGTATCTTTAAGTGTATTCAGGAAACTTTTTGAAGGGATCCTGTGGGAGAACACTGTCCCAATGCAAAAAAAAAAAAAAAAAAAAAAAAAAAAAAAAAAAAAGAGGACGTGGAAGTGGGATAGGCTACAAAGGAAGAATTTAGAAACATTACCTAGGTATGTAGAGATTGTGTTAGGAAAGCTAAAACTCACTGAAATATGATGCTTACGAGGAACATAAAAAGCAACAAAAATTTTTCTAAGGTTGCATTAGTAGTAAAACTCTAAAAAGAAAAATGTGGGAATATTGCTGAATGGGGCAGTTGACTTAGAGACAGCAGATGCAAATTTGACTGAGTTACTCAGTGCCACTTTTGCCTTGCTTTTCATCAATGGGATCTCCCAGGCCTCTATGATTAATGAAAAGCTTGAAGGAGGGGAAGTACTGTTAGTAGTGGATGAGGATCAAGACTGGTATTACCTGAAAAAACCCTCTATATATACATGTGCACAGGTCAGGCTGCATCCAAGGGTGCTGAGAGAACTGACCAATGTCCCTGCAAGGCTGCTTTCTGTCACCTTTCAAAGCTAATGGAGACTGGGGGAGATCCCTAATGACTGAAGAAAAGCACTCGTCTTTAAAAAGGATCAAAAAAGAAAAGCTGATGGACTACAGGCCATTCAACATCACTTTGTCCCTAGGAAAATCATAAAAAAATCCTCTTGGAACACATCTCTAGGCACATGAAGAAGGTGACTGGGTTACTGAGGGTAAAATCATGCCTGACCCACCTGGTTGTCTCTGTAATAGAATGACTGGATTTACAGATGAGGGGAAAGTGAGGGATGTTATATAAATTTCAGTAAGGTTTTGAACATTGTCTTCTACCGTGTTCTTGTATACAAGTTAGGACACTAAAGGCTGGGTGAGCAAAAAAACAGCAAGTAAAAATTTAGTAGAATGATCAGGCTCAGAAGGTAGAGGTTAATGGGTCATACTGATATTGGAGGCTGGTAACAAGTACAGTGCCAGAGAGGCCTAACCTGGGAACTGTTGTGTTTGATGTTTTTATCAGTGGTCTGGAAAAGGCAGTGGAGTGTAGTCTTATCAGCTTTGGAGATGATACCAAGTTGAGGAGACCAGTCAATATGCTTGCCAGCAGGGCTGCCATACAGAAGGACAGGTTGAAGGAATGGTCTGACAGAAACCTTATGAATTTCAACAGGGCCAAATACAAAGACCCGCACATGGAAAGGAAGAACCCCCTGCAGTGATAGAGGCTGAGAACAGACTAGCTGGATAGCAGCTCTGTGAATAAAGGCCCTAGGGTCTTGTCAGAGAGCTAGCTTAAAATGAACCAACATGTCCTGGCAGAAAAGAAATCCAACAGCCTCTTGGGTATATTAACAGGAGCAGAGATAGCTGGTCAGGGTGGGGGGTTATACTTCTCCATTCACCACTCATTTGACTGTATCTGGAGCACTGTGTCCAGTTTTGCACCCCCAATACAACACAGACATTGACAGACTACAAGCTCATCAAAGGGCCACCAAGACATGTGGGTGCTGGAGCACCTGCACTGTGAGAAGCAAAGGAAGCCTCACTTGTTTAGCCTGGCAGAGAGCTTCAAGGAGACTGAACAGCTTTAGTTTTTGCAGGTGGTGTACTTTATCTTACCCTTTTAGTTGGAGCTGTTAGCAATATGAAGTCCATAAACATACAAAAAAGGCTCGAAACATTAAAATACTACACTGGCCAAATACAACACAGCGTCATAGCTTCTGTCTTTATTCATTGACATTATCATTATGCACACAAACTCCTGCAAAGATAACCTGATAAAATGGGTGACCTGATTAAGCACTTCCTGACTGAACACAGGGTTCCATATTAGCAAGCCTTCCGTTGTGCTTCTGCATGCTGGGGGAACAATCTAAAAAAAACCCCAAAGATAAAAAAGCTGGGAAAACTTGCTGTAAAGCTACGGAATATAAACTGTGTGCTTCCACATAAATCAAGAAGAGCAGAAATGCAATTCTTCATGCAAGGAAGAAGTTAGGTTCACTTGCATGTTGCAAAATATTTTTCAGTAATGTCTCCTTAGAGACCTTAATTATGCAGCAGTTAATACTAAATACAAAATTTACTTAGGAAAGAGCGAGCAACTACTAACACCATTGAAAACAGGTAGAGAGATGGTATCAGTTTAGATTGTGAGTGCACTAAGGCATTGAAGCTGAATCCCAGGAGTAATGCCATTCCATAAACATCAAGGCAGCTCATATCAATATTGTACAAAAAGAAAAAATAACTTGAGTGTAGCACAGAGATAAAATGACATGATTTGTAAGGACTGTGTCATAACTTACAGGTTAATAGGATGTCAGAGAGCCTAGACACCAGACTATTAGCACTTCCCAGTGAGGCTTATATGTTCTGAACTACTTGACAGACAAATCCTATATGGGTGTCCATCTAGGAGGGTCAGGCCCATAGGAAGCTGGGCTATTAGCTATATCCACAGAATCAGCATCTGAATGTTAGAAATAACCCAAATGCAGTTCTTCATGTTGCACATGTTATAAGAGACTTTAAATTGTTACTGCTACTGGCTCAGTTTGTGTGAAGGACTAAAAAAATTTGGCCTAGAAATACAAATTTACAACATTAAATACAGGATCTGCACACTCTGCCCCTGGTAAGTACATCTGTTATATCCAATATGCAGAACAATTGTGTGGCATGAATTTCAACAGGGCCACTTTTTTTTGAAGTACTTACTTCAAAAGGCTTAAAGAAATTTCATCATCCAGCTTTTGTATAGTTATATATAGAGAGAGTTTGTTCAAGTTGCTGGAATGTCTAGTATTGCTGAGTTATTGACAACACATTGTCTACTTGGCAGGAGGGCATGGAGAGCAGAAACAGCACTGAAGAAGGACAAAACTGGGAAAGCAGCTACCTAGGTGTAAAAGCATTTAAGTAGAATCAAAGAAATCTGTAATAGATGTTTCAGTTGGACTGTCCTTGAAAATGTCAAAATGATCATAAACAAGTCCATGAATTCCATGCTCTGCAGGGATCACAGATTAAAGCATAAGCACTTAGGACCTCACTCTGTTTCTGTCCTCGTGCCATGGCATATTGCATAGCAGCAGAGTACACACATTCCTTGTTTTAGTGAATTTTGATGCTCTAATTTGCTTTGATGCATGGAATTATGTTCCTTCATTTATTCATTAGATAACTTTGGTACTTAACATCAGTCCTCGAAACTGCATCTGTTAGAGGCCTAGAGTAGATGATGTAAACAGTGCAGTGACTGTGTTTCCATGAAGAGACAGACATTTCATTGCCCCAGTCTCACTGCACTCCAAAAATATGAAAATTTATTGCAAATGCAACACCCATTCCTCCCCAAAATAGACCATGACCCTTTCTTTTCTTGGGAAGGGATCACAGGTTCATAGGCAAGGAGATACTTGCAGAACTTTCCAATTGATGTTCCATGAAAGCTAACAAGAGGACAGAAGTATGTGGTGCACCACAAGGAGCGTTTACCTCTACCTATAGAAAGAACCGTTACTGGTCCTTTTTCCTACTATATTTAAGTCATGGGTGTGGATTATTTGCTTTAAAACATCCTGTGAAAAGTCAAACTGTAGTCGGGGGATGTAGTTGCTGGGGACCGAGATCGGGCTACCGGCTGGGCGGTGTGGCTGCGCTGTCCGAGGCGCTGAGTTAAGGCTCCGGTTTCTCTGGGGGTGCGGGATCGAACCCCACTGCTGCCAGGAATGTTTTCCAGGACCTGAGCAATGCCGGGACAAGTACAGATTGGGAGAGGAGTGGCTGGAGGGGAGCCCTGCAGAAAGGGACCTGGGGGTGCTGGTTGACAGCCGGCTCAAACTGCACGCTGGTGGGCATGAGACAGGGTGACTCAGCCGGTCAGAAGGGGTGATTATCCCTCTGGATTCAGCGCTGGGGAAAAGGAGGCTGAGGGCTGACCTCGTTGCTCTCTGCAGCTTCCTGGGGAGGGGAAGTGGAGAGGCCCTGGTATTCAGCCATAGGGTGTGTGGGGTGGTTCTCAAAGCTGCATCAGTCAGGGGAGGTTCAGACTGGACATCAGGAAGCATTTCCTTACCAAGAGGGTTGTCAAACACCAGGATGGGCTTCTAGAGAGGTCGCCGATGCCTCGTGCCTGTCAGCGTTTAAGGGGCATTTGGACAATGCCCTTAACACCATGCTTTAGTTTTTGGTCAGCCCTGAAGCGGTCAGGCAGTTGAGCTAGACAATCATTGTATGACCCTTCCAACTGAAACAGTCTAGTCTAGTCTAATCTTGTTTTTGTTTGTCTTCACAATCGGCTGGATTAGGCTTTTGACCAGAGTTCATTTTTCATGATGCACTATGGTTCCATGACCCCAGTGAATCATTGGAGAGTCAGCTTATTTTGGTAACTGAGACCGCAGGGGAAAATGGAGATACAAAGCAACTCAAATGTGCCTCCCATAAATCATTACATTAGAAAGAGATTATTTTTTTCAGCTAAGACTGAAGATATTTAGGTCTTCCACTGAAATAAAAATTATTGCCCCCCAAAACCTCACCTCTTGCCCTGCAAAGTGAGTTTTGCCTTTATGTGCTTTAACAAACTGATTAGTGACCTCTGAGATGTGCATGCACTTAACACAATAAACAGAACTATAGTTTTAAGCAGCACGTGGGTAAAGAAAATTTTGATTCACCCTACTTTCCTTTTTCAAGAAAATTTTGTTTTCTATCTTTTTCTGATTCATTTGTACTGTGTTTGGCTTCCTTGTTAAAGAGGCAGTGTGAGTAAATTAACACTAAGTGCTCACTCACCATTTAAAAAGGTTACCATGACCTGCTTTATTTTGGGTGTTCTACTCGACTGTGCACAGTAATAGCTGCTTCACTGTACTTCACACAGATTTTCAGGAAATACTGTCCTTTAAATCAGCAGTACCCATGCTGCAGTATGCTGAGGTTTGGTATGCATGTTGGTTATATTTATTATGCCATGAACATGCATGAACAGGCTGTCCCACTCCTTTGGCATAGGTAGCCTATAGTGCATTGGAAGCAATGACACAATATTCACATCTTGAATCTCACGCCCATACAGATCACCAATGTTAACTCTTAGGCACTTATGAATTTACTGCATGTTAAAGGTAGGACAAGTGGGGGAAATTCTTTGCTGATATACAATTAACTGCTAAAATCAAAAGCTATGCAGGGTTCACAGATGAAAGCAGCAATAATACGCCAGCAACAGTTTTATGTATTTCCATCAATAAAGGGTGAAAGCCATTGTTTTATGAATATTAGCTTTTAACATTATGAATAGTTCACAGCATGTCCATCTGGGCCTAATATTCTCAATGTTTAAATATCACTCAACGGCTATGAAACTGTCTGAAAATGTTCTTCTCCTGCTGATTCTACAAATGTATTTATTTCTTGGTTCTTTTATTTATAAATTTAAATATCAGTACTACATCTCTACATTATAGCTTATTATACCTGGAAATATTTGCTTGGAAAGTAGGTTCTTTTTGAATGTTATTCATCAGATTCTTTAAGATTCATAAAACTAACGATTTGTTGTTCGAGTCTGAAATTTTCAAAACGGTATTCATCTAGATCCCAGATATGTACCAACTCAGGATATGTGATAGCCATCTCTTAACTAAACTGAAATGAAGTTATGTTTCTAATTAAAATTTCTGAACATCATAGAATCATAAAATCAGAAAAGGAAATTGTGATCACCTAACCTGAGTTTCTACACAACTTTCCAGTACTGTTTTCCATGTAAATGAGAATATAATTAATAGGAAAAAAAGTAGTCTGGATTTTTGTATTTTTAGTGATGAAGTGCCAAGTAATCTTTTGTAAACTTTTCCAGTAGTTAATTTCTCAGCTTTAAAATATGCAGAAATTTTGTGGTGTCTCTTTCCAGAAACTGGATTCTGTTATAATTTGTTTTACTACATTGAAAAACCATCTCTTATCACATAGCTGTTTCCTACGGCAGTACTGGAAGAGAAATCTACAGACACTAACTTAGCCTACAGACACAAATACTCTCTAGATTTCTGCTGGTTTCAGCAGTCTTTCTCAGAGTTAGTTTCAAAACAGTACTGGGACATTTGTCCAATAATCTTTTTCCATTTATGACTGCATGATTCTACAGTGATTAGCTCTGTGAATACTCCCACTCTCTTTTCCCCCAATACCATGATTAGTCTGAGGCTTTTCTTTGAATCATCTCCAACTTAACAGCCTGCTTCTTGAATTATGAATACCAGAACCGGACATATTATACTAACAAAAGCTGAAATAGTGCCAAATGCAAAAGCAGGATTAATCAAGTATTTTTATCAATATTTTCATTTATAAAGTGACAGATTTTGGCAACAGTGGCTGTATTCTCTGCTCATATTTACCTAATTATCCAGTACGAACCCTGTGTCCTACTCAGAGAAAGGGCTTCCCAGGGCTTCATTTCTACAGACCATCATTCTGTGCTACAAAATGCCTTTTTATTCTTCTGTGTTAAAATGAATGCGGTTTGGTAATGCATTCTTTAAAAAGCACCATGGTGTCCTTTCTGTTTCATTATTTCTCATTCTTTGTTCATCTGCAGTTTTATTGGTCATTTATTTTATCCAAGTCTTTCAAGGTGTTAAATAATGTATGGCCAATTAAAAGCCAATCCTGTTGGACCTCAAGGAAAGCACAATCAGCTCTAATTACCTGTTTAAAATTATTGTTTGAATCCTGTGAGTTTTCAGCCCAGGTACTGTGTACCATGTGGTTAAATATCACTTCAGCTTTTAATCAATTTTGCCAATGTCATGCCAAGAAAATTAATTCCTAGAACCCAAGTAAACCACATCACTACTGTTGTGGACTAACCCCAGTAGGCAGCTTTTTTTTTTTTTTTTTTTTTTGCTTTTTTTTCCCCTTAGTCTATGGGCCACCTTTGGAAAGTGTCCATAAAACATCCATAAAATGTGCATCAAGTTCATTTAGTCCATGACTTCGGGCTTCATCAGTTATGGTGGTCACTCAGGACAGGGGAGGTGGTGTGTTCCATGGAGTTAGTGGGCACCAAAGCCACCTCAGGTCAGGTTACTGTTGCACTTGCACTGTTTCTTGTAAGTCTCACCCTTCATTGGTTTGAGTGGTTTCTGCTATAACATTTCCTACAACATGCAACTCAACTCATGGGTTACGACAGGTTTAAAGGTATATCCATTACAATCTCTATGCCTGGTTTCTTTGGATAAGGCCATAGGGTTTAACATGGCAACAAGCTCCTTCCCATTGACCATGCTCCAGCATGGACATAGTCATGGACCACATTCTCTTCAGGGGTGTACCTGCTCCGGTATGCCCTTGGACACAGCCACCATCTCTTAGACATGTACTTTTTGTGTTGTGACCTTAACAATGGGCCACAGTCTCTTCAAGGGTAAATCTGCTCTGGCTTTAACTTATCCACATCAACAGACTCTTTGAAGTATTCCAGCATGGCCTATGCACGGCCACAGATGCTTCAAGGTGTATTTGCTCTAGCATGGACTTAACCTTAGGCTACAATCCCTTCAGGAGGCTATCTGATGCAGTATGGACATATCCGTGACCCTAGATGCTTTGAGGTGTACCTGCTCCCATGTGTACTTAAGCACAGGTCACAATCCCTTTGATATGAGTTCACACTGGAGTTCCAGCCTGTCCAGTACAGCAGCACAGAAACAACAGCAAAGCCCTGGCCATCTGCCAGCCTAGGCACGTCACCATTGCTGTTACCAAATGTTCCCAGGCACAGCAGAGCAAGACGATAGGCAGTATAACAAAAATCAGGTTCAAAAAGCAGCCACTAATGACCACTAGACTTCAATAGACAGTAAGGCAAGCAAGCCCCATGGCAAGTACAGGAGCCTGCCAATCAGTAGCTAAACAGCTATAACAGCTACAGTTTCAGTCTAGCACATTCCAGTCAAATCTGCCATTATCCCAAACTCTCTGAGCCCCAAGTTGGGAGCCAAAAAGGGCTTTTGTGGTTTAACTACAGTAAGCAGCTAAACACTACACAGCTGCCTGTTCACTCTCCCTCAGTGGCATGGGGTAGAGAATCAGAAAAGTGAAAGTGAGAAAACACATGGGTTGAGATAAAGACAGTTTAATAGATAAAGAATAAGCGGCCCATGCAAGCAAAGCAAAATAAAGAATTTGTTCACTACGTCCCATTGGCAAGCAGATGTTTAGCCATCTCCAGGAAAGCAGGGCTTCATCATCTATAACAGCTGCTTGGGAAGACAAGCACACATGCTTTTATTGCTGATTACAATGCTATATGGTATGGCATAGCCCACTGGTCAGTTGGGGTCACCTGTCCCAGCTGTGTTCCTTCCTAATTTCTTGGGCACCCCCAGCCTACTTGTTGGCAGGGTGGTGTGAGAGGTAGAAAAGGCCTTGACTCTGTGTGAGCACTGCTCTGCAATACCTAAAACACCCTTATGTTATCAACATTGCTTTGGTAACAAATATGAAACATAGCACCATATAAGATGACATGAAGAAAATGAACATTGCTCCAGCCCAAACCAGTACATCTAGGAGCTACAATGTTAATCAGAAGATATTCTAAAAGGTATATATATTAAGAGGATATGCTTTCCATAAACCATGCCAAATGACAAGGGGTAAAAGGGTGGGAAGTTTGGCAATGGGCTACAGCATCAAATGATGTACAGCTGGCAAAGGACATAAAGGGTTATAAAAAGAAAGGTTTTTATATGTAAACTAAGAGTAACAGTAAAACTGAAACGAGGATGTTCAATAGTTATCAATAAGAAGGGCCAAAAACAGATGATGTGAAGAAGACGGGGGAGTTTAATGTTCCTTTAGCTTCATTTTTGTTAAAAAGGCCAGCCATGATCAGATGGATAACACAATTATCATCAGTGGTGACAGATCAAGAAGTGGGAGGTAATAAAAAAAAAGATTAGTTTAAAGATTACTTAGATAGTTTAGACACATCAGCTTATTTGGGTGTGACAATAGTTGTGCCAAAGAAAAAGATCCTCTCTATATTGCTAGAGTACATGTAGCAGTAGCTGTGGGTACCAACCAAGTTGGGGCTCATTGCTGTTTACAGTAGCAAATTTAAGAATGTGTTGATTAGCATTACCCATGAATTAGCAGCAATTGCAAATAAGTGCTGCCATTTATTTGACTTTTAGAATAAACACTCTCAAACAAGTAGCTACCTCAATCAGTGTAGTAACAACTTTTGAACAGGTGTTTAGATTTTAATTATTTTGGTTTTACTTAAATTGCTCCTGGTGAGCCTAGTAGAAGATGGTGATTATTATAGAAAACTAAATAATATTTTGTCTTTTGAGGACAAAAGTTGTGGATAAAACTTTGGAATGACAAGTTTTCAAGTTACAAACTCCAAAATAGATCAGGAACAGTTTCTGTGCTGAGTGTGATATTGTCCATTCAGACTCATATAAGTGACATTATTGTGTGTAAGTATCAGCTACATAAAGCAGCTATCTGATCCACAGCTGTCAAGGGAGCAACAACAGGAGATTTTATAATTAGAGGCTATATTATTGATCCAATTGATTTTAGAACAGCTTTCATAGCTTGGCAGAAGGCATAGAATATTTTCACTAGCATTCATAGAAATGATGCAATAATTTTTTTATAAAATCATTTTTAAAACTTTTCGACAAAGGTTCCTGAACTAATGTAGTATGGTTTCTTTCAGGCACTGTTCCTGCAACATTTCCCTCTGTCCACAGCATTGTCTTCTTCCCTTTATTTCCTCCATGACTACCTCACTGCAATACCATGTCCTTCTCATTGCCCTTGTCTTCACCCAGTGCCTCCAGTGTTCCTCTGGATCCTATTATTGGTGGTTTTAATCTACTAGGACTGGAGGCTGGGGGGTGTTATGGAAAGGCAGTAGCATCTGGGCTTCTTCGCCAGAAGTAATGTGATGTTGATTTTGATGGTTTCTTCTTCCTCCTCTAGCACCCACTCTTGCATCATTTTTATGTTTCCTTAATTTTTTTGTACTTCTTTTTATTCATTGGTTTGCAGCTTCACATTATATCCAAACTTACTGCGTACGCTGCCTTTTCTGTATATTTGATACTGTTTCTTTCTTCTCCTTGATATTCCTAAAGCTAGTTTTGTCCAGCTCCAGGTTTGCATCTCTGTAACTGACCACTGGTCGGTTGCCTACAGTTGTGGGGTCCCCAGGGCCAAGGCTGTGCTCTGTCTCTTACCATCCCTCTCACACTCCTCCATGCCACACCTTGTATCTCCAGTTCTCAGACTTCTGCTCTCGTTCGAGGTCTCTGTATTACACAGAATAATTACTTATTACTGTTATTGATATAAAAATGGAGTTGTAACAAAGATAAACAAAAGTGTTAGAGAAAAATATAACATGTTGGATCCAACAGCCTGAGGGGCAAAGCTGCTGCAGCTCCATGCCCCAGGTCTAACAAGTAACAAGGCTGAAAATATATTCCCAGTAGGCACATGCACACTGAGCACAGGTATACACCACATATATATGTGTTTGGACACACAGACACACACAGCACTCACATGAACACAGACAGCAGCAACAGCCTCATCCTGCTCCCGGCTCTGGCTGAGCGGGATGGAGACATGTTGGTGTGAATATATATTATACCTATATATACACATACAGTGTGAGTCCCTCCAGCAGCTGGCCTCATACACCCAGCCTGCCCTGTCAATCTCCCTGGATCCCAGTGTTCCCGGTTGCTGGCACCTGGGTATACAAACCTCCAGAGCCGCAGCCCTGTTCCAGTTGCTGGTGCAGAACATCTCACGCACAGAGACACACACACGCCCATGATTCCGTGGTTCCAACCACCCTGTGCTCTCACCCTTAGAGACACACAGGTGCTCTCACACCCAGAGCTGGCCCTCAGGCACCCCCACACCCCCGCTGATGCCAGGCCACTTCGACTTTCTGCTGGCTTGTTCAGGTTGATCTTCGCTATGATCACACACTCACTCACACACCTGCACTCACTCCAGGCACTGGGCCCATACACACATGCACATGGAGGGAAGAGCCCCTCACTGGGAAAGAACTGAAGGAATTTAATAAGGAGACAGGACAGACTGCAGTGATCAGGCGCAGAGCATGGCCAGACAAGTTGACCAGCCCCTGCTTACATGCAAACGTGCCCTTCTACTCCCTCATCCCTCTATTTCCCATACTTGGTTCTCCCCAAATTGCCTAAACCCCTCCCTTTTCCCACCTTTGGTTCCTCTCCTAAACATGCCTTAATAAATCCTGTGCAATCCCAATGTGTTCTTTCCCTGCCTCCCACGCCATCCCGCACCCCTCGGAAGAAACTCACCTTAGTTCAAAAGGTAACATGGAGATCTGGTCCCAATGACTCACTGTTATGGGTTTCATATCTGGACAACAGGGCTGAGGCTTTGCTGGAAGAGGCACAGGCAGGGTGTCCCTCCCTCTGAGCCCTTAATTTGGGTTCCCCACCTGCCGTTATGCCCCTGTTCTCTGGGTTTGCAGAGATGAGCTTCCGATGGGCTGATGGGCCTTGGAGCAGCCGGCAGGGCTCCCTCACCTGCCATTGCGCCTCTGTTCCCTTGTGAGTGTGCGCATGGGCTTTTGTCACATAACCTAACAAAAAGTACAACCATAGGCACCCGATCTACCAGAGGAATCACCGTCATCCTGAAACAAGTTAAACAAAGCAGCAGGTAGATCAAGAAAAGCTCAGGCACAGGAAGCTTGCCAGGCCTCAGTCTGAGGCCTTACACACTCCCTTGCGTGTACAGAGCTCACAGCCTGCCACGATCAGTGCCTCCAACGTATCACAGGGCTACGTGGCTGCTCTTGCCAGTTAGCTGGTATATGAGGTGACACTTCAGAGTCACTGGCTTTAAGCCACATGAGTCACAGTCGCACATTTGGAAGTTTGCTGCCATATTTTCAGGAGTACTAAAACTAGCTGGGGTTAAAGCTGGCTCAAGCATGCATGAAAAATCTGAGGTAAAATTATACCTCTCAGTTGCAGGTTGGATGCCAATTTCTGAGAAAGAAATTATATACCCTGTTAGACTGATTCTATGAAACATTGGTACGTTTATCCTGAAAATACAGGGAGTAGGTAATCTGCTGGTGTGAAGTGGCAGAACTGCACTGCAGTCACCTTTCCATTAACAGACTCAATAAAATCAATGGAGCTGTGCCAGGATAGACCAGTAGGAAACCTGGTTTGAGATGATAAAATGTACAACATATCAATGAACGACAATCACCTTATTTAATAATGATGACTGGAAAAGTTGCTCCCAGCCATCGGACAATTCCTTGAATAAATTAAAAATAGTTAATTTGTTCTTATTGCAATAAATATACATTAATTATCAAATTTGACATTTTAGAATTTATTTTCTATTTGAATTTTTCCATTTAAAAGCATTTCTAGAAAGAATCACTTTTTAAAAAGGGAATAAGAGGGACATAAATAACAGAATTATCTTTGATTCATCTCCTACCTAAGGAGGTTTTAAGTCCCTTTGTAATGCAGTTTTTCATCTGTAACTTGTATATGTATAAAACAAACAAGTGCCTTTTAAATTTCAGTCTTTTTCTTAATTTCATACATGTTTTCCCTTGCAAACTTCTGAACCTATCAAGCAAATTAAACCCAATTGGAAAGAGGGTCCCAGGTCTCAAAAACTGAATTCTTACAATGTTTGTGAACTTTTGTATTGGGAGAAAGCTGGTAAATTCTGCAGATGTTTTGAAGACTGTGGCACAAGTGCATTATTGAACATTTTGAAGGCCACATAGAATTCACACTTACAAATATCTCTGGTGAAGAAGAAAACAATCAGTCAGAATTTGTAATCTTTTTTTTAGATGCTAAGGTCAGTCAGCCATACAGCACAAATGGGTAAGAAACAGAGCTTATTCTGTTGAGGTGGTCATGGAACTTCTGCTCTGTGCAGACCCCAGTATGTGTGCTTATCCAGTGTGGACTTCATAAATTAAAGCTTTCTTGAGTAGAGACTGAATCCCCTACAATTTGTTCTTCTCATATGAGTCTTCCAGATAAAGATCAAAAGAGAAGACTTCATTCTGCCTTGCCTCAGCAACTGGTTTACTCCATACAACAGCTTGTGTAAAAGTAATGAATCCTGGGTCTCCCACAGCCTGACTGAAATTAATGGTCCACTTAGTTATCTTGTAGGAGGACCTCAACAGCATCACCTTTGTTTTGAAAGACCTACAACACTGAATTGTGACTTGAAGGATGCACTCCCTTTAGTCGTGTGGGTTCTGTAGGATATCAAGATCTGAGATGTACCTACTTCTTGTATCCCACCCTGTCTTCTGTGGCTCCGTAGTTTAATGCTATAGCTTAATGCATAGCTTTATGCTATACAGTCATATGCACTTCTAAGTCACAGGCAGGGACAGGTTCTGTTTCTCATACTTGGTTCCCCATCTCCAGACAGGGAAAAGTATCTGGCCACAGTGGGAATTTTGCTACTGATTTCAAAAGGGGCCATATTTTTACAGGCTGTGGTGAACAGAAATTGCTTAACCCAGGTTTCTGACTTAGTAAGGGGATTGAAAGGCAAGAAATCAGTTATGAGGAAGGAAAATCTGTCCTATTTTTATGTTCCATATGCAGAAAAATATACTTCATTCTACCTTGCAGTAAAAAGGTGGGGAGAAGTGTCCTGGTTTTAGCTGGGATAGAGTTAATTTTATTTTTAGTAGCTGGGACAGTACTTTGTTTTGGATTTGGTGTGAGAACAATGTTCATAGGACACTGATGGTTTTAGTTGTTTCTGGGTAGTGTTTATACTTTTCAGTTTCTTGGGCCCTGCTAGTGAAAGGGCTGGAGGGGCACGGGAAATTGGGAGGCGGCACAGCCAGGACAGCTGACCCAAACTGGCCAAAGGGATATTCCTTACCATATGACACCATGTTGAGTATTTAAGATGCGGGAAGAGAAAGGAGGCAGGGGGAGGCATTCAGAGCTATGGCATTTGTTTTCCTGAGTAACTGGTACACGTGATGGAGCCCTGCTTGCCTGGAGATAGCTGAACACCTGCCTGCCAATGGGAAGCGATGAATGAATTCCCTGTTTTGCTTTGCTTGTGTGCACAGCTTCTGCTTTACTTATTAAATTGTTCTTATCTTAACTGTAAAGTTTTGCACCCCTTTCCGATTCTCCTCCCCATCCCTCTGGGTGAGGGGGGGAGTGAGTAAGCGGCTGCGTGGTACTTAGTTGCCAGCTGGGATTAAACCACGACAGAAAGTTAGAAGGAAGACTTTTTATTTGTACTTTCTGGGAAAGTTCAATTATTCAATGCCCCTTGGAACATAAAATTATAACTCTGCATAAGGGATTTGTGCAGGAAAATCTAAGAATCATTTATACTTTTTTTAAACTGAAAAGTCCCACTGTCATTTATGATGATATTATGAGCTGCAGTGAGGTTATCAAACATCATTAATCACTCCAGATGGCTACAAACACATTAAATCTTTTAAGCACCTGTTTGCTTATCAAATGCTCACATGGTAAGCTACCCTCTGGTTCACGTGGGTACATTAGTTTTAGAACATATAATTAGCTTACAATAACTGTACTTGTGCTAATTACCAGTCCCCTGAAAGAAAGAAGTGGATCCTGTTGAGTAATGGGGGTGGTTGAAACATAAAAACAGCTTCTAGACTGAGCAACAGTGCTGGATGACTCAATGTAAAATGTTTGTCTTATTTATAATAAGCCTGGTTCTATTCCACAGTGAGCATCTGAGTGAAATAGTTTGATTTTCTCTGCCATCAACAACAAGAAGAAACCATACACGTAATTTATCACAATTTGTCTCTTTTGAAGAGAGTTTCAGGATGGAAATAATATAAAGATCAAATTATTTCTTAATCATATGGGTTGCACCATATTTGAGAATGTGGTTTTGGACAGAAATGGCAATCTCTCATCATCCATTGATTTAACAGTATGAAGCTGTCTGCTGGAGTGCTCATAGAGTACTCAAATTGCCAAAAGTATTTAGTGGCAATACCATTTATTCCCAAAGTAACAGACCCCCTGTTTGGAATGGTAGGGTTTTATTTCATCCTGCAGAATGGTTAAATAAATTAAACAAACAAAGAAAGATATGATCAATTAAGTTTACACAATACATAGTGAGAGAGTTATTTCACTAAGAGATTTCTTTGCAACGTATGCTAGCTTCATAATAAAGGCACAGAAGAATTCTTAACCTGGGTAAATCAATATAATTTTGCTAGAGATATGTACTGCAATTTCCTCATAAACAACCCTTAGTCCAGATTTAGTCTGAAAAACTGTTCCGATCGTATGCTACAGAAAGGATGCCATGTGAGCAATGAGATGTCATCTTGACAATACTGAATACTGATCAGCTTTTTTTCATAAATTATTTCCCAAATATCTATCTCCATATAGTGTCACTGTACATACTTATATATAATCCTACCAGAGAAAATACTCTAAAACTAGAACTAGAACAATATCACAATACCATGCTGTAACTTAGAAATGCAGTAACTTCAAAACATATCTACCATAGCCATACCATAATAGCAACCCAAGCCAAAGTGTATATATAAGCCTTAATTAAATTAAATTGACCAAAAAATCTGAAAAATTCTGCAACAAGTTTTTGCTTTATTTTCTGAAATAGCTTTTCATACCACAAGATTCAGAAATCTGAAGACTGAGATATGGTCACAATGCTATACAGTATATTTCACTGAAGTTAATCAGCAGAAATTTTAACAATGGCTGCAAAACCCTGTATTATTTAAAAGGCAGTATATATCTACCCATCCTTTCCTTATTTGCCTGGACACTGACTGCTCCCATTTAATTTGGAATACAGTCTGGAATGATTGTCCAGGTGCCAGTTTGTTCTAAAGGACATGCTATACAACATCAACAAAGGTGAACTGTAAAAATCTGGAATGTCTATTTGCCCTGGTTTCAGCTGGGATTAATTTTCTTCCTAGTAGCTGGTACGGTACCGTGCTTTGGATTTAGTATAAGAATAATGTTGATAACACACTGATGTTTTAGGTGTTGCTAAGTAATACTTACCTTAAGTCAAGGACTTTTCAGTTTCTCATGCTCTGTCAGTGAGGAGGTGCAAGCAGAGCCAGGACAGCTGACCCAGACTAGCCAAAGGGATATTCCGTACCATAGAGCATCATGCTTAGTATGTAAACGGGGGGGAGCTGGCTGGGGGGGACTAATCACTGCGCCAGGACTGGCTGGGCACGGGTCAGCGGGTGGTGAGCAACTGAATTGTGCATCACTTGTTTTTTCTTAAGTTTTAGTCCTCTGTTTTTGTTGTCTCCCTTTTCATTACTACTATTATTAGGAGTAGTAGTACATTTTAGTTTATTTCAGTTATTAAACTGTTCTTATTTCAACCAACAGGTTTTACCTTTTTCCAGTTCTCCTCCCCATCACACCTGTGGGGAGTGAGCGAGTGGCTGCATAGTACTTAGTTGCTGACTGGGGTCAAACCATGACACTGCTACAGGTTTATTGGTTGAAATGTGTTTCTTCTTAGTCTGGTACTGCCTGAAAGATTTTCCAAAAGATGTTAGAAGTTTCCCAAAGCTCTGTAAGTAGCTGAGTAAAATATGTGCTGCTGAGGAGAATGTATAAAGGGATAGATTGAGATAAGAGATAGCTGGTGAATTAAAACATGCCTCAAAAAGGACTAAACTGTGCAGGAATGCAAAAAATACAAACAGCCTGAATATAAGATATTCTTATTTTAATCCTGCAAAGCTTAAGTCCTACAGTATCTTTGTTAAGTGAGTTTTTCAGCTCAAAGGGTTGAAAAATTATAACTTATAAAGTCAAAGGGAGGGTAGGTGGAAGCTACCAGTTTCCTCTAAGCATCCAACATAAAAAAGTACATTACTTTATAACCTTCAGTGTCTTACTCTCAGACAGAATCAAATTTAAAGATTTGATTTGCAACTTACACATTGACCTGAGTAAATCAAAGGCTACACCTTAGAGGTAAAGCTTGCGCCCAAAAATCCATGGCAAAAATTATTGTTTAATTATATGTGTACCATAGCCTGACTTTGAAAAGTACTTGCAAGTGAAAGGAAAGCTGTCTTCTCAACCCCTTAAATTGGTGTCAGTTCAACTAATGGGCCAGTTAATTAACTAATGGGTGTGATTTACAGGCCTTTTCCTGAGGTAAAACAGATTAAATATACCACTTAATTGCCTAGTATGGATTGACAGAGTTTATTGGTGAGCCTGGCCCAAAGTTCCCACAAAATTTCTTGAAGTGCATTTCCATTGGAAGAATATCCTCAGATACAGAAAAGGAACAAATGGGACATATGGTAATTCTTCTAAAACATTAATCTGTTTCTCCTTAATAAAACTTGATGTAAGACAATTACTGCCAAGTGTGATGACAATACATCTAAATTTTTAGTGAGTCTTTGTTAAGAAGGGAGGACTGACCTTTCAAAGCCTTATAACCTGGTTGAAGACTTTTGCACAGGAGAATATACATTAACTAGCACAAATGATACATCAAAATTATCAGATGTATGCTATGAAATTGATAATAATTCTACTTTACCTTAAACTGCTTCAAACTGCAGTATTTTTGCTTTAGTATGCAAGATTTTGAGTGCTGCCTCCACATCCTGACTCCAAAAATGCATTATTACTTTAAAAAATGAGTTTATTCCTGAGTTGATAATAACCTACCAAAATTCAATGAATACGCCAAAATTTGTCATGAACCTTGTGCTTTTTATTTATTTATATCTCAGTAGACATTACATTTGACTCTTAAATGAGACTTTCTTGCGTTAGACTTGAACTGCTTCTGGTACAGCACGGTTTTGATATCCCAAAGATCTTGGGCAACCCACTGTAGGCAAATGGAGCCTGCTGTGTCAGTCTATTAGAAAGACATTTTTCTACACAAAAAATTGCTTTCAATGCCATAAGATATAAGAAGGAATTTGATAAACCTAAGCCAAAGTATTTGCCTTTCTCATGAGGTGAACTTACGAGCTCTCCTCAGCAGCACGTATCCTGTAGTTCTCTGCTTTGCCCATAGAAGCCTGGATGAGGGTTGCTGGTTTTTCCAGGTCTCTAAGCTCACATTCATTAGCTTTTTCCATTTTTTAATCTAACATTTCTTTTTCTAGCTAAATCTTCCTTTAGCTGATTCATATTACTTTCCTGTTGTTTTCAAGTGTCCTGATTTTGGCTAGGATAGAGTTAATTTTCTTCTTGGTGGCTAGTCCAGTGTCGTGTGTTGGATTTAGTGTGGGAATAGCATTGATAACATGCTGGTGGTTTTGATTGCTGCCGGGTGGTGTTTGTACTGGGAGGGGACACAGCCAGGTCAGCTGACCTGATGTAGCCAAAGGTATTCCATAACAAGGGACGTCAAGCTCAGTATATAAACTGTGGATCTTTGCTTGGGGACTGGCTGGGCATTAGTCAGTGGGTGGTGAGTATTTTTATTGTGCATCACTAATTTTCTTTTTTCCTTTCCCTTGGATTTCATTCCTCTCCTCATCTCACTCCTTTTCAACATAACTGCTATCATTACTATATTTATTTTATTTCAATTATTAAATTGTTATCTCAACCCTTGAGGTTTATCTTCTGGTGGGAGGGGGAAATGACTGGGCAGCTGTGTGGTACTTAATTACCAGCTGGGGTTAAACCCTGACATCAAGTAATATTGCAATTATAATATTTGTCTCACTTTCCACCAACTTGAATATGAGATACACAGACCTATTTACATTCTCCAGGCTGATTTTGCAGCCACCTGAACTTGACACTAATAATTTTCTTCTGAAATTTCAGAGGATATGATAAAATAAGCATAAAGTTCCTATTGCTTTAATAGTAAACTCCATACAGTAACCACAAAGCTATTGTCTTGGGGTGTATGTAATTTTAAGTAATACAATTAAGCTTTTCAGTTTGAAATGGCTGTATTCTTTAGAATGCAAGCTTTTGTTAGAAAAAAAAAATCATATTTCAAGCTTCCAGTTCTTCTGTGGTTTGGTAGTCTATAATGAGGTGGGTTTATTTTAGGGGAGTGCATATGCTAAGGCTGGGTACAAATTCACTGGCCCTGCGTGCTGTGTATTGGATGCAGAAAGTCCAGATTAATACCTTTGAAAGTAGGTTTCAGCCCAGTATCTCCTTAACCCTTCTTATTTAAGAATTTTGTGGCTGGTGTGATATTCACACTAGTTTCAATAAGATGTATTCTTAAACCCTTGTGAAGAGATTACCAAACATAATTCAGAATTTAAGAAGTTGTTTTGAAAAAGTTTCTGGTCTCAAGATAACCTTCACAATGTAAATCATTCCTTAGGGACTTTGTTGAATTTATAATAAGGCAGCCAAAAATAATGTCACCAAGAGAAGTTAAATAGTAAATCTTCCCACTGGCTTTAAAAAATCCCAGGTCTTTGCCTTCAGAAAGAGTCCATTTCCCTGAAGTGTTAAAGACTTCAGTTTTACATGGCCTTCAGAGATTACTCTACAAAATTATCTAACTTGCTCCAGCAAGAATTTTCCTGTGAACTAACCCCTGATAATCTTTTTGACCATGAAGAGCCTTTAGAATTTAGGTTTATATTTTAACATTGCATTTGGTGGAATTTAGCCATCAAAATGATCCATTTTAATTACAGATAACAGCACTAACTGTCCTGCATGGTACCAGCTTAGAGTTTTTAAGAACTATTGAAATATATAGTATAGCATTACAAGTGGCTGGAAGATTTTCACCTGTGTGACATTTTGACAAAATACATAGGTTCACCAAAGCCCTGATGTTCCATAGGGGTGTAACAGTTTCCATGCAAATTTCACCTAGAAAGTTTTTGGTTTGGTTGGGAAAGAACACTTTGTTGAGACAAATAGGATACAGCTCACTGTCTGGAGTACTTTCTTGAATGTTAGGAGTGTAGATCTAAGTCTCTGTATTGGAATTGAAAGGCTCTGCTATGTTGTAAATATAGCAGGGACCTGAGGTTGGGTTCAATGCACTACTTGCTACCTGAGCAATCAAGTTACAAAACCTAATGCATATAAACAGTAGTAAAAGGACACACATAGAAAAAAGTCTCTAATTTAGATAGTTTTAATTTTCTCTCTAAAATTTGTATATTCTAATATTTGTTTGCTTTCTTGTATTTTTTTTAATCAACTGCTGTCAAAGAAAGACAGTGGGTATAAACAATTGATGACAACTCAGATCCTCAAATATTGTAATGTTTCTACTCTAAGAATTATTACAAGCAACTAGTGTAACAATACACACAAAATTTAGCTTGCTTTGTCAACCTTTTCCAATTCAGCTGCACCAAATCTAATAAACCAAAATTACAAATATTCCACAGCTGATTGAATGAAATATTCATGTAATGAAAAAGTGTCTGGTCTCATTCTGACTGAAGTCAGTCGAAAGTTTTAAGTCAAGACTGTAAACTTAATGGAGAAAGTGTTTTTCAAAGCAGAAAGTTACTGATAAGTGTAAAAGAAAATGCTGTGTCTGAAGTATGTAATTCACATGACTGAATTATTATTTTTTAAATATTATCTTCAAATTTTTTTCCAGGCTATTGAATACAAAACCACACAAGATACAGTCCTTTATGCAGAGAGTTTATGAATAAGCAGAGCAAACAGGTAAACTATTGTAACAGTAAAAGAAAAGGCTCAGAAGTCCACCTATGTCCAGAAATAGCTAATGGATACTTCCTGTACATTCAGCAGAAAGAAAGGAATCTCCACACAAAGATTCAAAGACAAGGTATTTTTCCTCTGGGAATGCCTCACTTTCTCATCGTTGTTATAAATAAAGAACCTGTGGCAACCAGGGTCCTTATTTAGGAATGTCTGCCAGGTGCATAAACTCAGAGAAGATGAAGCTGATCCAGGGTAGGAGATAGTGGATATTCAGCCAGAAACAGTGCTGGCTGAACAGGTGGAAATAACTTCTTCATCATCTGGTTATGGGTCATCCTGCAAGGTAGCATGTCATGAATTTTACAAATATTATAAACTGGCAAATATTAAAACCAGTCCAGTTTTAAAGAGTGCATGACCACTATAAAAACACATGCAAATACGTGCCCTGTTTGACAAGAACTTGTAATTTTACTACTGGATGTACAGTACATTGAAGTCTTCTAGGAAGGAAGGATTTTGACTTGAAGTAGTTACTCTATATTATTTGGAGAAAAAAAAAATTGCTATAGAAGCTCCCCTAACACAAAGCTTATCATTGTTTCATTAAAAATTTTTGTCAAGGTATATGATATGCCAAGAACCCATGGGAAGGAAAAGGAAGGTCTGTTGCTGCCCTTTCCCTCAAAGCTTGAGGCTCTCCTTTTCAATGATTTATTTGGCACATGTGGTTGCTATGCATTCTTCCAAAATGTTTACCTTTTCTCTTACTTCTACCTCACTGTTCTGTAGGATTTATTTTGTCACTGGCTTCCCTGTATTGCTAATGCCCCCAGAACCATCTCAATTAAAGGACGGAGTCACAAAGACAAAAGCAAAGTGGAAAATGAAGGTGGGTTTCTAGCCCCACATGCATAAACATTTTGGAAAGCCTGTTTCTCTACAAATATTATATCATCACTCCCTGTGC
Organism: Falco peregrinus; assembly: GCF_023634155.1. Classification (NCBI taxonomy): domain Eukaryota; kingdom Metazoa; phylum Chordata; class Aves; order Falconiformes; family Falconidae; genus Falco; species Falco peregrinus. The sequence continues at coordinate 4,254,108 of NC_073726.1, read as the reverse complement.
TTTCAAGAAATAATTATTTCTCTTACTTCTGAATATTTGTCCTTTCTTAGGAACCAGATTATCCTCAGGTGTTAATTAATGAGGTAATACCAAAGATGGATTTTTTTTTCCTTTAGGTTTTGAAAATATATTTTGAATACAAAGAGACTTGGAATGTTTGTTCTTTTAAAACATGCATTAGGCAAGCCCAAGTGCTCTACCGAGTCATGATTTTCATCAGACTTTAAATAAAACAAAGTCTATATCCTTTTTTTAACCTTAATTTGTACTTTGTATATACACACACATCTATATTACACTAATAGCTAAATAGGTAACAAGTTTAAAATTCTTAATTCATTAAAATATTTCTTTAGAAACAGTGGTTGTAGAAAATAGTTTTTTTTGTATATTTAATGGCTTAGTTTTCTGAGCATCTCTTGCCCTCACCCATGCATTACAGTGTGTTCTTACTGTGAAATACATTCAGGACAATATATCACTTAAATATGAAATATTTCTAGACACTTGATTTTATGTGGCCATGGTCAAATAGACTCAGATGGAAGCTTATGCTTTGTAGCTGCAGAAACACATTTATACTAACACAACTGACCCCAAAATACATTCAGCTAAAACTTGAGATTTTAATTGCAGCTGCCTGTTACTGTTTAAATTGCACAAAGTTTATAGAAGATCACCTGGCTTTCTCTTCTGCTTTAAAGTAACATAACCATTAATACTTAATGCAAATAACTAGTCAATCATTTGAAAAAAAAATATTCAGTGGATTGGAGATATATTTTAGTTTTCTATATTACTTGTCTCCATTTTCTTGGCAGCTGATTGCACACACATTTTGCTTGTGGAGGATACTGTTGGGAGAATGACTTACACTCGGTGTTGCAGCACAAACTAGTAGGCTGTAACAAGGCTTTTACTGTCTATTGGATTCTACTGTCCATGCTGTTTCTTCATACCCTTCAGACTAGTCCCTCTGCGGCATCCTTCTCCTTGTCTCTCCTACATCCAGGACACTCTTTCTTTCTCTCTGCTTCTTCCATATCTTTCTTCATTGGCTGCTCCTCTTCTATACCCCTTAGAGCTATTTAACTACTCAGCAGGAACCAGCCACAACTGCACCTTATCCACATCAGCTAACCCACTGCCCCTGAAGCCAGCCCACAGCTGTATATCAATGTTAATTAACACAGCTTCATTCTACTACAATTCCTCTACAACTCTACTCATACATAAAGTATGTGGTGACTGCTAAGTGAAAGAATTACTGTTACTTTTTTGGAATTTCACTTCCCAGACAAAAGGGAAGAAGAGATCTGACATGTTTACAGAGCAAGATGTGGAGGAAAGTAGGAACTAGACAAGGAAAAAAGGGGGGGTGGGGAAAGGAGGACTATTGTGAAACACAGTATTATAGGATGTTCTGAAAAACACAGATGAAATCTCACAAATACAAACCACTCTTGAAAAGAAAACACAGTAGTAGGTAATGTCCCTGTGTAGAAGATTTATCAAGACTGAATGATAGAAACGATAACAACTCTCTCAAACTGTTCCCCCACATTAAAATTCTTCTGAAGAAGGGATGGAAGCTTCTGTTTACAATAATCTGCTGTCATAAAATGAGAGCACTGGGGCCATTTCCTTTTTTTCATCTTTTAGAAAGAGGATTCTCAGCATCCTGTAACAATTTTTGCTGGTTTTGCACTATTTTGGTCTATACATCTACCAGTTGCCAGAAGGAAGGATAACAATGTGTTGAGATGATCTTAAAACCTATCTTTATCCCGCTGCCTTCTGCTGAAAAGCCAGAATAATCACATTTAAGGAAATACTTGATAGAAATTTAGTAGAATAAGCTTTAGTCTATTTTTCTGACCTGGCTTAAAATTTGATACAGGAAATCTAAGTTATCCCCTAAAATACTGTTTTACTTGTCATCTCTTGAATATAATCCACAGCTGAAAATTTATTGTCTGTCTGTCTTAATTTTACAGACTATGCCCTCTGCTTATGGCTTTGTCAGAATGTGAAGTTTTGTTGAGTGAATTTGTATGTGAGAGAAATTCTGAAAAACTGATCTAGAATACTTAGCTGATTTGGTTTTCGTTGCTAAAAACATTGCAATAATTTAATACTTTGGCACTGTAATTATGGTTTGCTCTAAAAATAGTTTCCTTGTAAAGTAACAGCATTTCCATGAAATCCATGCTGCTTAATCTCTGTGTTCTTCCTCCCCGAGTAAGTTTGCAGCACATCACAGAGATGTGAATGGGAATGGAACTGGGAAGGTATTGGAAATGAGAAGAAAATCTTCTTGATTTTACTTATCTTTTGTCTTACTTCCTTACATTTTATTTTGCTGTTTTCCTCTAGCCTCTTTTTTCTGCCTTCTTTGCCCACGTTCTGATTCATGCCTTGTGTGTTTGGTCTGGTATTTGTGCTATGGGACTTCCTATCTCCAATTTTGCTACTGTGTGTTTGTTTCTCTCATCAGCATGCCCGATTCCTTGCTCCAAGTGTATGGACACTCCTAGTTCTCACAGGTTTATTATGCTCTATGGCTTCTTATAATGGACTTAAAGTCTGTATTCAAACTTTCTCTGAATTCACACTGAAAGTTAATGCTGTAGTTGAAAATAGAGACTGGGTCATTGAAGTCTGGAGTCATAAGTGACCACATCACTCTGTGTGAAATATAGGGATTAAGGGCACTATCAAAGGTAGCATAATTTTTTTTTTTTAGACTAAATAACCTTTTTTTTTTTTTAACTTTTTGTTCTTATTTGATTATTTCCCAAGACGATACAGACACTGCTTTCCAAATAAAACTTACTTTTCACTGTTTGTGATGTATTTTAAGCCAGTCTTCTAGCCTTTTCTTTGTCCTGTGATTTTGAAACACAAAAATTTAGCAATGCTATCTTGAGGTGTAGAAATGACCATAAGCATGGATATACATACTCCGTTGACTACTTAATTTTAGGAAGGGAGAAGGTGAGCTATTCTCTGCTTCCATCACTGTCCAGACTTTGGCTGCAAACAACTCTGCCTGTGAGACAAGAAAGTGGATGGATAGATAGAGAGACAGACAGACAGACAGTCTGTCTGGTTGATGGACACCATTGGGAGGCAGTCCTGAAGGATAAAGGAGTCCAGGAAGGCTCGACATTCTTCAAGAAGCAAATCTTATAAGCATAGGAGCAGGCTGTCCCCATGTGCCAAAGGATGAACTGGCAGGGAAAAAGACCAGCCTGGGTGAGCAAAGAGCTTTGGCTAGAACTCAGGAGAAAAAAAAAAAAAAAAGGGAGTTTCTGACCTTTGGAAGAAGATACAGACAACTCAGGAGGACTACAAGGATGCTGTGAGGTTATGAAGGGAGAAAATTAGAAGGGACAAAGTCCAGCTAGAATTTAATCCAGCTACTGCCGTAAAAGACAATAAAAAATGTTTCTATACATACATTAACAACAAAAAGAGGGTTAAGTAGAATCTCCATCTTTTACTGGATGAGGGGGAGAAACATAGTGACAAAGGATGCTGAGGTACTTAATGCCTTCTTTGCCTCGGTCTTTGATAGTAAGACCAGTTGTTCTCTAGGTACTCAGCCCCCTGAGCTTGGAGACAGGGGCAGGGCACAGAATGAAGCCTCCATAATTCAAGGGAAAATGATTAGAGACCTATTACACCACTTAGACACACACAGGTCGATGAGGCCTGATGGAATGCACCACGGGTATTGAGGGAGCTGACAGAACAGCTCTCTGAGCCACTTTCCATTATTTATCAGCAGTCCTGGCTAACTGGGGAGGTCCTAGTTGACTGGAGGTTAGTAAATGTGACACCCATCTACAAGAAGGGCCAGGAGGAGGATCCAGGGAACTACAGGCCTGTCAGCCTGACCTCGGTGCTAGGGAAGGTTATGGAGCAGAACATCCTGAGTGCCATCACACAGCATGTACAACACAAGCAGGTGATCAGGCCCAGCCAGCATGTCTTTATGAAATGCATGTGTTGCTTGACTAACCTGATCTCTTTCTATGACAAGGTCACTCACTGCAGAGGAATGAAGCTGGGTTAATTAGCATTGATAATGTACAACTGTGGGCTGGCTTCAGGGGCGGTGGGATGGCCAATGTAGATACAGTGCAGCTGTGGCTAGTTCAGTTAAGTGGTTGAGAGTCAATGAAGAGAGAGCAGACGAGGAAGAAGCAAGAGAATGGACAGAACATGTGCTCTGGATGAGGTGAAGAGAAGGCAGCGGAGGGACTGTATGAAGAGTGTGCTGGTATGAGATGGTAAAAGACCTTGTTGAAGCGTGAGAGTTTGGAGGATACTGTGACAACCTACTTCCTGGGTGAGGGAAAGGCTGTGGATGTTTTCCACCTAGACTTCAGTAAAACCTTTGATGCTATTTCCCACAGCATTCTCCTGGAGAAACTGGCTGCTTATGGCTTGAACAAGTGTACTCTTCACTGGGTAAAAAGCTGGCTGGCCAGGCCCACAGGGTGGTGCTGAATGGAGTTAAATCCAGTCGGCAGCCAGTCATAAGGGGTTTTCTCCAGGGCTCCGTGCTGGGGCCAGCCCTGCTTAATGCCTTTATCAATGACCTGGGCAAGGGCACCGAGCGCACCCTCGGCCAGTTTGCAGGTGACACCGAGCTGGGGGCAGCGCTGATCTGCTGGGGGGCAGGAGGCTCTGCAGAGGGGTCTGGGCAGGCCGGGCCGATGGGCCGAGGCCACTTGTAGGAGGTTCAACAGGGCTCAGTGCCGGGTCCTGCCCCTGGGTCACACCAGCCCCACGCAGCGCGACAGGCTGGGGCAGGGGGCTGGGAACTGCCTGGGGGGAAAGGGCCGGGGGGGGCTGGGTGACAGCCCTGGGCATGAGCCAGCAGGGTGCCCGGGGGGCAAGGCGGCCAACGGCATCCTGGCTTGTGCCAGGGACAGTGTGGCCAGCAGGACCAGGGCGGTGATCGTCCCCTGGTACTGGGCACTGGTGAGGCTGCACCTCGATCGCTGGGTTCTGTTTTGGGCCCTTCACTACAACACAGACATTGAGGTGCTGGAGCATGTTCAGAGAAGGGCAACAAAGCTGGTGAAGGGTCTAGAGCACAATTCTTATAAGGAGCAGCTGAGGGAACTGGGGTTGTTTAGCCTGGAGAAAAGGAGGCTGAGGGGAGACCTTACTGTTCTCAACTACATGAAAGGAGGTTGTAGTGAGGTGGGTGTTGGTCTCTTCTCCCAAGAAGCAAGCAATAGGAGAAGAGCAAACAGCCTCAAGCTGTGCTAGGGAAGGTTTAGATTGGACATTAGGAAAAATTTCTTCACTTAAGAGGCTATCAAATATTGGAACAGGTTGCCCAGGGAAGTGGTTGAGTCACTGTCCCTGGAGGTACTTAAAAGACTGTAGGCGTGGCAAGTAGATGCATGCATGTTGATGTGGTGCTTAGGGACATGGTTTAGTGGTGGACTTGGCAGTGCCAGGTTAATGGTTGGACTTGTTCGTTTTAAGGTATTTTCCAATGCAAATGATTCCATGATTCTATAGATATATAGAAAAAGGCACACTCACACGTCAGCAAAGACTTGATTAAAAGCGCATAATCATAAAAGCTGGAAAAAGTGGCATGACTCTAAATACTTTTCTAACCCCTTCTTCTGTCCCTGTGGAGACACATATTGACTGAAATGTGCATAGCTACTTGTTCTGAAAGCACAGGAGAACCATCTGCTCTCAGTGGCACTGTGGTACAGACGGCTGTTTCTAACTAATAGACTAGGAAATTAATATGAAATCAAGTGAGTACTCCACATACATGAACACATGTCTTCCTGTTGATGCCTCAGGGTCTGCTGTCACATTCTTTCAATCAGCTGTTCACCTGCAAAGTACTGTGTGCAGAGTCCCAGCTTCTCCAGACACTAATAATTTTGACAGACTGAACAAATAACATTGGGATCAAGGCTCAGATTAGAAACAATAAAATCACCTTATTAAAAGAACTCATAACTGCAATCCATAACCATGTAGATAATGATTACCTAGGAAAAAGGTATCTGCTATATGGATAGAATTCATACTGACCCTGCTATACACATGTAATACATCTTCTCCTGACATAACATTCCAGCGATGTGTTAGCATTGTAACAACATTGTGAAATGCCACTGTGACATGAAAACTGTGAAGTTATTCCACAGTGAAATGATTTAACAGAATAGCAACAAAAATAAAAGATAGTTGCAATGCCTGGCAAATCTGTAATCTCTAGAGGCCAACCTCCAGCAGTTCTGCAGCATTCTAAACAATGCCATAAATAAAGGTAATTATTCAAATGATCTTATAAAGCTAAGTCAAACATGGCCTTGTGGAGAAATCCCATGCAATTAAATGGTGTAAAAACCCATAGAATCATGTAGGAAGGAAATAACAAATTTTGCTCACTTTTGTAGCATATTATTCTTTATTAAAATCTGTACTGCAGTGCAAGAATTGTATAGAAGACTGATCATTTTTTTTTCAATCACCAAATTACTTGTTTTTAAGAGCATAGGGGTTTTTCTCCTGTAGCTGGAGTCTATGCTCTTGTCTTACCATAAAACACACAACAGTATGTTTGAATGACAGAGAATTGATTCAGGCTAAAACCACAACAAAGACAAAGCCATTCACAAAAGCTCAGTTTAACTACAGCTTCTGCCTTCTGTGAAAGTACCAGACTGCCCTACTTGGCTAGTATTTTATGCTAAGAGGAATTGAGACAAATAGTGTGTTTTCTTATGTTGAGAGCATTTTCTGTAGGGTCTCTAACCCAGTTTTGTCCTTTATATTTTGCTTGAGAGGTGTCAGGAGGGTGAAAACTAGATGGGAAAGAATGTCCTTGCCGGGGGCACTTCTTGCTGATACGTTATGTTGGTGAACATTATATTCTCCTTCCCCTTCCAGTTTCATACTGGAGAGTGGTGCAGATGTGATGCAAAAGGGACTTCCCAGATGTCTGCAGCTGCTATTGTGCAGTTTCTGTAAAGACTTCAAGTTAATGCTGAAGCCAGAGGTGTACATCCTGAAAGTAGTAATGTTCCCTGGGCTCCAGTTGCTCACTCCCTTTTAGATAAGGGATATTCTAGTTACGTACTTCCAGGCATAAAATTAAAGTTAGTGAAAATCTACGTGTAAATGTTTCTACATGTATCTGTTGTCTTGCAATTGTCTTCAAATAATACACTTGGAGACTGAAATACCAATAATTCTTCCTGCCTTACTGCCTCCATTCTTAGAAGAGCTTTTAAGTATTGCATAAACTTCTTTGCTATAACAGTTTCCATCACTTATCCTTAAAAACAAACTATGTTGGTTTGTGTCTGGGCTGATACTTTTTGTCCTTTTTTCATGTTAAATTCAGCCATCAGTCAACCCCAGTATACATAATTTCCCCCTTGTCTTTGTAGTTCTTTAGACCTTGAAGTGAACTGACTGGAATAGACAAACTACTTGCAGGCGTGATTCCCTTGGATATAAAGGAGTTACAAAAATTATGAACTTGTCTTGATGAGAAATAATTGCGCACATCTGAGTATTGTTTTTCTAAGCACCTTTAATGCCAGTGTAGTTAGAAAGCAGTATAATGTCTCTAATGAATGAAGCTTAAAACCTTAGATTTACGTGGTCACAGATTAAAAGTGGATGCCAACAGTATTACTGCTCCATGCCTGCTTCAAAACACATCAGCAACAGATTGTTGTCCCTGTAGGATGAATGATTGGATGGCTCATGAAACAGCTCCTCACCCCCCTACATTTCAGTCAGCCTGAAATGAACCATCTCATATCTTTTTACCCTACTATGACATACTGAATACTGTGAAGTTTCAGGAGCTGCTTCCTAAACTGTTCAGCAAACCCTGATATGAGATGAAGTGACTCCATTAGAGAGGTAGAACGAATGACTGGCCGGTTTTTACCTACTATCACGTATGTATATGAACTGAGGATTCCCTGTGATTGTGCATATTCCTTTACACTTTACTTTCTGCCAGATGCAGACCTGTGGCACCTGTTACGAAGCCACATTCTGTGTGCCACAGGACACTATATTTGGATAAAGATTTGGATAATAGCATGCCATGTTCCCTATGATGGCTTTACTTCCTTGTTTATTTTGAAATCAATAAAACAGAGATAAGTGTTTGGTCCTAGAATGAAAATAGTGAGTCAGTTCAGGTGTTTGGTTTGTAATGGAGTTAGGACAGGTTGCTTTTGCTCAGCATCATTTAGAAGGTGACTGTCAAATACGGAGATCTTTTGATAACGACAGTCATAGTCACCTGTCTTCAGTAACACAGTCAAGATGCTCTTCCAAACATTATGACAAAACAGTAACTCCCTTCTTTTCTGAGTTTAATTTACAGTGAAAAGTGATAAGTAAAGCCTTAAAAAGTGAGAATTTGTGTTTATACAGAAAACAGCATCAGGGAAAACTTCCAACATTTCCAGTTTGACTTGCCTTTATACTTGAAGAGGGGGGTGTTAGTTTGGATTCCATGCCTGCTTTGTTTTTGGCTTCTTTTCCCTGCCAGCAGGGATATCAATTGTGATAGTAGGCTAAGTAATAATTATTGGGATTTTTGAGAGCTATTAAACAGTGCCTGCCAAAAGTCACCATGCACTGGTATCTTAGATACCAGAGCTATTTGACTGTACTTAGCATAGTATATCTCTCTGGGATTTTATGATGTGGTAACAGTTGGCAATTTGTGACTTACTAATAGTGATAACTGTATGTATGAAACCATCAGTTCATTTAGCATCAGCATGGTTATTACACATTATTTCAGCAACATGAAATGAAGACAGCTGGGTACTGATAAACAATTTTTAAAACAATTAAAAATGTGGAAGGTGACTTCTAAGAAAAAAATGTAACTGGCACTAAAAAAAAATAAAGACAGGGTAATATTTTGTGAGGCTTGAAAATTACTGCCTTCAAGGGTTTTTGAGAATATAGGTTGGTTAAGGTCTTCATTATCAGCATAGATGATTTTTTTTTTTTTTTGTCTAGTAGTTCACTTTCCAAGAAATTAAATTTTGGTCAGCCTGAAATTCATCAGAAATCTCAATGAAATTCTGAAAATAATTTTGTATGGAGAAAAAATAATTTTAGAAATGATCAGCTAGTCAGGACATTCTGAAAATGGCAATTAGAAAAGGCTTTATTATAAAGGTGAACTAGATTTATAGCAGAATGTTGGTACTGTTAATAAAGCAGACCTGTTGGGGTAGTCACAGTGTGTACCTGAAGTACAGAAGAAATTCAGCTTCAGGCGTAGAATAGAAAAAAATAGAATACAATAATTTCCTTTGTAAGGGACCTACAGTGATCATCTAGTCCAACTGTCTGACCCCTTCAGGGGTGACCAAAAGTTAAAGGATATCATTAAGGACATTGTTCAAATGCCTCTTAAACACTGAATATACTTAAATAATCCTATTTTCTAACATGAAGGGGGTTTTCCCTGTACTCTTACTGCTACATTATGTAATCAGATTTAGATTGAATAAACGGGAATTGGAATATTTTCTTTAAAACAGGACATCTTTGGTAGCAAGGACCAAAAAAAGCCCTGCCTGAGGATGCTCTAGAGTCTAGGGGCTAGCACACTCACTGCGTTGAGAAAGAGCAAAAATAGTTTTGTTGTAAGTCTTTGTTTTTAACAAAACAAGTGGATGATTTTAATCCATGTCCCTTACCTTCCATTGGAACATCTGAACAGTATAGCTAGACATGGCACAGCCTCAGCTGCCCTCTCCTTCCTGGTTTGGGTAGCTGGTTCTAATATGCTCATGTCTTTCCCTGCCCACACCACAGTGAAACCAATTGATTGTTTTTAAAAACAAGTATATTAGCTGTTGGCAAAACAAAACATTTATTTTGAATAAGAAACATGATTTACATGTGTAAAAGATGTGGTTTATATTATTACCACAAAACTTCCATATTTGTCATTCAAGTCATTTTGTTAATGCATAATATGTATATAAGTATATATCTAGTTACTAAACTAACTCCCCAGTTTACACAGTGCTAATGCCAGTTATCCAGACACCTGGAGATGTGTGCCTTCTGCCCATAAAGGTCAGTGAAATGGGGAACACTGTTTACTTTAGTATCTTTTTCTTAAACCCCAAGATACACTATGCAACAAACATGTAACCCTCACTGCATTTTAATCAATATTTTGATATTTTTTCAAAACTTTTTTTTAATGAGAAAATGTAGTTGTTGCTACATCAGCTAGAGCTGGCATTTTTGGCAGGGAAAATAGCTTGTGTCTGCAGTATGTTGAATATTTTCCAATGACAGATCCCCAGCCACCACAGATGTGGTTGACATCTTGGATAATTTCCAGATGAATATACTGGAGGAACAAAGCAACATGTTGCTGCAGAGGTTAGTTCCATTCTATAAACAGCTACAGTCATATCACACCTCATATAGAGATGGAGTTTCTTAAAGATTCTTGAAAGATTCCATGAAATATGTGTTTGGTTTTAGAAACTTGCAAGGTACATATGTGACTCAATGTCATTTAAAGTGAGCAAAAAATCCTCTACTGCAATCACATTTGCAAACAAACAAAAACAATACCCATCTCAAAAGCAATACTTTTGTAGTGTTGAAGTAATTACATGGTTAGGCAATGTTAACAGATACAGATTTGAATTTGTCTAGAGATCTGATGGATTAGCCTTGGTTAATAGCCAAACTGTCAAGCAGCTGCTCCCTCCCCCACTCCTTCCCTCGGTGGGATGAAGCATGAAAATAGAAAAAAACCCACAGGAATGATAAAGTTCGTGGGTCAAAACATGACAGAGAAATTGTTTGCCAGTTACTGTTGCAGGCAAAATAGACTCAGCTTGGGGAATATTGACTTAGTTTATTGCCAATTAAAACAGATATTTGATTGTAGAAATAGGTAGTGAGAAACAAAAAGACAAATATTAAAAAAAAACACCTTTCCTTCCCCCAGCCTCAACTTCACTCCTTCACTCCAGACCCTGACCTCTTCTCACAGAGACAACTCCTGCACTCTCACCACTACCAAAACCTTGCCATGGACACCCAATATGAGAAAATATGAATGACTCTATACAGTCCTGCTAGAAACTGAAAAAGCTGGTATTTTGTTGACATTATTTCAAAATATCTTTCAGTTAGGTACTCAAAGTGCTTAGGAGTCCAAGCCCTAGAAAACAACTGAATTTCTCTTTTTTCCCATGCTGCTTAGCCAAATGAAATTCTTACCTTTTGCCTTAGTCATCTGCAGACTCAGAATTATTGTACTTGCGTAGACATACATCATCTTGAGTAAACATGGTGCTTAACTTTTACAGTCACTTTGCCCACAGTTACTTCTCAACATAAAACACACTTGTAAGCATTTTCTCATTGAACAAAAGTGTGTTCCTTGGTTCCCCTGTGTGATGGGCCCATAGTATCCTACATGTATATATTGCATCTGCTGGAACTGGATTACAAACCTTTGTTAGCAGTTCTACTCCACCAAGATGAAAAGATTAGACACAATTATCTTCCAGCTCACATAATTTTATAATGCGTGCCATCATTGATTTCAGTGCTATTTCTTTTGGTTTACAAAGCTCTATGTGTGAAGAGATCTAGAGATATTGAAACAGAATCTTAAAATCCAGTAGCCATTGTCATCTTTCTACACTTACATATTATTATATAGAGTTCTGCAGAAAATATTTTTATTCTTTTTTTTTTCTTTGTCCTGTTTTTCCAGTCCATTTACTTAAATTCTCTTGGCCTTGCTTTATGTAGCACTTCCCTATGGATATTTCCAAAATACTCTGATCAGCAGTCACAAATTTTGTGGAATGTACTTTCTAATAAATTTCAATTTTTAGCCTTTCATAAGATTCCTAAGCAATGCGGTACTTGTCCTCATTCTAGGAAGTTTCTAGTATGTGTTTCAGGACATAAAATACACTTCTTACCCTATTGTACTCCAGCATACTTACTGGCAGGCTTCAAAAGTTAGAGTTCTTATGGAGTAACCGAGAAAGCATGGATTTAATCTGAATATCTGCATTTGAAAGACCAGTAATTTTGTCATTTTTCCTACTGTATATATTTAACAGGTTCAGTGCACATAGCAATATTGCATTGTTTCTCAGATCATCTGTCACATAGGACCTATACACATTGATGCAAACTTATTCCAGTCTAGCCTTAAGTTACCTTCAGGCCATAATACCCTAACCCGCCATTTTCTGAGATGCTTAATAATTCATTTCTTTCAGTTTCCAGCCTGAGTTTTTCCTCGTTTTCTGACCAATGCTAATTGCTTAAATTGTATAAAGAAATTATATTTTTTTCAGAATCCTAAGAGTAGAGTAAAACCTCCTGCTTCACCACATAGTGGCACTGTCATGATTCCTGCTTCAAAGAAAGTGCCGCTAGGCTTCCCTACAGCCACACCACCACCACCACCACAAGCAAGTGTGTCAGGCACAGCATGGTGTGCTAAGAATTGAGTTCCCTATCCTACATTATTTACTGATGCTTGTAACAGAAGTTATCCTGCATATTGATGTCACAACTTTTTGTAGTCTCAGGCTTCTCTGATATAGCTACACAAAAGACAGGAGAGTTGAAAGATTATCTCACGTTAATGTTGGATGCCCTTGTATTAGAATTCTGCTATTTGTCTATGAGCATAGGAGGTCACCAATTCAGTGAAAAACGCGAGTTTCACATGCCATAGGTATCTTCAGATCAATTATTTGTATTGTATTTTAGGCTCTATCTGTCTGCACTCTTGCAGAATAAGCTCAGGAATAACAGATTGTCACGAAAAGCTTTCACACAGACCTTTCTATTCTGCCTGATCCTGCTTAATCCCCTTTGGCCAGTGCGTTACAGTGTTCCTTGGGGGATTTCTTAATGTGAAAAATGTGAGGGGATATAGTAAGAAACTGGTGCTGGTGAGAATCAGGGAGGTAACATTGAGCCATTAAGAATGGAATCATCTCAGCCAAGTTTCTTTTATGACAGAAGCAGGATTGTGTTGGGTATGTGTAGAAAGACTTCTGCAAAATCAGAAGTAGGGAGAGACAACCAACTGCATAACTGAAAGTGTGTGCTTTCCTAGCGTTTGCTATAAGCCCAAATTACTAAAAGACTGTGATGCAGGCTGTACACAATTATTTTTTAACTGATTAGGATTGAGATGTATATGGAATAATATTAATTGCCTAACTGTTTTTATCAATCTGAGCTGAAAGGATTTTTTTTAGTATTTAGAAGTATATAGAAGAAGCTGTTCTTCATGCAATTTCTTACATTATTAAAGCACATTGAGTAAGACTGTTTTCATCTTGTTATTTTTCTGCTTTGGTTTCCTTATATAAAATCTGTTGAAGGTCAAATATATTTGGTAATCTCAGTGAACAGTTCATTACATTCACCTATTACAGAGTCCAACAATAAATCGGGATTATTTTGCACTACTGAGTAGATTTGTTAGGAAAATGACCGAAACTATTCTAGGTCAAGGTTGAAGGTATCAGCACACTATGGTGGACAGACTAATTAGGTATTCTGGTCACTGGCAGTCTTCCACTTTTCATGACCTCAAAAAGCTCGTCACATATACTTAAACATATTCTGAGCAGGAAAAAGTATATACTGCTTTACTGAACATTGTGTTCCCCATGGGCCAAGCAGGCCATGTATATATCATGCTTCTACTGAGCTCATTTTTTACAACTGTGTTATAAACAACTCAAAGTCATATTCTATTTTTTATGAAAAAAATGATAGGTTTCTAATAATGTGAAACCATAGCATGTTCCCACAGTCAAGACTTACACTAAAGATGGAGATTTGAAAGAAATGACCACAGAAAGAAAAAAAAAAAAACCAAAACAAAACAAAAAAAAAAAAAAAAAAACCCAACTAAACCAAAACAATAAGGAGTGCTTAAAGTTAGGTACCTGAGTCACTTTTAAATAGGCGTTTAAGTGCCATAACATCAGAGGTTCAAATGCCTGCTGTTTCCATGTGAGTTGCCTGAAATGCAGAGCTCTGTGTTGGAATCGCAGAATCCATACACAATGCACAGAAAAGTTTATAGGTGACCAAACAGTCCCCAGAGAAATCAGGCTGCTGAAAGGGGACCTACTTATACCCATCCAGCAGGGACATACTGAGGACAGAATGGAGTCTTAACTGTTGTCCACCTTTATGGCTTACTTGTCTAATGGTTGCATCTCTTTCTTATCCCTCTTTCAAAGGAGCACGGCTGAGCCTTTTCTTTTTTTCTGAAAGCTCAGATGGACCTGCTCTTCTAAAACACAGCAGGCAGCGAGTGGCAGTGATAGTTTTACAGAGCTCAGACATTATACTTTACCAGTTGAAACATTACCCTGAAATAGGTGATATCCAAGTTTCATTTCCCCCTTCTGTCTGAAAGACTTGAAACCAGCACTCCCCAGTGCCCTCCCCAGCAGGCTGCCCACACCTCCAGCATGGCAAGGCAGCAGCTGTCTTCATAGCTATTGTGCTCTGAAGAAAAGAATGCACAATTTGCCCAGTAAAAGAGGGAAAGTAAAAATAGCGGTGACTTTGTTCACATATTATAGAAGGCAACCAGGAAAACATAGTCCTGGATCCAGATGCTGTTGTTAGAGCTGTTTGTTTCTCATTTTACCCAGCGATTTTTTTTTTTTTCAGATTGCTTCCATGAAGTGACTGAGTCAATATTAACTTGAGTAATAATTTCATTTCTAGATGCTCGGGGAAGATTTTAATGACAGCTGTTATAGATGTCAACAAATAAATGATGAAATATTTGTATGATAAATTAAAAGAAAAAAAAACAACTTACATGTTTTTTTCTGGAGATGTCTACACAGCTTTATCTTGGCTCTGTGTTTATCTCTGCCAAGATGCACTATTGCATCTTTGATGATACTTTGAAAATTTCTGATATTATAAAATAATATGAAATAAATGAAATCATAAAATTCTGATATCATAGAACTTGCTTTGAGAGGCAAGTACAGTATCTCAGTGATATTGTAGTACATAGCAGGCAAACAAAAGGCAAAAATCAAGAATATATTCTTACATTTCTTTCAGAAACATTTTTTATTTTCCTTTCTATTCAAGTAATGCAGTAGCGTTGCAGATATTTATGTAGTGTAGGAAGAACAGAAATCCCAAAGCACATTCCAATTATGAATATGTGATTTATATTTTATGGGCAAAAAGAGTTATTTCCCCAAGCACGTTGTTTTCTTTTATCTGTGTGCTTCCTTTAATCCTGTCAATAACCCAGCATGCAGCTGCTTTCTGCTCATAGATTTTTAGGAAGATAATAGAAATAAGCATGCATGGTAGATAGAACTATTCATGGGTAACATAAAAATACCTGCTGTTCATCAAGATTTCTGCTTTCTAATTACCTGGAAAAATTGGACGCGTTAATTTTTCTGGTTTTTAACTGAAATAGTGCAACATATTAGCATGAAAAATAAAAATACCTTCTTAGTTAAAGGTATAATGAAATGCTAGATTTACATTTATGTTCTAAGGTCCACAAAATGTTTACTTATTATTCATGGCTTGAAGGAGTATTTTAATATCTATATAATTTTAAGAATTAAAGTGTTCAGCAAGTTGCAACATACATCAAGTTATTATCCAAATTGAAATCATTTGGTTCAGGAAAAAAAATCATACTTAAAATTATATAGGTAATAAATGAGGAAGAAGCTGAACTGAGATGATACACTTCGATTTCCATACACATTATATGGTAGTTTGTAAATAATGTCCCCTTCCTTCCTATAAAGTGAAGCATCACGTTATGGGGTGAGCAACTTGGTAAGGTTTGAAAGGAAGATGAGAACTTTGTTTATCAATAATAAAACTCCTCAGCTATAAAAAAAAAAAAAAATAATATTGTGGATATTTTTACACTCTACAGGTCAAGATAGAATAGTATGCCAATGTCATTTCCCTACTTTTCTGTAAGATTTTTCGGACAACTGCGTCTCTCTCCTTGTGGATTTAGATCCCTTTCCCTGAAGAAAACCAGAAGAAGGATCCCATCACAAATGGGCAGGAGATAAATCTGCTTAAATATATGTCTGGCTGCATTCCATCCATACAGCTTCTTAAATGTCTGAAGTAGTAAATACTGGGCTGGGATGCATACAAAGTTATCTAATGATCCAGTTTTATAGCAGCTATATACTGTAATCCCATTCAAATGAGTGCGTGTGGCTAGGGACTGCACAGATGGCCTCTTTGGGATTCAACTTCACATCTCCTGTGCCTCTGTTGTTTTAGCATTGTACAGTAGAAAGTCTGGGACATTTTGCTGGAAGAAGGTTTTCCCATACAAATTAGAATACTTCACAAAGTCACAATACCCTTTTATTGCTGGTTCCTGTTAAGTATTCCATCACAGACGTTGCAAAGTTATATAGTGAGTGATTCTCT
Source organism: Falco peregrinus (assembly GCF_023634155.1). Lineage (NCBI taxonomy): Eukaryota > Metazoa > Chordata > Aves > Falconiformes > Falconidae > Falco > Falco peregrinus. The sequence goes on along the minus strand of NC_073726.1, from coordinate 4,237,575 downwards.
TTCATTAAAATTTCTAAGCATCAGATTAATAGATTTCAGAGCAACACACTGACAGTGTTTCAAGAGCAAACACCCTGACATAACATGAAATCTAGTAGGCTTATGAAAAAACATTGTATCATAGAATCATAAAATCATACAATGGTTTAGATTGGAAGGGACCTTAAAGATCATCGAGTTCCAACTCCCTTGTCATGGGCAGGACTAGCTTCCACCAGACCAGGCTGCTCGAAGCCCCATCCAGCCTGGCCTTGAACACCTTCAGGGATGGGGCAGCCACAGCTTCCCTGGGCAACCTGTGCCAGTGTCTCTGTACCCTCACAGTAAAGAATTTCTTCCTAATACCTAACCTAAATCTACGCTTCTTTACTTTATGAATAGTAAAAAACTGGTCTGAGAAAGCAGAAGCTCCTCCCAACCCCATGCACCATCACATATGAAACTTTGAATAGAGAACTACCCTTTGCCCTGGTGAAAACAAAGCAGGGAATCAGAGGATGACCTTCATAATAGATAGTGTAATGATTTCTTGTTCTCTGAAGGCTTAACCACTAGAATTCTGTTTGCTTACTATGATTATAAATGAGCTATTAGGAATATGTGAAGTGAGTTTTTGTTAAATTATAGGGTAATAAATATGTCAATTTAATGTAATTCAATAAAATTTAATTGTGCCATGTGTGTCTATTATTTTGAAAACCGTAATTACCTTTTAGGTATAGTGAAGCTTAGAGCGAAAACCAAAGGTAGATACTAGCTGAATTGGTTCTCTATGTGGAGAAAAAAGAACAGCAAGATCATGACATTAAACACAGGAGAAGCTGTTAGTTTTAAGTATTGTTGAAATCCAAACTAAAGTTTTAATAGCACAGAATGGAACTTCTGAAGCAAAATCCAAATTTGAAATTGAAGGTGTCAACCATATTCTGACAGAATGACCAGGCAGGTGTGTTGGCATCTGTTCCTAAATGTGAAAATTCTTTGGATCACTTAGGTTTGAAAAGCACAGGAACAGGCTTACTAAACTTAAAGACTAAGTACACATCGTAGTGACTATACTGAATGATACGTTAGTATATAAATGTCAGCCTGAATAGCTGCACCCCTTTACTTCCAAATATATTCTGATTTATATATCTGTATATATATATATATCTCTGTAATATATATATATATATATAATATATATCTGTAATATAGCAGAAACATTCTTTGCATGGAATTGGTCATTTGCCAGACAACTTTGGTTTTGAGTCCTGACTGGATTTCCATGTATGTGATACAGGGGATGAAATCATTGCTTATGGGAAGCATTGGTCCAAAGCTGACAACCAGCACAGTAGTCATACTGGTTTGTCTAGACCTTTATTTCTATTCAAATGTTAAAAATATAGCCTAATTTTTACATCCTGTGCTATAGAAAACTGTTTATATTTGTTTAGTTCTTTTTTGTTTAAGTTTATTATCATATAAAATCAATGCTGTTGCTTAAGAACAGTAGGATTTTTTACAAATATCAAAAAACTTTCAAACCTGTAATTCAAAATTTTTTTATTATTATTTTTTCAGCCATCAATCATTAAGTCTGGAAATATAACTAGTTGTGAAGTTATTCAACTCAGATTTTGACACACATATTTTTCCTTAAACTAATTGCTGTAGCAAAAAATAATTATACTTTCAGTAAAAATTTAATTATTTGTATTTTTTTGCTAATTATTCTACTGAATTTGAAAAACAGTAATTTAATTCAGAGAAAACTGTTTGTGTGAATGGATAAGGGAATGTTCTGTATTTTCTATGAATATGGGAATTCTTTACTTTTCACTGCAGGCATATAGGAGTTTAATATGAAGTTCTTAACAACAAGGTAGAATGATGAATTCAGGAGAAAAAAAAAACAACAAAAAAGAAACAAACAAAAAAACAAACCACAAAACCCAGGCTGGTAAATATATTGCATTCAAAGACAAACAAAAAAAAAATGGTGGTTTCCATTTTTAACTTTGAAGATGCTAGATCCAGGTTCAAGCCAAAACTAAAATTTTTTTTTTAAAGGTTACCAAATAACAACAAATGCAGCATAATTCTGCATAACATTTGAGATAGCTGATCATGATTTCTTCACAAAGCCAAGCACTAAGAAACACAGGAAAAATGAAGCTTGTATAATATATCATGTATAGTATAAGCAACTGGGGAAACAAAACAAAATCTTAGACAAAATTTTAAAGGATGAATTCTGAAAGTAAAAGATTTTTGATTGTGGACAAAAATAATTACTCCTGCAATTTTGATTGCACTTGCCAGCTAAATGGACTTTCATACACTTTTTGTAAATAAGGAAATAATACCAGTTTAGAATTTCTATTTAAGTATCAGAGATGTTTGTTAACTGCTCAGGCCAAAGGCACAAAATATCTTAATTCAGATAACATCTACATTCTCAAATTAGAAACAGTAAGAAAACTGATTCATCTACAATGAATCTATAAACTCTAACTCTATTTATAGCATATCTAAATAGATATATAAATATAGGCACTATAAACTCTTATAACCTACACCAAAAATCAAGGCCAGATCCTGTGCATACGTACTTACAGGTAGTATTTTCTGAATCATTCCTCCAACAATGAGGATTATTGATTGTGTTCAGAAAAAGCTTTAATATCAAAGACAACCAAATCACTTCTAATAAGGTTTACTTTTTTTCCCTTTTCTAAATTCAGTTTTGAACTATATATTCTAAGACAACCAGAATCAGACTTTTTATGACTGGTTTACAAACATCTGAAATTACAGTTATAGAAGAAAGAGCAATACAGCTCATATTTCAGTATCATGAGCAGAGCTATTACAATAAAAATTTGAAAAATTGCAACTATTATTGTTACAGCTTGAAACTTTTTCATTATTTTGTAACTTATTGTATCATTTTTGCATATTAATTGTTATAAAAAGGGTTACAATGTTTGTTCTAATAACAAAACATTTCTACCAAATGAAATTGCAGTTTGATAAAAAACAATTCCTTATATGCTATCAGAAATGCATCCTTTTTAACCCTTTCACAGATTTATAAAATGGGCTTGCAATAAGAAAATAACCACACACAGCATGGCAATTTTTTCCTAAGCTAAAAAAAGTTTCAGTTTCTTGAAGTATTATTCTGAAAAACTGGATTTTCTAATATTCATGGAAGTGCATTCCAAATACAGTTCCTAGAGTACAATAGAAATGTATTTATGTATTTTAAAGCATGTTCATCGAGTGTTAGTTTTGTATTTATCAAAGCTGCCCAGTCATGGGAGTAGCTTTAATCAAGAATGAGCCTTAAATTTGATGTATGGCATGCCAATTATGCTCAGGGGCAGCCTGAACTTGCTCTGAATTTAAGACATAATCTATATTTAGGCTACTTATAAATCTTTTTTTTTTTTTTTTCTTAAAGCACATGATGCTGTAGTAATCTATATTTAGGCTACTTATAAATCTTTTTTTTTTTTTTTCTTAGAGCACATGATGCTGCATCCTCTCTGCTGACCTCCTCTCATGAGGTCCTGGCAAAGACCAGTGGAGTAGGTGGAAACCAAGATAAAGTGTATTTTGTTGTGGTAAGTGAGGTCATCTTAGTGCATTTTAGAGTATATGTTCAAAATGCACAGCATACCAGGGTTTACCTGCTCAGAGGTCTTACAAGAAACAGGCTGCTGTTATTTCTGCACACTATGAATAGCAATTTATTTGGACTGAGGTTTGCATAGCAGGGTAGATTCCAACAAGACTGCTTATTACTGGAAAAAATAAAAAATTGTATCCCCTTTTTATAAGTTTAGTGAATTTCTACTAAATCACATTGTACAGTGCAATTGGCAGTTGTCTAATGTTAGTAGAACAGAAGCTTAATAGTTCACACTGCCAAAGCACCTTTAGTTCTATTTATTTTAATATTATAAAGTCAGCAATTGGGTAACCTTCTATCTAAAACCAGTTGAATCTAACAGTGCCCAGAATCCTTCTGCAGTAAAGAGAAAGAACGTTATATTCAGATTATTTTTATATTTCAATTTTTCAGTTTGGAATAAAATCCCAACTTTCACAATTATTTTTACTTTTTTTTTTTTAACAGTGGAATCTCCAGGGTATCTACTTGTCAGGGTACTCCAGACTGGTGACTGTGGGAAACTGTTCTGCTAAGAGTCAAAGTGTGACCCTAGGGAACGCAAGAGCTACATTTTAGCAGTGATGTGGCCTTCCTTGTCTTCCTGCATTATAGAAAGAAATACACAGTTTGACCAAGGAAAAAGTCACCCTTCCCTTTGTGGGAAGTCCCATCCCTTCCTAACTCTGCCATTTACTTCTCACACTTAATTTGCAAGGGTGTAAGCACTGTAAAATATGCAATGCAGAGAACAACTCACTATAACAGTTACATTTTAAAATATTTTCAGCACAGATTTCAGAACAATCTGATAGGGTGTTGTTTTATGTACTAACTGCAAATATATCCTAATGCTAGACTCATAGAGTACTTAGATAAAACAGTAATTCATACATTTTCTTCCTCTCCTCCATAATCTGTAATCGTTACTGCGTAAGAAACGATATCAAGGGTTCAGATCACATGTTCAATATTATTTAGATGCTAACATATGTACTCATAAAGAAGCCTCTACTTCAGTAAAGGTAGAAATGTTCACTGAACCTAAAATAGCTGTATTATTATGGTCATAAATCTAAATTTATCATCTAAGGTATTTTTCTTAAGCTCATTGTACTGATATTAGCAACAAGTACAGTACAAACAGAAGCTGAAAATGTGAATTCACACACCAGAAACAGTTAACTTGCTTTCCATTTTCACCTTCACTTATTTTGATGTTTAACTTCTAACAATTTGAGCCAATTTGATTTACAGCCAAATAATAAACTACTTAGCTATAAACTGAAAATTCATTTAATATAATTTTATGTCCAGTCAACCAATTTGAAGTCAATTAAAGTCATCTTACAATACCTTCTTATTTATATTGACACAATCTCTAAGTAAATTAAAGCATTATCAGTTTAAACATGTGCATAGGATATATAATAATAATAATCAGTAGATCATTTATGAAATAAAAAAGCAGATGTTATAAAATACTTTAATATCTATTTTCTGTGCAGTGGTTTAAGTCTTTACATTGATCAATGCATTTTTTTTTTTTTTGAACTTGACAAATGAAACACTGAAGCATTAAAGCCCTTACATCTAACGTAAATACTTAATTTTTCAGGCCCATTGAATGAAAAGTATGAAATCCATGGCGATTCACAGACCAAGATTTTTTTATATCTTTTGAATTTTCAGGTTTATTCATGGATACTAATTTATTGTGTGTCTGATTGCCAAGATAGGAACATCACTTTAGTTCTATCATTTATCATATCATCCCTAAGGAGAATAAAAGGATTTGCAGGAACAATTAAGTAACAGAATGTTCTCTCATCTGAGGCCTATTTGGTTACAATATAAGAGATTAACGAAGTGTGAAGATGTCAGAACTTGAAGCTAAATGCCAGATAGGTTCAGAGAAGGACAGAGTTACACAGAGAAGCCAGATTTTCATCACAAGACGTGCATAAGTTTAAACACGTTGGAAATTATTGTCCTGGTTTTTAAAGTTGAGATCCTTTATAATTCTTATTCAAGGTGGGGTGTGTAATGCAGTTACTAACTGGAAGGGCTGAGTGTCATCAGTAAAGAGGGCATGAAAGGATGAAAGAACAATACAGAAGCGGCTGCTTTCTGATACTGAACTATTATATCAAGCCTGTCAGCAAGACTTGTGGACCAGCGGTTCCATCCCTCAGATACTTGCCTTGTGAAAAAGAGAGAAGTAGAGAATATTCAGTGAGATAAGTGGGGCTGCAGTATTGCACCATGACAATTCAGCTGCTTGGTAAAGAGAGGGTTGCTCATGTTCTGACACCCTGTGCTAAGGTGTTTTTTTGAGATCTTAGTGGTTACTGGAGGAAGAGAGGACAGCATTCTAGAAAAAGGCTTTAGCTATTTCTTTCCTGGTTTATGGAGTCTAGTTTTTCATGTGTCTTTTATGTAAGAGAATTGTAAGCTGAAAACCTGGATCCATCCACCCTGAATACTCACAGATTTATTCTTATGTGCTTGTGAGCTAACTCAAGGTACAGCAACTCCATGCTTCTCCCAAATGAAAATAATGATTTTAGGTATTTCTTCCACTGTTTTATTATTGTAAACCTCTTATGTTGCTTTATAACCTACAGAGAGTGTTCCAGAGGCCAGTTTATGAAAGGAGGAGAAAACAAGGAATAAAAATCAATTTTTACTGCTACCATACCTATTCTACAGTTGAAGAGGCAGACATCTGTATGCTCTAGACAATTTAATGTGTGAAGTGTGTGCATGCTATATAAGGAGGACATTTTGGTTTTCATACAGAAGATGTATTTGAATCCAGGGACCGTTTTTTAAAAACTTTTAAGCAGCTTTATACATGTATAAAATTTGAGGTCATATTCACCTGTGTGTATATCCTTAAGGCCAAAATGTAGACACTGCAAAGTTCTCCAGAATCATGACTTGCAGACCACTGAACCCTGTGAATAACTAAATAGTTTCTGAGAAAACACGATGACATGGTACTCAATCTTACATTCTCTCACTCCTGCTGCAGCTGGGTTTGTAAACATTCCTGGAACAAACTTTCTTACAAAGGACATGTGAAGGAAATGCAAGGTTTGGGTGATGGTAAAGCAGAAGCATCATGATTACTTTTGTGGATTTTTGTCAATGACATGAGATTAAGGGACGCTTGTGACTACTCAGAATGTTGTTCAGTGCTGGTTTTAGGGAAAATGGAGAAGTTGTGTTAGAAACAGGGATAAGAAACCAAGTCTCATCTTCCTAGTTAGTGCCTCCTTTATCTATAGTCATGCCTATCTTTGTTTTCTTTCTCTGTTCTCAGAAATATCACATATATTACTACAGTGACATGCTTTAGGGTGTGGGTGTGATTTTTTCACTTCTGTAGTTAGTTTATTGATATAAAAATCAGTTACCAAGACAGGCGATATATGAAATATGTTTATGAGAGAAATAAACAGGAAATTGCAATGCCCAACCATGATATAAGTGCCCATATGTGTACAGGAGTACACATTTTGTTTCCAGAGGTAGTGAAAATATGGGCATCTATAAATTTCCAAGCACCTGTGAGAAGGAGTTGAAGCTGGACTGCATTGCTTGAATCCTGTGAAAGTGCTGCTTTGGGTACCTAGGAGCTTTTGTGAATCTAAGCATAAATGAAATTTGAAAATATAATCTATATCACATCAGAAAAATGTTGTTGTAAGCAATTCACAGAAGTCATTGACAAAGTCAGGCTGAGAACAACAGCACTGTAGTCCTTTAAGCAGTTGATGTAGACTGCACTATGTGGAGTGTAACATGCTATTGGCACAGGATACTACTCTGACAGCAAACACTATCAAGCTTGCCAAGTCAAACACTGTCACCAACGCTGTATCCACAAGAGCAGAAGCTAGATGTTAGCCTGCCTGGAATATTTGCAAGATTACTTTTGACTAATGTGCTGAAGAGGGAGGTGGCAGTTAATCACCTCTAGTGCTTTTAAGAACCTTGCCATGCTTGCCACATACTATGAGCTGCACTAACACTTGAAGTTGGTGACAAAAGAACGGAGCTTTCCAGTAGTATTGTTTGTTAGCACAGTACATCATGTAATGAACAGCTGGGAGGTTTAGTACACTTAACAGTAAGTGAAACAACAACAACAAAAAACAACTTACAAGAATAGGCATTAAGAGCAAAAGGCACACTTCTGACATTGCAACGATTTTCCTTATGTTCTCTTGCCACCTGTAGTATTTAGTAAGCATCCTCTTCTCTCAGTATGTAATTTGGTAGGAAAGGTGCCTCTGTGTAAGACTATTGTCTGTTCTTTTATACTTATTCAAAACCATGCTGCTTTGAAGACTGTGTAGCAGAGGATAATACCCAACACTTTTTTTTGTCCTAAAGCCATATTACATGACTCTAGAGATCTCAAACTCACATGTCAGAAGATAGACTGTATCGATAGTAAGGCTAGTATCTAGATTTCCAGTCTCTTCAGAGGCCAGGAGAAAAATCTCTTCTGCTGTGCTCTGATGTTTAGGGCCACTTCGTGTGAGGATTATAAAATCAAAAAACAGCAACAACCGAATAAGAACACTTACAGAAAAGCCCCACCAAACCCAAACAGATCAAACTGACACATCTTTATAGCTCTGCAGCGATGTCTTCATCCTGACAGCTTGGAAAAAAGGAGAGGTAGCAAGTATGTCTTTCTTAGTGTTTGATCTCATTGCTGACACAGACATAGACTGAGATTAAAATGACAATACAGTATTATTTTTTGTGTAAGATTTGTTGAATGATAACTTCACCCAGTTGCAGCGGTTTTGCCTTTATGTAACATTAAATATGAGCACCTTGTAAATCACCATCATTACATCACTGTTAGAATATTTTTGGTACAGTTCTGACAGCATAAACTGTGATACACATACATGCAAAAACTGCCTAGAGTTTCTACCCAAGAGAGCTCATCCAATTAAATGCACAACATAAATCTATTTCAAGTATTTTTACTGGTTAAGAACATGCAGTATCTTGAAACTGAACAAACCTTTAGGTGAGACCACTGGTGAATTCTTCAAAAAACAATTTTTGTTAAAAGAAGTAGAAAAGACAAAAAAAAAAAAAAAAAAAAAAAAAAAAGTAAATCAAAGCACCAGGGCAGCAAGGCAATGTCAGAGATTTTGTAAGGGATGGGAATAGAAGAAAGGGTCACATGTTAATGAGTCAAAAAAATATATAGCGTTGATCTCTGGACCTTCGGGCTTCCATTTTTTTCTTTCCTTTGAGAAAACTTGCTCTTCTACTCTGATTAAGAGGACAGCATTGAATAATATCTTAATCTCTGATTTGTCAGAATTTCAAGTTCACATTCAGGATAGCCATAACCGATCCTCCAGCACTGGGTACTCATTTGATAGGACCAAGGGGCAGTTTGGGGAGAAAAGCTGGAAAGAGGCAATGATATTACAGTATGACATAATTATATTCTTCGGGAGAATTTTATTAAAAAGATGCTTAAAACAAGTCTGATGATTCTCATTCAAGAAGTGATTTATTTCTCTCCATTGATTGCATTTAAAGACCTGTCTCAGATGTTGAAATTTACACTGTAAACATCTAAATCAGAAGAGATTAATCTTCTTTCAGGACACAAAAACTGAGCCATATGTCATTAGTAACTGGGTTTAATTAACATCACCACTGAAACTGCCTCACTTTAAAATACATTGTGATTTGAAGAAGTTTCAAATTAATTAAAGGACTAGTATCAAAAGGCATGGAGGTTATCCATTTGCCTAACTTTGGAACTGTTTGAATTTTTGTCATATATATATTTTTTAATCTTATAATAGTGATTGTAGCCTTCAGTCTTTAAGAAGCGAAAATGTCTCCCAGAAAACTTTAATAATATCTGTCCGTCTCATGTAGACATTTCAGCATCTTATAATTTCTCAAATCACACCAAATAGCTAATGTTTAGTGAGCTGAATTAACTCTTCTGTGACTGCATGATGTACAGGAAAATGGAGAAGGACCAATACCGTTACCAAAAGTGAAAGCATGGGATTTTCCTCTCTTTAAAAAAGATAATACAGGAACTATTGCAATCCACATTTTTATAGGTTGTCTTAAAGCATCTGAAAAATAATATATTTGAAGACAAATGTATTCTTTATTACATTGGCAGTTAGGTGTGTTTTCATATGTCTGAAATTGTGCCAGTAATATAATGAAAAGGCAAAATTCCATAACCTTATCTGTGTACGAAGCTTTAAAGAAAGAGAGAACACTGAAAAGAAGGAAGCAGCTGGCTAAATGCCTGGGGTATTACAGTTCACCATCAGCAGAGAGATAGAGCAAAAAGATGTCATTTGGAATGTTACCTAGGTGTAGACATGGTCACAGGTGAATATGCTTCTGTTTCAAGTCAGTTCCAGAGAGTGCCTGACTTTCACCTCTTTGATGATTTTTTTCCCATGAGATAACCACCGACAACATGACAGAAAGTCAAATCTGGAAATTGTTTTTGTGATAAATTTGGCTTTTAGAGTGTGTTTAGCAGCTTCAACTTCACATGCATGCCTTAGTACCCTGCCAACATTGCAAAGCCCAGGTGGAACATTCTCCCCAACCTCATACAGGAGCTACCAGTTAAATCAGACTGAAAAAAGGGGTTCATCAAATCCCCACTAGAGGCAACCGAAAGACAGCCAGGAGTTGAATCAGACCACCGGTAGAAGTAATTCAAGCATTAAAAATAAAGAGTGAATGAATCACAGAGTCAAAGCAATAAAAGTAGAGTGTGTGGCGATTCTGCCACACCTCCCCCATAGCACTGGGGTACTTTGACACTGATTGGACACAAACCTTGATCTGATTGAGAAGCTTAGTACATTGCCCACGACACAAAGTGCTTCCCTCCACTAGTTGCTATAACAGATGATTTATCTGGGTTGAGCTTCAGCCAGCTGGGTAGGATCCAGGCCTCAACCTCTGCCAGACTGAAAAGAGCCTGAAGAAAGAAAACACTGTCTGGATCAAACAAAAAGATGTACAACCTCAGAATTTCCCAAGATCCCCACATGTACAGCTATTGACAAAAAAAGGCTGGAACAGAATAAATTACAGGATTGAACACTGGGACTCCCCCATCCAATTTGCTTGAGATAGGAAAGGTTGACGAGCAGTGTCCTACAGTGTTGACTTGACAGAAAAGAATAATAGTGATTCATGAGTGGCATTTTGCCAGGTCTCAAAGTCCTGTCAACAGTACTTCACAGCTAAATGATATCAAAGATCAAGTTGCATCACCAACATACACAAGCTGCAATATAGCTCTCCTGGCAAAAGGTAAATGGTCATTGCTGTGGTTTACTTTACTTTTGCCAGGATTTGCTCTTAAATATGTGAGGGTCATCCAAGAATCATGAAGTTTTCCCATGTTGTTTTCTCATTATCTTTTCACTGATATTTCCCAGAAAAGGCAGACTGAACACCAGATACTGACTGGAAAGGATGAAGGTTATAAGGAGTTTCAATCGTTACAAAAAGGCTTCTAAGAAGATGCATAAATAGATGGCATGCTTTAATAAAAGACATGGCAAAAGTATTTTCCAAAGGAGGTACACAAAAGGAGAGACAGTGAGTAGGGTGTATTTTACTACATAGTGGGCCTTAAGATCCTGATTATCATCTGCTGAAGGCCTTGCATGGAGATCCAGGGCCAGTGAGTTTTACTGCTGTGATAATAAGTTCTTGTAGTTTGTTTGTTTGGGGTTTTTTGTAGAACCTGTTCAGCAGAGCATGTAAGCAGGTGGCATTTTTACAAACATGAATTGTCACAGTTTGGAAAACATCTCACAGTTCAATACCAGATATAGACTTAAGTCCTTTGCCAAATTAAAGCCATAATGTTTCTATACATATCTATATACTCAGGATTCTGGATAGTATGAAAACACTCTGACAGTTCAGATAATACCAGTTCGTGTGCTGGGATAGTGTAGCATCTTTGTTAAGTATTTAGTGGTTTTAGTGTTCACCTTTTGAAAAATTTGTGTTTACTAGATGTGAAAATACTGAATTAGGAAACTGGCATCCTACCTCCTGATACCACCCTGCCCCTTGATCAGTATTAGCAGCATAGACAGGCTGCCACCAACTTTGCCCCTGCATGACACTGGCAGCACAGTTGGGATGCCACCTACATTATTCATGTAGAGTACGCTTCTCTCCAACCATGCCACCACTGGTGGAGCCAAGAGGTGGCACAACTCACCCACATGCAGACGGCATTTGGACAATTGGCTGTTGCTGCCAGATGACCTGAACACCACGTGTCCCTGGCACCACTGGAGCCATGGCATTGCTTATGACCTTGTGCTTGCTACCGGTGATTGGGTGAGTCCCCATATAGGTGCATTGTTGCTCATCTTTCCTACTGCCTCAATAAAACTTTTTTTAATAACGTGTGGTCAGACTCCATTACTGTTCAGACCATAGAGACATTTCTCCTTTGTCTAAAAATATGGTTATACCATCAGTTTGACATTGTAATGTTAATTCAGTAACAATTTGTCAGGTATCTGTCATAGCTGCTTCTGGGCACCAAAGTATATATGTAAAGGTTTTATACATGTTTTTTTCAATTTGTAAATATTTCAGATGCAGCTTACCTATGAAGTCAGATTTACAAATGTTTCTACTCTGTGATTCCAGTGGCCGTTGTAAGCTTCATTGATGATGGGGTGAAAAATGTAGATGAAAGCAGAGTGGATGCCAGGACCTCTGTGCCAGATATGACAGGCGGGATTGCTTTGCAATGTAACGCTACATATTTTAGCTTGTCACTTGGTTAGCATAATTTTATCCCAGGGTTTTTTTGCATTTTAATGAAAAAATTGAAATTCAAAATTATATGCCTACCTGTTCAGTCTTACTATAGTTAGAATTTCAAAACAAACAGAATAAAGACATGGGGTTTTTTAATCTATCAAGAAATTTTGCTGTGAGAGTCTCTTTCATGTTATGATTTAAAGACAAAGTGGCTGGCTTGAACTGAATGGTTATGAATATACACATTGCAAAATGCAGTAAACACATCGCAAATATATTGTTTTTACCTGGAAATGCCACTTTTCTGGCTTCAAGGCAATGGACAAAGTTAGAGATACCTAATTGCAGACTGAAATCATTGCCCACAGGTCAATTCATGCTATAGAGACTTTATTAATGTCTAGCTGATGAAAAATCACCTTGCATGTCCAGATTTACCAGATTACCAGTTCAATAACAACAAATAAAAGAAAAACCCACCCACCCATCCCGACCCCCCCCCCCCAAAAAAATATCCTGTGTGTCATTTAACAGCATTATTGGTTTAACCCACAGAGGATTAAAACATGAGAGACAGTAATATAAGTTCTATAATGTGTCATGCAAATCAAATACTGAATCTGAAGAGTTTAAAAAAGTTGAATAATATTTACGAGAAGTACAACAACACATGGTTTTCATAGCCATAACAAAGTTAATCAGAATTCATAATTTAAACTCAACAGTGGAAAAGTTATAAAGCTTTTTTCTTTCATTAATATTATTCTTTTCTATGTTTACATCCCTTATCTTCTCCTCTAAAGCAACAGCCATGAGAAGGGATTTATAGATGTTTTTCCAATTTATAATAAATCCTATGGGCTAAATTCTGATTCAGTTACATCTTTGGGATTATTCCTTTTTTACCTAATATTGCAGAGATCAAATCCTTGTGATTATTCCTTTTTTACCGAATATTGCAGAGATCAAACCCCTCTCTTGTGGACATAAAGCATTTTTTCTAGTGTTGCAGTTTAAGAATTGACTTAAAAATAATGTTAGATCATGTAAGAACCCAAAGGGACGGTTAATGGATTTACTTTTAAATGTACATATAAGACAAATATCTTTGAATTTCTAATGTGTTTTTACTTAATTTTCATACACCGTGTACTTATCTGCTTGTCCAACAGTGCTCCTTATCAACTTCACCAGATGCAGTGCAGATAGCTAACAGTGAAAGATTAGAATTATCTCTAGTGTGAAAATAAAATAAAATAAAAAATAGCTTCCTTAATTATCTAGCATCCTTTTCACAATTACTGGAAGACAATGATACTTTTGCAATTACTGCTTTTAACACAAAAAAAACCCAAAAACCCAAAAACCAAAACAAAAAACCCTGAAGTTTCAGGATCGTTTACAACTTGCTCAGAATTCTATCATAAGAAAATGGTCAGAAAATTTACATGCAAAAATATTTTTTTCTCAATAATGTAGTTAAATTCCTCCTGGTTGTATTCTGAAATAGTTGATGATGTCACTTAAAATATGTAATGACTAACTATATTTGAAATGTTTACTCATGTGAACAATATTGTGGTCTCTATTTTTCAAATACTCCAGGAAGGCAAATCTGCCAACACTGTTCAGTCTGCATTCACTGTGCACTAAATGTATAGAGGCTTACTTTGTATGCTTTATTTTGCAAAGTATGTGCATACATTTTAGCACAAGCAGAGCTTGTGGTTTGTGGTTTGTTTCATTCTTAATTGTTTTTTTTTAACATTTCCCCACAGCCTACACATACTAAAGCTTTGGGGAATTGTTTTTCACAGGTTTTTATCCACAGTGTCACACTGTTGGTTTTTTGCTTCTTTTATTTTTTTTTCCCCTTTCTTTAAAGACATAGGTAACTTTGCATAATGTATCTCATTTACTTTCATTTGGACAGAATAATGATCTGCTATTAGTTAAGTATTAAATTCTAAGTTGCCTCTTTTAGTTCTTTAAAAAAAACAGAATTATGCTGAAAAAAAAACCAAAACAAAAACAGTTGATGCAAGAAACCAGATGTTTTATCATTTCTAATAGATAGCAAAATCATTCTGGAATCTTTCATGTAGTTCCTATTGGCAAGAAAACTAATTGTACATAATCAAGCAGAACGTCTGTTCTGCAAGAGGTCTGGCTTTCAGACCTAGCTGGCAACATCATTATGATATTATTAGCAGTAAAATGCTGCTTTACACAGCAGCAAAAACAGGATTCTTTCAAATGGTTCAGATAAAGAGTTACTGCAATTTTAATATTTTTTTTATTATTATTATTTTAAGGCAACTGTGTTGCAGGTAATTGTACCAATTTGAAAACATCTGACTGGGAATAATGACCATAAAGATCATGTGCATTTGAAGCATCTCATTTCAGGTACTCCTGACATGCAGAAAAAGTTACCTAAAGCAACAGTGCAATTATTGCTGCCCCAGCCAGTGGCAGATTTCACTAGTCCTTTCAATTAATTTTTCAAATTTTTCTCAAAAGGCTTCGAAGTCAGTCATTTTAATTAACTTGTGGATTTAACCTGGCGTTCACATCTGCGGTCTGGGAGCAATTTTGTATTAAGATAACACTCCTGCTGTTTTGGAGCTAAAATCCATGGCATAGCACACTTATTTTGCCAGTCAATTGTGTAGATATATGAATGCGTAGAAATGTAGATTCATAAGGATCTTCACAGACACATGGAAAAACACTGGTTTCATAGACTGCAAGGACACACTGATCTGGTAGCAAAAGTATTCTCCAAAACATTTTTCAGACATATAACACACAAGATATGTTTTTTAATAAGTTTTTATTATACAATCAGGTAACAGTCCATGGTTATGATGAAGGATCTATTAGAATTTATGGTGGTAACTCTCCTGTATCTTCCATTATGACTATTTCTGGTTTTCTCATTCTCGAAAACTCTACTCCCAAATAGTACCTAGTACTTCTTTAATGGAAATCAGTGGAAATTGTAGCCATCGTCTGTATCCTAGGATTTATTTTTAAATAGCCTCATTAAAAAACCTCTTTTTATGATGCTGACTTACAAAAATTGTACCTAAAAAAACTGTGAATGGCAAAGACATTGACTCTGGAGGAGCTGAGTACCCTCATAACATATTCTTGAACTTCTGCTTTGCATTTAAGAATGCTCATGTCTTTCTACCAGCAATCTCGAAATCGAGAAAATCTTCACATCTGTAATTAAAGCTAATGAAATATAATCAGCTACTGTTGATGTAAAATGAAGTATTGTAATTCTGGAATTGTACCTGCTAAACATATCCTACAAAAACAGTTAAGTCACAAAGATTTGTCATGAAACCTTTGTGGAAAATGCTTTACCATGCAAACATCAAATGCTGTCTCTTTTCTCTTTAGCACACAGAAACTTCCAATTTTCTGTGTTTTGGTGAGTTTCACATTAAATAATCCAGGTATTTTTTCCACACCTCTAAGACATGTTTTAGTATGACATCATTCACGCTTTGATGCCTACCTCCTATATATATGTGGGGAGGAAACAGAGCCCTCTTTGGTTCTTCTGTAACTTCAAGACAGGAGAGTAAAAGGCTGCACTGCAATGGTTATTAACATGTTTTTTACATGATTTGCAATATAGAGTATTACGCTTCTACCTCTGGAACAGTCAGTTCCAAGATAAAACATAAGAGAATTCTGACATTAAAAGCAGATGATACAGCAAAAAAACTAACAACTTAAACAGAAAAATACAGATTTTATATGGTGGTTTTTTTTTTCTGTGGGGTACATACTCTGGGTAAGATATTGTCATTTGTTTTATATGGTTAGTAAAAAGTCAGGAAGGGGCATTTTCACCCCAAAAGTTCTTCTTTTGGGGTTCTTCAAGAGGTCTTCTCTGGTCATTGTTTAAATGGTGTTATATTTTATCCTTTTTTGTAATAGTTTCCTAAGACTCTGCGTATTCTCATGTTCACATTCCAGTATTTTCTGCTATTTCAGAAAGTAATATAAAATTCAAAGTATCCTTGTTAGCAATTTAATCTTTGTTTTGAGCACTTAAGTTGCAGCCAGAGAGCTGCTGAACTGGTAATGTAAAGTGAAATTTGAATGTTAGGGAGATGAATGTAGGCCATATTCCTTACCAAGCTCTAATACTCCTTAAAATCCAGCAATGTAGCTCAGGTCCCGTGGCCCTTTAACAACTTATCTCTTGTACCCTCTAATATTAAATTGCTTTGGCTTTTATATGTCCTCATAGTGTGATAGCATATCTTCTATCTAGTTAAATTGCCATAAAGTCCTTTAATGCCTGATAAAATACAAAAGAACAAACCAAAATAAAAATTAGTGTCTTGTTTGTAGGGGAGCTGCAAGTGCTTCTGCCTCCCTTTGAAGCCAGAAGACTTCAAAAGACATCCTCAGAAACATTGTTTGTGAGTGTTTTAAAGGCAAGGGGTACAACAAACTGAGTGTGAAAGTCATGTTTAAACTCAGTTGTTTTTTCTTTGGGCCTCAGAAAACTATTTATTTGCATTTCTTATGATCATCTTCAGTGATAGAAAAATTCACATCCACTGTCCTCAGTCCGAATCATAATGTATTTGTCAGGCATATTTAAAAATAACTTTGTCCTTTAGATTTTTAAAATAAAAATAAAGATATTTATATACCTTTTTCTTTTTCAAACTGAAAAAAAAGGTATTACATTTGAATAGGAAATGCGTGACAGGAAATTATTATTTGCACCGTGCTGAATACAAGAGAGATGTCTGTGTGTGGGTTGCAAGTGAAGACAGTTACAAAAGGAGCGCTACAAATAGAAATAAAACCAGCATAGTATCACATAAGTAAAAGGTTATTGTCTCTTAACAACGTGAAGGAACTGGGATTTCTAAGGAGACAAGAGCTTACAGGCAAAAGGAGAGAATGCAGGACAAGAGTAAAGCAAATGCACTGTGCTGTGGGGCAGTTCACTCAAAGGAAAGGAAGAAACAGGTTCCTGCCCTTCTGTCCACCTGCTAGATTCCCCAGAAGGAGCAAAGAACATGCCAGATGGAAGTGTGAGAGGTACTGTCTGAAGAGGGGAAATACTCTGCCACTGAGAGTGATCTGTGTGACATTGTAAAATGACAAGGTACCATATTGTAAAGCTGTGACAAGTCCTGCAGGCTGTTCAACTGTTTATCTATGACTGTGAGATCTCTCCTTACCCCTTTTCCTCACAAGTAGCCATGGCTGTCTGCTGCCTGATAATTTCTTCTGGGGAGGGAAGGCACAGAGGCGTGCCTAAAGAGTGCCAGGAGCGTTTTAGTGCCTTGGCATGTCTATGGCATACCCCACCTAGAAATAGCATACACATGTTTCCACAGAAGTATGCAGCAGCATTCAAACATGAGAAGTACATAAATGACAGCTGCAGTAAATGCTGCACAGCGCATGCTGCAGTGTTCTTGAATACAAACTGTGGAATATGCAAGATGACAGAAGCTAGGAAATTCAAAGTTAACGTGCTCAGTCTATTCTTAAGTTACTTGTTGCTTAAATAATCACAGTACCATTACCACTAGGAGTGCCACGGGCAAATTCAATCAATCAAAATCACACAAAAGCTTTGAGACAATCTAATCAGTCCAAGGCTTCCACTGTAACATTTCCACTACATGGCTTCAAATATAAATTATTTACCTTCTTTAAAGTCATATTCACTCCTGCTTTCATCTTATAAAGCCTAAGGGGCAGAAAAAAGAAGAAACTGCATTATTTGAAATACAGACTGATAAAATATGTGGCCTTAAGAGCCTGACAGCCTACGTCACAACACAGGCAGAGAAGAGAAGAGGGAGAAAAAAAGAATCAAGATGCATAGCAGACCTGCCTGGGATATGTATGTTACAGAATAAGTGGGAGTAAAGTAAAAGAAAATAGAAATCCAATTTCTGCTTGAGGTGTCTGGTGAATTTAAATCATATGTCATTAAAGAGGAATTTTTGTAAATTATTTTTTTTTGCAATTTATGTATCATTAATCTCTGAGCTGACATTCGGTTTCTAGGCAATAGCTTTGGAAACTGAAGCATTATAAGAAAAGCCAAGTTTAGGTACTTTTACTCAAAAACCTATTTAAATGCATCATTGTGCGTGTGTGTTTCCTTATAGAAACGTGAGTCTCATCAAGAAATTTGACCGATCACATAAAATTAAAAAATTTGCTTTTGGGAGACATGGATTTGAGCTCAGCAGATAGATCTGCTGAATAAGAACGAAGGACAGAATCAGTATTTTATTTGTAACAAAGACAAGTTAAAGCTTTATGGAGGATTTAATTCTCACTAAACTTGATCTTCTCCCTAAAGGAAAAAACAGATGAAATTTATATGAGTCTGATAAATCGTCTCTGAAGACAACAGGCAGAATACAGAGGGGCTGGTTAAGTCTACAGAGTGGCTTGCTTTGCTGTCTCTTTCCGAGATCATTCTCCCTTGAAAACCTTTACCTCTCAATTACAGGAGTTACTGCCCTGCTCAAAAGCTTTCCTTCAAATGTAACTTTTTCTACAGCACAGACTAGATATTGCTAGACTTGTAGTGGTGTGGCTGATAAACATCTTCCCTGTTCTTAGAGTGGTTTTCTCCAATAATTATTAATCCACCTATTTTTAGTTAAAGTGGCAAGCTCTGATTCACCACCAAAAAAAAAACATTTCATGGTGTTTAAAATGGAGATGAAATCTAGAAATTGAGGAACAGAGGACAATTTGTGGGTGAGAAAACTGAGTGGCTAAAGCTGTGTGAAATATAGGGAAACAAACGGCTATATTTCAAAGAATTATTTTGTTTCTGCCTAAGGGGGAGTGATGCAACCAGGACAGACAGACGACAAAATATAAATATTTATGAGTTTGTTGTTTCAGGGTTGTTTTTTTTTTTTTTTGGGGGGGGGTGCTGTTTTTTGTTGTTGTTGGTTTTCCCCTGTGAACACTGCCAGGAAAGAGGTACTAGAATTATTTATTGACAGATCATTAACAGAGGAAATGTGTTTTGCATTGGTCAGGAGTCACATCCAGGACTGCTGTGTATCAGATGTTGCATCACCAGTGAACTGGCATCACCGGTGGCTATAACAAGCTACACATTGTCTGTTGAGTGTGAGTATGAGCTTGTGTTCACATCCAAACTGAGAAATGCCAAATTTACACAAAGGCTGAGCCCAGGAAACCTGGAGACAAGATTCAGGGCCTGCTAGAGGGAAAGGACTTTGTCCCATAAGTCTGTTTAGGATATCTCATTGTGAATCTAATTGTAGTTTACTTTTCCAGTCATTAGGAAACTGCACCAGAGTTTTTGAAATCTTTCCCCTTGGATAAGGCAAGTAAGACAGATGTTCTTGGTCATAATGGTCACTTTCTTGGTAGAAATGGTGCACAGACTGGATATCCTTGAAGACTCCCACCAAGCCTTGGCCCATCATGGCCAAGCCTGGATGTACAGGTTGGGTCTTGAAGACCTGTGGGATCAGGCACACTAGGCACCTGAGGAACATTTTGTTGTTCAGCAGCTCAGTATACCTTTGGCAAGAGCATATCTCATGAAGTACTACAGTGCAGAACATGTAGCAACGAAGTTACACCACTAGTAGCATGGGGAATTTTCATGGCAGCTGTGGCAGCCAGGTGCTTGCAAGATTTACCTCCAGTAAACTTGTGAACAGACTGGTTTGATTCATGCTTTTAGAAAAGAAGTGAAGTAAACCCCTTGAGCACTGTTGGACATGTTGTCCAGTTTACTACCATCTACCCCACATGCCTTTGCAGCAATGTCCCGTGCCGTTTGACAGCCAGTTCAGAAATGGGGTCCCATGCAGGAAAGAACTGCTAGGACAGGAAAGAGTTGTAACAGTGCACATTCTTGTAAAAGATGAAATACGCTGAAGTACGTATTTTTTACAGCTTATGCAGTTTATGACTGCACAGATCCAGGACAGAAAGTATAGACAGATACCTGTTTTATCTATGGAATGGATTATTTTTTCTTAATTCGTTCTTACCTCTGTGTTGAATTTTATTACTTTCTCGTGTGACTAGTATTGAACACTGATTAGGTAGCTTCTTTCTTCTACCTCACTACAGAGAAAGTTGTGTAGTAGGAAGAATCTCACTTTCTTAGGCTTTTTTTCCTCTTATTCTCATTTTTAATTAGTTTTACCTAATGTTCTTAAGTATGTAGATTGTTATACACTTGTTAAAGCACTGTCAGAAAGCACACTTCACGCTTTGAATGCTTGTGGTGGTGGTATGTTTGTGTGGTCAAGATAAACATATTTCAATCTGGCTATGCGCCAGAACAAAGAAAAAAAGAAATACAGAGAGAAAAATAGGAAAAGCAACTGTTTTGAAACAGATAGATTAGAAAGTTTTAGTTGCATTTTTTCTAGTTAGAAAATACTGACACACAAAAAAATGGAGTTAAGGTTTCTTTTTTCAAACAGTGTGTGGTTAGTCTGTGAAATGCAGGATACCTGCAAAGCCGGGTCAGTACTGGCATATGTAGAGGACAGATGTGAAACCAGAAAAGGCTTTTACCTGAGATACAGACTTTGGAGGCACAGCCAGCATCTAGGAAGCTAAGAACTTTTTTTTTTTTTTTTCTTTCCTCTGGCTTTCCTCCTTCCAGGGAGGTTTTCAGTGCTGGTCAGTGTCAGAGTTGTGCTACAGAATTTAGGAATCAAGAGTCATATGCAAGATAATAGTTCTCACATGTGTTGTGGTCTGCTCTATCTTTGCTACTTTCAATATAAAATTTCTATTGTTTATTTTTCCATTTTTCCTTGCTTTTGAGTTCTCCATTCCAGTTTTTCTGACTCACCTTAACCTTTTCTCCTGTATTCTTCCTTTCCTCTTTGAGTATTACATTCCATCTCTGTGAACCCATTTCTACTTCTGTTTTCCACATTGCTTGTCTCCTTGCTTTATTTGTTTACCTGGAAGTCCTCCTCATCTGGGACTCCAAGCACTGAGCAAAGCAAGTGAAAGATTGCTAATACCTAATTCCTTCTCTTCTTTATCTCTATTACTTTAATAACTGCTAGATTAGGAACTACTGTAATTGAGCAATATGCAGAGATGTCCAGGGTACAGTGCAAGGTACATCAGATACTTTCTTATTAAAGAAAACTATCAAGTCCTTTTTTAAATCCTACAAATTCCTTGTCTGCCTTCACTGGAGATATCACTTTTTATAGATTACATCTAAGTGTCCCAGCCAGAATAAGAGTCTTGTATAATTTACATATATATTTACATAAAATTACACTTTTCCATATAATTTGCTATATCATGTATAATTTCCTATACCTTTAATTCAGTAGCCAAAGGCTTATTAAGTGAAAAGGATACTCTTTATGCCATTCGTTATTCAGAATACCATTATCACACTCATTGATAGTGGTGTTTCTGTTGTGTGAGAGCTGAAATCAGTAATGAAACT
Organism: Falco peregrinus; assembly: GCF_023634155.1. NCBI lineage: Eukaryota > Metazoa > Chordata > Aves > Falconiformes > Falconidae > Falco > Falco peregrinus. The sequence goes on along the minus strand of NC_073726.1, from coordinate 4,215,571 downwards.
TCGCTTGTCAGTAGTACTTGACTACTGGGATGAAGCTTCCCTAATAAAGGTCTAATAAGGAATTCACTTGCACTGTAGATATAGATAAACAAGAGATTTACAACCCTACTAGCATGCTGCAAATCTTGTTGCTATGCATAATTCTTTTCTTTTTATTTTATTGTTCACGTTTTGTTTGAATAAAGCCTGTATTCCAGGAAGAGAATGAATGCCCTGATGCCCAGCTAGCTAGGAAAAGTGTATCTGAAATCAGTGGCGTCTGTGCCAACCAGTACCTGGCCATGGTAGGTCAGAGAAAGATGACTTCAGGTGTTTGTTTTCCTTCTCTGCCCCTTCTCCCTCAGAAGACAGGCGACAGTGCACAGATGTGCACTAAGAATTAAGGGGCATAAGCCATAGCAGCCAGCGACTTTTGATCTAGCTAGGTGACAACAAAACTGCAAGATGCTTAGATCAATAAAAACAATCAATTAAAATACTAAGATATCACAGATGGCTAGATCAATTAAAGGCAATCAATTAAATAGCTAAGAGAACACAGATGGGTGGATAAATTAATAGTGCAAATAAATCAAATATTCAGGATGCTCAGGAGGAATATAACCTAGGAAGATAATCACGGGGTGAGTGTCAGTGGGTGTAGCGTTAAGAGGGACGGCTATGTGAAATCTGGTGCATTTGTGAGAGTGTGTGATGCTCTCTGCTCTACTCTGCAGTTATTACTTCCACACTTTTGCCATGCTATCATTCAGCTCTCCTGCTAGTCTTAAACTTGTTATTGTTGATTTTTGTCCTTGGTGAAGATTTAACTTTGAAAGCCTGTAGATATGGAGAACTTGAATATCAATCTGCAAAGCCCATATGAGTTTATAATGAATGGTGGGTTGAGTGTTTAGCAAAAATAAGTTAATCTTGTTGTAAGTTCCCTCTCAGGTGAATCTAATTAGTCAAGTGGAAGTGTCTGCTTACACTGTAAATCTACAGAGTGGCTTTGTTTGTGTGTAGGGGTGTGTTCATGTACAGATAACTGAAATACAAGATGTTTGCCTGGCTTCATTGAAAGAGGTGATGCCCTGCTGATGTCACTTTTCCACATAATTTAGTTCATAATTCATCATACTGGTACAGAGGTCATAGTTCTGCACAACCGACAACTATAAAGGGAAAAGTATTGTTTGAGTTTTATTTTTGAAGAGCTTGTATTCTTTCACAGTTCTTTTGCTCCCTTCCTCAAATAAAATTCTACCAGTAACACTCCAAATATAACTTTTACAGTATCCTCAGTTTCTTAGTCTGGTTTCACCCTTCCTGTTTTTCTTTAAAATACCTATGCAATATTGTAACTTTGCATGGTAACATTTAGTCTTGGGCAAATGTGCTTGTACTTTTGAAGACAGGTAAACATAATGAAAGTAAGATCCATTTGTCTCCAGAAGGTTTGTATCGTCCTACTGATGCAGGATGAAATTATTTGAGAACCCTGATACAGTGATTTTTGTATTTCTAAATACCAAAATATTTAAGAAATGGACAACTGGCAGTAGCAGGAAAGAGTGGCTTTAAAACAACTAGTAAATTCTGTGCCAGCAAATTTAAATTATCCAATGTCTGTAAATATGGACAATGGGAAGTGAAAAATAGAACAGCATGACTGCTGGTGGTAAACTGAATGGGAAACCTAAGAGAATTTTTGCAAGAGAGAACAAAGAATATTAGGGTACTTTGTGCACTACTTGGGTTGGCAAAGGGGTAGAGAGCTGGATCTTCCAACACTAATTCTAAGTTATCTCCCTACTCTAAAAAATAGAATTCATCACATATTCAGTCTTCATTGGACATTGATTTCTGCAGTCTTGTCTGAGAAATTCAGGGTTTACAGTGGTGATGTTCAGCATTGTATAAAGAAGTGGAAGCACATTAAGTACATTCGGCCCTGTGGTCCTACTCTTCGAGGAAGAGATTTTTTATTATATTCTTTTCCTCATTCAGCATGACAGGACCTTTCCATATGTATTATACTGGAGTATTCAGATATTACTTCAATAAAAGACGAATCAAATGAGATAGCGCATTAACATATTGCCCTGCTGAATCTAAAAGCTCAGGAACGTTAGTGTGTACTTGGTGTCTCATTTGCTTTCACATTCACTGAAGCAATACTGCTGTGAAACAGCTCTATACTTTTCTTCTACCTACCTATATCTAATATAAGAAAACTTTTCTGGTTTACTGTTAAAGATAACAGCTAAGGTACAAAGAGAAACTTGTTGCAGTCCTGCTCTGTACTTGTCCAGTCTGGCTCTTTGTCATTTATTTAACAATAGTTATAGAGCCTTGACATTTTCCAAGCTCTATACAAGCATAAACTAATTAATCTTTAGTTTGCCTTTGAGGTAGGTGAGACAGTATTCTCCCTTCTTTCACAGATATTACAGTCAGAGTGGAGGAAGTAAGTGAATAGCCTGAAGTCCTACAGAAAATTGGTGTCAATCACTGCATTTTAACTTGGGCCCTCTTGATAGAGAAAGTGATTAACCCTGGAATGTTTCCACTTTCCCATGGCAACTCTCTGCATGATGTGTTATATTTGCATTATTGACTGAGATGACTAATCTGAGCACAAAAAGTTGTGCAGCTGTTTATCTAGAGTATCTGTTACACGCTTTTGAAGCGGTGCAAAAGGTTACACTGGTATGAATGCCCACTTCTGATGCTGCATTTGTACACTGGATGTTATTTCTTGCTTGCGTACAGAATTCAAACCAAAAGAATCAAAATCTGCACTTTCCTCACTCCAGCATTCTGGGAAATAAAGGAAGGCCCAGTTCACCAGCTGCTGCTGCTCTTGTCATTATCTTGTAAACAAAAAAGTAATGCTCACACTGGTTGCTTTAATTCTACATATTCTTTGCAGACAAAGCAATATCTCCTTCATTGCTAGTATGATGCATTACACATCACATTAAATATTTAAGGAATACATACCCATAAGGTAAAGCCTACTCTGTCTCTTGCTGTCTCAGTGTAAAGGAGGAGATGCACCTTCTGACTCTGTCAATGTCCAGTCTGTTTCCCTAATGACTCTGTGCTGAAGACAATTCTGACAGAATGATTAAATACACATGATTCAATAAAAAAATACCGTTAGTATCTCATATTGAATAATAGTGGTAGAGTGTGTACTGTTGCAAAATTGTCTAAGGCTTTTCATCTGAAAATAGGAAAACTGAATCTGTTTTTTAGAGGCCAAGTTTGCTTTGCAGATGTAGGATCAGGCTCAAATAGAAGCACTGTAGTCTTATATTAGGTATTCTGACTTTATTTTTGGCCAGGAGTAAATATATCTCTTTCTACTGGAAAAAAGCTTCAGACCACTCCATCACTTCTATAATATTATGCCAATAATTAAAGACAGCCTTTTAAAAACTTGGCAACAGTGGTCAGGCTCCAACACTCTACCTTATGCTAATTTACTTGGATACAAACACAGTATCTGATATTACTTCCTTATCTTTCCTCTCTCATATGTATCCTAGAAATGTAATACAGGATGATATAGGGCCTCCAAACTGAAAAAAAAAATAAATATCTAAAATTCTGCCCTGTATTAATCATAGAGAGCTCTTTGAAATCAGGTAGTCAGATCATGAAGGCATACTAAGTGTGTAAAAGCGATAAACCAAACTTGTTTAGGAAATTTGTGTGGTGTTTGCTTATATGGGAATTGTGTTTATCAACCGATGTTCTGATTCCAGAATTTCTTGTGTATAGTAGTACACGTATTCAAGTTTTCTTATTAAAAACTGAAATAAGTTTTTTACTTAACTGTTGATGTTTACCCCTATCTAACCAGCAAAGTTAACTGATGGTACCAGTCTCTGACAGGCCAACAGATTCTTCCCTTTATGCATCTGATTGTTTATTTTAATTTAAATTTTCTTTGAATTCTCCAGCCATGATATACAGAGACTACAAAATCATGCACTTAATTCTTCATCTGAATTATCTTATTCTTACACAAATTTGGGAAACGAGGGGTGTAAGCAAACTTTCATGGGAACTTAGTTGAATTCTTACAGGAGATAATGTTTCTTGATAATGAACTGTGAAATAAAAAGTGATTGGATACAATACATCAACAAATAGAGATATGGTGCCTGTACTGCTCTCAAGCTCCCTGGGAGCAATGTCTCCAAAGTCTAAGATAAGAAATGCATTCAGCAGTTCTAAAATAATCTGTGTGGCTAGACTGTACTTAAGGTCAGAATACCTCTGTTCCTAGTTCCTTTGTTCATCCTCATTTTTAGGAAGATTAAAATGTTTAGTGTACAAATAATCTTGATACCTTTAAGGTAAATGAAATCTGTTTATCAGTGTTCAGTGATTCTCTTTGTTTGCTCTTTTGAGATGATTAACAAAGTGCTGAGTAGGTAGATGAGCAATTACAGCCCAGCCCAACAAGAATCTGATTGTTCGTCTGTTAGCCAAGTAGTATTTTGTACTGACTCTTTTTTTTTTCCTGAAAATTATTTATTCTGTTCAGACATATCAGCTGGTACTGAGGGTGAGACTATAGAGCTGTGAGCAAGACACTTCTGGATTCTTAAATAAAAAACCCAAGAGTAAAAAGGGTGAAGGGAAGAGATGGAAAAGAGGAAGAGGTGTCAGGGAGAGGAGATGGCTGAAGGGCACAGGGGAATCTTTCAGAACCAGGAATTTACTGTGAGGGGTTTTGTTCATTTTTAGTGGTGGTCGGGGTTTTTTTTTGGTTGGTTGATGTTGGTTTTTCTTGCATCTGGCTCTAGTTACTGAGCTGCTGGTACATCCCTGTTTGCACAGATGAATATTTTTTAATTGCTCAGTTATGTGGCCCTCCAGTCATCCAGGTCCCCTCTCCAGCCAGGATCTGAAGTTTGGAGACTGACGGAGAGGGACCCCATATGGAGAGTGAGAAGCTTCTTCTCACACCTGTACTTAACACTACTTGGAATAAGAAACTAAAGATGGGTTTGCCATATGAGTGGCCTAGAAAAAGTTTTTTTCTTCTGTCTTTATAACAAGACATGAACCAGGGAGTATCAAATGAAATGACTAGATGTCTGTGACCAGGGTAAAAAGATTAAGTACGTTTTCATGAAGAACAGAATAAAACTATGGGATTCATTGCCAGGGGATGCTGTAAATATAAAAAATATGAATAGGTTCAAAAATAATTAGTCAAATTCAAAACAATTTCCTAAAGTTATTAAATCCAAAACCATAACTTTAGCTCAGGAAATCATTCTGAAGATTTCAAAAAATTGTCAAGGGATTACCAGTGGAAGGATCATTCTGTAAATTTCATTTATTTCTAAAGCACCAACTCCTGTCTCCCGCCAGAGAGAGAATGTGGATTACAGACCTCTGTCTAAATGCTTCCTACATACCTCTTCTAGTCCTTACCACTGTGACTAGTTAAGTTGGGAAATGCAATGCAAAGAAGCAACAGAGATGCATCTAAAATTTCTTGTCTTGTAAGTTGGGTTTACATAAAATTGCCATCATAATGGCTTTTATCTTTAAATTATCGTTGTGTACTCTCAATCATGAGTTGTCCAATCCTAAAATTAGGAAGTCCACCTTCCATCTTGACTGTCAGCGCGGTCACTGCATTGCAGAATAAAACCCAGCCAGGGCCTCTAACCATATTTGTAGTCAATTGTAAACTAACTTTTGTTCACAAGCTCTTTTCAAAATAGAGATTCACTAGTGGTGAGAACCATCTATTTCTTTTTAAATGAATTGTCTCCAGAGCATGAGTCCAGACAGGAAAGGTTAATATCTCTGCTGCTCATAGGTTTGAAGATTACCACAGTTCAGAGGTGCTTGCCTCTTCTGTAGCCAGGATAGTTTTGTTTATTTATTGCATCTGTATCCCATTGCCTCTTTCTGTTTCCAGTCCTTTTCCTTTCATTTGCACAGAATCCTTAAAAAAAACCTAAACAAACAACAACAACAACAAAAAACCCCAACAGTCTGGAGCAGGCTGCAGATTTGTGCCCTGTCATGATTTAGCCACAAAGGCAACTAAGCCCCACACAGCCACTTGCTCAGTCCCTGCAACAGGATGAGTGAAAGAATCAGAAAAGTGAGGGAACCCATGGGCTGAGATAAAGACAGGTTAATAAGTAAAGCAAAAACTGCAAGCACAAGCAAAGCAAAGCAAGGGATTCATTCACCACTTCCCATGGGCAGGCAGGTGCTCAGCCATCTCCAGTAAAGCAGGGCTCCACCACACGTAACACTTACTTAGGAATACAAACACCATCACTGTGGTTTGTCCTCCAGGTTTATATGCTGAGCACGACGCCATATGGTCTGGGCTATCCCTTGGTCAGCTGGGACCAGCTGTCCCAGCCGTGTCCCCTCCCAGCTCCTTGCGTCCCCCCATCCCACCCACTGGCTGGGTGGGGTGAGGGGCAGAAACGGCCTTGGCTCTGTGCAAGCGCTGCTCAGCGGCAACACAAAAACATCCCTGTGTTTTCACACTGTCTCCAGCACAAATTTAAAACATAGTCCCATACTGCTAGCTACTAGGAAGAAAATTAACTCTGCCCCAGCCAAAACCAGCACAGCCTTCTTGCTCTGAACTCAGATGTTCATGGTCTAATGCTGTTCTTTTTTAGGACAGATTAAACAACATAGCTAACCATGCAAAGAAACTGTTGTGTAAAGGAGAGGTATAGTATCAGACCTGAAGCCAACCTCCGTTATACTACTGCTATCCAGAGACATTTTATCTTGCTTACACATAAAATCCAGAAAATAGAACTGTTACTTGGCATATTAGCAAAGAAGGAACAGATGTTCATTCCATTATGTCTCAAAGACTAAAAATATTTTTTGTTCGTCTATGTGTTTTTATTTTGTTTGGGAAAATCCCAGTTTGGAGCCAGTAAGAGTGAGGATCACTCAGCCTCCTGATAGCTGGGATTACATAAAACAGGTGTAATGCTGGGATCCCACTTAAGAGTGTTTTGCTTGAGAAGTTTTCTGGGCATTTTTTTCTGGTGAAGATTTAAGTGATTTTGAATTTTAAAAATTACAAAAATTTGCAAGGGACTAAGTTAGTCTAGGAGCTCTCCTATTGCCATTGTGGGAAAGTGAAGAATGGTCATAAGGTGGATCTGATCCAGATAAAATGCTTCTTGTTAAATAGCTATTTTTCCTGTTTGCATTTACATCTCTCTTAGATCTTCATATCTTCTCTACTTCTGACTTTATGGTTCTAAACTGGCAATAGGTTTGACATTTTTAACAAGGCTGATATATTGATAATGCCCTTTATCTGGCTACAGTTATATAAATACAGCAGTTGTACATATTGTTATACTAGAAAAAGACATGGATCTGAGAGTGACAATGAGAGGCAGTTTCTTTGTTTTAACTGTATTTCTAGGATTATAATATTTGTGCATTGAGAACTCCTTGTATCTGTGTAGACCGAACTTGAAGTGCCTATAGTTACATACAATTACTTCCTTTTTTCTTAAGTTTTTATTTCCTGCCTGTGGACTATAAATGTCTTGGTCAAGAACCAATCACCTCAAGCACTCTAAATGTCTACTACAAACCAACTGTACTGTATCTTCCCCTTTTTGTACTTTGTGACCCTCAACACCATGCTGTCAACAACATGGACAAACAAGACTAATGGAAAGGTAAACCCAGTAAAATCATATTCACATCTTCCAATACTGTCTTTACAGTTTTAATTTTTATTCTATACAAGAGATTATATTTCTTGCAATTAATCTGCAGTGTTCTCATGTAAATTTGTGGACAGGCTCCAAGTCTTAGTAAAGTCATGCCATGGTACTATGCTGTAGGAGAGTTTAGAGATGATTCTGTGTCCACAGCGAGGGTACTTATCCTCATGCTAATGGTATCTGACCCTGCGACTGCTGTGTTTAAAAGTTTAAGCAACTTGTTTAGTTCTCAAATTCTGAGGTATCTAAACTTGTTTCTGCATATATTCAGAATTTTTGAAGCCTGTGTGGGACTTCTGACTCCTCTCTGGACATATATAATTCTGTTATTCACCACGTCCTGGTTTTGGGCAAGTATTATTTCAGGTATGCACATGCAGATATGACAAGAAACCAAGCGCGCAGCTCAAAGCCATTAAATAAAAGATACAAATCTAATTCTGTCAGTGTCAGGAATCCCATAGTTCTCTCAGTGTCTCCAAACTCGGTCTACTTCTCGATTCTGTAAACCGACTGTTGCACAGTTTTGTCTATTCAGCCTTGAACTGTAAGCAGCTTCAAGATTCCTCCTTCAAGTATATTTTTTTTTTTCCCTTGAGAAGGGGCATAGAAGATATGTTGTTGTCTTTCCTAGCACTTTTTCTGGAGGCTGTGAGAAAGAGAATACAAGAGCCTAAAGAACTGATACCAGCTTAAACAAAAGGTAACTTTACCCCAGTTTCTGTCTCCTATAGTGAATGCAAGCAGATGCCCAGGAAAAACTATAGGATCATAGCAAAAAATAAATTATATTTTTTTTACATATTCTTATAGTGTCCACCCATTCACAGACTGGGGACTTTGTCACTGTGGTCTGGCTTCACTTCTTCTATCTCAGACTAGTCACCTAAAAGAAAGCCAAAAAGCAACCTGAAACAAAAGGAATCTTGATCAAATAAAGACTACAGCACCCGTCATGGGCTCTTAAAGAGTTTATCCAAATACGACTGGCTCTCCTTTTATCTGCTCCCTTCATTCCCTGGGTCCTCATATTCATTGCAGGGTTCACTGAGCCTATGGTGGAAGAGGGCTGAACACCTTATTCAACAACAGAAAATACTATAACCCCTGAATTTTTCCCTGCTGTTCTTTAGCTAAATATCTTAATTACTGCTTGATCACTTTTGAAACACTCTTGAGCATATCATCATAGCACTTTTATGAGTAGAGGAAAACAATATTAGAGAAAATAAAATCACAGCAATACCTAACAGCATATGTTATTATTCAGAATCATACAGTCATAGTGGGACATAATAAACAGTGAAATGCTTCTAATTTTATAAACCAGTGGTAGGCACCTAGACAGAATTACAAATAACATCTGAGAACTATAGAGATTTAAGGAAAGAATAATCTTAAACATCACTAGATAAGGAGTAGAAGAGCAAGGAAGGAGCGGAAAAAAGAAGTCGCACAGTGATTTTGAAAGACCACAAGGCCATCTCGGTAAAATAAATCAGAGTAGCCAGCCAGAAATGGATAATATAAAGTATAATAGAGGAGGATGGCCGTAAATGAAGGCACCAAATCAGACCCATGGAATGAAGAAAGAAAAAAGGAAGTTGACAATTGACCGAACAGGACAGACAACCAAAAGATTCTGCAACGCTAGTAAAGAATGGCACAGAAAGCCACTCATGCAGGGCTTGAAGCTGAACTCAGTGGAGCAGGACAGGAGCAGGTTGGACTGCTACAGAAGGGAGATAACAGGAGCAGAAAAAATGGGTTACAAATACAGGGGTTAATGGTATTATAAATAAGAAGCTGAAGAAGTCTATAACTGCAAGGCTCTGGGGAGACCTTGTTGTGGCCTTTCAATACTTACAGGGAGCTTGTAAGAAAGATGGGGATAAACTTTATAGTAGGGCCTGTGATGATAGGACAAGGGGTAATGGTTTTAAACTACAGGAGGGTAGATTTAGACTCGATATAAAGAAGAAATTTTTACAGTGAGGGTGGTGAAACACTGGAACAGGTTGCCCAGAGAGGTGGTGGGTGCCCCATCCTTGGAAACATTCCAGATCAGGCTGGAGAGAGCTCTGAGCAACCTGACCTAGTTGAAGATGTCCTTGCTCGTTGCAGGGGGGTCTGGACTAGATGACCTTTAAACGTCCCTTCCAGCCCAAACTGTTCTATGATTCTGTAACTGGTATCACATAGTAATCCAGCACCACGAGGAAGTCTACATGAAAAGAAAAAGGAAGAAAAAATATAGTTATGGTATAAATAAAGCATTATGTTACAGATGCTGAAATTCTGCAGGTGACAAAAATCCAAATTCATAAAATAAATTACATTTGTATAATAAGCAGTCAAAGACTCTTCCTGTAAATCCAAACAAAATATCTCTAAATGGACAAGGTGTTAAATACATTTATTTATGATGCTGACTTCTTTACCAAACAGTGTTTTGATTAAAACGGCTTTTTCCATACAACAAAAAGCACACTAACAGCTTAAATACTAATTCTTATCTTCTTTTTTTTTATTTTAAAGGTATCAAAATTGCATAACTGATCAATGGATTCAGATGAATAACAAATGGCATTCAATATGTACTTTCACATAAAATTGGGAACTTTATGTAGGTTCACTCATTTATGAAAACTGTCATGTGTAAATCTGATTCTTAACAATGCAATCCTAAATAATTGCTGTCATCTGCTCTAACATAATTTGATTAACCACTTAGTATTTAACGTGTTTTCACAATAACATTACTAAAATAGTGTAGAAAGTTGTACAGAGGCACAGATGACACTAGAAAATTTACCTTGATTCTGCTGAGAGTCCTGAATAATTAGCCACAAGAACAGTGAGAAAAAAATATAATAACCTCAAATCAGAATTCTAGTTGCTGCTCCAAAGATCAGCATAAAACACAGATGTGTAATTTATTGCACATTGATCACAGAATGAAAAACTAATAGCTAACAAAATACTGATTTGTGTTGACATGGGGAGTCATAGAAGGGATTACATATAAAATGAGTCATGAGTGGACCGAGGAAAGTCTCATGAGAAGGCACTTGAGTAAAGCTGTTGAAAAGACTGAACAGTTTGTTGTTATTTCACTGACATGGTATATTAATGTATCATGAATAATTAAGATACTTATTTCATAGTGCACCAATATCCATTTTCATTTATGTCAAGAAAACAACTATAATAAGCAATAGTACTTTCTCCAGATGAGAGTAGATATATATCACTTACATTTCTGGCTAGGTTCCAGATCTGATAATTTAGGCACCTAATATTGGTGTAAACAGTGAGGGCAGATGGACATGGCATCATTTACAATGAAATACTCTTTTTAAAAAAAATATTAAAAAGTCTTTAAGAATACTTTAAAAATACTACATATTAACAACTTTATCCTCATTCCATAAAGTGGGTGTAATTATCTGAATAATCTGAACTGTTTTGCCATTCTTCTTGCAGAACACAAAATTTTGTTCAAATATTTCCAAACTAACATTTTCCTTGAACGGTATCTTCGTGCTCATTTTTTTTGAAAACTACAGAAGCAGCGCTGAGCACAAGATAGATACTCATTAATGTGTGACTATCCTAATACATTGTATAGTTCACAGAAGTTGTAACTGAGCAGGAAATAGTCCTCCATTAAGATTAGAGAGGGGAGAACTTTAGTTTCAGTTCTGGGAAAATGAAGGTATATCTGTCTGAGCCCTCAAAATCAAAAATAAAAATCTGACAAAGAGAAAACAGAAAATGTCTGAGAAAGGACAAGTGCGGAAAGCAAAACAAGGCTTGAGTTCTGTTTAAACTGCTTGTTCTTCCCTGTCCTGTGAGCTTGATGTAGTGGGAATGTTTGATTCAATCAATGACCCTGAGAATTCTGCCAATGGAAGTTTAACTCTCTGTAGGACTGCACAAACTGGATGTACCACAAGGTGGAAAATCCAGATCCCTCAAATTAAAGCACTATGAACACAACAACTTGTTTGCATTAAAAAAGCATTACAGGGGCACGAAAAGTAGCTCTTTCAGCAAGTAGTGTGATAGAAATGGGGGAGTCTTACTTATGCCTAGATGATGTCTGACAAACTGGGAGGGATTCAGAATGAAAAATAGAAAAGTGTAAAGATGAAAGGAAGAAGATACGCATCTCAATAAAATACTAAACTTATAACAAAAGGCTTCTGTAAACACAATTTGATGCTTATAATATTTAAATAGTGTGCCTTATGTGGGAAGCTGGAAAAAGACAGAGGAGCATAGAAATTATTTCAGTGTAGCTGAGTATCCTATTTACAAATAAATTTTGAAAAATATGTAAACGTGATAAACAAAATGCTACAAATTGACCAGAAAGAGGCAGACTGTGGTGCTTCAAGCAAAGGACTTAACAAAAGCTGCTTGAACAGGTCAAGAAGGTCATTAGCATACATCTTTCATCATATGAGTCTAAAGCTTTTGAAGTTATGAACATTTATTAAAGATCTATTGACCCTTCTACACCTGAAAAGGGTGATTTCTTTGTATAAGTTCCTAGTTACAAATTTTTAGTTAATAGTTCTTTCATGGAATTTCCCTCCTGAAGTGCTCTAATATCTTCCCTTCTTGACTTAAGGGGATGAATATGAATGTCTGTATTGCTTGGCATGATTTTTCTCCTATCATGCCTCCACAAGGGGAAACTTGAAGGAATCAAAATTCACTAAATAAGTTTGAAATTCACCTGTCTTCATTCCAAATATCTATAAAAAGTTCACTTTTTGCTTTTAAAAGAAAATATTAAAGAGAGTAGAAATTAAACTGGTAAACATGAACAAGAAATATGTATGTTCCAAAATGTCTAAATTTGAAATAAAGCATTTCTGGAAGGCACTCAAAAATTAACCTAAAAATAGAACTTCACAGCTCAAAACAGTTGCAGATGTTCATGTTACCTAACACATTACAGAAAATTAAGGAAGAAGATTCTGAAACTTGATAGGTTTTGCTTCTCGATATTTAGAAATAGCTGAGTCACTGGAAAAGACTGGCGATTATGGTAATTTCCAGGCATGGAAGAGTCCTTCAAAGTACCTATTTGTGTTCCATCACCACAGCAACTTGCCATGTTTTTATTTTCTGACACAACAACAGTAATAATTGTGGCCCAACTTCATTAATGGCTTATCTTTGCAAACCACAGTGAAGTTACTTGCAGAGTAAGTCAATGTTTATTTTGATAAAGTGATTATTTCAAGTAGGTTCTCATTCATTCACTGAACTATATGTCATACTAGACATCAATCTTTTTTGTTCAGATGTAAATACCTTCAACAGATTATTATAAGTACTGCCTTATATAGTGTCTGTTATAGCTCTGAAGGATATAGAAGGACTGTTGTCCTTCTCTTCATTCCAGTACTTACCATGGTTACCAAAGATAGGGAGGAAGGACTACTGAACTGACACAATTACATGATTCACACTGGCTGCCAGCTTGGAGAGCACTGTCAGTGGTTGGATGTTCCCATGATGCTTCATATCAGCATCACATGACTTCTCTTCATCCTATCCTCCCCCTACCTGGATAAATATGGTATTACAATGGAGTTCAGGACAGTAAGGAATTATATTTTTTTTGTCAGCTTGGTCTTTGAGTAAAGCACATAAGTACGCACTTTGCCATTTCCCCATCTGTGAAATTGAAAAAATATTCTTCTTTCTAAAGTAACTTTTAAATATATTACAAAAATATAAAACCAGTAACATTCAAATATTTTGTGGGTTTTTAACAATTCTGATCTAAAAATGTTTCAAAATACCATTGTGATTGATCTCTTACAAATTTCCCAGATCTGTTTAACTGTACCTTAAAAAACATATGGAGGATGTATTTGTTAATTTATCTGCCCTGACAATGAAGCTACTATAACAAAAATATTTTTATGTTTACTTATCAAATGAAAGTAATTAGCTAATATGACTAGAGCAGAGACAATCAGGAATCAAACCTCTTCTGTTAGGATCCCTCTGAGAAGTGTTGTTTCCTTCCTATCTTAGGTAATTTTCCTTATCTATCCATACTGACCTTTGGGCCACAAAACTGAAGGGTCTGCCTCCAGCCACTGTCCTTTTATTAAACAGTGAAACTTTCTATGCTGCTGCTTTTGCCTGCTATTCTCTACCAAAGATAAAAGATCAATAAATTCTCAAATACTAATAAAAAATAAATGTCTGCTGGTAAAATTTTCCCATATAACTTATTTTTTACCCATGAGTTTTCACACTATTCTAGCTTACTCTGTTGTTCTTAGAAGTGTGCAGTCCCTGTATATAACTTTGATGACATGTACTTTTTTCTGAATCCTGTAAACTGAATAGTGGATACTGGGATGAAAATGAAACCTCATAATTGATTCTTGAGTACTTAGACCATTTAGAACAGTAACAAAGAAACCTGTAATTTAGTCCTGAGTAACATACACATACTCGTGATGTTACTCACTTACCCACAAACAGGATAAGGCCACAATTACAGACAAACACCATTAAACTTGATTAGTGTAAACAGAAAAGGGAAGAGAAATCAGTACAGGAAACTCTTTCCTATACCAAAGTTCGGTCACTTCAGGTGTTCTTTTAGCATCAACAATATTGATCAAAAAGATGTGGAGTTATTTATTGGCTTAATATTTAGGTGTCTTGACTGATATTTTATTAATGATACTTTATGGAATGATGCCCATCCATGTCTTTGCAGTTTGAGTCAGTTTTAATTCATGATGTGACTAGAGCAGGTTTTCACTTCGTTTAAATATTTTATATTTCTGCTGGCCTTTGGTAGAAATACTGCCAAAGAACTTAGTATGTTTTCTTAGAGTGGTCAGCAGGTTCAGTTATAGCTTCAGGAGTGGATAAAGTTTTTTGGTTTTCTGCCTGTAACATGGATCTCAGTAGGTATATGATTTGTCTACAGTAATAACCTATGGAAAAGCATCAATAGAAATAATTGTGATTACATATAAAAGAGTTTCAGTTTATGCATGAGTAACTCACACACTAATCACTCCTAAATTAAAATATGTATAATATTTTTTTCCTATACATTAGATTTCAGTAAACCTGAATTTTAGACCTAGTAAGGCTGGGTGTCTAATCTGTTTTTCTATGTTTCAGTAACTATTGGAAGACTAGGTGCCTCTCTGCCTTTATTTAACATGGAAACAGAGGACAAAACAGACCTACATGGCCCTACTCAGTTGCCTCTGGCTAAAAAGATTGTTGTCTAGGTTATTCTAAGATTTCACAAATAATGAAGTTATTTATTTTAATAAAGTTATAATGAGCCATTGCTTGTTCAATTCTATGATCTATGAAAACTTTGGAAAACTCAATGTGAGTTTAATTTGGAAATTACCAAAAAGTCATAAAGCCATTCATTTTATTTTCAAATGTACCTGAACTGTTATTAAAAAAAAAAAAAAAAAAAAAAAAAAAAAAGATAGACTTACAAGGTGCCTAATAATTCTGTTTTATGAGTGTTGGTGAAAAAATCATTAGATTATTTTAAAATTTAAATATATTTCAGGTAGATGGGAAGTAAAAACCAACACTAATATTTTTTTCATTTCAAAATGTTAAAATGCGAGCACTTCAAAACCTCATTCTTTTTCCTATTATGTAATGCATCAATTTAATATCTGACTGTTTTTAAATAAAATATTTCTCTCCATATAGAAGGCCAGATCTGATGCTGTATACCAATTTACTGAATGGATCTATTTGTGCAATAGTGAACTCTGGAGCTCAGTGAAGAGTAACTAAATCTAACCTATGATGTCTTTGTCTTTCCAGAGTTCACTGATGTTTATTGCCTTCCCTTTTACTTGGCAGCATAAGGTCCATCAATTTCACAGGAACTTTTCCCGTATCAAATAGTCTGATGTTATTTAGATACGCTTTACTTGATCTTATTTCCTCATAAACACTCCTTTGGACACAATTAATGATTCTTTCCTCCTGTATATGCTTTGACAACTCTTTCTTATTCACCCTGCCACCTTACTGACTATCAATGTCATGTGCTGCCCTAATCTTTTCCTTTTATATTTGCCATTAATTTTACTTCTCTTTCCAGTTGTTGTCCTACAGCATTTCAACACTTTTGTCCTACTATGGTGCTTTAAAAACATTTTCAGTCTTGAATTTCAGTTCTAGAAAAGCAGTTAATATATTTTCATCATTTCTTTAGGAACTGAATATGCACTGCATTTATATTACAGTGTTTCAAGCTTTCAAATATTTTAAAGGCATTATAGCTAGAAGAAAATGCTGTTTTCCTAAATACAGATACACCTATGCTAGAGAGACAGATAACTCTCCAGAAATCTATTTTCCTTTATTTTTATTTAAACAGATAAGTTTCCTCATAGTCACAACCTAAGAAGACAGTAAATGTGTACTGTGATGAAACATTTCTAGTAACCTGTGCTAAAACCAATAAATGTGTTCTGGATATAATGAAATACCCAGTTTGGAAATACAGAATAGATGGCTACACAGGGAGTTCAGGTGCTGTTTTGCTTTTTCCTGTAGTATGATCTGTATTTCTACGAATGGAGAAGGAAAAACATTTAGGTAGTATTTTCTCCTAGGAATTGATTTTTTAAAAGTACATGCTACCTCATGTAGCCTGGTCTATTAAAAAAAAAAAACAAACAAACCAACAAAACCCCAAAAACAACAACAACAAAAAAAACCCAAAAACCAAAAACCAAAAAAACAAAACAAAACAAAAAACCAAAAACCTCCAAACTACTTTCCTAAGGGATTGTTTATGAGTCCAGGAAATTAATCTTAACTTTTCTAATAATGTATTACACAGCAATGTCAGAAGAACTAATACCCTACCCTTTTAAAAAAGATGAGCAGTGATTTTTTTTTTTACTTTCATGCCTATCTTTGTGAATATCTCAAAGGAATTTTTGTTGCTGTAGTTCTTTTTGCAAATGCTAGAATAACACAGTCCTTATTTTCACTGCTTTATGAAAAGTATGCAAAATAAAAGAAAACCCTCTGACTTAAAAGATGAGAATAATGAGTCATCATCTCTCTACATTTTTTAAGGAAGAATATGTACTGGATAAAACTTAAATTACTGTTTTGAAAAGCCTCAGCTAAAGTGAGTAGCTGTATGGCAGATGGAGGAGGAAGTTAAATGTTGAACTGTTATATGATTTGTTTTCCAGGTTTTACTTAACACTGTTCCCACTGGACTGTTCAGCTTTGCAATGCGACCGATAACTAGAGCAGAGCAGTAGCTGCAGGTATTTGGAAGAAAGTAATCTATATATGAACAGAGGGGTTTTTTTTTTTGGTTTGGGGGTTTTGTGAATGATTGTTTTACTGTATGGTCATTTATTTAATAGAAAAGAATCATAGAATAGTTTGTGTTGGAAGGTACCTTAAAGATTTTCTAGTTCCAACCTCCCTGCCCTGGGTAGGGACACTTGCCACTAGACCAGGTTGCTCAAAGTCCCATCCAACGTGGCCTTGGACACTTCCAGGAATGGGGCATCCACAACTTCTCTGGGCAACAGGTTGCCTCACTACCCTTGTAGTGAAGAATTTCTTCCTAATATCCAATATAAATCTACCATCTTTCAGTTTAAAGCCATTTCCCTTTCTCCTATCACTACATGCCCTTGTAAAAAGCCCCTCTCCAGATTCCTTGTAGGCCCCCTTTAGGTACTGGGAGGCTGCTGTAAGGTCTCCCCGGAGCCTTCTCTTCTCCAGGCTGAACAACCCCAACTCTCTCAGACTGTCTTCATAGGAGAGGCCTTACAGCCCTCTGATCATCTTGCTGGCAGAGAAATCACCTTGAGTTCTGGAAAATTATGCGGTATCTCCATTTGCTATCATTGGTCTTACAAGGGCCAGTCATATATTTTACATGTTGTCACAAAAAGGGCCAAAATGCACCTAACAGTGTTTCTCTTCTGGTTTAGGTCCTAGAAAGCTTCTGATGTCACTTTAGAACCTTAATGAAAAGATCTAAGTCTTCTAAATTATTATTAAAGATTACTGTGTGTCTTTCTTTACTGGAAACCCTACTGAGAACTAGAAAGGATTGTATGATTAAGTGGAGAAAACTTTTTATAACATTGTAGTATAGAACAAGTGGCCAAGGTAAAGTAAAGCTCATAATTATTTTTCTCTTTTTTACATTTGAGAATTCAAATATTAATCTTCCACAGCTCAGTAGAAAAGATTTACTGAGAACGACATGTAGCCTGAAGAACTTCAATGTTTAGGTATATGGACTTTACTAAGAAGCATTATAATGGATCTGATTATAGATGTCAGGCTAATGCTTATACACCCACATCGTATTCATCAGAAGTGAAAATGTAAGAATTTTTTAAAAATAAAATTTGAATTCTCAGATTATAATCTTGATACTTCCTGAAGGACACACACAACACATTGTATAGATTGGATTTATTTTAAATACTTAGCTAAAAAATTTGTTGATGGTAAGTAAAGGACAAACTACTGAAGCATTAGCCTCCCATCACAAGAAAGAGATTGTTTTAATGACGCATCTATCTTATGCTGATTCGAAGATGTATTACAGGGAGTAAATGGAATGGAGCTGTAACATGGAGATGAATTATACTGAAATATATTGTACCTTCAGGAAACAGACTCATACTCATTCACAGAAATTTAAAAATTGCTTGAAATTGCTTCAAAAATCCTCTGGATTCTCAACATGTACAAGTTGGCATTACTGCATAGATCTGTTAATTTTAAAGGACTTTTTGACTAAAAATTCTTTCTTTCCTTCATGGTAATATTTAATACTTAAAGAGGCCAGATTTTATGAAAATAGGTCATTTCACAACAATTTCATGTTCAAAATTATGGAAACCTGGTCAGATCAACCTAACCAGTGTTACTTACTTGATTTATGATTTATAATTTGAAATATTATTTTATAACTGATACAGCTAAAGCTTTTGCTTGTCTGACTCATATTGAAACCTGAGCTCTAATTTAATCTGGACCTAGGTGTAAACTCCACTATGCCAAAGTAATTTTACCTTCTTGCAGTAATAAATGCAAACACACAATACTAAAAAAGTATGCTTTTTTTTTGTTGCATAGAGAGGGAAAAAGGAATGGCAGAAGGCTTCATACTAAAAGACAAGCTGAGTACTATATTCCTTGCCATAAAAACCAGTATTTATGTATTAGCTTATCACTATTTATTATAACAGTGAAATTAAAAAAATACATTGTTATTAATTATTCACAAATGTAACTATAATGATTGCATTCAAATTATCATATTGTTAATTTTTAGTTAAATTGAGACTTCAGAAAGTACCTAAAACCATCAACAATTATCAATATTTTTTTGGTTACAAAGCTCTGGTAGCACAGGTAATAGTAAACCTACTCAGATAGCTTACAAAACAGTGGGTATACACAGACCAAGGAGTTTAAAGAATGACTTGTCCAAGCTCTGGAAATAAAAGATAAGGTAACATGCACTAGGTGCACACTTGTAGACAGAAATGAACAATTTGTATTTAGAACAATGAAGAATATATGTTAGTTCATTCTTTTCAACTTAAAAGAAAAGGTCGTTGTCTCGTCTCCTTTACAGTTAAATTTAGGAAGTTTTAATTTTGATCCCGCCACTTTTTTAGGGTGAGAAGCCCTAATTCCTACATGACCATTCTCTGGCACTTTTGTGGTTTCTAACACATCAACAACCCTTGCGTCTTTGCTGCATGGATCTCCATCCCCTGCCTCCACTGAGATGGCAGACCAAAGGACCCTGCTAGCACACTGTCCATCAAACATTGGTGTGCTTCCCCCAGGCTTATCTCCAGAGAGCCTGGTTTTATCCCTTTTGTCCTTCAAATCTGGTTTAAAGCTCTTTCAATGAGCCATGCTAACTCCTGTGCAAAGAACCTTTTCCCCCTTTGAGACAGCTTTACTCTGTTGCCAGTAGAACTGGTGCCATGTAAACCAACCCATGATCAAAAACCCCAAAATTCTGCCAGTGACACCAGGCACCTCTGAATAGGAATAGAAGTAAATATGAAGAAACATGTTAGAGATACAGCTTATATAATAAAAAAGCAGTATTTGTGCAGATGTACAGCATTAAAAGGATATTAATTAGCATGGAATATTTTTTGTAACGAGTCTGTAAAAGGGCTTACGTCTCAACATTTACTTTCTTTATGTAGCAACAGCTATTATTACAATTAAACATGTAAAGAAGTTCAGTAACTCAACAATTTGTGGACAGATGTTTTTGTTACCTAGGTTTCTTTCTAAAGATTTTTAAAAATTGGTCTTTTCAGATCCTTGATATTATCAATGATACCTCATTTCAAATGACATATCACCATTATCTGTATGCATGAACATGTGCTAGAAATGGCAAGTGTTCTTGGCAATTTTAAGAGACATACATTTTGTTTTCCAAATATGCGTGTTACATAGGCTGAAGTAAACATTTTTACATATAAATATGATTTTTTTAATTCTCATCTTGATAAAAACTCAGGTAGTTCTTTTTTGAATCTGCAATATAAAACAGAATGTAGCAGTAAGTCTAATATTAGAGATTTAATGGGATATGAGTGGGAATGAAGGAACATATAGGCCCTGTCATCTCATGAGGCCTGGACTTTGAAAGCACGTGTTTCCTTTCATATATGTGAGTTGACTTCTGAATCCAAAAAGACTGATCAAATGCTTAAAATTAAAACATAGGCAGAACTGCTTTCAGAGACATGTTTTTAGATTATAAACGTCACAACTGTTCTGATATGTGAAACGCAGGTCATACGTACCCAGTGGATTATGCTGATAGAGCCAGTACAGCTCTTCCTCCAACAGCTGTGCACAGACATCCACTCTTCAGAGATAATTTATACTACAGTGTGAAGATCACACAGTTCTCCATTTCTTGGGTACACTCTCAAACATTACAGAAATTTCCCGAAGTGTCAGTTTGTTCTTTATCGTATCTTTTTTACTATAGCATATTCACTCTAATCATGCATCTAAATTCCATCAGCTTGACTAGTAATTTATGACAATGTGCTAAAAATATTGACACTTTTTTATTACCTAGATTATCTAGAACTAATGTAATAAAAGTGCCATTTCTAAGTGAAATTAATATGCAAGTCATATGTAAGATTAAGTGAAATAGTGAACAAAACCTCTTCATTTCATTCCTATTTCTCCAATGCCAAAAATAAATAGCTACTTATTATTGCTGGCATAAATGAAAAATCTCAGTGGTCCTATTCGTGCAGGATCATCAAACATAATACACAAACATAAGATAAATATTGCAAGTTTTAACTGATCTTTTGTATGAGCCAAGAACAGACTGAATGTCTCCTAGTGCTCCTGCAAACCTCCCTATCTATGAATATTTCATGTTCAACAGTTACATGTTGTTCTATTGCAAAATATGCATTTCGAATTACAGATCCATTATTGAAATTACTGTATTTTTAAATGAAGAAAAATTATCTTCATAGGTAAATGTGTATAGGTAATTATCAGGTATTTCACTTATGATCTTAGTCTCTGAAATTAATAGCTAAAAATGGAATTTAAGAAATGATGAAACCTAATATCTTCATTTTACAGTTTGAGGCAAAAATAGAAATGTATTGTCCTTTCTGTGATTCATTTCTGTGAGTATTCAACAGAACATAAGAAAAAATTTACAACAGTTATAAGAAAAAATTACAAGAGTTTTAATTACCTTGTAAACTTGATTAAAATATCCAAGGCTTAATATTTTACTTCTATATTTATATTAATTAGAATTCCTTTAAATAAATTCTAGGTTAAACTGGCACTTTTTTATTATTGAGAAAAACAAAGCAAGCTGAGCAGTCCTTTACTTTGTGCTGGCACAACCAAGAATAATAAACCTTGACACTAGCGCTATAAATTTATTCTGATATGGCTTTGTAAATGACAAAAAACCCCGTGTTTTTAAAATACTTGCATCTTTCATAAGAAAAGTCTGCAGTCCTCCAAATCGTGAAAGATCTCTTTTGCGCTTCCATCACTGCCTGTCACTTTCTAAATGAAGATGTAGTAGTACAAAACATAAAAAAGCAAAATGATCAAAGCTTACCAGCTAGTACCACAAATACCACCTAACAAGACTATTAATATTTTTAAAGTTCATCTTAGACAGAAAATTCCTTTTCCTGTCATGTCTGCTACTCTTTTTCTCACAATATTTAACTACTGCAAGTAACTGTAAAGCTAGCTTGTGAACCGTGGGCCACAAAATCATATACTAAATTAACTATGGGATGCAAGATGCTAGATGCTCTTGTTAGAGTACAAAGACATAGCTTTTCTCTGTTCAGCAAGATGTTTTGTCTCCCTACGTGTGTTTATATCTGCACTGCCATGTGACAGGTTGTTTTTCATCTAGGTATGTACTTGCCTTGCACTTGGATGGTAGGTTTGTGATAGCACTGCAAGATCCTAACAAGGAGCAAATACACAGCTTAGACATGCTAGCCATTCTGGGGTCATGTTAGGAGACCTTGCCTCTGCGAGACCCTTATTAGAAAAACCTGGAAGCCAATACCATGTCATTCAACTGATATTTGCCTTCTAACGGAAAAGGCTTTATCGATCTTCTATTGCTGTAGTCACAGAGAACCCTTGTATGCTGTGTATCATCAGGCTGGGTGCAATACGTCCTCTCTGACCATAGGTAATCTACCATTCCAGTGCCATATTCCTGGGCACGTGAGAGAAAACAATGTATTTTTACCCAGGTGGACATTAATGTATACACAGCATTGTTCAGGAAAAGGGAACCAGGTATAGGTCAGGTAACAGTATAGTCAGGCAACTACTGAAGTCTGCTTTAGCTAAGGATTGATGACACTACCTAATGCTTATGGAGCTGCAGAAACACCCCTTCAGTGAAGCAAACATTAATTAAGTACATTAGCGCCAACATGAGGCAATGGTTCTGTAGAATACATCATGTCCCTGTGATTAAGGTACCTGCTTGAGAGGTAAGAGAAATGATCTCAAATTCACTTGCTTCCTACTTCAGGCCAAAGATTTGAACTTTGATCCCCTAACTCACAGGTGAAGCTTTTATACACTAGGATCTCAGGATTTCTGCAGCAGAGCTGTCTTACACTGGAGCTATTCCAGTTTTCATAAAATACTTTAACAGTCCTATACGAGTGAAATAGCTCTATCCTTCGATAGTTAAGATGTTTACTACAAGACCTAATCACTTTCTGGATAGCTCCATCTGGATGGCTATCTACCAGTCCCTGCTTGAGACCAATTCTCTCCCATTATCTGTTACAGTTCCTGATCAATCAAAAACACCAGCTGTCACACCCAGAGAGTATATAAACACCCAGCAGATACCATTAGGACATGTAAGACACCTGTTATCTAGCCCCTGCTCCAACGAGGCTAGGGGAGCTCTTTTCCAAGACAGAACTGAACAAAACCAGCCTTTCTTTTTTTTTTTTTTTTTTTCTTTCCCCCAGGTGTGTGATGTTCAAGAAAATTTCCAAAGAGGCAGGTTCACATCCAGCCATTTATGGAGGAAAATGATTGCCCTAGTGTTCTGGTTTCAGCTGGGATAGAGTTAATTTTT
This sequence comes from Falco peregrinus, assembly GCF_023634155.1. Classification (NCBI taxonomy): domain Eukaryota; kingdom Metazoa; phylum Chordata; class Aves; order Falconiformes; family Falconidae; genus Falco; species Falco peregrinus. The sequence continues at coordinate 4,192,117 of NC_073726.1, read as the reverse complement.
TTTTTAATAGCTGGTGCAGTACTTTGTTTTGGATTTGGTGTGACACTGATGGGTTTGGTTGTTGCTGGGTAATGTTTATAGTAAGTCAAGGACTTTTCCATTTCTCAGGCCCTGCCAGCAAGAGGGCTGGAGGGGACAAGAAATCGGGAGGAGACACAGCCAGGACAGCTGACATGAACTAGCGAAAAGGAGATTCCATACCATATGGCATCATGCTGAGTATATATAAGCTGGGGGAAGAGGAAGGGGGTGGTGAGTGGTGTTTGGCATTATGGTGTTTCTCTTCCTGAGTAACCGTTATGTGTGATGGAGCTCTGCTTTCCTGGAGATGGCTGAACACCTGCCTGCCCATGGGTAGTAGTGAATGAATTCCTGGTTTGTTTTGCTTGTGTGTGCAGCTTTCGCTTTCCCTATTATACTGTCTTTCTCTCAGCCCACGAGTTTTCTCACTTTTACTCTTCCAGTTCTCTCCTCCATCGCACTGTGGGGGGAGTGAGCGAGCGGCTGTGTAGTGCTTAGTTGCTGGCTGGGTTTAAACCACGACACCTAGCCTGCGTGAATTTCCTTAATGATGTCTTTTCAGAGAAAAAGAGGAGGAAAGCTCCATTTATCCCTTAATGGAAAGGCAAGCCTTGGTTGTCTTAGGCTTGCTTTTTTTACACCTGACTTGAAATACTTTGTGTCTCATGGAATATCATATGTAAGTAAAAACTGGGGGGTGGGGGTGTTATTTCTCATTTCAGCAAGTAAATCAAAAGCAAAACACAATTGAAACTGAATATTTTTTGTTCACTGCTTTTTCAGACTGATGCCAGTACCAAAAGCCAACTGATAATTAATTTTTTGTGACTGTATGCTGGCCCTAAATGAAGTGGAAGTTAAACCATTTATTGGGAGAGAATTAAAACTGATAATTTCTCCTTCAGTGTTAAGTAAAAAGTGTCTTTGGATCAATCTTTGTGTTTCATATATAATCCATTAGACAGGGATCATTTGCTTTCCTTTGTTAATGTTAAACCTAAATATAGTTTTCATAGAAGTTGGGTATCATTCAGAACTTTTTGTAGTTAGCTCATATTGTGAATCTAACTGCCTAGAAATAATGTTACAAAAATACTTTCCCTAAACATCTATCTGGAAAAATTAAATCTTAGTTTAGTTTATACATCTTATTCTCCCAGTGCTCTGATTTATATAGGTTATTCCTTAACTGGTTTTAAGCCAAGATACTAAAATACATTTTTAAGGTCATTTCTGTTAACGCTAAGAACAAGTTGATGAATCAAGTTTAATATCACTCTTAGCCTGTGTTTGCCATCTGGTTTTCTATTCTTTATTTACTTAATTGGTTTCTTGATGCAAGTTCACTGTTCAGACTTCTAGGAAGTGGAAAATTCATAGCACTGAATGTATTAAAACAGAGATTGCTATGGAGCCTTCCAGGAGCTCTATTCTGTTGACATGTACACATCCTGCAATAGGCTTTCCAATTATTTTGAAACTATTGTTAGAATGAAAAGGAAATTATTAAGACAGTCAGCAATTCAGGTTCTATTTTTTCTGCTGCTACGTCATAAGCTCTCTGCTGCATTTTAATTTTAAAATAAATGTGGTTAAACATCCTTTAAAAAAAATGCTTAACTTACAAACCAAAACCTGGGTCTTACCAGCTCTTGCTCATGCTTTCCACCAGTAGTCAATCTGCAGCATAGCAAATTTTGCCATAAATGTTTTGGAAACTTTTCTGTATTGCTACAAATGCAATTATGATAGAAGATGTTTTGCAACTTCATTGTTGTAAACATAGAATAATATTTTACTTAATGCCATGAGTTTGAATAAATGTGTTGCTAGATAAAATAAGGAGGACCTTCAGGAAAGAAGTACATCTGCAGCACAGCTGCTTCAGAGAATGTTATTTACTACTGCACTTTCACAGTTGTAACACATCTGTGCTGAAGTAGCTTGTTTTTTTCCACATAGGAAGCAGAAGGTGAAAAGCCTAGGTTTCAACCAGTATTTGCTTGTCTCTTTTCTACCCATCACCTAGTCAGGAAGGAATATTAAGCACATGTTTTTTCCATCACCACATGCAGCTAACTGGAGTCAGAGAACGTAACACAGCCAAGGAAAAAACCTGTGCCTAACCTTCCACTGGAAGAGCATCAGTGAGAGCTATGATCAAGTCACATGTTAAGACAGTCTTCCCAGGCTTTATTTAGGATTCTCTTCTCTTTAATAGCTTAAATAGAAGTATTTCATGCAATGACAAATCAGAAAACATTTGGGAGCATATGGTCTTCCAATAGTATGTTAAGGAAATGCAACTAAGCATCATTAACCATATCAGGGCACATATATTAACAAATTCTGTGGACAACACAAGGAGTTAGACATATAAAAAGGGAGAACTAGATGTAACTATAAGAGTTTAGAGATATGCTCATATGGAACTCATACTTTCCAGAAAAAGGGATATGATAAGGTGATGAGTGTGAACTCTTGTAATCTGGAAACATTTCACGTAAATTGTATGTGCCCCGATATTTGTTACAGCAGTTTCTGCCAAAAATTTATATTTTTTCAGTCATTCTAGTATTATCAGACAAATCTTCATAATGAACACTATATGGTTGATTTTGCTAATTTCATATAAGGGGAGAAATGACTTGAGATCACATGTGGAATTGTTCCTCAATCCTCAATTCCTCAACCAGCTACAATTAATAACAATTGAATAAGTAATCTATATTAGTAGACTCCGGAACTAGTAAAGTACTTTTCTTCATATGTAAAAGACGTTTTATATTTTATCTTTATACTTTTGTTTTGTCCTTACAAGCAGTATTGATGAGAGCTGTTGGTATGCAATAAGGACATTATAATAATAGCTTTCTTTTTACTGCCAAAGTTATAAAAGCAGCAAGATGGACTTATAAAAATCACTTTGCACTCCAGTTTAAATAGGCTGCTAGGATAGCACTTACTCCATTTTCTAGACCTTTTGCCAAGAACAAATCTTTCCAAATTAATATAGATGTGGAGCACAGTATTTCAAAAGATAACTACCAAGAAATAAAATCAATACTGTTTGGAAAAAGAAAAAAAGGAAAGAAATAGTGATTTATTATTTAAATTCCATATTCCTGAAAAGATTAACACACTATCTGTTACTTGAAAATAATGTTATCAGGCAAATGAACAGAAATTGTGATGAGAGTGTAGCCAGACACTAGAAAGGATGGATGTTCATTGCATAGTATTCATGATGAGTTTGGGCAGCCAAGTGCCAACTCATTTCAGAGGTTACTTCATTCCCTGCTTTGTGCCACAGTCATTGCATCTGAAGTGCTACCAGGAGCAAGGCTTTTCCATGTTCAGCTGAAAAGCTGACAGCCGAAAAAGCTCTCAGCTTGAGACCTACCAGGTTTTAGAAGCAAGTCATATTAGCACACACATCTTGGAAAATGACAGAATTAGGACTGAAAGCGAAAGTGTTTGTAACTTTTCCATTTTATAATATGTGTATGGGAAGGAGTTGCTCATTACTTTGAGTAGCTAGAGAACTCACTTAAGAAATGAGAGACCAGATCTTCCCGTTCCTGACAGTCGTGAACACTTTCTGAACTCATGCTGCCAATTCTGACCCAACACATAGAGAAAAGTGAAGTAAGTGTCTATGGCATGTGAAGACCTCAACTAAGGCCCCTATATCATGGTTTAGGCACCTGTGGCTATTGTAGTTTAATCATTCCATAATCAGTATTTTGTATAATCACTTCAGTGGTTAATTAAAAGAACATTGACAAGAATGCAAGAGGAGACTGCAGGCTTCTGCTGTCCTAGTTGATGCTTGCGTACAAGGAAATGCTGTTCTGTTGCAGTGATCTTCTTTTTGTCCCATGGGCTTCTGCAGTCCTGGCTTCAGAGGCCTGATGTAGCAGCAGGAGTGAGGGTATTGCTGTCCCAGACTCTTCCTAGGGCTGCCTCCATGCACTCCTCCAGACAGTGGACTCTCTGGCCTTCAGTCACAACCAGAGCTGGAAAATGGGCAGAATTTTCAGTGCTGATACTACACTTGTATCCATGTGTTCACTCACTGATAGCATTTATCATGAGCACAACAAAATTAAGTATTGATAACAAAATATCTAGTGTGCTCTACTAAATCTAATATTATTTCCTTGATTGCCATAAAGTATATTTCTAGGTGAGGCATTTGTCATGATAAGTGGTGAGAAAGATGAGTGTTAACAATTGTTAAAATGTCTCATTATGGTGAAAAAGCTTTGCTGAAGATGGGATACTTTAGTTTTGACTTTCAGTTAGTCTCATTTCCTCAAAACTCATTCTGCAGTTGAACTTCTTGCCCTAGTTTAGTTTTACTCAGGAGTCATTACCAAGTCTAGGCCACTGCAACATGTTGCTAAAAAAATAAACTGCCTGGACTTTACAAAAATCTGCACTGTATTTGTCTGATTGAAAATTCTCCTTCTTTCATTAAAAACGTCCTGTCATTCGAATGACGATGTTCCCTTAGCAATAGAATGAACAAAGTTCTGTCATCCTGCCACGGAGTTCCAGGATTTTTTTGAAGTTTCTGCTAATTATATGGTACAATCTGTTATGAGGAGATAAAAATGCAAAGCAAAGGGAGAACAACTGAGTCTTGAGAGATTGAAAAAGTGGTGACATCCCTGTCAGATCTGTGAATGAAATTCTACTGAAAGTGATAACCAGCTGAATTAATAGCCATCCAGTATCACCTGTTTAGAAAACCGAAGGATATAAAAAAAAAAAAAGATTACTAAGAGATGATTCATCATGAATAATTCAACTGGCACATAAGAGGAAACTTACAGATTCATAGTCCAGTCCCATATAGCTTGATCATTCAAAATTGTAATTGATATTAAGGGAATCTCTGCCTGAGTAAGAATTGCAGAGGTAAGATTTTTTTCTTTTTTTCTTCCTTCCAAAGACTTCCACTTCTTTTAGACCACTGAAGATTACCCTCTGCAGTCTCTCTGTATTTTTTTCTTTTAGAATCAGATTACCATTTTCTTTTTTCAAGGTTCAGTTTATACTGAAACATGGAAGGCACTACTATTTCTTCAGTGGTTCTGTGAATACTGGTGACAAAAGTATTTACCTAGCCATCGTTTGGTGACAGAATACAGTTTTTCTATTAGTTTTGTGAAAAGTGCCTTGGAACAGTACAGTGATTGTTTCATCTAAAGATACTGGGGACGGAGCAATCAGCTGGTCATCAAGTCACCTTACTTTGCCATTGCATTATGTTGGCAGAGAAACAGAAATGAGCAGGAGTAAGAACCATTGTCTAGCTCTGTGTTTTAAAACATATCCCAAGAAGCTGGTGCAGCTTGTGAATTAACTTCCCTAATAGTCGCTCTAAGGAAATAAAGCCTTAGAGAATTATAGAAGCTAAAATCATGCCTAAAAAAAAGTAAATAAAACCAAAATTTGGTCAACTTTTTCCACCCTAATTAATTTGAATTTCTGCAACTTTAAAACTAATAGTGTGAGAGAATAACTGAGTTCTTAAGAGGTAAAGTAGGGGCAGATGGTGGAAGTAGATTATAAGATGAAATAGAACATATTTGATTTTAAAATAAGCATATATTAAAGCCAACTGGACATTTGCAGTCCTGAATGCAAAATTTACATTACAAAATGTAGTTCTAAATGAAGAAAAATGTTTTCCAAAGGAGGTTTAATTTTAACGTAGGCAGTGCCACTGGGTCACAGGCACGTTTACAATGTACAGTGCGAACTATACAAAGCTAGCTTACAAGGTACAGTGAGAACTTGTAAGGAGAAAAAGGTAGTTGTGCAAGTATATTGTAATACCAACCATGCACCTGATTTCAGTACATAATGTAATGACAGCCTGTGTCATTGGTGGTTTGTTGGGGTCTTTTTAAGCCCATGAAACTCAGGCTGCTGTGCAATGTATATTTGTTATGGGACTCACTGTGACACAAAATAAACAGGGAACTTTGATTCTAAGCAGCTGTGAGGGAAATACTAAGAGGCTTTGTTGTTTGGTGCTTTTTTTTTAATTCTGTTTATCAGTAGAAAACAGGTCACAGCTCTTCTCCATGTGACCTCTGGTAGTGATTAAAATACCTTTTGCTTTCACACAGGTGCTATGAAGGGAAGGAGGGCATGCTCTCTGTGCCTTTTGCTATACCTCAGTAGTAAATTAATAGCCTGCTTTCTCACTCAGTATCCACAGCACCAACTTTGAAGGCTTTAGCAAGAGATAGGAAATAACATGGTAAAAAAGGAGTACTTATGCAAGTTTTTTTGCAGAAGGAGGGGGAGAGAAAGCAGCAGGAGGGAGGAAAGATGTATTAACTTTTACAGACGAATTATTTCTGTTTCCTCTTTTAATATAAAGGCCCAGTTAATGCATATTCAACTTACGTTTATGGAGGCACAGAACTTATTCTTGGTTGTCTGCCTAAACTGTATTTATTCCTACAAGTCTCCACTCACAGCTTCCCAGTCTCATTTGTGTTAATTCTTCTGGGTTTCTTTTTTTTTTTGTGGTGGGTTGTTGTTGTTGGTTTGTTGGTTTTTTTTTGGGGGGGGTGGTGGTAAAAGGTGTTGGTGGGGGGTTGCTGTGGTATTTTTGAGGTGTTTTGGGGTTTTTTTAGTGCATCAGTCATTTGGTTATAAAAAGGATAAGGCAGTTGTTTTCTTCTTAGCCTACAGTTTTCAGCCTTATCCCGATATTTTTGCAGACGTAAAGGGAAAAAAATTAAAAAAGAAAAAGAAATAAAAATGCGTATATAAAACAGGTACCTTACTTACACATCTGTCACACCAAATCAATCTTTCCCTCAGTTCCAGACCCACCCAAACACACACATGTTTTTCAGCCCTCCTTTTGCTCTGGACTCAAACATGTCCAGTACTCTCCTTCCTGATAACTCTTCCCTTTCAGGACAGCTCCTTGAACAGCAGCTCAAGCTACAACTCCAAGTCTTTGACTCCTCCTTCTAAATGCTGTTCAGGACTTCCTTCTTCCTCTGTTGAAATTGGCCATTTATCTGTTCCCTTCACCCCCAAATCATCTGATATATATCTGCAAGGTTAGGCCTTACTGTTGCCAGTTTCATCTGCTCAGTCACACTAGCTCTTTTCACCTCATCTACACTTCTGGTTCTTTTATCACTGACACCAATGGCCAAGATGGACCTTCATTGCCAGCAGGCAAGAACCACAGAGAAACAGCTCCCCCAAATGGTGCAATAAACCTGAAAAATACATGCTCACACACTCAAACATACGTACTTACCTTTCTGTCTGCAAATATTAAGCTAGAAATATGACCTCATTTTTTCAAGGTCTAATATTTTGTATGCTTATGGAGTTAGACTAACAATTCATAATCTTAATGAAATGCAAAGCTCATGCTGCAAGTTCTTTCAAAGTAAGGACACTGTCACAGATGCTGAGTGTACTGCTTCTTCAGACTTCTTCGTATGGAGCCAGGGGGAAAGCACAAGAAACACAAGCTGTATCTTTGATTAAAATCATGCAAGAACTCTTAAGATCCTGGAGCCAAAAGTCTTTCCCCGAGGAAAAAGACCTTCAGTGCTGTTAATCTCAGTATCATATTGTGGTCAGGAGACCAGTTTTCAGCAAATAGATTGTAGAGCACACATGCAATCCCAGAACATCTATTAAAATCCCATGGAGGCACTGGGTAGGAGACAATAAAATGCTTTGGAGCTCCCTGTGTCCCTCTTAGCTACTTCCTTTAATCAGACAGTTTACTAGATTGCCTCTTTCTCTAAGGAGTTAAAATGGATTGAATCCTAACAGTCAGCTCTGCCTTTTGCAAAATTCACTTATTGGAGGGAACTGTTTAGTGCTGCATGAGAAAAGTTTCAATGGAAAAAACACAAAGATGTGTGTGCTTTTACTTTATATGACATTGTGATGTGTTTTGCTATGTAGCTTATATGTTAAAAAGATCACAAATTTTTGTTTTAAAGTCTTCACACTTTTTCAACACTAAAGATAGCATGTTTCAGGACTCCTTGCTTCATTATTTCATGCTTCCTTAGATGAAAGTGAAGCTGTTAGGCCAATAAATGTGGAAAGTCTGTCTGGGTAGATATTCTGTTTCTTGCTTTGTTCTTTTGTTCATTGCCAGTAGAAGAAAATAGCTAATAGCCCTGAACTTTTCAACCTCTGATGGATGAAACTATGTGGTTCATGTAACTCTTCAGTACCTGAGTCATTCTTTTGTTTGCTACCTGGGGCAGGGGCAGTCATTACAGCTCCTCCCCATGTCTTTCTCTGTCTTTGCTTACATCTTTGTTAAACTGTCAAGGATGTTTGAAAGCAATATAGTTCTCCTTTTTTCTAACTTCAAAGTTTGCTAGTAGATTGATAACAGACTTCTTATTGATCTTCTCTGCACCACCACAATTCTTGCTTCTTTGTAAGTACAATACAAGAGTATAGTGACAGACAGTTAACCAATATATACTTCTTTCATCCTTGTAATCAGGGCTGGGGAACAGAAGTTATCTTTTTAAGTCAAACTTTTAAAGCAGAAGGATAACATCTTCAAATATGCCAGAAGTCAAGTATTTAAATATTTCCTTTCCTTTTTCCTTTCCTTTTTCCTTTCCTTTTTCCTTTCCTTTTTCCTTTCCTTTTTCCTTTCCTTTTTCCTTTCCTTTTTCCTTTCCTTTTTCCTTTCCTTTTCTTCTCTTTTTCCAGATGCTGAATTAAATATCTGATTTCTCAGATTTATGATACCTGCAATTTCTATTTGCTTCAGTGATTTATGCTGTTCTAGGGACCTGATCAAAAGTAATGGATTTTCATGGGTTTGAGGTATGATACAAAGCAAGACAGTCTGAGTGGGGACTTGACTTTGGATGTAGAAGCCAGAGAACTGACATAAAGATGACATTACCATGCCTTACTTCTAAGCACTCAAGTCAGAGAGAATAATTCAAAGGTGAGGTAGATCCATAAGTTCTTTGTAGAATATGTCAGATAAATTAGTCACCTGGGAATAGAATTCAAAGCATCTATTGGGTAAGCCAGACAACAGCCTTCTCCAAAGAGAGAGCATCTGGAATGCAATGCTGGACTCCAGAGCTGGACTCCTCCAGTTTTCTCTGGTTTTGTGGCTCCAGCTCCCTGATACCTCATCTTGTTCTTGTCTCACTCTCAAAACCTGTTCATTTTGCACTGCCTACACAAGGGTATAATTTCAACAGGAAAGATAAAGAGTATCTTGCCTTCCTCCCCAGATGTGTCTAGGCCAATGACTTCATAATTAGGGCACTTTTCTGGGACTCATTCATCATTAGTCATGACCTTTTTCAAATTTAGAAGCCTTAGAAGGAAAATATTTAATTCCCTAATTTTTTTCAAATATTGGGTTATCATAGGGAAGATAGTATCTATTTCTGATACATATTTCTTGCTTGTATTTACTTCCACTGACCAGCAAAATTCACTCTTGACTGTCAGCTCAAGAGTCTGTATTACCATATCTGTTAAAGGATCACTGACAGGTTGAGCAGACTTCAGATTCCAATTGTTAGATGTAAAGTCGTTTAGAGAGGGATTCATTTTAGACTTACCCCATTTGAAATGTTATGTGATTCTCTTCCTTTCTAGCTTTGATCCAGTGACAGTATGGTTCACATACACTATTCTTTTGTATAAGTTTTCATAAAGCATAGTTTTCAACATACAAGCTTATATAGATCATAATACTGACATTTTTGAATGCTATTTTATCATTAGCAAGGACTATTGTTTTCAGAACCTTTTTTTTCTGAATAGATAATAAGGAAGCTCAAACAATGGTTCACACATTTTGTTTACTGTCTGAGAAGAGGAAGGCTCCATCTGTCTAAGCCAATAGACATCAACCACTCTTAAATTACTGACTGATTGTCAAATATGTGAACTACTGTCCTAAGCAGCTCATTAATTCATTAAATTATTGGGAGAAAGGAGTAGTGGCTTTTAATTTACATGTAATCCAGGAGGAATTATCTGCAAAGAAAACGCATCAAAATCTGAAATTCAAGTGGCTAGAAGAACCTGCCTGAGTCCCATTTTTCACACACATGCTGTGAAGTGGTGTAGATGTAGCTGCAGAATCAACATGGTTTTATATCCCACTGTCAAGTAATATGAAAACTATAAAAAGGCAGAAGGTATTAGAAAAAAACTATCTCCACTGAAGCCCAAAGTCATATGAAACAGACATGAAGGTGAAATCACAGCCACAGGAAAAATCTTTTAAGTGTTACCATGACAGTGTATAGCAATATTATGATATGAACAGTGATACCAACTTCATAAATAAGTGCAATCAGGATGCTTTAATAAGCTATTCATTTGTATAATTACCATAGTCATATAGACTTAACTTTTTCCATTTTTAGAAGGATTTTTTGGTAAATGCTAAGAGACACAATGCAAAAGCTTTGAATTTGGTGGAGTTATTTTTCAAATATTGAATGTATCCCTCAAAAAGCATTAATTTCGAAGTTACAATAAAACAGTTTCTTTCATTGTATGCATTCACAAAGGGCACTTTCAAAAGCAAAATGTGTCCTTGTTATTAATTATTTTTAATACCTGGTTATCTTATTTCCTGACAATAATGTCAGAACATGTACTTTTATATGCTTAAGCTTACATTTTACACCAGCAATATTATATTTTATTTTTACCTATTAGATATAGATATTGTGAGTCTAGGAAAATGCAACATTTATGTGTCATGTATGAAACAATGAAGTAGTAAAGACAGTTTAAAATGGATACTTAAGTCTTTGTGGGACTTTGAGTATCTACATTCCAGGTAGCTACCCTACCATATGCATAAATTTTAGTTCTCAGAGATCCCACTCTAGCGTTCTACTGCCATACTTCAAAACCTGTGGTAACTAAGATTTTCTGCTAAAATTTCCAAAATTACTAGAGGACTTTTTCTGCTTAAATCTTGACCGTGCAAACCAACTGTTGCATCTACACAGCATATTTGACTACCATGTACCTAAATTAGGTCCACACCTACTAACAGTGTAGGGCAGTGGGGCAATTCACCCAGGTTCAGATCACTGTAGTCAATTTGAGAAGATATATGTGGATATCGTATGGACGGCAAGCCCACAGAAATTTAAGTCCTATCAACATTTTTTCAGTCTGATATGATAGGTATTTTCAGATCAAGATTCAGATTTCACAAGGAGGAGAAACTGGGGTAGCTTTTGCCCAGCAGTACCTTGGGGTTGCTTCTGTACCCTGAGCAGGTGCCTTTTTGGACAGACGAAGCCTTACTCTGAAGCGCCTTACCTTTTTGCATCTCCCTTTGGAAGTAAAATACTTCCAATTTGGGATCTTAGATATGCTGAAACATTTTCTAGAGGTGCCCATTGCTTTTCCAGTGACAGAGCCCTGGGACACCAGGTTCGTAATGCTGGCATCCCCACTTGGCAGCCAATGTTGTCTCAAGCAAATCCTGATCTTCTTGCTTCAGGGCACTGTCCATAGGGCATCTACTCTGTGCCCCTTTGAAAATGTCTGTGCGGAGTGACCAATGCTATTCACAAGCAGTTTAGTCTCTTCAGCCATTGGAAGCTCAGACTTTAGTACAAGAGACTCAGGTAGGGACTGTTAGTTGTAAAGTATTTGAAACACTGTATTTTTAGTTTGTTTGTCTTTTGTTTGGTTGTTTGGGGATTTTTTAATTAAAATTTCATCTCTTAGTGTCAGAAGAAACTACTACTGCATTATGTATGACCTAAAGCAAGCTCTTGCCAAAGAATGGATTAGGGTAGAATAATTTTATTTGCTTACTGTGTCTGAATTGGTTCCATATGGAAAAGGCTGATAGGTTATTATTTCATCACAGCTTTTTCCATATTCAGAGTGCATATATGAACATATATTCTCTTTCTTCTCTGGTTGTCCTTCTTTTAAATAGCAAGGACTTCTGGCTAGCTATGAAAGACCTGGAATACTTGATAAACATTTACAAACAGACCTCTCGGGAACTTTTTTTAGAAAGGCCTCAGAAAACAGTGGTGCTAGGTATGCTCAATAAAACGAACAGTCCTCACTATGATTGCATGACAAATGATTCAGTACTAAAAAATGGGCTACTCAGGGCCATAAAATATCAAAAATGTAGAAAGGACTGAGATGGACGTGTATGGATTACACTGATTCACGAATGCTAAGTTGCCCTTGGGCAGTGCTACCTCATGCAGCCAGCACTTATGCAACTAATTAATTTTATGAAGGTAATTATTTTCACAAGGATGAACTGTTCTTGAACAATTCCTCCAATATGGATATGCAAGGCTTTCTTCAGGTGTTGACAAAAAGGTCTTAATTTACAATTATTAATTTCTTCAATAAATAAATATTTATATTATTGGAATATAAAACATATATACATAAGCTTTTTTACTCTTTTAACTGGGAGTGAGATAATAATATTTTTGTTTTATTCAGAGGTGTCTTAAAAATTAAAGTAGAAAAGGCTACGTATTTCAAGCCTAGTTAAAGAACTTGGAAATAATAATATGTACTGTTATATCAGTATATATCAGAATATATCAGTATATAATAATGATAGATAATAGCAATAATTATTATTTCACATGTTGGGTTAGACTCAAGATTGATCTACGTTAGTAGTTTTCCTGAGAAACTGATACTAGTTACTTGGTAAAGAGTGGAGAAAGAAAGATCAAAAAAGTTTGCATCCTTGTCTATCTTTCAAATTGAACCCATCACAGCAGCAGTAATTCAGTGCCATAATTGGCAGACTGAAGAGCTATATTCCAGTTAGTTCTCTTTATTCCTTCTTTTGTCACCTCACTTTTGTTTTCTCTTCCTTTATTCTTTCCAACAACTTTCAATTATTTTTTGCACAATGGAGCAGTTTCATCAGGAGGAAGGAAAAGTATTGTGGCAGAGGGGTTATTGTCTGCTGAGGGCTCTCTATGGCAGACGCTTGAAGGAATCTTTGGGCAGAGAGGAAACTTGAATCACTCTTCCTGACATCCCTCTCCTTCTAGTGAGTGATCTAGCCGCTGAGTGACAATGCAAAAAGAAACTTCACACATGCAGAATGTAAGGAATCTCTGGGATGTTTGTAACATGGCTGCTATGAAGAAACTTATTAGACAAATCCATGGAAGGTATGTATTAAAAATAATCCCCATTTTCTGATGATTTCTTGCTTTGGAATCAGCTGTGTCCTGAGCAGTTTATTTTTCTCAAGTCTGATTCACTAGTCTGCGTGAACAGTTTTCAGCAAAGCTAAATGTGGCAAGCTGTAGTGCCCATGGTGGTTAGGCATTGCCTTACGTGAAGTGACAATAGAGTGGGAGTTTACCATTTTGTATCATTGGCCATCAAATTCTGACTTCATTCCCTTTTAAACATCTAAGCCCTCTATCAACATGAACATACGTGTCTCCAGATAATACCTTGAGGCAGATGACAGGGAGCCAGGCAATGTCTTAGATTAGGTTAATCGCACATTAAAGATCTGCAGTCATAGTATCTGCTGAGCACAATGGAAATCAGCAAGTGATACACCTGCTCAAATATATACCATATAATATTCCTGTCTGCACTGTGACAGGAAGCAGAAGAGTTCACGAAAGCACTCTTCATAGAAAATGTGGAGATATTAAACTGGTGACTTGCTGGAAGCAGCCACTGCACCGGTTTTGAAAAGGTGAGTTTATTGGCATCTCACAGCACTCATCTTTTTATATCTATGCTTCTATTGAAATATTCATTCATCTTCTCTGATTAGAAATTAATTTCTAGAATCTCCTTGAAACTTCTCTCTTCTTCTCGTTGATTATTAATTTGTGAAGTTTCAGGCGAGAGCAGTTTTTCTGCATAATGTCATTACTCTTAACAATAAGATCTGACCAAGCCTCAGTTATATATTTTTCCAGTCTGAACTTCTTGAACAGCACTGTATAGCAGTTTGTAAATCTATCTATGAGCCTACAGTTAGAAGCAATCAGTCCTGGGGCTTACTATCATATGTAATATATCCTGAACAATTTGTATCACTTCCATGTAGACACTGAAATGTGTAAGTTCATTTTAAATATATAAAACTTTATAACTCAGCAAAAAACTGGAAGACCATAAAGTCACTCTGGCTAATATATTTAGTGGTTTTTTATTTGCAATGTACTGTAGAAACATCCTCATTCTTGTAAAGCTAACTGTTGGTAAAGATTATTCTAGTAATAAAGAAGGGCAGTACTTTTCCATGTCCTGTCTTCAGAATGCTAGACCAGGAGGCAGAACTGGAAATGCACCAAGAAACATCACTAAAGAGAAGATGGAAAGAACATGCTGCATGGCATCAGCAGGGCTATCATTTTTAAGTTAAAGCATTCTTCACTAGCAATACCTACTTGTAAACCTCCCATTAAACCTGCGTATACTGATTCATTTCCAACCCACAGGAGCCAAAATGACTCCACAGTTTCTTAACTTTAACCAGCAGTAGCAGAATAAAAAGGAAAAATTGGCAAGCAAGTAACCTCGCTATTTATGTTCAGTGAACCACTGTTCTATATATAAAGAATGTAAAATTAAGATCTTGTCCGGTCTTCACTCTAAGTTAACAAATCTTTTTGTTAACCAGCTATAGGATATTTCAGGTCTTGAACAGCAGAGTCACTAAAATCCCACATGTGGTTCTACAGTATTTAAAGACAAATCATGAAAGATCCAACTGTGCAGTACACTACAAAATTGAATCTTGTTTTCATACTTCTCTTTTAAACACAAGCTTTAATAAAAGTTTATTTAAGTACATTAAAAAGCACAAGACAGAATTGTCCATGTTTGACAAAGAAGTGCAAAGAACAACCAGTAAATGAAGATATTAATTTTTAGTGAAATAATGAAGAGATGCCCCATCAGTATATTGCTATTCAGCTTTTGTTTCCCCTCTTTTCCTTCAGGTACATAGTACCAGATGAAAAATAGCATAAGAAAATTCTTGTCTCGTGTTTTAGAGTCTAATTCACATCAATTTAAGTAATCTGATTAAGCACTTTTTGTCCTTTTTTTATAAAACTGCCCAAGATTTCCCAACTACATTTAGAATTTGTGCATGTGACTTGTCTTAGTGAACTGATCTTGTTTACAGATGAGCCTGAGAGTGCTCGTGTGAGACCCAAAACCAGCCTGTTTTCAGCCTTGTGAATGCTAGACACCCTGTGGAAGCCACAGAGTGATTATTAATTAAGAGGATGAAAGAGGAAGAATCACTGTAAAACATTTTTTACACACTCTATTAATAATAGATAGAAGTTTCTAATTTATTTTTAATTGAAATGTTAAAAAAGCTTATCTTACCCTTGTTCCTCGTCTAATATTTCACTACAAGTTGAGTGTTCTAGTCACCATAGTACTGCTGTGTCCTCACAATACATACACAAAGCCTAATTGAAAAAGTAACAGTGGAAGAAAAGGAATAGAGGAAAAAGAAGAAGAAGAAAGTCACTCATTATGTGGAGGCAGTATTAAAGTTCTTTTTTACTAGGTTTGCAAGAGAACATATCTTCCAGCCTTTCTGACTGCAGAATGACACTTCAGAGAGTCTTGAGCAACACCGATAAAATAAAGACACCTTTAGTGCTTTGATTTACTCAGGGGTATCACTAGCTGAAAATGCTGAAGGGTCATACAGCTCCATTTTCCTGTGCATTGACGCTAGAAATGTACATTTCAGAAGCTTGCTGTCCTCTGTGATAGAAAACTGCTTAATTTGATAGGGTAGAGGGCAGAAATCTCTCTTCCGAAATGTCAGCAGTGTCAACAGGATCCTTTTGATAGATTTTCATCCCTGTCTCTAGTGATGACACCTTGTTCTTTGATTGTATCTTATCCCAAAATATTTAATAAACAAGAAATTTATTCTGGCAGTATTCTTTTGTATGTTAAAAATTAAAATGCCCAGTGGTAGTAAACAAACTACAGTGTCTTGTATGCAGTAGTAGCTTTATATTAGAAATAAAATTTTGTGATTTGGCATCACTTTATTTTTTCTAACAGGGAAGTATCTCTTATGTCCTCTCCACAGGTGAAAAATTGGGCTAAATAATGGCATATAATAGAATGTAAAGGAAGCAGAAATTATATTTTATTTAAAGCTGAGGAGATCTTTTGTGTTAACATTTTCTTGTCTGCCTTTTCTTCTTAAAATTTCATACATGCTAGTTTACAAAGGAATTCCTCTTGTGGGATTTTCTCAATAGAAAGCTAGTCTGATATTATCCCCAGCAGTGGTTCCCTGAAGAAATAACTGTGTAGGGAAGCTGGTAAATCGGTCCAAGTTCTCACAGTGTTACCTCTCTGCATAATTCTAAAGGATTTAAAAATGGCTTGGGTTCTCCCACCATAGATGTTGCAGGACAGGGAGGAAATGTTCACAATTACCTCAGGGAATTAGCCTTACTTACAATAAAACACAGAAGCCTCCATTGAAGTGAGGTGAATTTCTGATGGCTAAATCCAAGAATGCAATCCTGGTACCTCTCTGATGAACAAAGTGTTGGTTTTCTGTCTTAGCTCAGAAATCAGTCTGTTCATCCAGGACACAGTAGATCCCAATTACAAAGGCTTTTGCCTAATAGGAATCTGTCCAAGACTTTAGTTCCCCAAAGGGGCCTACTGTCCCTAACCAGCCACTCCTGGGACCCCCCACCCCTGCCCATGGGCCCAGTGGCCCCTGTCATCTCAGCCTGGGGCCCTCGGTCCCTGCCTCAGTGATGTTGTAGCTATGCCTGGCTCCCTCTCCATCTCCCTCAACAGATCTCTGCAAGTAGCTCACCCCCTGAATGAACCCTCGGATGTGGATCACAGCTTGCCCTGCCTCCAACCCCTGTCTCCTGACGGACCTTGGACCCACACTGCGGCCCAGTCTCCAGCCTGGTCAGGAGCATCTCCTTTGCTTCTGATCTCAGCCCTGCCTGCTGTGTCCAGACCCTGTGGGGCTGTACCCATCACTGAGGGCATGGCAGGCTCTGGGATTACCCTCAGCCTGCCCTCACTGCACCCTGACAGAACGAAACCTAAATGTTATTCTGTGGCTTGTCCCCCAGGTGCCGTGCGCTGGCTTTCTTTGTGTGGATTTGTGCATCTGCAACCCCAGCTGCTGAGGCTGTACCGCTGTGTAAAAATGAACCTAAGTTCATCAGACTAGAAAACCTACTGGTGAGGAGATGTCTGAGCTCCAGCCTTTGCTCTGAAGTTCTTTTTTTGTGTGTGTTTTACAAGCAATGGTCATGAATAAAATGGATTAACTGTCTTTCATGTATTGCTTGATATTGTCAGCTTCCTCCATTTCAAGGGGAATGTTTAATAAACCAAAAGTCACGTTCTCACTTTCCTTGTCCTTTTTTTCTTTCTCTATCCCAGATAATCTTGAATTCTTTTCTATATAGAATCAACAAGACAAGAGACGATCACTCCCTGCTGTTCCAAATAAACTATCTTGTTGATTATTGCATTTGCCAGGGAGGTGAGAGATGAGAGGTTTTATTCCCTGAGACAGAAACTGGCATTGACCCTAGGTCTCGCCTGTTCTGGGGAAATGAGTTAGCCATTGAGGTATTTTATAAAAAGGAGAGAGTAGATACGGCATCATCAGTAACAGTGCTTGAAAGAAGGTCATCCTGCTTTGTTTCTGTAAAACAATTAATGCCAGAACTAAGAAAACCTGATTTTCTATGGGGTTTTTTGGGGGTGTTTTGGTTTTTTTTTTTTTTTTTTTTTTTTTTTTTTTTTTTTTCTGCTGATTGCCTCTGCAGTCTGTGAAAAGACAATCTGATTGAAGTTTTTCCTTGGATTGGGACATGCATATTAGAGTGCATATAAGGAGCAGACTTTGTGCTGAAATATTTTCCTTCAATCATAACACTTCCAGAGTCTCTAGCCTTCTGCTGCCAAGGTTTTTAAACAAGTAACAAAAGCTGGGGGGCATGGTCGGCAAGGCACAGGCTAAATCTTGTATTAATAACTACAAAAGGCCAGGGACTACTCTCTGGCCCTGAGGGCAAAGCTCACATGCATGTATTTTTCACTCTCTCACCAGAATGGGTTGAGCTTGTCCATACTTCCTTGTTAATATAGTTCTTGGTCTGCAATATCACTTGAACTGTGCCTGAGCTTTGTCTGGAGAACTGTTCCCTTGATAAAAAATTTGCTAGGGCCCATTGTAACAAACTGTCATTGACCAGTGTGGAGCCCTTGGTCTGTTTCAGATGTAGCCATTGAGAAGAAAATACACATAAACAGTCTAACCTGTAGGAAATAAGGTTAAAATAATAAACAAACTAAGTAATTAAACTTTTAAACCTGGTGACAGCTGTTTTTTACAGAGATTTATGGATTCATAATGTAACATAGCTCCTGTTTTCACTAAATAAAGTACCAATGCACCTAGAAGAATTGGGATTTAAGACATCACTCCTTTCTTCATGTTTCTCTGTTAATAACTCTGTATGGCTTTGACACTCAAAACAATATAAGCAAAAAGGGAATATAACTTACATGTAGGCTCAAAACTTTTTATTATAAGTTTTAGCAGCCTAATGAAAATGCAACAAACATTATTATTAGTTCAGTTAGAGTGATACTAATACTTCTAATCCAAAGTTTCTTAAAACTTTCATTTATGATAATTAAAGTTCTTGTACAAAAAAATTGCCTGCCCCTTTTTGCTACCATTTCTACTGCCCCTCTGGGTGCTAAGGTCAATGGGATTAGCCTTAAGAAAACTGAGAAGAATGAACGAGAAGGGGGTTCAGGGATGAGCCACCAGCATCCATTATTCTTCACCACAAGGTACATGATGCTGATGGTGCAGATTTCTTCCACCTGCTCAGTCATGGATCTGCTTGGGGTTATTTTTATATGTGTTCTTAAAAAGCCTGTTTGTCCTTTCTTTCCCTTTTGGCCCACAGGTTTTTCACACTTCCTCAGTTTTGTTATACCTGTATTATATATGGTTAGACCACACCATTACAGAATAGCATTAAGGTATAGCAAAATAAGTCACTTTTCACAAAAGTGAAAGCTACAGGAAATAGCCCTTCTGAGCCTTACCTTACACTTTGTAGTTTTGAAGTCACATGTGAAATAGAACCACAACTACACATAATTATCAGTAAATCCCAAGGCCTGAGTTAAACTGTTATGAAGCCAGTAGCCTGCTGCTAACAGCATTTTGTTGACTGAAGTAAGTGGCCTTTCAGTTAGTAGACTCATATTACTTTTTTAACTCCATTTGTGGGTGTCTTATTCACCCGAGACAGTGCAAAGGAGCCTAACACAGACTTTTGGATACCAGCACAATTGCAGAGCTTAAATATTTGGTATAAAGTGCCAATATTCCCTTTTTTGTCTATCTGTTTCTTGTGGGCTTTAAGAGTTTACAACTTTACTGACATCTGTAGATAAGTACATAATTTATACATGGAAGAAGGTACAGCTGATGTCATACTTAACATTTTTCCCAGAAAAATGTTTGGGATTTTTGGTTTTGTTTGTTGGTTGTTGGGTTGGGTTGGTTTTTTTTTTCCATAAGGGACAGTACTGGATAAAAAAATTACCAAGAAAAAAATCAGTATGCAGGGCAAAGTTTAGCTGTCAGATTTCATTGAAATAAGTGGTCTTGATTCTGTATCAAATTGCAGAGGTATGAACCGCACTAACTTGCTGGAACTTCTCTCTAATATCATAGGATTAGTTGTTGTATGGAAACATCTTACTGTATTCAGTAATGTATTTCATGATGTAAAGAAAATTTGCCAATCATTAATTATAACTTATGAGCATCCTTGGTCAGTGTTTGTGTTGTCTATTTTGACTGCCTTTCCTAAATTCCCCCTAGCACTGCACAGAGTACTGTCTGGTATGGATTATATAGTTTGGTCCAACAGTTACAAAATATTTTAGCTGTAACAAAACATGAGAGAAAATAACAAAGCTGGTGCAATAATAATAATAATAATAATAATAATAATAATAATAATAATGTCATGTCAACATATACCTTTCACCTATTTATAAATCAATAGTTTCAGTACTGTGACTTCAAAGAACTGACTTGTATGTTACTACTTAGTTTTCAGCTGCTAAATAGGTTTTCAAAAAAATTAAAACTCAATTAAGTGTTCTCAGTATTATTTTTCAGTGTGTATAATGTATGCCTTCTTCACAGAGACAGTAAGTAGCCATGAGTGAGGTAGAAATGAGCTATGTGTTTGGAATACATATTCTATAACACAATTTCTTCGTTAGAGTGTGGTAAGTACTAAGTGACCCCAAAAGCCCTACTTAAAATCCAGCACATTTTGTCATTCAGATTTTTTTCAAGGTTAGCCAAAGCCTGAGATTTGTGCATCATACTGTATTAAAACTCTTTAATGATTTCCACTGTTATAATCCTAATATTATGACTATAGGCCTGAATCAATATCAATAATAGCAACTAACATCATCCCCCATCCCCCACCCCGATCTTGGTCTGTAATCCCTTGCATCAAAACTACACAAAAACTCTTTGGTATTAAAAACTAAAGCTGTGCAATTCGCAAATACTTCTACAATTCTTCTTACCACTTTACAGTACAATAAGGTAGCATTTTTACAAGAGAATAAATGTTATTGTTGCAAAAGAGGGCAGTCAGACAACCGAAATGAAAACAGATGACTGAATGCCAGAAGAAACATCCTGGGTGAAGACTTAAAGACATACTAGCTAAACTTTCATTTCAGTGCAATGACAAGTAAGAATACATTCCTCTAATTATTTTGTAGTAATAATAAACAAGAGTCTATCTACATTTAAATAATTGAAACATATAAATCTTTCTTATTATTCAAATAACTGAAAGTTACACCTATGTGGATGGTTGCCATCCCTTCATAAACAGATGAACCTGACCTTAGTATTTGGAGTCTTCTTAGTAAAACTATAAAATAAATATGGACAAACTGGAAATAAATGTTTCCTTATTAAAAAAAAATAAAATAGCAGCCATATTTTTAGCATCACAAATTTTCTTCTTATCTGAACTTTTTATAGTAAATGTAATTGCTTTCATGGAAGACACTGGTTGAAAAACTCATTTTTACTCAGATCTCAGATAATTTGCTCAGATCTCTTAATTCTAACAGAGATTAAGTGTAAAAAGTATGATTCTAGGTAAAAATGTTGCAGTTGATAAGTTTAATTAATGCTTTTAGGTGAAAGTAATATATACCATTGGAGATTTAAAATTCTGTAGAACAGTAGCAACAGAAGGTAGCTTAGTGGTTGCATTTGCACAGGTGGCTTTAAAATATGCTCCATGTCAACTATCTAAAACCTCAACCTGCTTTCATTGAAGCTGATGGCAAAATTCCCATTGAATTCAGCAGGGGCAAGAACAAAGTTCTTACTATGCCTTCAGAGTAATTAATCTGCTCTTCAGTTTTCATGTAATATACATATGCAGTCTATAGCTAGGAAATGTCATATAATTACTGTTTAAAAAAACACTTGCAAAAGCAGGTCTTAACATCTGATAATTTGAAAAATATTATTAGTCCTTGTTTTTCTTTGAGAAGTTATGTTTCCTAAACAACTATTAACAATATGAGTCACATTATTTTAGGAAGTATTTTTTGCTATTGTTAATATTATGAAAATATATTTTAAGTTGAATAATTAAATAAATTACATCTGGAGTTTCTAATTTTGTTAAAAAAGAAGCCACACTATTAGACATCATTAGAGAAACAGAATAAATATTAAATTGTGAATTGTAAATTCAGATTACATAATATTTCCAGGGTTCAGATGTAACTTTCAGGTTTGTCTCTAATCACACCCCTAAAAAAAACTTTGTTAGTAACAAGTACTGAAACTGTATGATATCTGTAGTTACCTTTGTGTCATTTTTCTGTGGAATAATCCAATGGGATTTGGCATCAATCCATTGCTTTATTGTGATTATCATTAATTATTTTTCTGCCATTTCATTAAGCATTTAGATAGCTGATTTTGCATGCTTTGTGTGCTCTGCCTTATCAGTTATTATTGCTGACACCAAAGGGACCATCTTCTTTACAAACCATTTTTATAAAGTACATACTTCTTAAATAATTTATATTTATACCATTTTTGTTGTTAAACTCTGTGCCAAGAGCTATGAGATTTAAGTTAGAAGTGAGTTGTTAAGTATGAAAATAAAATGTGTTCCTTAGTTATAATAGTGGGGCAGTTGGATATCAGGGCTCTGCCTGTGTGCACACCAGGACATATAAATTGTTAATTCCTTGGGTTGTCCAGGAACTCTCCAGACAGTCACCTGTATGAATGAATTAATGGAAAGGCTTGAGACAAAGGGCCAACTTGAAACCAGGTCACTGACTGATTGAAACTTCATGATGACATATTTGACTAAATAGTTACAGACACCCTGCAGATGAAAACTCTGGACAGTTTGGCAACTCCTGCTGTATCTAGTTCAATTTATATGCCTGAATGTGTTGATTAACATTCTAGATGGAGTACCCAAAGGACTCAGCTAGGTCATGCCTGCTATAGACATGGCTGAATTGTGCCTAGATAAGATACCTGTAGTCAATAGAAACTTCCTGCAGAAATGGTTGCATAGGACAGTCTTTTGTATGTAGGTGTTCAGGAGATAGTTTGCACGCATTTTAGGTGTATCAACAGTGATGAATTATGCATGGGATAGGCTAGTCACATAGGACACCAGGAGAACTGATTCTCCATGCTAGCATTACACAAAATAAATTTTCTTGCTTTTTAACAAACACTCTGAGTATCAAAGTGCAACAACACGATTAATGAGTTAGTCACATAACAGGCATCTAATGACATTTAAGATGCTTGAAATTATCCTGCCTGGCCTGAATCTGACTCTGCAGAAGACATAGTTTTCCTCCAGGTGCCATGCTATATCTGGCTCCTTCATGTTGTCTCGGTTTGCAAGTTGTCCCAAATGGCACTGATTTTGTTTAGGCAACAGTACAGAGCTCTTAATGTTCACTTTACCGATCTGAATTTTTCTCTAGGCTCCATTGACTGCATTATCTAGACTCAGACATCAAAATTTAAGTACAGTGAATCCAGCTTCTCATGTCCCATCAGCTGAATTGCTCTTTTATATTCCAGTAACTCTTGCTGTGATATCCATTGACTATAGTAGGAGCTTATACATCTACATTTAGACACCTCAGTATCTTAAACTGACTTCTATTCCTGATGGAATGGAATTCCTGACTGCGCAACACAGAATCTATACAGAAGAAATGTATAATATCTGATGGATGTTCAATGTAATAGAGAAAAAACTATATTGAGATCCAGTTATTGAAAACTGAAAAAAAATATGTACTAAAAATAATTCCGCATTTTTAACACTAAGGGCATCTAATTATTAGATATTTTGGGAGGTCTTTAAATGGGAATTAAATTCCTTTCTTGAAGAAAATGAATTCTTATTTTAAATCTTCCCTCTTGAACTGTTTTGCTTAGAATAGCTTGTTGCTGTGGGTTTTCTTCCCTCATATTTTCTGACAAGTTTAAGTTAATTAAAAAGCTAAAGCTTTTTGTTGTTGCTGTTTTGATGAGGATACAGAAAATCTTTTGCTTCTCAAACTAAATGGAAGGGAAAATCGTCTTGTCAATCTGGATAATAGTTCTGCATATTGATCAAACATATTCCTTATTAGATTTTTGAGACAGAAGACTGCAGTTTAATATCTATCTAATGATTATTCTTATGTCAATATGAGCAATGATAATTACACTGTGATTAACATTGTGATTGAGATCTGTGTTGATTTCTTTTCCTCAGATGTTTTTGATGGGTTATCTTTCTGGCTGAAGTGCTGGTACAAATTGCTAGTACAGATTTGTCGTATCTTTAAAATCTGGTACTTTACTATTAAATGCCAGAATTTTTATACAGCAGTAAGTAATGTGAACAAGAATATTCTGCCTTTGGTTGACATTTCTAAAAGTTTGTCCTTTCTTTGGACCTGTCTAATCTTCTACATCTATTATCCTGGAGTTTTAATAGTACCCATGTGTTGTGTTTGAACAATTCCTAGGTGTAGACAAGCTCCGTGAGCAGATTTCTAGGCATCCTTTGAGGACCATTTTATTTACCGCAACTGCAACAATGAATAGAAGGTTCTGAAAAATGCATGTTGGAGTAGTGTATTGCCTTACCAGGCTTTATAAGGATAAGGTCTGAAATTGTTCTTAAGTACTTAAAGGAGGACATTGGTGGACTTTCTATGCTGATGCAGTCTAATAGGAAATGCTCTTTGCAACCATCAAATTTAAAAGGCTGCTAATTCTTCAAGCCAGCCAAGCTTTGGCCTGAAAAAAAAAATATTCCTAAATACCTTCAAATGGTCATTGCATATCTGTCCAGAATTATCTGAATGAAAAAGGGATGGCATTTGGCTCCTGTTGACTGCCTGCCTGGACCTAGAACCTATACAGAGCAATAACCAGCAGTGGAGCATTTTCTGCATCAATTTAAAATAATGAGAACTTTGAGTCTGTCATGCTTCAAGATAATCTAGTTGGAGACGGAGGAAGAGATCAGGATGGATCATCTATTTTTCCTGTGGATGATTTATTACTATGTAGAAAAGAATTAAGATCCAGTGTGTATGAAGGAAAAAGATGAAGGCATTTTTTTCAGCTGTAATGTGGCGAGTCCTAGGTTCTTGCCTTTACTTCAGGAATGCGTATGTGTTTTTTAAACAGCGACAAAATAAAAGGCAGAAAAAACAGAGGCAAAAACTTAAAGCCACCACCTTATCTCATTTGAAATATACTATTTATTTATTACAGAACCAGGGTCTTACCTACAGGATTTGTTTCTGCCGTATTAATTTTGTATCCTTTTTGCATAGAGACACAATCTGAAGAAAATGGAGCACTTCCCTGACTCCTCTATTTCACCCTGAATAGTGCATTGCTTAAAGATTATAATTACCCCAAAGACATTTAAAACCATGGCCTTGAATCTTCTTGGACAGAGGGATGAATTCAGCTTCCAAAAGCAATTACAGGTGAACAATTGTATGGCTTTTGGGACAGTTTGGCAATTTTGTTTTGAAGAGAGCTGTGAGATGTTCAGAGAAGGTCATCACACCTTTCCTCACAAGAGATGTGGATTTTATACCATGTATCACACAGAACTATTGCCTCATGCTTCTAATTCAAGAACTTAAGCTCTGCAAAGTTGCGCAATTTTGACACACTTCTGTATCCATTATTTCATGCTGTATGAAATAGTACTGTAGCAGGCTCTCCACTCTCAATGTTTTTCTTGAACATATTCATTGCAGTTCTTCACTGTAGACAGATCTTATTCATTTAATTCTGGGTCTTGATACAGATATAACAGAGAAAATGGTACCTGTTTCATAGTCATTTAAGAAATATACTCTAAAATGTCTTCAGAGTTTGAGATGGTTGATTAATAACCGCAATACAGTCGTGTATGTTAATATATATTTTAATGTGAACCTTTCCCTGCATCAAACACCTCTATGAAGTTAACACTATCTGCAGAAAACCACATTTCTTAGTCTTAATTTAACATGATTTTTTTATTTTTTTTCATCTCTGTAGGTGTTATTTTGAAGCAACCAGGATTTACATGATAACATAATTTTCTTCTATCAATTTTTACAGCTGCCTGTCAAGACCTGTAATTTGATCCCGCAAAAAGAAAGTGTTCCGAGTAGTCTCTTTTATTTGCTGAAACAACAATCTGTCAGCCGGTTGAAAAGTTAGGATTCCATGTTCACTCACTCCAGCATTCTGTGAATTCACTTTATCTCACTTAAATTTTGAAGTTAATGTGTATGCATCCAAGATATACAGTGATTTACATATAGTTTTCAAATCAAATTCTAAATGTCTTTCCAGTTCCTTTGTTTTCAAATTATAATTTGTATTTGAATATAATTGCACTAAACAAAACCATTTCATAGATTCTACTATCAGGTAAATCATGCTTCACAATTACATGATGGAAATGTGGCTATATCAATATAAAATGATCATTTTGTTTGACTGAAATGTAATGTAATAGAAAATGCAGCACTGTAAAAGATGAGGTCAACAGAAATTTCCTTCTGGTTTCAACTATTTTATAAAGTCTTTAGAGATCACTACATTTCTTTCAGATAATTCTCATGAACTTTCTTTTACATATGTAATAACACTTCTGGCAGACGATATATAAGGAACATGTGTTTTTTTTATTGCTTTTAAAGTAAAAAAGCTTGAGAAAGGAAGGGGAGAAGTATTTTTCCTTTCGCTTTTGATCCAAAATAGTCATAAACTATTTTCTTAAAATGACACTTCTTACTGATCTGTTCTGCTTCACATTTCCTACTTTCTACTGATGTGTATATTAAGAATTTTCTGCAATCTGTTTTCACTAGCACTTGTGACACTACGATGCTAGACTTAAAATCAGGAGACCTGGGATCTTCTTTTGGGTCAGCCATTGTACTGCTCCATGTCCTTGGACAATTAATTGCCTTAACCACTGCAGCAGTAAATTATCTTCCATTGCATGTCTTGTTACCACTGAAAGTTTTGCTGGTAGGTAGAGGCAAATCTTGTAGCTGCTCAATGTGAAGGAGGAAGAATTAATGAGAACTGGCCAAGAGTGGTCTAACTTAGGGGAGAGCAAAAGAGAGATCTGAATGCACAAATCAATAAAAACATAGCCATGGCCCAAGCCGGGTCTGCTGAACCTGTCCAGGGTGTGCAGGGGCAGCTGCTCGCAAAGAACATTCAGTCAGCACACAGAGGACAGAAGTAGCCATGGATTTATTTTTTCTGTGCATGTCAAGCCAAAGATGTTGGACACTGCCTTTGTGGGGAAGACCAAATTTGCAAAGAGTTGTTGGCCTGACCAGCCATTTGACCAGGAATGACATCAATATGAGCGTATGTGTGTTTGATTTCCCTGTGAATTCTATGCATTTCTGTGCTCCAATTTGATCAGCAACGTTGAATAAATAATAAATTGAAGATGGTTTGTATCTAATTAGTTACTCCTTTGGGTAACAGAAGCTCATTGAAACAGGTGTGGTCTCCTACTATGTATGCGTGCGGTATCATGCTCATCATGCTGGAAGCCTTTAATCACTAATGTTTTACAGTTAATGAGCAAGACACAAGTGAGAGATGAATCCAGACAAAAATAATTCATCCTTTTCTCAAATCTGGATTTAACGGGTCTTAATCTGATCTCATATACAATAACATACATCACTGGGTAGAGGCAGAGGACCTGAATCTGACCACATTGTCATTAACCTATGTTTACAAATGAAATTCCAGTCTTAAAATCTTTGATGTATTGTGTGTGGGCAGTAAAATCATAATCTCAATCCCCATGTAAAGTACTTACCTGAAAAAGCATGTAGGATCGGAAATCCATTATTGCCCTGCTAAATCTACTGTTCATGCACACATACTTAACTCAGATGTCCTTCCACTTCCAATTGTTATTGACTTTTCTTTAAGAAAGATCTTTCTGGATTTAATATATTGATAATATATATAAATAATAACTATATTTATTTTTATATATGTACGTTGTATTTATATTATAAATAATATAAATTTAAATTATATTATATATAAATAATATAAAAACCAGCAAGAGTAAAAAATAGAACACTTTTCTTCTTTAACATTTATTGTCTTTAAAATATTTTAAAGATTTTTTAGTTATTGAAGAAAATTGAACTTATTCGTAAACATTATCTATTTATATATTGTATGCTTAAGAACACATTAGTCAGAGTGAAAATTTTCGGAAGATTCAGTGAAAAAATGTAAAGTTGTTTCTCATCCTTAGTTTCTGTAGACTTCTGTGTCCTCTTCCAATTCTGAAAATATATACTATACATTAGACTAAGAAATTTCACATCTACAGAATGGTTTTATGTATCCAGTTTTATAGCAAAATATTAACAGATTTGTCTTTATTTAGAACTTACCTCATATATCTGTTTCTTAATTTCTGGATCTGTGTATCATTTTATACATGATTTATTGCATCTTTTCCGTGTGTGCACACAAGATTTGTTTGAGCTCCAGTGGATTTCCAAAATCAAGGTCATGAATTTCCATGATTGCATCAGCAGCTCGTTGGCTTGAGGAGTTTAAGTGGGGCTCTGTTATTAGGGTTATGTCATTCAGCTGGCAGTGTGTTTGTGGCTTCAGCAGCAAGGAAGGACTCTTGAAACTAAAGACAGTGAATCACCCAAAGGTCTGGAGTCATGTCCAACCTTCCCTTATTCCACTTCAGAGTGATAGGAGGTTTAGGAAGCCGTTGTGTTCCAGATGTGAAAGATCTCAGAGCTTCCCTCTCCATCAGTTCTTGAAAAACATCCCGTAAAATGAGAGGATTTTTCCTGCATGGCTTGCAATGTTGTGAAGAGTGGACTATTCCTAGTCTACTGAAAACTCTTCTCATACTAAGACTTTGGAATAAAGAACAAAGCAGGTTGCTTTCTTTTGCTTAATGCTGACATTAACCAGAAAACAATCAAATGGAATGGGGAAATAGGGGTGAGGTGGGGGGAGAGATGTGACAATACCAGAAACAAAACCACAGAACAAGACTGTAAATATAACAAAGCCTTTTAGACACTATCTACCCAACCAGCTATTCATCAATGTTTCTGGAATTACAGGTAAGAAAAAGACACTTTTCCGCATGCTAAGTAATGCAAAATCATAACAAAAATAACAAAAATGTTTAGAATCTAACCTCCTATTGTCCTCAGGGCTATAGTTACTTATGTTTAAGAAGCACTTAAAAGCATTTTTACTAAAACGCTTCAGATTGACAATAGGTTTAGATTCCCAAGTCATAGTGTCAGGAGAGAGAAAAAGCAAAATGTTTCCTGGCTTCAGACTAAGGATTTGGGAATTCAGATGAGTGAAATGGACGAGATCTAGGAGTAGTTATTTGCTTTCTGTTTAACAGATAGTGGCAAAAGGCAGAAGTAACGCAGGGAGCTTTTCCTACAATTCTGTACAAAAGTAAAAAGTCACACAACTTTCTATATTGACTAAGTTCAGAAAGATGCCTTTAAATTATGGCAAAGTTCATTTTGTTAGCCTCTAATAGTCTTTCTCAGGACAGTTTAGTTTTGACTAGCAACAATATATGATCTCTCTTGCCAGGGCATTCAATTTCTCCTCAGATTAATTTAAATCTTCCCTTGTAATTTAAATTTTTTATTTGTCATTGTCAATGTAACATCAATTATTTCTGGCTCTGCCCTCAATTTGGCTGCAAGAATAAGTCTCTTGGTACTGTTTAAAATCGTGTTAGGAATTTTAGGAAGGGATACCGGATCAATCTAATGATAATTATTTTTGTCATTGTCAGCTTGAGTAATCATGTCCCGTTTGTAATGGAGTCTGATAATAGTGCTGTATTCTACAGGAATATGAGTTGTATAAACTAAAACCATAAAATGTGAATTGGTTAGGAGTCTAAACAAATATAGGATCTGAATTAATGTATGTGAAAGCTCCACTTTGTAGGCAGGAAAGTTAATTTTCATATCTTTGTTTAGTGTCTGATGAACATCAGAAACTCATCTATTTTTTTTTTCAATATTTTTTGACTAGGTTCAATTTTCTTAATAATTTTCTTTCTTTATCAGAAGTTCTAAGACCATAGTTCCGTAAGTAGCAAGTATTCTAATAATGGCAGTACACACTCTTGCCCTCTCATAAAACTCCATATTGATGATGAACACATGCCCTTCAGCTGTGCCACTCCCTCTGTCAGTTACTTTTTTTGACTACGGATATGACCATATGTGCTGACTTGAAGAATTACAGGCAGTATGTGAGGTGTCTGCAGGATACATTTTGCCATCATTAAAAAATCTCAGACATATAACTAAATACAAACTATGGACTCGTTTGTACTGATACCCATACTAAAGAAAAGTTCAATGGTTTCATTCTTTGCTATACAGAACCTATTTCTAATAAAAACAGCTGAAACTAATGTATTCCTTGCCCACAGGGTCCCACAGTCTGTCAGCAAATGCAATTCTCCCACAAACCCCAAGTTTCCAGTGTTACAGGACACAGTTCCTGTGGTAAACAAGGTCACTGGTTCTCAATAAACAGATTTTCAGCCCTAAAGGATCCTCCTTTAACTACCGAATTTATACATTAACAATGTCTGTCTCCTTTTTTATTGTAAAATAAATTATTTTGATTGGAAGGAGAAGGTAATAGAACAGTAACTGATTTTTTTTTTTTTTTGTGTGTGTGTGTATCATCAGGCGCAGATGGACTTACCACTGCTCAAAATTTCTCACAAGGTTTACAGCTTAACCAATGGAAGCCCAAAAGTGGCTCACACTAAGAATTCAGGATCTATCCAAACTCAGGTCTTCAAAAGTCATGCTCTTGTGGAACTCTTACATGAGAAGAAGTGCATCTAAATCGTAGTGGTGATGTTATCCCAAATCTGGGTTCTTCACCCGGTGTGCAAGAGCCGATCCACACACCCAGTCCAGATACTTGCTCATTGCATGTCTGCACAGAGGTGGGTGCTGGGTGGGCGATCCACAAAGCCAGCACACCTCTTAACGCAGAGCAGAATCTTTTACACACTTTGCACAATTGTTTACAATTACATCTAGTCAGACTTAATTCTCATTAGTTCTTAAAAGTTTTGTCTCCATGTAAAGGTACAGTGTTCTTTATTTCACTGAATATGTTCTGTGTGGAGGGGGCTTTGTTAGTAGGGGGCTCTCATTGCTCGAGGGTGGATCTTTCAGTATGCTAATTAGGATAGTTCCAGTAATTTTCTGTTTAGTCTCACTAATGTTTTGGTTCTTAAGCTTACCTTGTTGTGCCCCAGCTTGATATTCTGTTGTGCCTGTTCCTTCTCCCAAGGAGAACTGCTTGTAAGAATTTAACTAGCATCCTCTGTTTTTCAAATTCTTTGATGTTTTTCACTATAGATATTTGCTTATTTTTCTTCTCTATTTCTTTTTTAAACTAAATAATTTTTATATCAAATCCCCCCCTTGAAACTGTTTAACAGGAGAATTTGTATTTTTCCCTTATATTAGTCTCATCTTTTCATAAATTGGTCCAAGATCAAACAACATTTCCATGTACATTGAATTAATATATATATATACCTAAAAGTATTAGATTTTTTCAATTAAAATGTATATTACTTTAATTAATCCATGAACTTAAATCTGATACCAAAGAGGTCAGCCGTTTCCATGTTTCAGTAGAGCCAATAGTAATGACATTCTTTTGTACCTCGCATTAGATATTCTATCACTTTAGTACACACACACCCCTCAGATGCTAACAGCACGTCAATCTAATTTACTGTTCCTTTGGGGGCTGGGGATCAGGGGTAGTTACTTCCAATTCCTGTTTTTCTGTTCCTCAGCTTGTATTAATGGACATACTTATCCATAATTATACATTAGAAAGGTGTTTCTTCTTTCCAAGGCTTCTGGGAAGTGTGTACAGATCTGGCAATTGGTTCTGTTTACTATTTGTATTAGTTTAATAATGCATAATTCCCCCCCTTAATGGCTGACTCCCAGGGTTCTCGCATTCTTCTATCACTATAACTTAAGCAAAGGATAACAATTTCTAGTACCATTGTTATTTCTTTTTACTTCTAATCACTATTATTAGCATGCAATTATACAAAATTAATTCTTAAGTACAATCTAATTCCAGATATGATTTTCCAGAACTTACAGTTCGTCAAACTAGTAAATTTCAGTTTATAGTCCCTGGTTTATTCAGTGGTTTGCTGTTTTGTTGTAAGTGCTTTCTTCACTTGGGTATAATGTATCCAGGAATTGATTCCTCCTAATTTTACTGCTGTGTGGGTAGTCAGTAATACAAAATATAGTCCCTTCCATTTTTCTTTTAATGGTTCACCTTTTCAACTTTTGAGATAAACCAAATCTCTCTCCTTGTTGAAACTGATGTACTGGTGAATCCAAAGGTAAAGGGGCTCATTTGATTTACGGATCTATGTAAGGAGGGTAATGTTCATGACAGAGAAATTAAATATCTCCTTAACATTTTTTCACTTTTAATATGCATTTCATCCTCTTTTGTGGTTAGGCTATTAATTGAATATGATTTCCCATAGAAAATTTCAAATGGGCTTACCCCTTCCTTTGTTCTAGGGGCAATTCTAATTCTCACTAGAGCCACAGGTAATACCTCCGTCTGCTTCATATGAGTTTTTGGCACAGTTTTGTTATCCGCCTCTTAATTGTTTGATTCGTCCTTTCTATTTTCCTGCCAGATTGTGGTCTCCAAGGGATGAGTAAATCCCGTTTAAACTGGAGGTTTTTGGACACTCCTTGGACTATCTGTGCCATTATCAGAGGATGATCCTTCTGGAATCCTAAATGTAGTAATTATTTCTTTTAATATTACCTTAATGACTTCTTTTACCTGATTGGCAGAACAAGGGAAAGCTTCTGGCCATCCTGAAAAAGTATCTACTAAAACAAGCAAATACTTATATCGATTGCACCTTGGTAACTCAGAAAAACCTATTTGCCAGTGCTCCCCAGGAGCAATTCGTCTCTTCACATCTCCTGCCAGTGGTTTCTTTTGGATTTTAGGGTTATTCATATAACATGTCTGGCACTTCTTCACAGTGATGTCTGCAAGGGTTTGCATTTTGGGTCCCACTGCATATCTTTTGATACTATCTAATAAGGCTTCTGTTCCCAAATGGTTTTCATTATGCATTTTCTGCATGAGTTTTTCCATCATTCTTACAGATATTAATACTGGATGATTAGGTGTCACCCACCATACTTCAGAATTTTTAGAACATTTTATTATTTTTGGCCATTTTATCTTCCTTTTCTGTATATTTTGGTAATTCCAAACCCATTTTTATTTCAAGTGTCACTGCTCCCAGTAGTGACCCTTTTTATTGCTGCCCTTCTTTGCAGCTGCAGCTGCTCATTGATTTCCCAGGATTACATCTCCTTGTACCTTTTGATGAGCTCTGCAATGCATTACTGCTGCCTCCTTGGGTTCTAAGACTGCTTATAATACCTTCATTATTTCATTTCCAAATTTCATAGGGTACCTTGTGCAGTTAGTAATCCTCTTTCTTTCCAGACTTCTCCATAAGCATGAATAACGCTAAATGCGTACTTAGAATCTTTATATGTGTTAATCCTTTTGCCTTTTCCAATTTCTAATGCTCGAGTTAAAGCAATTATCTCTGCTTTTTGGGCTGATGTATTAGGAGGTAAGGGATTAGTTTCACTATCTTCAGTCTGAGTCACCACAGCATATCCTGCCCATCTGTACCTGTTACATACAAAGCTACTCCCACCTGTGAACAATTCCATATCGAGGCTCTCCAATGGTCCATCTTTCAAGTCCGGTCTACTAGCAAAAAGTCATTTGATCGTACCTAAACAACTATGTCATAAAAGTTCTTGTTCTGGCAGGGGTAACAGGGTGGCAGGATTCAGGGAAATTACTGTTTTAAGATTGGTGACATCTTGTTCCAGCAACAGTGCCTGGTATTTCATTAGTCGACTAGGAGAGATCCAGTGATGTCCTTTCAGTTCTAGAACAGCTGTTACTGCATGAGGAACAATGCTGTGGCAGCTGCAGCTCATAGACAAGCAGGCCAGCCTTTACCTACTTCATTTAACTATTTAGAAAAGTAAGTGTCTGGCTGCTTCCAACCACCAAGCAGCTGAGTTAACGCTCACAGTGCCACCTGCTGTCTTTCACGTCTTCCATCAGTTTTGGATTTACCTTTCCATGCTCCAGTTGCTTTGCCAACACATTACCGAACAGAGTGGGGCTGTTCTTGAAACCTTGTGGGGGCATCGTCCAGCAGAACAGCGCTTTTATTCCAGTGATCAGGTTTTTCCCACTGAAAGGTGAAGAGGGTTTGACTCTGCTCAGCAAAAGGTATGCATCTTTCAAACCCAGAACTGTCAAATAAACATTTGTCTCATGTACAGTTGTTAAAAGTGTATAGAGATTTGGCACCACAGAATGAACATCTACAGCAATCCATTTCCTGTAAATCTTGGACCAACCTGTACTCATAAGTCTGAGGTTTCTTTATGGTTAATATAGGAGTATCATACTCAGATTGGCATTCTTGCAACAGTTCATATTCTAAGAATGTGCTAATTACTGGTTGCAACCCTTTCCTAGCTTCCATTTTGATTGAGTAATGTCTTTTCCTTACCGATTTCTCCACAGGTTTCAGCTCAGTTTCAGCATGAGATACATTCTTTGCTCTTCCCAGTTTCTTAAATGCCCAAACAAAGGGAATTACTGCATTCAATACCATGCCTGGGAGGTTGTCTTCAGGCTTCTTGAAAGTTTTATCTGTCAACAGGCAAATTTGTGCTTTCCATGCCATATTAGGTGGAATGTGGAGCTGTAGAGAATTCTCAGAGAAAGTCATGTGAGCATTTAGTTTGTATATTAAATCTCATCTTAGTAAAGGGAAGGGACATTCTAGCATATATAGCAATTAATGAGTTAATTTATTATTTCCAATTGTGCTAATTTAGTATTTCCAACTGTGCATTCCATAGGTTTTAAGAAAGGCAGCATTGTTGGTTTTTCTGTTGCCCCAACAATTGGGATTGCCATTTTATTTAAACATCCTTTAGAACTAGTAATTACCAAATCAGTTGCTCCGCTGTCCATAAAATTAAATAAATAATAAAAAATCAACACCTCATTCCCCAAATTCACTGGAACCTTGGGATCAGGTGGGGAAACTTTGATATTCTCTCCCAGTCCCTTGAGTTGCTCCTTTCCCTGACAGGTAGGACATTTGTTTTTCCAACGTCCTTTATTTCTGCATAGAGTACTGTGATTCAGTCCCAAAGGTGTCTGACCTTGTGGATTTTTTCCCAGCCCCATTCTACTCTTCCTCTTCCCCTCTGTTACCTGTAACAGTCTCAGTTATAGTTGCTGCCAATAGAGATGCTTTTTGTTCCTTTTTCTTCTCTCAGTTGTCATACACTTTATATACTATCTCTTGCAACAATGAAATAGACATTCCTCCTGCTCCGTCAATCTTCTGCAACTTTTTCTTATATCTTGTGATGATTTTCCAATTAATAACATGTTAAACCTTTTTTTATTAGCTTCCTCATCTGGATTTAAATCTGTCCAATTTTTAGCCACCTCACAACCTCTCGTAATAAACTAATGGACTTTCTTCAGGACCTTGTTTTCCAAAAGCTGGTATATTCCATCAGAGTTTTCCCAATAAGAGCTGACAGATTGCTTCCAGTTCAATAAACCAGAGGTAGTAAAGGCAACATTTACAAAAATACCCTTGTAAGCACTTCACCCCCCCACAGCTTGTCTCAGAGCAGTCCTGCTAGGAAGACTAAACTTTTCATCGCCCATCTGTTTTCTGTTTTATTGTTTTGTTTAGTTTTCTTTTTTTTTTTTCTTTAAGTATTTGATGATTTTTCCTGCTTTTCTACCATATAGAGGCAGGACTGTGAGCACCAGCAATTATACATCCTCTGGTTCCTACATGCCACAACATACAGTCCCATTCTTTTTGCAATTGCCTCCACGTACACTCTTTTCTAACACATACAGCATTAACACATCTTCCCCCAGTTTACACTTTTTCTAAATATCTGGTTGTCTATACAAAGTCATAAAGGCATCGATATAAAGCACTTCATTCCACTACCCCAACTGGTGAAAAAACAATATCAATAGTAATATAGTATTGAAACTGTAAAGATCCATTTTCTGGCTGCTGTTCACCATCACCCAATTTATCATTTGGCCACTAGTGGTTACAAGAGCATTGTAATATTTCTTTAGTGAAAGGATCCCCTCCAAACTTATTCAGTGTTTCAGGATGTATCCCAGAGGAGTGCACAGGAAAACTTCTTTGGATGTAGCCGTACCCATATTACACTTAATATTACACTTAATTTTACACTTAATTATGCTTTACTGAAGTTTCATACACTTGGCTTTAATTCTTTGTCAGCAGACAAAAAAAAAAAAAAAGACAGTTTTTACCCCTTTCTTTGTCACGTGTCTACATGTTGAAACTTATAACGCTTAGTCATCCTGCTGTGAACATTTCAAGCACGACTTACATGGAGGATTATTACTGGCTATTTACCAGTTCCAAGACCCTGTTTCCCCCTACAAATATCTCTAATGAGGTTGCACCTTTGAGTGGCTTACCACGCAACAGAGATGGGCCAGAAGAGTCTCCAATCAACAGATCAATGCGGGTTGAAGTCCTGCTTGATCTGTGTTCTCCTTGTCAGGGATGGTAAGACGATCTAGGCTAGACCTTACAGCTGTCCCATGAGGGCTGCCAAAACTGTTATCCCAAATCTGGGTTCTTCACCCGGTGTGCAAGAGCCGATCCACACACCCAGTCCAGATACTTGTTCATTGCATGTCTGCACAGAGGTGGGTGCTGGGTGGGCGATCCACAAAGCCAGCACACCTCTTAACGCAGAGCAGAATCTTTTACACACTTTGCACAATTGTTTACAATTACATCTAGTCAGACTTAATTCTCATTAGTTCTTAAAAGTTTTGTCTCCATGTAAAGGTACAGTGTTCTTTTTTTCACTGTATGTGTTCTGTGTGGAGGGGGCTTTGTTAGTAGGGGGCTCTCATTACTCGAGGGTGGATCTTTCAGTATGCTAATTAGGACAGTTTATACATAGTTCCAGTAATTTTCTGTTTAGTCTCATTAACGTTTTTGTTCTCCTTGAGCTTACCCTGTTGTGCTCCAGCTTGACATATTTATGGTGTTTGTTCCCCCTCCCAAGGCCAATTAACATCCTCTGTTTTTCAAATTATTTCTTGTTTTTCACTACAGATATTTACTTTTTTGTGTTTCCCTCTTTTTTCTTTTTTTAAAGTAAATAATTCTTGTATCAGTTACAGGATTAAGTCTGAATTACATCTCATCACAGTTTTCTCACAAATATCTTCTTCCATTATGCTTGGATGGGGTAAAACCACATGAGAATTTAGGGTTTTTGCTTCTATGCTTTACTTTCCTAATTTGATAGAGGAAAGGAATTTTCTACCCCGTGGATGTATATATAACCAATGCAGAGCAGACAAGAGAAACTTCAGAACAGGAATGAGTGACAAGGGGAAGTGCAGGACTTCACAGTCTCTGGGTCTGGCCACCTTGCTCTAGAGGCTGGCATAAATCCAATGTGATTTACATTCTCCCTTTACACAGAAGTGCTGCTAACTCAGCAGTGTGCTTCTCTTCAATCAGTGTTGAGCTGAGTGTGGCTCTGGTTTAGGCATGCTAATTGTCTATCTGGAAAGAAACTAAAACAAGTATTGCAATTTTCATTTGAATACCTAAATGTTAGAGGGCAAACAAGAGTGCTTCACCCTGAGCCTCACTCTTTCAGAACTTTGAAGCAGATTTTTCTCCATGATGAACTGTAGTCAGAAAATTAAATTATTAGAAACCTTTGTGCAAGAATGAAGCTCTTTAGATAACAGTTAATTCTTCATGGGGTCATTCATGCACCTCAGATAGAGTGAGAGGGAAGAGACGCTATTAACGTTCAGGAAAAAAAAAATATGCTGTAGGCTAGGACTGTATCAAAAGCATTTAAGGGACAAAGGCAAAAATAGCTTGACAGGTCGAAGGCAAGGAAGTCTCCAATGATATATCAAGAATATTTTCTGAAGGCAAAGATTCTTGTATTAATGTAGGCTTGCAGCCCTGTAAATATAGTGTTGCCATCACTTCTAACAGGTCAGAGGATAAGGAATGAGGCTTGCCAGGCTTTGTCTGAAGTAGCATTGCCCTACGTTGGGTTTTGTTTTAGTTTCTTTAGATATAAAAAACATTTTCTAGTGACCAGGTGGCTATTACCTTATTAGTTTTATTTTTGCTTGTATTGGTATAATTTTGTGGTACAACCACGTGTTTGTATTTTTATAAGACAACTGTTCTGCATAGAATGAAACATTCGGCATAGAATTAAATACTTGTAGAATGATGATGTAGTGCAGGAGAATACAGGCATGATATGACAGCAAAAGTCTTGAATGTGGGGATACAGAATGCAATATTGAGGAGTAAAACCACAAGGGGATACGTGAGACACACAGATGACACTGGAAACCCCACAGTTATAAAAAAATCACCAGATGAAGAAATAGAGATCAGGGTGCAAAATCAGTTTTGAGGATAACAAAAAGAATAAAGAACAAGTATCTGACATGCTTTAGACAGGCCGTATCTAGTAAATTTAGATTTAACATGTTGCTGCAGACCAATGAAAAAAGAGAAACATTGTGTGGTAGAAAATTATTTAAAACTGCTCCAATATATAAAAATCTCCTCCTCTAACAAGAAAAGGAAGAAACTGTCAACATTATGCTGTTCCCATCAAGGGGCCTGGGAAAATGACAGCTTGCTGTAAGCTTCTCCCCATGTCCCATATGAAACCACAGCCTTTGGATCCACTTGAAAACACTGGAAGCGCAAGTGTAAAAGCAGAGAAAAGGGTATGTGCTAGGAATAGCAAGTGTAACAATTGTAATTGTATTATTAGTGAGATTTTCCACAATACTATTCTTTTCTTTAGTTTTCAGTAATAGTAACATCTGGACTAATAATAACTCTTTCATTAGACTGTCAAGATTTCAGTGTCACTAACAATGTATATTACTGAGCTTTACATATTAGATGTGTTTCCTTTTTGCTTCAAATGAGGCTTTGAATGTAATTTTAGTAAACAGTCTGAGTCAACGTTCATACCTGGGATGAATATTTAACAGTAAAACTGGTAGATTAAAATATTAGATAAATTAGTGGGATCTCTGATTCTTGAAAGTTGCTGATATGAATGGTTAATAACACGAGATCATTTTAAGAGTATTATAGGGTATGTTATATATCAGCATAACCTATGTTTATCAAGAGGAACTCCAGGACAACTGTAAGACATCATATTGTATGGTTTTCAGAATACCTATGCAATGTATTATCTGTTCTGTTCAATTAATTCAACAAGACTGAACATTTAATTACCCTGTTTTGAGCAGTCGCATGCTACAGTAGTAATTGGTAGCTCATTATCCTTAACATTAGCCCTAGTTCACTGTCACTTCTCCTTTTCCTCTCAAAGACAATAAAGCAAGTAAGCTGATGCAATATCATGAGCAAAATATGCATTCCTGACAAAAGTGTATGAACAGCCGAACACTATGAGGAACAGAGTTAAAAAATAACTTATCTGAGAGAATCATTGTAGAAATATAAACATGCTCAGGAGAAAGCAAGCTCTTCACAGGCCACAATTTTAAAACATGAAAGACTTACAGCCCAGCATGAGGTTCTTCAGGATATTTTTAAGCATGAAAAGGAAGCAGAATGATGCAGACAGAAAGAATAAGCTGTGACTGTCGGAAATGCTCTACACTGCTGTTTCCTTAGTTGGAGAACTAGAATATTTCACTACCTATTTCTCTGTTGATCATTTTTCTAGGCTGACATATTTCAGGAGACAAATAGTCCTGAGATCTGCAGAGCTCAGATGTATTCAACATTAGATGCCCATGCAGTAGGGATATTGCTGCTCCCCACCACAAGATTTTTCTGAGATGCTTATATTGTTAACTCTCAAAACACTCTGCAGAGGTAAAGGGAGGCATACCACTCACCTCTTTAGAAACCTTGAATGATGTGTATTAGGATGGTGATGACTGAGAAGCATCCCATTATGTTAACTTTTATTATAAAAATTTTCTTGTTTATCTTAATTGAAATTTTCCTATATTTAGATTTCCTGCTGTTGTCTCCTCCTCACTGTTTCATACTATAGGGAGCAAACATAGTTCGATATAATTTGAAGTATATAAAATATGGCTGACCAAACTAACAAACTACCGGGAGATGTTTTTGTTCTTAAGTAGTGATTAATCTATATTTGCTGGGGGGCTAATGCCTATTTCTTGGGTTTATGTCTTGTTTCTAATGCCTGCATCTCTTCAATTAACCTGTTTACACTTGTTAAGTGTTTTGTCTATGCTTGTGACATTCTTAATAAAACAAAGATTCCTTCATAATCATTTCAATCATCACATACCTCTTCATTTTAACACAGACCTAAGGATCTCAAATGGGTTAACTGACTTAGAAAAACTGCCTGTCGTTTTTCTGCCAACCACAATAAGGTGTACTGAGGACTCCTCAGCCCTCAAGGTAGAGAAAGAAGTGAAGAATGCTGGGACTAATGGAATTTAATAGATTTAGATCTGACCTCAGTCTTTGTCTTCTCTGTCCTCATGTCTCTCTGGAGTCCTCGTGTCAGAGATGCTGCTCCTTGTTACATTTGTCACAGTGGGCTCCTTGGCCCCTTCATAGTGGCTGTCACTGAAAGGACAAGTTATTGAAAGTGTTGAGGAAGATTTCATCTCTCTCTTTCACAGTTCAGTGACTTAGTAGGTTCAGCAATGTGACATGTTGAATCAGGTCTGCCACTGCTGTTAGGAGTCTCTGACTACTTGGTGATTATGTGTGGATTGGTTGAAAAGGTTATGCTACACAAGAGGAAAATTAGGGTAGTCAAGTACAGTAGAACCACTTACAGTAAAGTGGTCTGAAAATCCCTAACAGCCTTAGTGCATTTCAATAAACTTTTTCATCAAGCTGCATACAGTGATGCTTCTAGAAAAACTTCTTTTCAGATACTAAACCCTTTGGAATACATCAAATAATGTGTCTACATAGTGCTAAATAATGAGAATTATTGCCTTCTCATCTTGGACAGAAGCAAAAACAGAGTAAAAACATGTTACCTGTTGCTGCAGATTCTCTCAGCTGGAAGTAAAACCCAGTCAGGCTAATCATTTTGCAGATGCTTTACCTTGTACTACAAAATATGCAGTAAAATCCTTTGGAAAGAAAGCAATTTGATTTTTATGAATATGGGACCCTCTTCTGGGACTGAAGACTGCTAAGCAGAGATGAGATCCACCTGGCTAAGTGAGGCAAAAACATCTTTGCCAGCTGGCTCGCCAACCTGGTGAGGAGAGCTTTGAACTAGTAATACTAGTGAAGGGAGATGACAGCCTTCATTTAAGCTAGAAAACAGTGAACCAGGTTGGCAAGAAAAGGGTGCAGTGTCACGTGGACAAGGCAGACTTCATAATCAACAAAACAGAGCAGAAAAGGGCCCATCCCAAGTGTACTCACACAAATAAGGGAGAGCCAAGAGGCCAGCACTGTGGAAGAAGCTTTCACAGTTTTTATGGGAAATCAGCACGAGCAGGTGCCCCTCTCAACTGTTTCTGCACAAACACATGCAGCATGAGGGAACAAAAGGAGGAATTAGAGGTCTGGACACAGCATCATAGATGTGGTGGAACAGCTCCCACAACTGGAGCTCTGTGATGGATGGGTACAGGCTCTTTAAGAAGAGCATGCTGAGAAAGGGAAGAGGAGGGAGTTTCCCTTTGAGAAAGAAAGGGGAATGCAAGAAGCTGTACCTAGGAATAGGAAAGGAGCCAGATAAACAACTCCCAAGCTGATAGCTGCAAATTTTTTTGGTCAGCCAAAATACTTCCTACTTGCAGTAGCCAGGTAGATTACAGAGGTAAGAAAGTGCAGCAAAAGGCGCGTATTTGTAGGGTCAGTTGCTGCCTTGCTTTTCCCACTTTCTTCTACAGGAGGGTCACTTTGTTGCAGAGACAGCTCTGTGATCTACCGCAGGAAATATCTCCATCTAACTCATGTCAGTTTGCCAAGGAGAAGGTAAACACACTGTTTCTGATTTTGTGATTAGGATAGGGGAGGGAGGTGAAGGGTTTTACTCTTTATTTTTGGTGAATAAATAATAAAAACCTCAAAGCATCATGTTTGTCACACAACAAATATAACTGGTCATGTTATATATGGATAACATGTTATCCATATCTGTTTAAGTTCTTTTTCAATGCTTTGGGATTATCTCACACTAAGAAATGTCATAAGTGAAGGACAATATTTAGAAATACCCTTTAGATCTTGAAAAAAAGCAGAAGATAATTGCAGTGGTTTGAATTTGGTGGGCAGCCAGACCCCAACCAGCCCCTCTCTCACTCCCCCTCCTCAACAGGACAGGGAAAGAAAATAAGATAGAAATGCTCATGGGTCAAGATAAAGACATGGTGATCGCTCAGCAGTTACCATCATGGGCAAAACAGGCTCGACTAGAGACTAGGGGAAAATTAGGTTAAGTTACTGTTAATTAAAATGGATTTGGATAGTGAGAAACAACCAAAACCTAAAATACCTACACACACACACACACACACTTTCCCAGGCTCAACTTCATTCCTTTTTCATCTCTGCTGTCTCCTCCCTGTCCCTGAGCTGTGCAAGAGGGATGGGGAATGAGGGGCCTGTGATCAGTCCCTAACTGTTTTGAAAGGGTGTTTTGCCCTTCCTTTAATCTGTTTTCCCAGAGGCACCGCCACACAGGCTGCAGTGCCCAGTGGTGCCCAGCGGTGCCCAGTGGCAGGTGGGCTGGAGCCAGATGGAGCCAGCTCACAGCGGCCTCCCCCAGCCCCGCCACCAGCACCGGAGCACCGGCACCCAATACACACATAGGATAAAACGGGAGAGAAGTATTTCCTTATTATTAGGAAACCATACTCACTAGTATGTTTTCTGATACGCTGTTGTATCCTGCTTTGAAAAATATGCTTGTACTCACATGAGATCTATGCTATAATCACACATTGGTCACCAAGGGCCAAGACCTCCAAAGTCAGGGGTGATTCCTGCAGTGGCTATATTCTTCGCAATTCAGCTACGTATATTTAATGATCAAGCCATTGCACAGTCTCTTTGTGCCACTTAAAAAAAAAAAAAAAAAAAAAAAAAAGAGGTGGTTAAAACTTTGTAGCAGGTAATAGCAAAAATACTGAAAGTACGTGGTCTGCAGCCAGAATCCATTCACTGTGTAGACTTCACCTCATGTTGGTCTCTGGAGATGCATATGATCACCCGCAAACTGAAGGCTGCATGGTTTTTTAATTGCTTGTTGTCAGTGCATAGAGGTTGTATTTCAGATCGTGAATTTTAAGTTGTTCATCCTCCCTTTGTTTCCTAATTATATGGATATGCATGACAAAGGTACAGAGTCAAACCAAGTTTAGAAGATGCGGTAATACCTCTTGAATTATGTATCATGAATTGATTTACGTTCTAGGGTTTTTCTGCATAAAAGTATAGAAAGAAGATCCTACCTGTTGTCTCACAGACTCAGTCTAGATCTCTCGGCATGTTTTAGGTGAAAGATGTCTTTTCTTTCTGTAGTCTTCAAGAAACTTTTCTATGTACTGTAACATTGTTGAGGGCAAGTTCTATATCCCAGGTAGTGTTTTCTGTCATCAGTAAAGTTAATCCTAATAATAAGTAGAAATGTCCTAAAATGAACCTTTTAATTTGGGGATTTAAAGATGGGGAGTTTTCCAACTGGTGCATTGGGATTTGTGTAGTGTACTGAAACACAAGGTACTCGTTTTATTTGTATCATTAAAAAATGACAAATAAAAAAAATAACTAAAACATGAAGTTTTCAGAGATAGACCACATTACGGTGATGTCTGGAAATAGGTATCATTCTCTGTGGTGCACCTATCTTTGCTGCAGTTCAAAGCTCGCGCCATTGAATTCCCATGGAAACAGATTGGTCTTACCATTGAAAAAGGCTTCCTAACTTCTTCTGAGCGGGGGGGAAAGAAATCCTGTCCCCAGAAAAGTCAAATCACAGCTCTGAAAGCTGTAGTTTGGAAACAGTATTTCAAATACAGCATCCAGAGTTTTTCATGCTAGTGTCTTCCTTCACAAGCAGCACTGAAGTGAACTCTCTGGAGACATTAAAGGGATGAAAGTTTTTAAGAAGAGTCTATATAAGTCTAAGTTTATATAAAGCTTGAAATGAAACTAACCTGTTAATTACACAACATCTATATCTTTTGGTTTTCTTTGAGCCTGTTCTTAAAGAAACCTCAAAAAATAATGGGAGACTTAAAGTAGGTGTAATATTAAGAATCAGAATTGTCTGCTTATTTATTGGAGAGCTTTGGCCAAATACATGCAAAATTACATTCACAGCTGTCATGGTTTAACCCCGGCCAACAATCAATCACTATGCAGCCGCTTGCTCACTCCCCGCCACCCAGAGGGATGAAGAGGAGAATCGGAAAGGAATGTAAAACTCAAGGGATGAGATAAGAACAATTTAATAATTTAAACAGAATAAAAATGAAAGAACAATAATAACAATAATGACAGTAACAGTTGTAATGAAAGGGTGGGGGGAATGGATAAAATCCAGAGGGAAAGGGAGAAAGAAAAACAAGTGATGCACAATAGAACTGCTCACCACCTGCTGACCGATACCCAGCCAGTCCCTGAGCAATGATCGGCAGGCCCTGGCCGATGCCCCCCCGTATTTATACCAACCATGACATCCCATGGTACGGAACACCTCTTTGGCTGGTTCAGGTCAGCTGTCCTGGCTGTGTCCTCTCCCAGTTTCTTGTGCCTTTCTAGCTTTCTCACTGGCAAGGCCCGAGACACTGAAAAGTCCTTGACTTAATATAAACATTACCCAAAATCA
Organism: Falco peregrinus; assembly: GCF_023634155.1. Lineage (NCBI taxonomy): Eukaryota > Metazoa > Chordata > Aves > Falconiformes > Falconidae > Falco > Falco peregrinus. Next base: position 4,147,276 of record NC_073726.1, on the reverse strand, counting down.
ACTAAAACCACCCGTGTGTTATCAACATTGTTCTCACACCAAATCCAAACCACAGCACTTCAGTAGCTACTAAGAAGTAAATTAACTCCATCCCAGCAGAAACCAGGACACCAGCACATGTTAGTTCAGATGAGTTACAAACAATAGAAAGAAAATAGTCAAAAGAATTTTAATAAATTTGGCTAAATAAAGAAAACAAGGCTTTATAACATAAGCACTTTTGTCAAAATTGAATGCCAAGTGCTGTTTGACTTGTTTAAAAGCTGGTTGAGTGATACAAAAAAATATTCTTCCAAGAAATAGTTTGATAAATATTTTGTTGACAGGATCAGTATTAATATACATCTGCTTCATCAAAACCAGACAGTATATATGGCATAAAGGAAAAGAAAAATCAGTTATTTGCAGGATCACAGCCTAAAAACTCTGTGACAGCCTAAGTGAAGATTTGTATTCGTTAACATTTTATTTTCAGCAGAAGCTGTTAATTTAGTTGTTCCACAGGTTCTACTAGACCAAAGCACAGTAGCTCCAAACAGTAGGCCTTTCATTATTTCAACATGTTGTGTTCTCAAAGATCAACACGTTTAGGGCAAAATACAAGCGTTCCATTGGTAAGGTCATTTGCAGTCTCTTTCACACTTCCTTTTCTACTCCAAGCACAATGTTAAGGATAATGAAATTGCTATCTTCAAAATCAGTTTATGGGAAATCCCAAATTTCACTGGTGATGATATTGGAAGAATCTAAATGGTTGTCATTAAAATTCAAATGGATCCAAATGGAAACCTCCCAGAGGAGTCTTTTAGGATAGACAATGACTTTCTAAACTTTTATTGTGGTGATTCTCCAAGTATGAGAGTCTTGCATAGTTGTCAGCACTTAAATTCACATGGTAAATATATATTTTCTGATTTCAATACCGTCTTTCTCATTCTTAGAGAAAACTGTAAGTCAAGTCTCTTTGTTGTATTCACTGCACATGTGAATATTGATGCATTTATGTTCTAATACCCTGTCTGAAAGAAATACAAAACAGTCAGAAGTTTACTTACTGTGCAAGAAATAAGCCTCAGTTTATAGACAGGCTCCAGATTGCACAAACATAATTGTTACAAGAACTGTAACATCAGTGTTGAAAAAACTGTTTCAATAATAAATAAATAAATAAATAAATAAATAAATAGAGAATATCTATATGTTCCACTAGATTATTTGACCAGTTACCCTTAAAACTAGTCCTCCTTTCAGGATGTTACTTGCTGATAAAAATGTTGAAAACTGGCATTAAAGTGAAGTGCTGTCTTCTTCGTAATTATGACAATGAAAGAGAAAAGTATGTATCAGTAAAATATTCATATGTTCCATTGCGCACTCAAGAGTATCTGTTATTCAAATGAAATTACCATTTGATTTTCATTATGGGAAGGACAATCTATATTGTTAGTAGCAACTATCTGAGAAATGGGTTATAGACTGAAACCTATAGGTCCAGCTTTTCAATCTAATTTTTTTTTTCTTAGCTGAAATAGCATGAATGTTTATTGTTCATTGGCTATTGGTTTCTAAAGTACAGAGCATCAGTGAAAAGCAAGCCTTCAGTGAGACATATCTGAAGAGCAATGTTTTAATTTGCAACATTTTTGTTTCAGAGATACTTCAGTGACATAATGTACATAAATAAAAATTAATTCTTTATGAAGAATAGTACATAGGATTTTACAACAAATACTGTGTATTCCTTGTGGATTATGGCTCATTGGGCACAGATAAATTGGTCAGCATGCTGGAATGTTGCATATCTCAAGAATATAGCTGAAAGGCAAGTCATCAACAGCATTATTCAATTTGTTGCTTGTCTAGACATGGAGTTAAAATCTTTATTACTTCCCATACAAACTTAATATTCTTATTTGCCCTTTCTGTAACTTCTTAAGTTTTACCTAAAAAGCCTACTTAAAAAGTATATTTTTCCATGTGAATTTTCTGCTGACTAGAAATAATAAAGCAATTTTATGTAATTTCTCTATGAGAAGTGAACTACTGTATACATTTGCTTTTATTGTGGGTTCTTTACTAAAAACTCCATTTTAATGATGCTTCAAGAGAGTTTTCTGAAAAAAAAAAATAAAATAAAATTACCTGTTCCTACAACAAAGACAATTTCATAATTATATGTACATTGACAAGTGTCATTATAAAACGATAGCTGACTTTTAGTGTAAAATACATTTTTATTATTGTTATTCTTTTTTTCTTTGACTAACTGCAGAAAACTTAACTTACATACCCATTTTGTCATGTTACCCCTATTTTACTTTATCAGTATGAACATATGCATATTCTTTCTATACATACACATATATAGCTTGCTTCCAATGTACATTTCCCTTTTGACAAGATACAGTATAAATAATTTATAGACACAATTTATTGCAAGATAGAAATATGCTGATACAAAGTAGAGTACCACCTTCTATTCAGGGAAAAACAATATAGTATCCAATGTTGTAATAAACTGCATATTTTGTTAGGAAAGATATTTTATTGATTTATTTTTCACTTGTGCATTGCACGTTTTCTATAATTGAAGTCCTGATTATTATTTTTTATATCGTTGCTTAAGTTACCAGAGGAGGAAATTAATTTTTCCCGCTCTTCAGTGTGAGCTGTCCTTAAATGTGAGTAAAATGGCTGTACTTAACTGTGTAATAATCCACCATTCATGCTGAGTTAGCAAAGAGAAACAGGCTTTCTCTTCAGACATCAGCCTGCTGGATGGCCTTCTCAAAAGGGAAATAAAAAATCACCTCATCTCAAAATCACCTGCCTGAGTTTGACCTCCACGTGCTAAATCCCTCTGCAGGCAGATCTTAACAGCCATTTATCTCTGACACATCCCTGGTGCCAACTTTCTCTGAGGGCAGAGAGAAACATTTAGTAATATAGGATGTCATTTCCTCTGTAATTAGCAATCCCCTAGGTAGACTGGTTCAGCTTTCTCCCTCAGAGACCCTTGGGCATGCTGACCTGCCTCCCAGGCTCAGCAATTTCTACCCCTGGAGCCTGTGACTGCCTCCCAGGCAGACACGTATCTGCCTGAGAAATAGTCCCTTCTGGGTGACTTGTCTGTGGTGCAGTTCTCAATAGCATTTCTCACCTCTTGAAAGACATCCTCTGTCCATTTCGGTTAATAAAGTGTGTTATTAATAACTGTGAGTAATCATCTGCAAAAGGACAGCTAACAAATACAGCAAATGTGCAATCTGTAACATCAAGTGTTCTGAGAATATAAAAATACTACTATTACATAGCTAAACTGAGTTTGAAGATGCCAGGATGTTTAAAGATGTTACTACCCTACATAGGGTTTATATTTGTATGTAAACAATTGATTTTGGTGAAGCTGGATGATTTCCATGCAAATTTTAAAGTGTATCACATCCACCATCTCTGTAACATTTTGCTAATTTGACTTAAATTATCACTGAGAAAAGAAGACAAACTAGTAATGGAATATTTTTTTTCCCCTCAGTGTTCAGCTGAAAAGGAATAAATTGGACATGGAATAGAAGTAATTTTTTAAGCAGGTATAAAAATAACATTTATAAAGAAACATCTTTGGAAAATAAAATGTAAACATGTAATTGCTGATCAGTGAAACTTAGGTCAAAGATCAATTACAAAAGGTGAGAGGTAATACTAAAGAGAAGAAGATCATGTTCCAATTGGACTCATATTTTGCTTTGCAGATGAATGTGCTGTAGAGGTAAAGCACTATTTATGCCCTTCAGTCTTACATAGGAAGTAAAAATATGATCTAATTGCGTGTTTGGATTTGATTATGGAAGTTGCATAATATCACATGGTGTACTTTACTGCAGCTGCTGCCCTAGCTGCAAAACATTAAAAAAAACTTCACCCATCTGCCTTTTTATTTTTTTCCTTAGAATGTATTACTTAGAACCAAATAAGTAGAACTGGGGTTTTGGTACACTTCTGTCGATTACACATAGCCAGAGGTCACAACACATATAGAAAGGGTAAACCCTATTTTTAAATTCTTCTTTCTCTTCCAATAAGTTGCAGGTACTTGGCATTTATTACCAATACAGCACCTTAAATACCAGTCTACTGGGTCTGATGGGCTGGAATTCTCATGGCTGCCTTATTGTAAAAGATACCTGTCATTCACAGGAACAGAGATTTCACATACTGCTGTTAGTTGTGCAAGATATAAGGACAGAGCATTAAACAGTCACTCATGAATGATGTTTCTCCATCTCTCTGTCTCACTCCTGATTTTCACAAGCAACATTGGTTTCATTGCCCTCAAGGTAATGGCTGAAAATCTTCTGCAGGTGTCTGTCTTTGAAAGGAAAGGATGTAAGTCCAGCCAATTCCCAGCTACTCATGCCTGCCTTGGCACTGCATCTTGCTTATTCAGAAGTCAAGCTGCACTGGAAACACAAGTCCCTACATCAAAAGGAGTAGAATATAGGGGTCTGCAGGTGAGAGGCCCTTTTAGTGTCTCTATACTCCATAAAAATCTTGGCTTTCATTATTAATTTGTACGGTACTTCACTCATTAAAAGTACATGTTTTTAAGGCTTGTTCTTATAGTCACAAACATCAACAGTTTTCTAAAGTGGGAACTCTTTACTGTGTTTCAGAGCTGCTGCGTGTTTCTTTTTCTTTTAATTTAAAAATTAATCTGAAGTAGAGTTGTTCAGAGCCTAGACCTTTCCTAGGCTTCTCAAGTTTATGCACTGTCAGTGGAGTAATTGGATTTTTGTATTTTTACGAGATGAGTTTTGGGGCCTATTATAGCTTCTCTTCTGTCTGCAGTTTTCAGCCTTATTCTGACCAGAGGATCTATGCCACACTAGACAGACAAACAGTCTAAACAGCAAGGTAGATGTGCCTATGGAGAAATTAGAAGTTTAGGAATAACTTTGATTCACACCATTGCCTCCTTTGTAGAAGCTCCAGAATATGTATTTTAAGTGGTAGGCTACTGTACAACTGTATATTAGCCAGCTGCAAACACCATTTATGTATAAAAATGTGTACTATAAAATTTAATTAAAAGCACAATATCAATCAGAAAAATACCGTTTGCCTAAATTGAGATTGTTTGTACCGCCTTAATTTGGCTGCTCTATGCAAATACATTATGATATAGACCTAAATTGCAGAACGGCAAACTAATTGTCACACAACTCTCCCTACATTCACTGCACAGAATATTTGCTCCCTTAATGAACAAATAGTCAGTGTTTTGTTTTCTCCTCTTTGTTTGCTTAGAGGTTTCATAGCCCATTTACTGTGCATTGTCCAAACCCTGCTGACTGCAGAACTATGTTTTGATTCAGAAAAAGCCTCTTCCTGGGTTCTTTGTTTATGCTTGTTTCGTAAACATTATTTCATCTCTGTAACATTCTTAAGAAAAGGGGCACTATCTGCTATAGGAAGTTTGGTGTCAGTGACATTTAACAGACCTAATTATGAAACCTTTCTTTTCAGTTCCTGCAATCCTGTGCGGTGTTATACACACTCCAATCTCTGACAATGGATTCTACAGACAGTAAAGGCATTACTCAGGTAAAGTCAACCCTGGTGCAGGTTCAGCACGTTCATGGAAGAAATGGTTCAGGAATTTCACAGAAGAGGTTGACATGGACATAGAAGGCAGTGTTACCATAAAATACATTGGAAAAAGACATGAAAATGCATAGATTACAATACAGATTGTAACTAGGCATTATCTAACTTCTGAGGATATGTTTTCTATGTAAAGAATGCATAGTAATACTGAATATAACATCAATTTTCCTACTATTTTAAGAAAAAACTGGAAAAAAAAATGGATGTCATTATAATACATCATATCTTTACTTACGTCCACATCAGGACTGAAAACTGTAACTCTTAGGCTTCTGCTGCTTGAGATAAATGCCATAATTCAGTGACAATAGTAGGTTTTTGACATTAGTGTGGGCCAAATGCAGAAAGAAGCAGGAATGATTGAACCTTTTCCTAACAGATGAAAAATAATAGGACACAGACATTTTAAACCCTGGAAGGACAATGACCCCAGGCAGACTACTTTGCCAGCCTTCTTCAAGAAGCTGGGCTTTCTGTGTGAACACATCTGACACCAGCTCCAGTCTTCATTCATTTGATGCAAAATCCAACTTGATATCCCAACTTTTCTGGGCCAGTTCCAGTTCCAGTTGCCCTTCCCCATCAAAACTGTCTCCACTCTGACACTATAGAAATAAAATATAAAACGCAAAATTTAGTTCAACTTTCTTTTGACATATCTTCAACGAAGATTTCTTCTTAGTATTCTAAGTATCTTCTTAGTGTTAAAAATGGAAAAATTTGGGGTTTAGCAAAACTGATTTATTCTGCTTACTTGTTTCAACTCCCAGAGTATGCATATTTACCTGTGAAACTGCAAGCTTGTTGTGTTATGTGGGAGCATGTATAACCTTGGGCAGTACAAATAAGAGGTCTGTGAGGTCCTCTGACAAGTCTGTCCCTGCTTAATACAAACGACTGTCAGGAAGTACAGCTTTACCTGTTTTTGTCTAAGCTGGATTCATGCATTCACATTTGCAAGAATGTCAGATATTGGTACAACACACAGGCACAGCTGACCATTAAAAAACCGGGGTTCAAATAGTGGGCTAAGGCATCACATTTTCAAAATTAATTAGGTCTTCAAGATAAAGGTGGAATCTTCATTCAAAGTGTGAGCAAAACTCAGTGTACAGCTAATGATTACAATACTTAACCATGATATGGCAAATGCAGGTCTAAATGCAGATGTGAAACAAAGTAGGTAGGCATATTTAGATGCCCCAGACCTTGGATGAATACTGTTTCTTTTGACTTTTTGTAAAAGCCACTTTCATCCCACCTCACTTCTGTCACTCTACTACTATATCTCTTCATAGCTTCCTCCATGCAGCTCTGAGCCAGCAATTCCCTGCCTGTTTGTCCATTCAGACTGCCTGCCCACTGCAGTACTTTGAAGTATTGTTTCTTCTGTGAATCTTACAAGCAGAATAAATTCAGATAGCCATACTACAAGGAGAAGGCAGGAACACCTGTAAGGAGGAATGGTCATTGTTTCTGGAACAGCACTAAATAGAAAATAGCAATGACTAATGCTGCCTTTTGTGAACATAAGGAAGCTTACAGGAATGTCATCTTGAACACTTTCGTCCTCTGACAGTGATGTACCACTAATGAAAGAGTCCCTGTTGTGAGAGAACTTCCTCTTGAGCATGCTGCCAAAGGTCATTCCCCTTCAGCTAACGTGCCTGTGGATCTGCATCCATTGCTGGAGTTCTTAAGTTTCAAATCCACAGAGGGAACTTCTTTGTCTGTTTTAAACTGGTGTCTCAGTTTCATCATTAAAGAAACTTGTTCCTCATTCCCTGCCAGCTGCTGCCATCATTCAGCTAGACCTTTGCCCATGAGAAGCTGTAGAAAAAGGGAAAGGAGCATGGTCAGACATAGACCTGATTGATTTTAAATTGGCACATGCTGTTATCCAGTAACTAAGTGGTCTGTTAAGGGTGATGTTGTGCTCTGTGGGACAGAGAACTATGATGAGAAAGACAAAGTAGCAGAAATTGGAGCAGCAGGAAAATAAATAGGTATTTCTTTCAAGACTCACATATTGGCTTTCACTCACTTAAAATCTTCCCGTGGGTATCACAGTAGTACACACATTCACACATACATATCAATCCTGTGTTTTCTGGTTTCAAGGATTTAGAACAGTTCAAAGCCAAGTTGCATAAACTAATCTTTTCATTTGCCTGCAAACTTTACTTCAAGAGGATACAAAACCCTCCAAAGTGAAATAGTTACTCCCTGTGCATTCCTTAGCCCATGACTGTATTTCTTTAAATATTACAAAAACATGCCTGAAATGAGAAAAAAATGGCTTGAAGATGAAACCAGGTGATTTAATTTGCAGAAAATGTATGTTTGGGTATATTACGGAACAAGCAGAAAGTATAAATAGGACAAAGCCCATGTGAAGTCATGTAATTTCATTTACGGAGAAGAAAATGTTATTCATTGTAATGTGACAGTGTTATGAGTAAAAACTACCTGTTCCTTTGACGTTTTGATTTGTACTGAAAGGTGGTGGTACTATGATGTTTTACTCCTAAAAAAAAGACTCTGTAGTCTGGTTTTATAGAAAAACATATCAGGTGTTCCCTAAAATTCCCCATTCACACTTTGAGGACAGAAGAAACTTTTTGTTTATATATGTAATTAAATTCAGCAGTTAGGTCACAAATTAGAACAAATTAAAAACTGAAATTTAAAAAATTGGAACAAAGTAGAGATCCCTGTGCTGTCTGCTCATTATTTTCCCTGAGTAGTATTACCTATGAATGAATAAAATCTGTTGACTTTTCTACCGAGTTCAAATTATCATAATTCTTTGCATAAACAACTTTCCTAGAAAGCAGGTTGCAATAAAGCTAGCTATTGACATTCATTATATTCAATGTCTGTGAGTAGAAGAGGTACATTTAGAAACAAGAACATGGCTAATTCTGAAGTGGTTAGCTTTGTGTTGTTGCAGAAAACTAATGCAATCAACTGACCTTGAGGATTACCTTGTGTATAGATTACTCTTCATGTAGTTTGCATATAAAAGTATTCTATTGCTTTTAATGATGCAAAGGAAATTGGTTCTGTATGTTGAAAAGTTTTATTAGTGGACAAATATCAGAAGACTAGCTGCATTTTAAAGTCTAATGTGTCTACACATTAGTTTGGGCAGCATCCCTCTGGTACTGCATTTCTAAACAAAACCAGTGCTGGGGAAATAAAGCAGTAGATCAATAGGGAAATAATACACACCTTTAAAAGTCATGTAAGAATACAGGAGAAGATTCTGTACTGTCTGTGATGTTATTCTGTGACACCATAACAAAGCAGTGCTAAGGTCAAATCAGAACCTTGATTGTATATCTCTTTCTTAAGATGTCAGGGTTTCCTTAATATACAAATCATTAATTTCCTAGATTTAAAGATTCCTTTTCCAGTGATTGCAACTTGTATGGAAATGTTCTGATATTACTTCTGGCATTAATTCCTGCTGTTATTCTCAACTCCATTTGGAAACCATTTTGCTTTGCTCTGTGTTTTTGCCTGCAGTATTAGGTTCTGAAACTTAACTATTTAACAGTCAATACTTTAATAACTTCAGTAACGTCTATGTGAGGTGTTCCTTGGGCTTGATCTAAGTATTGTAAATAGTTGAGCTGGGCATATAACCCAGAGTGGAGTTTTTTCTTTTGTTTATTAGTAATTTATATGATAACTCTCTAGTATGGTATAAGGATCTCAGAGGTTTAGTAGTGCTATCAGTATAAAAGGTTGAAAAGCCCAAGATACGCAACACTTCTTTAAACACAAAGTTTTAAGATGTCAGTGTGATAGTATTTTGAGACTACACAGGCATTAATTTTGCTCAGCTGGAAGATCATATGTGGGTGCTTTGTGTACATGACACTGCCCTCTGGAGGGAAGAACAATACCTTAGTTCTGCATTGTATAACTTGGAAGTAATACCTCTCTGCTAAGTAGCAACCAACACCTAAATTAATTTTTTTAACTAAAACTGTGGAAGCTTTTGGGGAAGAAAAATCTTATTTTTGTCTCTGCTGTTGTTACACAACTATGAACAGTTATAATGTGCACAAGTGTGCTCAGAGTTTTACTGAAATGTCTATTTTATGCATATCATGAATTTTAGGGACAATGAAACAAGTGGTATGCAAATGTGTGTCTGCACATACACGCATTTGCATGAGTCTGTAATCCCTAAAAATTCATTTTCCTTGGAACAAACTAAAAATTTCAAACAGATGAAATTTGTATAGATAATGATACCAGCCAGTTTCATTAGTATGTTCTACTTCATCATTAGCAATTCAGAAAAAAAAGATATAAAACAGCAAAGCTGAGAGTTTCACAGATAGCATTTTTTTTATTCTGAGAGCTTAGTTTAAGAAATGATGTAATACATTGTTCAAGGAATACCAATTAACTTTTTAAAGGATCTTCATTGTGCAAAAATAGAAAGAATAAATACAAGGTAATTAGCAGGACCTGCATAACTTGAACACTGGAAGTGTTCATACTACCACATTCTTTAGCGCAAAGGTGGTGGAAAATTGGCCACACATAAAGACCTAAGTAACTTACTGTTCAGGGTTTGTGTGATTTTTGTAATAGGCTGATATATTTTTTCTGCATATGTGTCTCCTTGAAAATGCCAAAAAATTTTATAGATATTCTAAACCCTGTAGATGTTCTTAAGGCTACAAATGGATGGAAAATCCATCTCAGATATGCAAACGGCTGGGTCCATTATTCAAAGTACAGGTTTATGCAGTGTTGCACTTAATTTTAAAAATATTTTGTAAACACATCCTTTACCCACAGATTTATTATTACTATTATTATTATTAAAGGAAATGGTGAACTTTTTTATCACTTCTTAAAATTTGATGAATTTGTTATACTTGCAGAAAAGTAACCTATATATTTAAAAGAAACATTTTCAGTTCTTGTAAGCTTAAAACTAGACCAAGCAGCTTTGTTTGGCTTGTGCCTTTATGAAAGTCATACTGTCCTTCTGCTCAACCTGCTGCTCCACTCTTGTGAGCCAGCGGGGCATTCAAACACGCGAACCATGCACAAGCACACTTCAATAGCAAGAGCTGGACAGCAGCTATCTTGAAGAAGAGGAGACTGGCTTCTGACAGTTCCTGTAACCTATTAACATTTTATTTAGCTTTTATTTCTAGGTAAGTGTTCCCAGGTGAAGCAAGACAAGTATTCTGAAAAATAAACAAGAAGGAATTTCAAGTACTGAGGTGGAAAAAGAAGGCTTTATCTTTCTGACCGTTTTCCCCTTGTTTTGTATTTATCTTGTATCTTTGTTAGAATAAAAGGAGCATAGAGGGAAGTAGCTCTTGAGGAAGTGTAGACATTACCTGTTTTTTTAGAGTTTGTTTAAAGGGCATAGACAGCAGCACTGGGAATGGTTTCAAAGGAAGCAATCAGCTGGGAAAGGGCATGGGGTGAATATTATAGGTCTGTGCCGTTATTTCTGTTCGTCCTGGTTTTACTTACAGGGAAATGAGAAGAAAGAGGTCTCTAAAGCTTGGGTGATCCCAAACAATTTCAGGCATGAGAAGGAGCAATTCAGCCACATAGAGATATGATTTTGGTTGATTTAACCACTTCAACAGGAAAAGCGTACTATAAAAATATAGATTTCTGAAGTATAATAATGCTATGGCATATACCAACGCTATTTTTATTTATGAATCTCATTAATTCTGAAACGTTTTATCATTAGTTTTCTCTTAAGACTCAAAATTTTGCTTTAACAGAATGTTTGCATCCAAACATTATATTATAATGTATTACAGTCCACCTGTGGTGAATCAAGCCAAGACTTATGACAACCACAAATCTCAAGGCTCCCTCTTCTACACCTGGTTGGGAGATAGGATGACTTTTCTGTTGTGTACATGCAAATTAACATGTTATAGCTCCAGGGTTGTGAACATATTTCAGACTTGTCCTGAGAGCACTATGAGATACTGCCTCACCTTTCCCTTCTCATCTATACTGAGGGCTTTTAAATACAACCTTAGCGATGTGCTGAACCCAGACTGGCAGGCTTAGCTGATTTTTTTTTCCCCAAAGGGCAATATGTGTCTTTAACAACGTGATCAGTAAACTTGGGGGACTGTTGGGCGACTGTCTTTTTCAGACATCTGTGGACTCATTTCACTTGTAATTTCACATGTAATTTAAGTTTTACATATTCTATAAAACACGTAGGGTCCAATCCATTTCCCTGCCTTTAAAAGTACTTCAGTGATTTATTTAGGAGTTAAATCCTTCTCTTGGAATTGTAAAGAATCATAAATATAATTCTAATCTGAACAAATTTCCACTTTGTCACCTCATGTGAGCCAGGGGTGAAATTCACAAGAAATATATACAGATAACTAAATTAAAATTCAGTGCAAAACTATTTCTCAATATTACTTTCCTCAAAGTTCTACTGCACATAGATATTTGAGCATGTTTGTATTGAAGAGTTATACCAATCTAACAAAATCTATTCAGGCACTGATCTAGTTAAATTGGTAGAAACCATGTAAGTAGATTTAAGTAATTTTAAATTTATGTACAATTAAATCAATTTCAGCAACAGTTAAATTGTTTAGGTCAGGCAAGTAAATTATCAAATAATACTGATCCATGGGTTAGTACACCAACAGCAGGGGTTTGTATTGGTTTCATTTGATAAATATAAAATCTGTTTAGTAAACTTTAGAAATTCTTAGATAACGTCTGAGCTAGTTTGTTTAAACATTATCCACTAACATGAGAGAGACACAAAACAGGTCTCCAATTTGGCTTGACATTTTCAGTAAAGCTCAAACTTTATTACTGATTGCATTTTGCTTTGCAGTTGGTAGGGTCATACACACCCGTATATAATTACTCTCTCCAATAATTTTAATCCTACTTTGGACAAGTGCAAAGCAGGCCAAGGCATTGGAAAAAACAGGCTGCTAATATGCTGGAAAGCTGAAGATAAAAAAGAAAGTGGTGACCTTGTTCTCTTTGTAACAGTAACAGAATGCTTGACCCTGGTATTTTGGGTTCTCACAGAATAAAAATGTTTTGGGTGCCTTAAGTTTACACTTAAGAAAATTAAAATAATAAAAAATTAATGCAGACATAATAATCTGAAAAAAATAAGGGAAAATTATGAAAACTTATTACGTCTTGAATATGTGAAGTCCTTAAGCTACTATCTGAAATGTATCACATATTTTGTTCTGTTTGGAACTACAAGTAAAGCTTCTGCTTCAAGCATAATTGAAAGTATTTCTCCTTTCAAAACAAAGCCTTATGTTGGTCCATATGAGCCAGCACCACATCTTCCAGAAAAAAAGTCTTATTCTTCAAGCAACTGATGAGGAGGGAAAGGAAATTTACTTCAAACCACCCAAGGGCTTAAAATTACATAGAAGAAGAATGATAGCATGTGACCTTCCATTTTCTATTGAGGAAAGACAATGATTTTGTCAATTGTCCAGACTCTACAGAGAAGTGTTACCATATTGCTGTCAAAACATGTTTTGCAGTCCTGGATGTGCCAAACGTACAAGAAATTCTTAAGCAAGTAAAGCAACAACTGTTCTTCCCCAGTTTTATGGACTGGTTAAAAATGGGAAATCTTCAGTCTCATATTTCCCCACAAACTCTTTTCCTTCATCCCACCATTAGATATGCCATCTGCCAGAGATTTATTTCAGTTTTCATGAAAAAAAAATTCCATTCCTTTGGTAATCTGCCAAATATCTATCAGTTCAGTATACATGAAGTCAAAAGCAAGCATGTGAAACAGTTTTCTTTAGTCAACCCCAAAACTTACAGGAATGAAAGGCACAAAGAAGGCACCAAACCAAAACATACTTATACATTAACCTGGTCAGGTTTCAGACCATATGAATAGAATTGAGTGGCTAACCCCGTTAATTTTGTTGTGGGCAGTGCTCTGAGATACAGGTCAAATTTTAGCCCAAGCCCTCTGTATTAGGAACATTCTTATTTTTGCATTGCTTGGAGGTAGGCAAGCAGAGGAGCCGGGAATAAAGGAGTGAGGCTGAATGAAAAACCTGGTGAAAGGGTGGGAAGGTGTTTTAGTTTTTGTATTTTTTCTCACTATCTAAATCTATTATGATTGGCAATACTTTAATCTTCCTCAATTTGAACTGTTTTGCCTGTGATAGTAATTGGTGAGCAATGTCTCTGGTTTTATCTTGACCCATGAGCTTTACCACTGTATTTTCTCCCCTTGACCTTTTGAGGAATGGGAGTTAGAGAGCAGCTGGGTGGGTTTCTGGCAGCCAGCCAAGGTCAACCCACCACAAACAAAAATTGCAACTTCTGCATTTTTTTCTTGTTTCAGCATAATGGTATTTAAAAATCTGGACTGACAACATTTAAAAATATAATAACAGAATTACTTATAAAAACACAAATAAAGAAAGAAATCCAGCAGAATTTATAATTCCTCTAGCAACTCAGACCACCTCTTAAACCAAAACCCGGGAGGTAAAAATCTGTTTTTTAAAAGAGATCAGAGTGTGAAATGTTTAGTATTAATCATTTAAAGTCTATATTTTTTTATTTCAATAGCTTGCTTCAAAAGATACTGCTGTCTGTCCTGTCCAGAGGCTATACTCTTTTTGTACTTATTTAATGTGTTTAATCTACATTGAGATTAATATTATGCATACATGTCCTTGGGATCTTTCACTGGCTTCCTCCCTGACTCACTTTCTAAGATAGAAGATTATTTTCTCTGGAAAGCTTTAATTTTTGATACTGCAGAACCTTGTCACAGCAACTAATTGGTGTGTTAGTTGAATACAGTGAATTCTACAGGCTAGACTCCTTTTTAAGATATAAGTTGGAAGCGGGAAGAAAAAATTAATCAGGGCTGTATGCTAAACTATTGGTTTCTGGCTTCATACCATGCAGTGATTGTACTATTGCACTGAAATGAATAATGGAGTTTTACAGAAATCCCATTCAAGTCTTTGATGAAGATATGCTTCAATCATCAGAAAATGACAACTTCTGGAATCTTTTACTCCCCTTTTTGTTTAAAATAGCCTCTCATTCAATTTTGTTGTCTGTGACAGTGGCATCTATAACACAGAGTCAAGTCAGAAAAGGCTTTGCAAGAGTTTGAATGCAGGAAGAGTAAAATGTTAGTGTGAACAACTGTTGAAGATGTTGAACGTTAAACTGCAACATCCTGAAAGGCTTTGATACAGGGGGGGATTATCTGCCATGTTGATTTCACCACAAAACTGTGATGAGAGGGAGGTAGAAAAGCAACTGAGGATTGTACACGGGAGTTGAGTTTCATGATTTCTTATGGGGAAAAAAAAAAAAGGGTTGTAACCCTTATGACTAACACAGTATGAGGATGTATTAGATCAGTGATCTAACTTTAATGTTTTGTGGGATGACACCAAAATCCTCTCACTGTTTCTTTCACGGGATGACATGTCTAAGGAGCAGGCAATGATGTAAAAGGTACAGGGGAAGCTGTTAAGGGGAAGCTGTTAAATAATTTTCCTTACTCTTTCAAATTAATACATATTATGTATCAACACATACATTAAAATATTTGAACTACTTAGTATTATAATATAATCCATAAGAGACCTTTAATATACTTTTTACAGGAACGGAATCAACACTTCTAGGTCAGGAGCTAGATCCATTCAGTGTCTTAGATTCTTTCGTGCTTAGTTTCACAATATATAATTTTAAATTGTTTTATAAAAACATGAATCTTAATATCCCACCATTAAAAGCAATTCTAATCTAAGTTGCAGAAAGTAGTACTCTGAGCAGAAAGTAGACTTGTCTAGGCCACTAACTCTGCAGAAAAAAAATCAGACATATTGAAATATAGAGCTTTGACTCTTTTATTAAAGAGGCACCTGATATATCATTTATATATATATGTAAAAAAACCAGCAAGAATTACTCCTTCTGAAACATGGCTGAAAGTGTCATTCTTGCTTTTTTTTTCCCTGTTTTTTGCAGTAGCTTATGCAAGCTGTGAAAGACCTATTCGCCACACAGAGATTTGATTTCTCTGTCACACCTCCAAGATTTTGATAAAAAAAAACAAAAACAAACCCAGCAATAACAACAAAAACCCCAAACCCAAAAAACCCAAAGGATTTATTTTGCACAGAACGAACTTTTGCAATTGCTTTCTCTGTGGGCACTAAGTTAGAGGCCTCAAGTGGAGACAGCTGCTCTGGGGTCCTTCCTCTGTTGAGACAGAAGACCAGTTGTGACATGCTTTTTCTCATCAAAAGGCATGTTGCATTGCAAATGCAGAGAAGGAAAACTTAGAGCAATTAGAGAAGTGGAATAAGGACTTTGACAATGCAAGGTGCCCCTTTATGGAATCAGTTGCTGTTTCATGTTTTCACATGTGAAAAAGGCAGCAGAAAATAGCCATAATTAATAGTACTGAATTAACTGATGTTCAAATGAAAAGATGTTTAAATAAAAAAGTCCTTAAACAAAATATTTAAGGCTATACAGAGAGAGATTAATATCATATAATTTTAAAATTATTTACATTTTGTTATGATCTATTGTTAAGAAAGGATACAATAAACTACATAGACAAGGGATGCTTCAGATAGCTTCCAAAAGTGGTTAGGCTGGAGATACATTATGTTATGTTTTAAGCTACCTTTGTACATCCCATAAAATTCCTAGTCTCCTCTAGGTATTTTACAACAAAAAGGAGTTCAATTACTATTAAAATTCCAAATATCTGTTTGTTTGGCTGAGCTAAATCAGTAGGTTCAGTGAAAAGTGAGAACAACAGATTTCTCTGGATGTGCCTAATCTAAAAGCATTTGGTTCCATATCTTTCCCTTGCTGACAAGAATTAGAGATCTTTAGGTAGTAAAGAAGATTGACCTGTATGGAAAATGTTTTTTTCTAGGCCACATGCTAAACATACATCATTTGAAATAATCTCCTTCCAAGCCATTTACCAACCAAGCATTATTCAAATATATTATTTGGATAATAACTTCAAAAACTGAATAAGTGAGAATAAAATCATAGTCTGCTCATAGAAAATTCACGCACAGAAGTGAATAAAATTAATCAAATAAATTGCTAGCTATGAATTAATTGCTTAGCTCAAGGTCCAAGGAATATTTAAAGTCTGTAACCAGAGTACTGAACAGTGCAGTTGAGAAAAATAAAATTTTCATCAAATAAATACTCAACATCTTTCTCACTCAAAGACGAAAATGTTATATTTCCTGAGTTCTTACAAAGAAATACATTTGGGGAAGCCTAATCATAGATTACGGAGTTCATCCAAACTGTATTCTATTTCAATATTCTGTTCCCTCAAGTTACTATCTAATTTTTTTTAATTAATCATATTTGGGATAGGTGTTTCTTTTCTTCACTGTTAATCTTCCCTGATTTCATTTCTGTCCCCTTATTTTGGACCATATGTAATCAGCGAAAAATAGTACCTGGAGTTGAAATAATTCAAAAAGTTAAAGATTTAATGCACTTGAATTAAATCTTAACATTCCTCTAGCAATATTAGTTTAGCTTGCTAGTCTGATCTTGTAACTTATTATTATTATTCTAGAATAAACTTATTCTTTCTATGGTTTTGCATTTATTATCTTTCTGAGCCAGATTAAATGCAGTTTTGTGAAGAAATATAATTTAAGGGTAGGCAGCTCTAAGAGTTGGGAGGCAAAAGCAAAAAATCTCCTCTGTGACAAGCTAAACAGTGGAAAACACACGTGCTTGTAATGATCCAAACCCATAAATGAACAGCTGATGAAGTGTTCAATCAGGTCAACTTAAACTATTCTCACTTCTGACAAAGAATAAAATGTTATGTGCTTTCATGGTTCTGCCCCAAATTCAGTCTTGACTTCTTTGTTTCTAATCAACACACACACACACAAACACCAAAATAAAGTCCTTTTTGAGATCAATAATTTTTATCTTGTGAAGTTCAAACACAAACCCAACTGACAAACTCATGATATCTCCATGATCTCTGTGCTGGATCACTTCACATCTATCTGTCTCATCTTCCTGCAATTCGAAGGGCTGGGGGCTATATTAAAAGAATGCTCAAGTTGTTCTAAAACCCATCAGTCAGCTACTGTTGGATTGATGAATTTGGTTTCAGTGCTGTAACTGCCCAAGCTGACAGTAGACTAAAGAGCAACTAACTACAGTTCAAAATGAAACACATTGGCAGGAGAAGACAATTAACATCCACTGCTCTGAGTTCAGGAAAGGAAAGGCAAGAGAGAAGGAGGTAGCCCAGATTCTGATGCGTGAAGAGGAAACAATGAATTAAAGTCAATGACGCACAAAGTACTGCCAGGTTTTAGAAGGGAGGTTTAGTTATACAGCAGGTGCAAGCTGAAAATTTAAAATAATATAAAGGAAGATAAAAAAAAAAAAAAAAGATTTATTCTTGTATTGATTCCTACTCAGATCTACTTGCCCAAAGAGGCATGCATACGCATATAATTTTGAACAAACTGAACTTTCAATAAAGAAACTATTTCAGCTCCCCATTTTATTCATTTTTTACCGCATTTCGCAGTGTAGTTACAAACATTTCTAACATATTAAAATGCTATGTGCTTCTTTCCTTACTTCCCAGAGAACAGTGCATCAACTCAAATATGCTCAATCTTAACAATATGCCAATGTGATAGGATATTTTATCTAGTTCTTTTTATTTTTTAATGTATTAAAAGATTTAAGCATGTGATTTCAAGAGACATAAACGAAGCAATATTCCAGCCTCACTGAATTTGTATTTGAGAGGATCTGGTCTGTCTTTCCCACATTTTGCTTTTTTGCTTTTTTTTTTTTCTGCAGACCTTCTTGGAAATACTTGGTATCTGCAAATCACAAAACCTTATTTCAGCTCACTTGTCGATGCTGTGTACATTGATTCAGAAATTTCTATAACAGGAAGAGTTATTCCTGCACTCAAGTTCAGTCATCATTTGGTTCACAGAGAATACTTTGATGTTATTTTTACAGTCAAAGCCAAGAAGCAAAAACTGTTCCTAATGCCAGCTGGTCCTCACAAGCTCTTATATATGAAGGAGTGCTTCCTCCAACTTAGCATGAAGAATAGAATGTGAGAAAATTTATCTTCATCATGCAGTAGCAGAATGGGCATTTTCCTGGTTTATTCCCCCAGAGAATGAGGCTAACTTACATTTTCATATCGTGAAAATATTTAGCTGTATGTCATAGGGCTGCCCTGGGCTTGCAAACAGATCTTCTAAGGTCTTCTTGTGTGATGAGGAGATTCCCTTATCATATCCTACAGGGAGAAGATTTGTGAGGCTGGGAAAATTGCTGAACTTTTCTCATGCCTGGAAAAAAAAAACCCAAAAAACCCCAAAAAAACCTACAAACCACCAAAAACCCAAAAAAACCAACAAAGAACCCAAACAAACCAAAAGACCACCACGCCCTTTCATTCATAAATAAAGAGAGAAAAATAATGTAACTTAATCAAGAAACAGCTGGTAAGAGATTGTTATTTTGGATCATAAGAACAGGTAGTACATAAAGAGAGTCTTTTAAGTGTAGTTCTTATTAAAATTCATTTTTTTCATATCCTTATATTTGAACATATTTCTGCTGCATGGAATAGTGTAACATTATTAAAATAATAATTTCAAAATGCTTTACAATGTAACAAATTATCTTTTATTCCTTCCTCTCAGCATCATTTACTAGATCATAATTTCTAATAAAAAGTAAATGCTAATAACTTTCATATAGCTCTCTGTGGAATCACAGAATCTAAGATTCACAAGATTCTCTGAATCTACAACATAGTGTTTTATCTGTGTGGTCAAGCTCGTGGTCTTTTCTGTCACTGTAATTATTTAGGTCTCAAACTGTGTGTTACAAAGGATATCAATGCCTTTCACCAAGATCCTTTATACTTGGAGTGTAAAGCTATTTCTCATAATTAGGCAAAATTCTCACATTTATCAAATAATTTACCAAGCATATCAGTTCTATGTGAGATCATTTGTATTTTCCCATTACTCTGTTTCTTTTGCAAGCCAGAAATCCCTCTTCTTATGGCAAGGGAAAAAAAAAACCCCAAACAAATAACACCCCCCACCCCCAAAACCCCTACATATTTGTAGTACTTCCCTGAATACTGGAACTAATATACTATGGTTTCTTACAGATCCTCACCCACACACAGTTTTCCTATGTTCTCCAAGAGGTCCCATGTTATTTTTTCTCCCTATAATACCTTATGTCCCCCTGTCTACCTATGGGGTGTTTAATTGTTTTTTGACTTGACTGTTTGGCCAGCACTTCATTCTGATTGACCAACAGGTAAACCAGAAAAGAGAGTCACTGCATCCTTTCCCACTATGATGACACTAATTTGGGGTTGTCTTTACTCTGCTGCCTATATTTACAATGCTTTTCAGCATTTTGAGATCACTATTACTCTGTCAGATTTGTCTGTGATTGCTCAAAGAGTTCAATAATTATTGGGAAAGGAACAGAAGATTGCCACAGAGAGAATATATACACTTCAGATCTATTTTTCATACCTAGAAAGTAATTTACCTACTCATGTTGAGAAAAAACCCAATCCAAAACATGATACACCTAACATATGATACTTTTTTTAAATTAAAAATTGTTTTTCATAATCACTTATTGGAAAATAAACTGCTTTTTACAGGCATCTGAGAGCTATTAAGTGCTAGCTAAGAGTTATCACTCAGTAATATTACATGAAAGAAGCAGACACATAGACTCATTCAGGTTGGAAGGGACATCAGGAAATCTCTAGTCCAACCTTTTACTCAGAGCTCTGAAGTCAGACCAGGTGACCCAGGGCTGTGTTCAGTCTGGTCCAGAAAACCTCCAGGATGGAGAGAGACTGCATAACCTCCCTAGACAGCCTGAGACTGCATAACCTCCCTAGACAGCCTGATTGTCATCTTGGTGAATTTTTTGCAGTAGGTTTCCCCACCTTGCCCCTGGGATAGCTCTTCTTCAGGCTGAACAAACTCAGATCACTTTGTCTCTTTTCACAGGAAAAATGTTCCAGTTCCTGACCATGACAAAAGTCTTCTGCTGAGTTTGTTCCAGTTTGTCAACATATGTCTTGTGTTTCAGATCCAATCTGAAAAGTGTTGAATAGAAGGAACTAATCACTTGTTCTGATCTTCCAGCTATGCTTTGATCATAACGTTACTACAGGAAAAAAATCATGTAGGTATCAAGAGGCTTTGATTTCCCCAGGCGTCAGTGAAGTTGAAAGGAAAGGGCATAGCAACCTGACAGCCTGCCTGTGGGCCCACTGAGTGGGTTTTTACTTTTCTTCAAGGCCCTGTAGACACAGATTTCATTGTGCTCTCTGTCATTGTGGCTTTCATCTCCATAGAAACACAGAAATGTTAGTCCAGATACAAAAGGGAGTCTGAGTGCCTCAAACAGAAATGGGTAGAGTTTAGCAGTCAAAGACAGTATTTGACATTATTCTAATTTACTAGACACTTCCCTTCTTTTGATCCAGATGTTTCCTATGCACCTTTAATTACATCCATAGTAACACTCAGTAAAACATACTCTGTTCTCTGAATACGTGTTAGAGTGCCATGTGGGGGTAGATCTGCTCTGTATCCATACAGTGACTCTACAGATCTACGATGTAATTATTACGTTGCATGTTTTGTGTTTGAAGTACTGTGAGGTCTGAGTTAACATTTGCATAGCAGGTGGCCATAAAGTGCATGCCCCAGGGAGTGTCATGATGAATATTAATGATGCAATACCTACCTGGATAGTCTTGGAGAATTGCATAATATGATCAGGAAAAAACCCTGTGGTTCAATCTTATCCATAATACTTACTAGAAAATGTCTCTGGTGTGAGTTGCTATCCAAAATGTTTCTGGAGTTGTATCGTCTTGTTAGCATGAGACTAAACCTTGCCAGGGAGTATGCACGCAGTCTTGGACTTCCCAGCTCTACCCCAACAGTAGTGTGGATGTTGCTTAAAGCTCTCATTACGCCTAGGGATTACCCTTCTCTGAGTGGCCGAGTACACAGATTCAGGTTTCACACAGTGACACTGGACTTTGTAATGGTCAGTCCTGTAAACCTCAAAATTAGACAGTAGCTGTAGGACTGACCATTACCTGAATTCCCTGTGCTTTATACGAGAGAAGCAGGCTTCTATACTGACTTTCAGTTAGCTATGTACCAGGGTGCCAAAACTCAGGCATTCCAACAAAAGCCTGAGAAAACGTATCTGAGACTTTGACTTTTGCAATCATTTACACTAAAGTTTAGGTCTGCAGTTTAAAGACAATTCCTGCAGGTTTTGGAAGTGTTTGCCATACTGCAAGCTTTTCACTGTGTAGTCAGGAATGTGAAATTTCTAGGGTTTTTTGAGAGAACACAAAGTAAAGTGCAAGGTTAGCAAGACTAGCTGTTTTGCAAAAGTCCCATTTCCATTTCTCAGCTGCTTTAACTTTACTTTTAACAGAATACTGGGACAAGACAGACAACCCCCGTGTGCTGCTTTCCCAGCTGTGTATAACAGAACAGGAATACACCTGAAACGTAAGTGTTCAGTTCCTTACTGTCTTGTATTCTTCAATCATGTGGAAAATAGTAGTATGGTACAGCAGTACTGGACTATGAGGAATTCAATACTAAATCTTTTTTCCATCAATTTACAATGGGCTTTTTCGGTTTTGCCTCTCTCCTTGCCCCTCCCCCCCCCCCCCTACTAAAAATAGCTTAGTGTATACTTTATAACTGTTTTATAAAAAGGATATTGATTCACCTTTCAGAGTTGCACAGTTAAATGCTTCATGTGTTCTTTTTTCTATACAAGTAGATAATGTCGCTATGGCATTCTCTATATTTAGAACTGATAATATTATATATAATCAGTATCTTTGTTGTTTTACATACAACAGTCTCAAAATTAATCTGCAGTTGAGTATTTTGTTTCTCTTATAAAGTGCTTTTGGAGAAGGCATTTCACACATCTTTTAAAATTTGCTGAAAAGACTTGCAAAATAAAGCCAATCATTTTTCTGTTAAATTTATCATACATACCGTTGCAAAAATTCTCAAATATTAGCTGAAGAGACATTAATCCATTTCATGTACACAATATGTGTTTCTACGTCTGTAACATGTCTACTTCATTGCACACAACAAAACAGCTTCAAGAAAAATAGCTCTAATTTTTCAGTCACATAAAATATGTAAAACTTAACAAGGAAACATTACTTTAAATAGCTTCTAAGTGTTGATGACTGAAAACAGTCTTACATTTGGGAACTTTTGAGTAAATACTATAAAGTAATTTTTTATTTTTTGTTTTTAATATGCTGTAGTCCAACTTTAAATGTAGTCATACTTTTATAGTTGCTGGCTTTTTAATTCTTTGAATACTTTAGTAAGAGTAAACAACATGAACTCTAAAAGTGCTGCACAGAGTGTGAAAAGGAATTGCTTTTAGGTGAAAACTGGCTTGTTGCCAGTGAGTTCTTAATCAGTTCAAGTTTGAGTTAAAAAAAAAAAAAAAGAGGAAACAACGAAGTTCTGTAAGACGTGTGAACTTTCTAAAATCAAACTCATTTTTAACAGTTACATAATAAACAAAAAATAGACTAAATGAAATTAGGATTATTTTTCCAAAGAATGCTCAAGTACTGCTTTTTTTGTGAAAAAAGTTTTGAGACAATGGTTTAATGCAACAGTGGCTGTGTACTTATGAAGAGATGCTAGAAAGAACTACCATTTCATATTACATCAATGCATTGTGTATGAAAAAAGGACATAATCTGAAAAAAATTAGTATAAAAAGTTACTAGCTTTTAAATTATGCAAATTAAGGTCGCTTTTTCAAATAATATTCTTCCCCCCTTTTTTTTTTCAAATAAATTATATATATAATCCAGATCCATCTAAAGGAGGACTGATACAAAAATAAAAAATGAGATAAGTCACTTTTACTTTATTATCATGTCATATGACTTTTCTTAATAAGACATGATTTATTTAAAGAATATAGAAAGCATCTTAAAATTGTTTTATGTTTCCAGTTAAAATGTTTCTTGTTCTCTCATTAAGTGCCTGCAATTGTGTGAAGAACATAATTTCTCTATAAATCAAAAAAACACACAGAAATTCTCAAATCTAAGTGAAATCTTACCTCTTCTACAGCCACATATGCGTACACCACCACCTTAAGAAAAAATATTCTCAAATAATGAGGAATTTCTAAAATCAAATGATTTTTTTTAAATTCAGGCTTGGCTTTGATCAAAGCAAGATTTGGATCTCAATTCTATGTAATTTTATTAAACTTTGGAAAGGTGTTTAAATCATGAAAGTCAGATTTTTAGATTCCTGTTAGTTAAAAAGAATAAATTCAAGAGAGTTGACATAAAAATCTGAAAGGGACCAGTATTACAAAATCTTGAATTACAACAGCAAAATCTGAAGTATTCTCTGCTTTCTCTTCTTGTCTCAGTAAAAACTGGTTTCTGATAGACAAAAGGTATTTTGGAGGGGGGAAAGAGTATGGCAAACAAAGAGAAGCAAAATATATAAAATGTAGTAGATGAGAGGAGAAAGCCAATGACGTAAGGTTTGTTTGGTTCTGTTTGGGTTTTTTTTAAATCTGCTTGCTTATTAGTCTGACAAAAATCTTAATGTATCACTCACAGAAGTTCATGACCAATTGAATCAACACCAATCTGGAAAAGTAAGGCTGTTGTCTTTCAGATTCCTCAGATAGTTACTGCTTTGACTCAAAATCTAGCAATTCCTTGCCAGATTTTCAGCAAGATGTTTTCACTATTCCAGTCAAAAGAATAATGTTTTGAACATTGCCCCAGGTGTATCCAAGACTCAGACCCAATAGATTTTCGAAGTTCTTTCAAAGATTTCTTTCTCACAGTCAATGCAAACCTGAATCTTGTAGCTTCTGTCCCCAGTTTAGTCTATATACCATTATTATTTCCTCTTCACCAGTTTGCTTTGCCTTTCTGCTCTTTCAGATGTTAAACTGTCTTCTCATATCATTAGAAAACAAACAAAATGCTACTGCAGCTTAAGCAGAATTTAAGTAATCTTGACCATGAAGTTAGTTCATTACACCTTAGAGCACAGTTAGCTGGATGAATGGTGGAGGAATGACGTGATTTCCAAAGCGCTCTGTGTGGGCCTATTTCTTTACCTGACCCATATACAATCCTGATTGACCTCAGGGGAAAGAGGGTCAAATTAACACTAGAATTTCACATCTCTTTGATATCTCTATCCTATACACCTTAAGACAACAGGAATTTGCTATTGTTTCTGAGAGAACTGATGCAAGGACCTCAATGAAAATTGTCTTTGTTCTACAACATTACCACTGAGATGATAGAGTGAAACCAAATTCCAATCCGCAGAGCATTTTTACACGGTCTGCTTTCTAAAGAGGGTTAAAACACTAGGAGATTCTTAACTGTACATGATTCTAACAAGACTGCACTGATAGGTCAGTTCTCATTTAAATCTGTACTTAATCATAAATGTCTTAGCCTGCAAATAACACTATATTTAACACAGCATTTACCAAAGGAGCAATTGATATCTTCTAATCCTGTTGTTCTACTTATCTTAGTTTTCTTGTGGAGACATCAGCATAAATAATGAGATTATTATCTTATATTGGTCATGATTAATTGAAGACCAAATATTATAGATTAACCAACACCTCATTTATTTTGTAGTATTGCTTCAAATTATGAAAGCAAATGCTCCATTTATTATCTATGTCTTGGGAATAAAACTTCCAAGGAAAGGCAGATACACACATACACACATCCAGACTCGAATCATGCTGAAATTATATTGCCGATTTAATTTACAATTATTGTAAACACAGTGGCATATTTCGAGTATCTCAGTAAAATTAAAAATAAATAAGTAACCATAAGGCACTAATGTTCCTATTCCAAACCAAGTCCAAGAAAAATATCTCATATTTTCTACTGAAAATATATGACTTGGTTTGTTCCTCTAAATGTCTACTTGCTTAAAAAGTTTTATCTGGTCTGCATTTTCTAAGAGAAAGGAATGTCATTCACAAAACATGTTTGTAGAAACCTTTCAAAATCTCTGTGTCCTCCTAGGTTTCTTGTTTGTTGGTTTTTTTTCAATATGACAACAATAATGTAACAGAACCATGAACAAAAATACAATTTAGAAACCCACTATTGCCACTATTCCCTTGTTTCCTTGACTTAGAAGATGCTCCTTTCCTTGGTTCTTTCTCACAACAAATTTTCTTCCCTTTATTAGCAATTCATCTTAATTGCCAGTTTAACCAATCGCTTTACCTGTACATATTCTTTCTAGTTAGCCACAAGTTTGAACACAATAGCTTTCCAAAAAAGCTCTTCGATAATTTGTCTTCCATGGTCCTAAGCATACAGTGATACTTTTAACAGCTGATCGTCACAAACTTTTGCAATTCCTGTTACAGCTTCTTCTCTACACATAATTCTACAATATTGGTACCAGACGTAAAGTAAAATAAATCTTCTGCAAGGATAGTTGGTCGCCTTTTGTCCTTCTTGAATCTGCCCCTATCTTACTAAACTTTACTATTTGCATAGCTTAAGTTCCTTTTTTTGTCATTAATTGCTTAGAGCTAAAAGATAAAAACCATTCCCATATTGTATCCTTTTAAAATTTCTTTCCTTATCCAATTGTTAGAATTAATAGGCCCAAGTAGTTGCAACATATACGTTGTTGATGTTTGTGGTTATTGATTCCTGCATAAAGCTTATTCAGCATTTTCCTATGGTTTCAGTACTATACACTTGTCGTTTGACACTTCCCAGCATTGCAATATCACAAGCACTCCCAATGATTTAAAGAGGCATTCTAACCTGCTGTCTGGAAGTTATCTTAGGATATACTAACATATGTATTTAAAATCTATTCAAAACTGAAAGCTTAATGATAATTCAACCCCCTTTGGTAGCTGGTAGATCAAAAATATTTGCTTCATCCTTGGGCCAGCTAAATTTTCTTAATTGGCCACAAAAATAAATTAAGAGAAACAAAGAATTCCATCTGGCAATTGCTCCTTCTGGTTTTATTTCATGTGTTACTCAAGCACATGAAGAACCACCTGCAAGGGGTTTTGGTTATGTGAAAACTCTTTTATGTCTATATGTCAATGTAGTGAGTAGGAAATTAATAATTGCCAAGGAGCAAGGAGCAGAGGAAATTTTGTGTAGGGTGTGATTACAAGTATAAAAAATGAAAGGCTGATCCTGGCTAGGGTATGGTTTTAGTTTTATTGAGTTGGGTGGTTATGCAGATAATTTTCTTTGTGACAGAAAGATATCTGATTATCTAAGGAACAGAGCAAGTAGTGTGCTTGATCTTCCTGCTATTGGAATGTTTGTTTGAGGTAGATGAGTGTATCTGAAAGGAAGGAAGCTGTATTATTTATTCAGAATGCTGAATGCCTAGTGACTTAATGTCAGAAATTGGTAAATTATAGTCTTGAAACCAGGGTAATTTAAATTATAACTCTTCCTCAGGATACACATTTTGGCATACGTAATTCACAATGTATCCCACAAACAATCTTTATATATCTTGATTTAAAGTAGCACAAGAGCTCCCTTATTGAGTAATTATAAAGCAAAGACGTAGAAAAGCTGTAAAACACAGACAGCCATCTTCCCTGTGCAGGCTGAGCAAATGTGGCTGCAAAACTGGATGTAAAGAGGGCAGGGAAGCTGAAATCATCGTTGTTCTCCAGATATTACAATGGAAGGGATGGACTCGGAAATGGAAAGCATATTGGGCAACAGAATAAAATTTTAAAATTTGCATAGGTACATAAGGTACAAATCTAAGAATGTGTAAATTCATTGTTAGCTCTGTTCCTTTTGTTCTTCTTACAACTTGTAAAAAATATAAGTAGTACGTGTGGATAAGTTGACAGTGAGGCTCAAAGGATTGTGATCAACACGAAGTGCAGCTGGAGGCCAGTCATTCACGGAGCACCCCAGGGGTTGAGAGCAGAGCCAATACTGTTTAACGTCTTCATTAATAAGCAGGATGTACACCCTCACCAAGTTCACAGATGATACACGATGGGGAGTAGGGAGTGTGGCTGATTCATTAGAAGAACTTGCTGCCATTCAGAGGGACCTGGACAAGTTGGATAATTGGACAGAGAGGAATCTGATGAACCTCAACAAAGGGAAATGCCCAGTCCTTCACCTAGGGAGAAATAACCCCAGGCACCTGTGCAGGATAGGGGGCTGACCAACTGGAAAGCAGCTTGGCAGAGAAGAACCTCCGGGTCCTGGTGGAAACCTAGTTGAACAGGAGCCAACAACGTGACCTTGTGGCAAAGAAGGCTATCAGCCTTCTGGGATGCAACAGGCAGAGTGTTGCTGGCAGGTGAAGTGAAATGATCCTTCCACTCTGCTCATCACTGTTGAGATACATCTGGGGTACTGTGCTGGGCTCCTCACTACATGGGAAGACATGGACGCGCTGAAGCAAGTTCAGCCAAGGGCCACAAGGGTGGTGATGGGACTGGAGCAGCTGCCATACAAGGAGAGGCTGAGTGAGTTGGAGCTGTTCAGACTGGAGAACAAAAGGTTAAAAGGGTCTTGACAATGTGTATAAATGCTTGGTGAGAGCCACAAGTGAGATGGGGCCAGCCTCTTCTCAGTGGTGCACTATGATAGGAAAAGAGGCAATGGGCACAAACTGAAATACAGGAAATCCCATCTGAACACACAAACCCACTTTTTAACTGTGAGGTACTGTGGGTTTTTTTACTGTGAGGCTTTTTAAACACTAGAACAGATTGTCAGGAGGGGTTGTGGAGTCTCCTTTCTTGAAGATACTCAAAGCCTGACTGGACAATGTGCTGTGCCACATGCTCTGGTGGGTGGTGACTTCAGCCTGGGGGTACAATAGGATAGTCTTTAGAAGTCCCTGCCAGCTTCAAATATTGTGATGTTGTGTGATTCTGTCATTTGAATACTTATGCATGTATTCCTTGGAAATAGTGTGGAATGGCATTGTTATTTAGGGACACCGACTTTAGTGGAAGGTTTTTTTATATTACTGAGTTTCTTCATAGTTTGTGAGGAACCTTTGACTAGCAACCTGAAGCAACTTTAGTCATATAAAAACTGCAATATTTTTAGACCTTATATATTTTCATTCTCTATTCAAAGTCTGATTGTTCTAATAGATTTTCTTTCCCTCTAGATTTATGAAAGGCCATCTGTGGAGGAGCAATAATCTACTCCTTTAATTCTGTAAATCAAATTAGTCTGCTTTGTTCTGCATAGCAATGTTATTGAGACACTGTATAATTGAAAAATGTTTGGTGTTTCAGTTAACCCTGGCCTTGCAGAAAGCACTCTTGAAACAGTGATTTATTTGCAAGAATCATGCAGTCACTAGACTAGGCAAACACCCTGCATCTGGGTATCAAGGTAAATAACATGACATGATATATTTAGTAAATTATAATATAAACCAGGAGAAATATAAATACGAGGGGGATAATGCATTCTTTTGCTATGAAATTATGGAACATGTAGGGTCACTGAAGAGAGAATCTGAGAGAAGGCAGGGAGATTTTTCTCGTTCTCCCCTATGAATAAGTCAATGTGCTGCAAGATCAAATATTTCTTCTGTGATAAGTACTAGACATTCATTGCCTATGTACATCTGTATTGTTCCTATCGTTAATTCATACAATATATATTTTAGAAAACTTAAGACTGAAGTGCCGTTTAGGTGAAGAATTTGCCAGTGAGACATAAGCACTTGATAGAACTGTGTACCATAACAATAAAACAGTAGTCTGGCATGTGCAGAAGGCTCCAATGAATCCATGCCCCAAGTGCTTGAAAGCCAAATGTCTTTAAAAATGCTAATTTTGTGCAAACATCCCAATTATTCAAAACAGTTAAATGCCTACTTTACTTCAACCATGTCCTTATCAGGAATGGATTTATGCTTTTTTGCATCTGATCAGAAGTTTTGTAATGCCTCTTACATATTATTTTTTTTTTTTTTTTAATAAAAAACATCTTGGAGACTGCTACTTTCAGTACCTCTTTCCACCAGGAAAAACAGCTTCCAGCAGCAAGGCAGTACGAAATATTAAGAAAACAATCATAGCTCCCATACCAGTTATTGTTTTTTTACTTCCATTTTAATGCTTACCTTCTCTATCTAGATGCTTTTTTCTTATCTTTAGCTGCCTGTTCAGCAGCTGTTGGTAGCCTAACTGTCACTTCCTATTCACTTTTTGATGAGAAACTTGATTTTGAATATTCACCAATTCCATCTGAATGTTTACATAATAGCTTGCTACTAATTAAATTCTCCTCTCTTGGACTCTGCACTCTGAGAGTCTCTCCTTTTCAATTTCCCCTTGGTTGTCTCTTCTGTCATTCCCTGCCTTGGCTGTATGCCTGGAATATATTTTCTGCTCAGATAGAACCTATCTCCAAACTCCCTAAAACACTGTGAGACAGGATGTGAGTCCTCCACTTTTTTCCCCAATTAAAATCATCAGGATGGAATGGGCCCAAACATACTCATAGCTTCACAGCCCACCCATTGGCTTTGCAGCTTTATCCTCTTCTGTTCCTCTCTATCTCTATAAAAATCTCTTCAACAGTGGTCTTAAGTTTATAAATAAGCATGCTGAACTATGTTTTAACTGTTTTTAATCCGATACAGATTTTACTCAATTTGCAAACTCTGGTGAGGAATGCGCTTTATAGCACAATGCAGAAGCATTCAGGCAGTTTGAAAGATGTGAATAAGAATTAACAAACTTGATTATGACACTTGTGAGGATGGAGAAGAGTAAATTATCTTTTGTTCCATTCTTACTGAAACTTCCAAACTTTTTGTTATTTTCTATAAATTGTAACTTTTATTACTGATCACCTTAATTAATTAAAAGACCATTCCCTTAGTTGTCCCATGAGCTCGCTGATGTTCTCATTTGGCTGTCAGGAGAATAACTGGATTTGTCAACCCCAAAAAGGAAAAGAAGTAAGTCCTGCAAGCTCTCAGGAAACCATCACAACAGTGGTTCACTATTACCACAGTGCTGTTCTCGCTGCTGCTGTTCCTGTGGCTTTCCTTCAGAAGCTATGCTTTGCAGATGGCTTTTTAGGGGGAACTGTCTCTTATGATAGCAGATTGGGCCTAAATCTCTTCTAGGGCTGAAAAGAAGAGTACACGTAACAATTAGAGTGCCATAGCACACAATCTCCTCGTTAACTTTGGATGATAAAATTATTTTTACATGTACCATACGCTTTTGAATACATTTTCAGGCTTTTAATATTTAAAGAGCACTTCCACTGTGACACATTAATATACTTTGAATTAGAAATTCATACAAATTTCATTAACTCTTGTCTTGTCAAAAATTTATCAACAATTATCTATTCTTTGCTGCATGAGAAAAACTTACACACCAACTTTTACACTCTAATGTTGTACTTTTAAACAAACATGTAAATTGTCCCTTAAATGCCCATGGACTCACAGTAAAGACCTAAGTGGAATAGATTAGTGTAATCATCATTTAATTAATCTTGAGTCAGAAAAGTATTTAAGCACTGAAACTGTTCTCAGTGAATAGGAATAAAATATTACAGCCTTAATTCCTTCTTCTTTTTCTTTTTTTTTTTTTTTTTTTTTTTTTCCCCCCTGTGCTGGAGTATATTTAACATTCGTCTTATGCAAGCATTTCTAAACCCTATGTTGTAGCTTTGCTCTTATTCAAATCACACTGAACCTATCTGAAGTGGTACAAGAAATATGTACCTTACATATCAGTACTTCTCATGAAAAAAAGAATGGGAAGTGAATTTCAGAAGTAGAGCTACTTCTGCTAGTTCTGTGATAGATATTAAGAGCAACTGTTGTCTCCTTAACCTTGGTGGAAAGAGAAGATAATATTACAGGTAACCATTAATAGTAGGACTATTGGAGTTACAAACATTCTGCAGTGCTCTTTCTGAGACAAAACTGGCAGCTTGGAGTACTTGGCTGGCAAGGAAAACAAGTGAGAGGTACTGGTGTAAAGGAGGCATTTTCTCTTCCTCTGAGCTTAAAATATCAATGGCGAGGTCTTAGGTGCCAAGTCTGTGACCATATCCTTCCCTGGTTTTACTGTCTGTGCTTCAGCTTTGCTGATGCGGAAGACAAACATGAGCCATCATTTTGCCAGAAAGACTTGAGTGTTCTGTGAGAAATCGAGGAGAAAAAATGCACTTAATATTTACTGTGAAGATAGTTGTATTCTTCTTTAAAGTGGCTACCTAACATTATTGTATCATCTTGCACACCTCCTAAGGCACCAGTCTATTTGAACCGGTGAATTTTCTCAGTCCTGGTGTGAGGCTCTTCCATACACAGTGCAAAAGAAAGTAGTTCTGAAAAGTGGCAATTTTTACAAACGTCATAACACTGCAAACATAACAGCATACCATTCAGCTCACATTACATTGTGAAATATAAGAAGTTCATCTTATACTCATCAGTATAGAAAAAAATATGGACTCATATTTGGCTAGAGCATATGACTTCAATGGAGAGCTGTTGGTCTTTTTGAATGGTATGTAGAAAAGTCCATGCATCGGTTTCTTGCAATGTACAATTTTCTCACCCTTTCCCTTTAGGAAGGGCTGGCCAGGGAGCTGAGGAGATTCTCATTCTCTATACAAAGCAACAGATTAAGTGAATGGTGCTGGTTTTTAGAGTGAACAACAAGCAGCTGAGAGCTTGTGGGTAAGTATCAGAGGATATACCAGCATGGGGTGTGTGACATTGTGTACACTTGTGCTACAGAGTGCCTAACCAAGAAGGGACAGTACTGTCATCTATAGGAAGCCTCACTATTACAGTCACGGTTCTCATGGAGGGCTTTATATCCTGATATATGCTGGAAGGACAATGCTGGGAAGCACAAGTAATGTAAATTTCTGGAGAGCATCAAGGAATATTTCTTAACACAAGTAAGTGATCTGTGAGCTGGCAGGGGAAGGCTATTGGACATGCTATTTATGATTAAAGAAGGACTGATTCTTTCTTATTAAGACTATTAAAGTCCACAGCACATTTGACAGCAGCGACCAATGCTTCCAAATAGGGGAGTTTAAGATCCTAAGAGAAGTGAGTGAGATGAATAGTAGCATCACAAACATAGACATCGGGAGAGCAGATTTCAGCTTATTGAGAGTTATGCTTGGCAGCACCTCACTGGAAACTCCTCTGAAGAGCAAAGGGGCTCGGGAGAGCTGTTTGATATTCAGGAAAGGCTCCTCAAAGCACAAGTATCATCCATTTTGATGTGGAGAAAGTCAAGCTTCCATGGCAGAAGGCCAGTCCTGATGAATGGGGAATTCATGATTGAACTAAAGTTTGAGAAACAAAGTAGGCAGAAGGAGGAAGCAGGGCTGTGCTTCCTGGGAAGAATCTGCACATGCAGGAAAGGAGTTAAGAAAGGCAACGCTCACCTGAAGCTGAAACTAGGGAGAGATAGGAAAGCTAAAAAAGGGCTTCTAAAAGTACCCTGTCAGCAAAAAAATGCCTAAGGAAAATGTGATGCATTGAACCTCGTGACAGAGCACATGGAAAATGGTCTTTGCCTCCATTTTTAATAATTGAAGCCTGGCCCCAGGTATCTCAGGACTATAAGTGAACTGTCAGAGTCAGCGTGAGGAATGCACCGCCCACACTAGAAGAAGGCAGACTTAGGGAGCACTTAACCAAACTGGTCACATTAAACAGCCATGGGACCAGAAGGGGTGCATCTGCAGATGTTGAGGAAACTGGCTGATATAATTATGAGACTGTTCTTCATCATCTTCAAAAAGCCATGTCAATCAGGAGAAGTTCATGATGACTGGAAAAAGGCAAATATCACATTCGTATTCCAGAAAGGCAAGAAGGAGTATCTGGGAAACCATAGGGTTCACTCCCTAGGAAGACTGGAGTAAATCCTCCTGGAATTAAGTTTGTGAATGACACCAGGCTAAGGAAATGGCAGAGAGGGTCAATAGACTGGAAAGCAGGGCTACTATTCAAAGGCATCTTGACAGATGGAGAAATGAGTGGACAAAATCCCCATGTTCAACATGATAAATGCTGAGTCCTGCATCTGGGATGGAATAACCTCATGTAATGGTATTGTCTGGTGACTACCTGTCTGAGGAAGAACTTTCCAGAAAAGCATCTGTTGGACAAGAATTCAAATATGAGTCATCAGTATGCTCCTATAGTGAAGATGACTGACCACACAGTGGGCTGTATTAACATGAATGTGACTGAAGGATGTGAGTATTTCCTTCTGTTGAACACTTTTGAGATCATATCTAGAGTACCGTGTCTAGTTTTGGTTGCTCAGTACAAGAAAGTTATTGACATACTGCTGTGAATTCAATATAAAGCTACTAAGAAGATTAGGATGATGGGGCACAATGTACAAGGGCTGTGGGAACTGAATTTGTTCAGTCTTAAGAAAAGAATGTGAAGAGGGGATCTTATTGCTAACTACAGCTATCTTCTGTAAGGATATGAAGAAGACCAGGCCAGACTCTTCCTGGAGGTGCAAAAGGGTCCAGCAGACACAAGTTGCAGCAATGAAAGTTCCAGTTTGATATTAGGAACAGGTCTGAACAACGACAGTAGTCAAACACTGGAACTGGTTACCCAGACGGGCTGTAACCTGGAGCGTGTCTGGGTTAAAAATCATAAAAGTATCCTCAAAGATGTTCCTTAGAGAGTCTCTGCAGTAAACATTAAGAGGATTCAGAGGGAAAAGTTTACAGCATCTTTCTCTCTCCAAAAGGATATTATGTAGCTTATGTGAGATTTTTAGCGTTCAGCCTCAAGGATACATAGTACAGGTCTTATCTATTAATTACACTTTAAGAATTTCTCTAGTCTTCAAGCACTTTAATAGGAGTAACATTCAACCAAAATAGTATTTCTATAGCTAACATCACAGTACAGCAGGTCAGCTGTTATCAAAGGTAGACAGCTATGAAATAGCTACTGGGTGAGCTACTAACTTATCAGAAAAGGTGGATTAATTATGGAAACCATTGTGAGTGTAACAAAAGTTTGTTGTCTGTAATTCTGCATTACAGATTTGCTTTTAACAAATAGCAGGTTACTTCACTGTTCTGAATCATAAATGTATTTTACCACATATTTCTCAGAAAATTTAAGTCTGGTCCATAGGAAACAGTACATAGATGCTGCAGGGCAGTCCTAGGTCTAGGATAATTGCTACCCACATTTCTAGTTGTAGTGTTATCACAGGCCAATTTTGGAGTGTTTCACATGGTGTTTTTGGAGGGAAACTCAAATGCATCCAATGCTTCTTGTGTATATTTACTATCCATCATCTGTTTTCAGATATCATAGCTACATTCATTAAGGTGATACCGGTTAGAAAAAGTGAGTGAGAGCCTTATTTGCAAGTGCTGTGATATTCTTACTGTAAGACATTTGGTCACCTCATCAGCACATTTGTGAAGGCTGCTGACGTATTAGGGATCCCAGAGATACCTACAAGATTCAGAGTCCTTTGAGGACTTCCGTAATAGGCATGTGTTAGATCCTCCGTCTAAGGATTGAGAAACAGAACTGATGCTGCACTGTGCATTCATATTCCACCTTACAGCACACTAATTTCCCTGTGCAAATGAGCCTTTAATTTCTCCTTACTTTCCTTCAACCCCTTGTAGCCTGCAGAGGAATGACACCACCAAGTAACAAGACATTCTAAATTAAGAAACATAGCTGCCTCCCCATTGTCACTAAGAAAAATACCACCCTTATTTTCAGACAAGATGGAACAGCAGATAATGTTGCTCAAACCAGACTATGGCACTTGTCTTCTATTTTGGAGTTTTAGTCAGTAAATTACATCTTGTCAAGTAGCAGAAATGTCTCATATGACAACCATGCTAATTAATATACTTGGTTTTCTTTTTCCCTTAAGGAATCACAAAACCTTTAATGAAGCAAATTTATATAATTTGTTCCTCAAATTATATAAATTTACATATTAATGTAAAGGTAGTGGGTTAAGATACATAGGATGTTTTTTTGTTATAAATATCTATTATCAACTTTGCCAGTCTTTAACCATTTGATTGCAATTTCCCACCTGCTGAGTATATGCTATACAGGATATTGTTTTAGAAAATGTCATTTGTAGTGGTCTAACAGGAACAAAGGAAAGATAATATGTTACTCTATTGTCTTGGAAATAGATGTTTGAGTTGTCTTGGTTTTATTTACTAGTAGATGCTGCACCTGAAAGCCA
The DNA here is from genome assembly GCF_023634155.1 of Falco peregrinus. Lineage (NCBI taxonomy): Eukaryota > Metazoa > Chordata > Aves > Falconiformes > Falconidae > Falco > Falco peregrinus. The sequence goes on along the minus strand of NC_073726.1, from coordinate 4,111,138 downwards.
AAGTTTTTTTCCTGTATATATTTATGAAAACAGACCAGCTAGCCTGCCTAAGTTTCTACTAATGATGTTTTGTCACTGTGAAAACAAAGAAGAGGGATTAAGAATAAAGGAAGTAAAGCAGAGAAATGGGGACAGGTAAATAAAATTCAGAGAATAAGTATATATCCTAACAGGCAGTTTGTGTCCTAATAGGCAGATAGGACATGGACATCAGGGCAAACCCACCAGCCCCAACCGGAGTAAGAGAGGACAGAATACTAAGTCACCCTCAGTGGAAGACAAAGAATGGGTGTAATAGCAGTTTTGAGTTTTGAAAATATGTTATCCTAGAAAAGTTTCTAGGCTTCTCAAGTGAGAATCGTAACAGGAAAATACTCTTTTATGTTGTCTGTAACACTGTTTACCCATATGATGAAGACACAGCCCACTGAAAATGATGCTGAACATCTCAGGAGCTATTAGACTGCAATGCTTGTGAACACGGTTCCCAGTAATCTGCATAACATTTGAAAAGGTTACTTTAAAATAAATAGCTTTGTAGCTCATTTGTGTACATTTTCAGCCTATGCTTGTTTTTAAGATTTATGGACTAATCTGGCACTTCTAAAGCAGCCTGCATAATAGCTTTACTTACATATGGCAAGCCTCTGTCATCAGGTTGTACCTTAGCTTTATTGCAGCTTCTAACAGGAGCTAGAAACAGATCTGAACATGAAGTACTCACATGCCATCAGCCAAACGTATACTCATTTTCTTGCATTCACTGAAATCAATCAAATGAACAAATTCTATTTATATAAATAATACTGGCAAAGTTGTAAGAAGAGGACACTGGAACAGGTTTTAGAAGGAAATTAACTGTGATTTTGCAGAAATAATACACCAAAAACCCCTCAATCCTGTTTTTCAGAGAGTGCACAAAAACATTCCCAGTGCCAGCTACCTGTATGTAACTAGAGAAAGGCTCCTTGCACCAACACCATGTATTTTCACTTAGTCTACATCTACTAAATGAAGTCAACTTCAAATTTTCCAAACTTCTTCTTATAAATACTTTAAGTACTTGCTCTTTTCACTATGAGAACCACCTTTTAATAAATGTAATTAATTCACTTGTAAAAGTTTAATTTGATATACATTCTTTCTCTCCATTTGTGTTTTCAAATAATATAGAGGAAGTCATCATAGTAAAATTCTTCAGCTCTATATATCACCATGGGTATTCTACACATTCAGAAAAAGAGGCATACGTTCAGGAAATGGCCAAAACTTATGATTTAAGATAATTGATTGAGTCCTGACAAATGAGAATATGATTCATACAAAACTATGAAGCTGATCTGTGTTATCTTACGCTTTGGTCTTTTAGCAGGAAGCACTATGTCAAACACTGAAATGGAAATAATGGTTTTCTCTGCCAAATTGTACTAAGTTTTGGTCAGGATAGAGTTAGTTTTCTTCATATTTTCTCACATAGTGTCTTATTTTAGATTTGTGACCAAAGCAATGTTGATAACATAGGGTTAGCGCTGAGCAGTGCTTACACAACATCAAAGCCTTCTCTGCTTCTTACATCACTCTGCCAGTGAGTAGGCTGGTGGTACACTAGAGGTTGGGAGGGGCTATAGCCGGGACTACTGACTCAACTAACAAAAGGTATATCCCATACCACACGATGTCATGCTCAGCATATAAATCTGGGAAAAGGAGGAGGACGGGGGAACATTTAGGGTGATGGTGTTTGTCTTCCCAGGTAACTCTTGGACATGATGGAACCCTGCTTTCCTGGAAAATTACTAAACACCTGTCTGGTGATGGGAAGTAGTCAATGAATTTTTTGTCTTTGCTTGCATATGTAGCTTTTGCTTTACCTATTAAATAGTCTTTATCTCAGCCTGTGAGTTTTCTCACTTTCAACCTTCTGATTCTTTCCTTGATCCCATTGTGGGAGCATGAGCAAGCAGCTGTTTGGTGCTTCTTTGTTTACCAGGATTAATCCAAAACACAACTGTACCTCAAGAGCCATTATTTTCACTAACACTGAAATCGGTAAGGTATCTGCTGTATCCTCTCCCACAGTATTATTGGGATAGTAGAACAGCACTAACTACTGTATTATTCCTGAAGTTTCAGTGACTGGCAATAACATCCCAAAGGATTATACTTAGTCAATAATCCAAGTGTTTATTTTGTGGAAAATGTCCATGTGAGGTCACCTTGTCCTTCACTGGTTAATGTGGTACTTCTCTAATGAATATCTGTTAATATTAAGCTTCTGGTTTCCTAGGCAACAGTAACCAGGTGAAAGCTTTCAAAACCTTCTTTCTACTTGCTTGATGCTTTCATGTAAAACCCACAATTTTTATTGTAAAGAACGGAACTCAGCATGTCGTTTGACTGTACCTATTACTGAGTTGCAAAAGAGTTGGAGGTTTCAGGATATAGACGCTGAAGATATTTTCTTCAGTCTTCATTGACATTAGTATGTGCTGAATACTCCATTAAAATTTAAATACTCACATATATGTAAATAAAACTCTCAATGCTAAAACACTACTGAATTTGGATTTATTTTGGTTTTGTTTTCCAGTGAAAAATTGCAAGATTTGAACGATACCCTACCTGTTTGAATTACTATTGCCAAAGACCTGCAGTTTGCAGTTAGGTTCTTATCAGTATTATAGGGACAATCAGGCTTGGATTCTTGTGTTATCTCCCTCAGACAGAGCAGGGAGCCGAAAATAGATCCCACTACCCAAACTGCTGATCGATTCTCTAGCTTATAAAAAAACTGACAGATTTTAATTTGTTCCCAGACACCAGTTTTTATTTTTTAGATTGCAGTTAAAAAGACATGGATTTTTATTTATTTTAGGCAAAAGTAGTTTTGCCTTAGTACCAAAACTAGATAAAACAAAAAACTGGTTTTTCATCAAAGGAAAACATGTGCTTCAACTAAAATAAAATATCTTTCCATGTTATCTAATATTTTCCCTCACTTTTAAAAATCTTATTTTTATTTTTTTTTATTTATGACAACTATTACACAAAGAAATTCTTCAGAATTAAGTGAAAATATTTCTTTGAAACATTTTAAGACTAAAATACTGACACAAAAGTTTTAAATTTTATAATTTCATGCTTAAAATATCAAGAAGACATAGGATGACTTTTGTTATTTATTTGAAAGATTTGTCTTTCAACCAGGTTATCTAACTAAGTATTGTTTATCTTGTTAATATTGTTAAACTTTTACTGAGGAAGAACAAATGTCAAAAACTTGATAGGCTATAAAATAGAAACAAACATTGAAACTAAAAACTAACCCATCATTCTTTGACCACTGTAGAACTGATTGCTTACTGTACCACTTGATTGGAAACTAAAATCTGGAATTATTTCACATCTAGCTAATCCACTTGTGTCATTTAGAAATACTACATTTTATGGTAGAGAAAAACATTGTTTTAACATAATTCCTTTTCATAGAATCATAGAATGAATCATGGAATGGTTTGGATTGGAAGGGACCTTAAAGGTCATCTAGTTCCAAAGCCCCTGCCATGGGCAGGACCATCTTCCACCAGACCAGGTTGCTCCAAGACACATCCAGCCTGCCCTTGAACACTTCTAGGGATGGGGCTTCCACAGCTTCTCCGGGCAACCTGTGCCAATGTTTTACCACCTTCACCATAAAGAATTTCCTCCTAATAGCTAATCCAAATCTACCTTCTTTCAGTTTAAAACCGTTCCCCCTTGTCCTATCACTACAGACCCTACTAAAACATCTGTCTCTATCTTTTTCATAAGCTCCCTTAAAGTACTGAAAACCTGCAGTAAGGTCTCCCTGGAGCCTTCTCCAGGCTGAACAACTCCAACTCTCTCAGCCTGTCTTCATAGGAGAGGTGCTCCAGCCTTTTGGTCATCTTCGTGGCCCTCCTATGGACTCATTTCAACAGGTCCATCTCCTTCTTCTGTTGGAGGTCCCAGAGCTGAATGCAGTAGTCCAGGTGGAGTCTCAAGAGAGTAGAGTAGAGAGGGAGCATCACCTGCCCCAGCCTGCTGGTCACACTCTTTTTGATTTAGCCCAGGATACAGTTGGCCTTCTGGGCTGCAAGTGCACGTTGTCAGGCCATAAAAGCTTCTCATCCACCACTAACCCCAAGTCCTTCTCCTCAGGGCTGCTCTTAATCTATTTTCCACTCAGCTTGTATTTGTGCTTACAATTGCCCCAACCCACGTGCAGGATCTTGCACTTGGCCTTGTTGAACTTCATGAGGTCCTTATAAGCCCACCTCTCAAGCCTGCCAAGGTCCCCCTGGATGGCATCCCTTCCCTCCAGTGTGTCAACTGCACCACACAGATTGGTGTTGTCAGCAAACTTGCTGAGGGTGCAACCCAAGCCCACTGCCCATGTCACCAACAAAGATGTTGAACAGCACTGGTCCCAGTATGAACCGCTGTCACTTTAGCTCTGAAAAATTCCAGAAGGAAAAAATCTGGTTGTCATCTTTTTGGACAATATTAATGACAAAAATAGTTGTTCTTTTTTTGGGAGAAGAGGAAAAAGGACTTTTTAAATAAAAAGGTCTGGCACTGTGATGTTGAGTCTGAGTTGACCCATCTAAAAACATACGAAAGCAAACACTTCCGAAGGCCAGACTGTACTGGTTCTGGCTGGGGTGGAGTTAAGCTTTTTCCCAGCAGCCCATGTGTGACTGTGCTTTTTATTTGTGGCTAAAACAGTGTTGCTAACACACCAATGTTTTAGCTGCTGCTGAAGAGTGCTTGCACAGCATCAGTGTTTTCTATCTCCCAGTCTGTCCTGCTCCTCACTTCAGGCAAGTAATGCTGGGAGTGGACAAGAGGTTGGGAGGATATGTAGCCAGGAATGCTGACCCAAACTGGCCAAAGGGATAGTCCATACCATGTAATGTCTTGCTTAGCAGGAAAAACTGAGGGAAAGGAGGAGGAAGCAGGAATGTTTGTGATTATGGCTTTTGTCTTTCCAAGCAATTACGTGTGCTGAGGGCCTGCTTTCAGCGAAGCAGCTCAGTATCTGCTTGCCAATGATGGTAGTGAATTAATTTGTCTTTTTGCTTTGCTTGTGTGCACGGCTCTTGTTTTCCTATTAAACTACAATTATCTTGATCCACAAACTTACTTGCCTTCCTTCTGTTTTCTCCCCATCCTGCAGGGGATTGGAGTGAGTGAGTAGCTGGCTAGGTGTTTGTCTGTTGGCTGGAGTCAACCCACCGTGCAGACAAAATGTGATTAAAAAGTATTTCTCATATTTTTATACTTGCTTCTTAAAGAGAGACTGATGAAGTCCCAGTTAAAGCAACCACTGAGACTTGATAAAGTTGTTTTAGGATTAAACTATCTAAAATTGGGGAAGGAGGCTCACTGACTTCTCACCATAAATCACAGAAATGTTGAGAGATATATATAGATAGAAAATTAATGGAGAATGTTAAACCAGTGTTTATTTTTCAACTCATTCTGGGTCTTAGATGTCTAGCTCAAGATAGTACATTATGTACCTTCATACAATTGAAATCCAAAACTTGAGCTGTCTCCAAGCAGGGCCACTGTTCAGAGTACTTACCCGCACTTCATATTCAATTGCTTTGAAAAATAAGATGATGAATTTTGTCAATTCAGATTTCTTTGTTGCAAATATAAATATTTTACCATCTTGGAGCAGAGTATTGCAATGTTGTTTCTAATAGAAGTTCCCCAATGCTTTCAAATTTTTAGAAGGCAGAAGAGCAGGCTGTGAAGAAGTGCTTGCTGGGAGTTGAACTGGGGGCGGGGGGGGGGAGCAATATAACATTGCAGGTTCATGATGATTTGCATGAGTAGATTGATAGGAAAGTGTATGACTATATAGAAGACCATATTATCTTCACAGCTTCCTACAAGTTTAAGCAAAGTTCAAAGAACATTCAAAATATGACCCCAAGGAATGGATTATGGGATTTAAAACTGCAACACCCATGTATTAGGCTGAGGTGATCAAGTAGTTACTTATACAGGAGTTCAAGCAGTGTATATTCTTTTCTGACCTCTTGCAATGATTGTGAATGGATTTATCACATAATCAAAATAAGAATATCTTTTGACACAACAGGTTCATGTCCATTAATATGGTAACGGATAGAGGAATTTTGGTCATATGGCAGTTGTTTTCTAAGCAATATGGCAGAGATGACATTTTAGGAACAAAATGGCAGAGTACACTTGGCCTTTCCTAGTCTCCTTCATAAAAGTGTCTTTAGGGAGATGCTATACTTTGTATCAGATTAATTATTTTGGCAAGCCAGATCCAGATACAAGTGCTAAGCTGTGTGCCTAGCTAAACATTCCCATGTATCACACTCAGTTTGAACATATTTCCTTCTGAGAGGAAGATATTTAATTCTTTCCTATTTAACAGCTTTTATTTCAGGAATGTCATCATTTTGAATTAGAAGTACTGAGTACCTATATAAGTTACTTACATGTTACTCCTTCCTGGCCACATGAAAGCTGAAACTAAGATCTTGGAAGATCTTTGCTGCACCAGATTTTCAAAACACAAAATATATATTCAAAATTATTTATGGGAGATCTGCTATTCCAAACAGTTTAGAAAAGTATTTTCAGGTTTATATACCAATAATCTCAGCCAATTCTCTGCCTAGTGAAGTCAAATTTTTTTATTGACTTCAGTGGAAGTAGAAGAATACCAGCTGACAAAAGAATCTCAGCTTCTAAATTTAAATATGTAATCACAATAAATATTTAAATAATTTCACATGTTCATTCTTAAAAGGAAGATCCCATAAACTGGACTTTGAAAGATTGTAATTACTATATAAACAACTGCCTCATGAAAATAGCTCTTCAAGAGAGTATTAATTGCTGTGCAATTACAAATTCAGAGTCATGAAAGACAGACAGCCATATAAAAAGCTTATCCAGTTCAACAACAACCTTTTAAACTGGAGTAGAGTCATAGGAATTGTCTCATAAATAAAAATTACGCATATCTGTCACTATTGAAGTTTTCTGTGTTTTATGAGATCTGTATGTAATTTTCTTAAATTAAGGGGAAGAAACAGCAATTCTCTCCAGGCATAAGGACAACGTGGTGCATTCTTCAGAAGAGCAATCAAGAAAGAACAATCAATGACTGAAAAGTAAAAATGTGGTTAAAAAATTAGAGAACCTGATGTCACGGTTGAACAGCAGCTGGCAACTAAGCTCCACACACACCCCTGGGGATGGAGGAGAGAATCAGAAAATTAAAAGTGAGAAAACATTTGGGTCGAGATAAAGACAGTTTAATAGAGAAAGCAAAAGCCACACTCACAAGCAAAACAAAACAAAAAAATCATTCGCTACTTCCCATTGGCAGGCAGGTGCTCAGCCACCTCCAGGCAAGCAGGGCTCCATCACATAACGGTGACTTGGAAAGACAAACAGCATCACTCTGAACATCCCCCCCTTCCTTCTTCTGCCCCCAGCTTTATATGCTGAGCACGATGCCATATGGTCTGGGCTATCCCTTGGTCACTCGGGACCAGCTGTCCCAGCCGTGTCCCCTCCCAGCTCCTTGTGCCCCCCCAGCCCACTCGCTGGTGGGGTGGGGTGAGGGGCAGAAAAGCCCTTGGCTCTGTGCAAGCGCTGCTCAGCGATAACTAAAACATCCCTGTTGTATCAACACTGTTTCCAGCACAAATCCAAAGCACAGCCCCATACTAGCTGTTATGAAGAAAATTAACTCTATCGCAGCCAAAACCAGCACACCTGAGAAGAAACACACATATTTCTGAAAATTGACTACTTACAACTGCCGATGACTTAATAATAATTTATGAGATTTTTTCAGTTTCTTACAAAACAAACCAAGACAGTGTTCTGTGCAAGAATAACAGAATTTTGTTCTTTTCATTGTCTTGCCAGCAAATGGGCTGAAAGAGCATAATTGCTTTTTCACAATGTTATCACATTTATGATTTCTCTTCAGCTTTTAATGAACTGTCATGTTTGTATTTGTATATGGATGTAGAGTTTTACGTTTGTACAGACAGAAGTCTTTTCACCTACTTCTGCAGTGTGATTTTTTGTTTAAGATTGAAAGTGAAAAAAATATTTTAAGTAAGCAGAAGAATATTCTCAAAATTAGAATTTACCAGGTTATCAAGTTCTTGCTGTAGAATGCCTGAAACAGACTCTTTCTGTATCTCAGATATTCACATAATCACAGAATTGCTGAGGTTGGAAGGGACCTCTGGAGATCATCTGGTCTGAGCTCCCTGTTTTAGCAGAGACACCTACAGCCAGTTGCCCAGGCCCATGGCCAGATGGCTTTTGAATAACTGCAAGGATGGAGGCTCCACAACCTCTCTGGGCAACCTGTGCCAGCGCTCAATCACCCTCACAGTAAAACCAGTGTTTCCTGATGTTCAAAGGGAACCTCCTGTATTTCAGTTTGTGCCCGTTATCTCTGGTCCTGTCACTGGGCAACACTGAGAAGAGCCTGGCTCTGTCTCCTTCGCACCCTCCCTTCAAGTATGTATTCCTTCACTAGTAATCATTTCCAAAAAATATGATATCAAAATATAGGCACAGGTCTTTTCTGAAATCGTTATGACACTCATACATACAGTATTACTCCTTAGTTACAGAAAATAAAACTTCTTAGACCTAAAAAAAATACTTTGGGCGTTTAAAGTGCAGAATTCTATAACTAGAACCAGACTCATGTTTGACAGAGGTTTTGGCAAGATTCTCAAGTTGATAAAAAGAATGTGTTCTACATTCTTCTGTGAAAATTCACGGGGATATAATAATAATAAAAAAATGAAGCAGAACATAATACTGAATTTATTTTTTATAAATTTGTAATAACATCCATGATCATCGTTTTGCTGAGGAAACTTGTATTACAGAAACGCCATTAGGTATTTGATAAGTTTTAATAAAAATGGTTTGGTTGAGTGTTCTTCATGCCTAGTCCCTTGGGTAAGCTGTCCTTAAATAACTGTATGAAGATTTATTTATAAGTATCTGTTTTCATATCATACTGCACAGGTCACAAACCAAGAATTAACAGCTACCATAGAAAGCTATTCTCCACAAACTTGTCTTCCTCAAGTTATAATGTATTCAGAAGGCAAAGATGTGGGTTAATTTTCACATTATTTTTTTTTTTTTTTATTTTAGATACTGTTCATATTTTCTAGCTCCTAAGTACATTGGAGCAACATCGTGGGCTTCTGCCCCAGGTAATGGGTCTTTTCACAGGAGTCATGGATTTTCTTTTTTAAAAAGGAGAAAGACCTCACAAAATGCAGAGGAATCCCTGTCGTAAAACACAGAATTGCCTTCTAACCTACAGGTCACCATCCACAAGAACATCTAGTCATGGTTCCCAGCTGTAGAGGAAGGATTCCTGTTCATATTCTGCAAATCTAGTAGCAGAGTAGTGTGGTTTGCATGTAAATGTGTGAATTTCTGTTTCATGTTTAGCAATTATTGGTCACATAACAGAATCTCTTCAGGATTGCACACTGGGGTCTGGTTGAACATTGGGCCCTTTGAGATGCTAACAAACTGCTGGTGGAAGTTATTAAGGGCTGGATACATTGTCAGACATTTAGCACATTGTCGGGTACTTTACTCATAAAGGAAAGCCCATTATAGTTAGAATTTAATTAAATCTAATTCTTTTATGAAATGGCAACAAAACCTCAACTCCACAGAGGAAAGAGCTGTTCAGTATTTCAATATTAAATACTGCAGCTGTCAAAAGGGTTAAAAAGAAAATCTTAGAAGAACTATATCTGAAATAATTAAGGGTGTGGTTTAAATCAATGGTGCTTACTTTAAATATGCAAAATAATTTATAGTTAATTAATGGCTATTAATAAGAAAGTGAAATTATTTTCTAAATAGAAATTTAGAATCTATAATTTATTCTGTGTAAGAATATGGTCTGATATCTTTTTTTGGACCTTAAAAGCTGGTATTGGCTGTAATGGATCTTCATCTCCTTAGGTTAAGCAGATGACATAGTAGGTTTCAAGTTCAAATAATCTTGTAGTGAAATATCATGTCACTGTGAGCTGGTAGTCTTCTGACAGATGTTTCTGTTCCTTTGGCAGCTGTTTAACATCTGATAGAAATATTTCCATCTCACTACCTGATTCCAAGGACAAGGTAAGGAAATGTGCTGTGGAAGCTGGGCTTTCTGCATAGTCCTATTATACATGTTTTTACAGCTGTTAGTGTAATAATTTCTCCTGTGCTCTCTATGATTTATCTTGGATGTCATTGGGATGGTGGCCCCTCTATAGAAGGTCAGACATTTGACACAAAGGAATCATGAGATGATGAGTTAAGGCAAGGGTGGACAGCTACACTGGTGCTGTCTGCCAGTATCTAAGTGGATATCTCTCTCTTGGAATGTGAGGATGAATTTGAAATAAATGCAGAGAAAAACATTATGACACTTTAATGGGAGCTGTACACTTGGCTTTTTGAAAATATGCCGCAAAATGTGTGAATTTAAAATATCTAATATGCATACAGAACCCTGTTGTATAAACTAGGAATGATAAAGAAATGGCTAGCAATGACATAAGTGCTCCTTGGGGGATTTAGCCATGAATACGGTAATATTACTATTGAAATTCCAGCCAGCCAATTGGAAAATGGATTTTGAAAACCAGCATTCATTCTGTGATAATTGCAGCTTAAATCCTTAACGCTCCAGGAGAATTCATACTCCATTAAATTAAGTGCTCTACAGAAGCAGACTTCAGAAACATTATGTAAGAAACATAAGCAAAGAGGAGACTGGACTTAAATACAGGACTTTCCAAAAGGTGTCACAATGAAAAGCTGCAAAGCAAGTGTGATTGTTGAAATCTCTCTGCCAACTAATTCTGGCTACATGAAGTCTCAGAACAGAACGCCATTCAAGGACAGCATGCACACCTTTTGAAAATGATATAACCTCTTCTGTGTGATCTCTATGTGCACACAACCATTGATTGCGATAGTTACGGGTTCTTCTTCCACATTTTGCTCAACATAATCCTTCACAATACTGACACTCAAATGAAAATATTCTAGTGTTAATAACTGTACTGAACAGATGTGAATGGAAGTGTTCAGCTTTAGGATTATAGTTTCAAACTCTCCAGACTTATGTAGTAAAACATTGGCTTGCCTATTTGTCTTTGTAGACATAAAAATAAGAAAATTTGTGGGTTTTTTCTGGTGTCTTTTTTCTGGATGTCATTCCGAATATTGTCTTAAACTGAAGAGTACAAGATGGCAGGTTCCAAAGAAAATAATCTGTTTTTTGCACAAATGGGACCCTGTCCTATATCATGTCAAATCCCCAACTTCTGGCATCTGTTTCTGTGCAGAATTTTTAATTTGATTTTTTAAAGTAGTTGTGCCATAATGGGGTGTTGTTCTAGCTAGACCTACTTTCAAACTGTAACTTGGAGCTTTGAGAGTTTGAAATCTCCATTTAATATGCAATTCCTTCTTTTTTAAACTTCATCAAACTTATTAGTCTAAGAGAGACCTAATTAAACTTTCCTCTGTGTTCATGAAGGCTAGCATATTTTAAATAACACATTTGTATGATTTGCTGACTAGTTTATTTCATATCAAAACTGTGACCTTCTTTTATGCCATGTCATAACATGTACAGACAAGACCACATCTTCATTCAGACCACATTACTTTTTCTAAAAAAAATAATGGTTTGAGTTAATAAAGAGGAAATACATATGTGCTACATATGTGAAAAGTAGTTTGATTAAATAGACATTTAGGACAAGTTTCATCTGACTTTGTACTTTATGTCTACAAGGCAGACATCCACCTCTAAGCTACTTGTCTGAAGTTCCTTTATAGTCAACACAAAAAAGGCAATTTTCAGATGTTATTCCTCGTATCATGAAGAAGACTTTTAAACTGGGTCATATTAATTACACTCTAAAAGTTCCTGTTTCTCAACATGGATAATAAAAGGAGTCTAGAAAACTGGCTCAGAAGTAGATGTCTGCATTCGAGACTTCTAAAATTAGGTATCAGGTGACAGCTTTGGGTTCAAAAAGACAGAAAGGGAACCAAGTGATCAAATATGTTGATTCCATCTGCCCAGTGTGCAGATTTTGCTAGCAGTCTCCTGTCAACTGAATTACGGTCTGAATCTATTCCCATCCATATTAAAAAGTGTTGAAACTTTTATAGAAGAATTTTTGTTCCTGCTCTTTTGAGAAGCAGGAGTAAATTTAATGTTTGTAAGAAAATCCCACTTTCTAATCCAATAGTCTCCTTTTCATACAGTTCTACTATTACTGGTTCTTTTATTTTCTTGAGCAGGAGAGTTAAAATGCAGAAAAAAGGTTACCAGTGTTTATATTAAATACTTCCCTTCTCTTTTTGGGGGAAAAGCTTTCCTTTAATTGCCTATTCTAGATGTTTGAAAATGGCATCTTCTGCAAACCGGAAAAGAATTCACTTATCCTACTCCTTTTAAATTTTTGAGGGAAAGGTAGCAAAACCTTTCTTCCCTCCATGTCCATGCCCATGTACACAGGGATAAACTCTCATATTCTAGATTTACCTTGCAATAAAAATAAAATAACTTTAAAAAGCCACCACCACAAAACCATAAAATATGGCAAATTTGTAACATGAAACTGAAACCTCAGTTCCTTCCTGCTTCTCAGGAAGTTGGTTTGGTTTGATTCGGGTTTTTGTAGATTTTTTTGTGGGTTTTTTGGGGTTTTTTGGGGGGGTTTGGGGGTTTTTTTTTTTGGGGGGGGAGGCGGGGAGTTCATCAGCATGGAGTCAAATCCTCAGACTGAAAAAAACATCTTAACCTTGCTTTGGGCTGTTAGGGCTATGCTTCCCCTTTCTGTTCTACTCAAACTTGCCCTCATATATTCATATGCCATTTGGATTTTAAAGAGCCACAAGAGTAGAAAGAAACAGTGCTTATAAAATTCAAGGAGTTCCTTCTCTTATTACTCTATTAGCCTCCTCACCTGCCAGATTGGGAATACCATGTCTAGATTGGGTGTACGTGAGCAGAACAAAAGCAGGATGCGATGCAAAGCATGTAGGAACTTTCCAGGTGAGTAATAAGGCATGCGTGGCAAGGAGAAGACAGAGACATCTCTCCAGATAAATTATTTTGCTTTCCAAAAGGGGGTAGCTCATACACAGCCTTTTGTTGTTGTTGTTTTCTGTTACCTATTTTCCTGTTGACCAGACAACAACAAAAATGCAAGGGCTGGATGGAATAATGTCTTCCAAACTAGTGCCTAATCTGGCCAATGAAGGAAATCACAATCCCAGGACATTTTGCAGGATGCCCCAGTGAATAAACAAAGTCAGACACAGCTTCTGGATTTCAAAATCTGGGATGCAGAGAACCTGCCCTGGCTGCTTCCAGGCCCATTGCCAGAGAGCCATCAGCTCAGCAAAAGTTCATCTTCATAAGCCTAGAGTAGCACAAAGGCACAGTGCCAGGCAGGGAACCCGAATTACAGACTTCTGAGGAACAAACACCCTCTCTGTGCCCCTCCTAGGACTGTTCTAACACAGACTCAATCCCATTGTCCAGGTATGAAAACCTTCACCAGCGGTCCTCAAATTTTTAACGAGGGGGCCAGCACGCGGATGAAGTGACAGGCAGCCATCTGCGGCTGCTTGGTTTCCCCCCCCAACCCCCGGCGGAGGGGGGCGGGGGGGGCGGGGGGGTTCTGTAAATACTGGGGGGCAGATTGAAGACCCTGGGGGGCCATATCTGGTCCACGGGCTTTAGTTTGAGGACCTCCGCCCTTCACAATGACCCCTTGGGACCAGACCTCTGTATCATATTTTGAACTAATTTTGAAACAATTGCATGTAAGCAGGGGCTGGTCAGCTTGTCTGGCCATGATCACTGCAGTCTGTCCTGTCTCCTTATTAAATTCCTTCAGTTCTTTCCCAGTGAGGGGCTCTTCCCTCCATGTGCATGTGTGTATGGGCCCAGTGCCTGGAGTGAGTGCAGGTGTGTGAGTGAGTGTGTGATCATAGCGAAGATCAACCTGAACAAGCCAGCAGAAAGTCGAAGTGGCCTGGCATCAGCGGGGGTGTGGGGGTGTTACAGATTTGTTAATAAGTTAAGATTGATTGACTTTATTTGATTGATTATTTGATTTTATAAAATCAATTATGTAATAGAAATATAGAAGGATAAGAAATAAATTTTAATGAAACTTATACAGTAAAAGCTGCTATAAAAATCCTCTGTACAGCCCCGTACCAAGGCTGGAGGAATTGGTCAGAATCACCTAGTAGGAATGTTTAGAAATTAGATAACAGACTTAAGATTCGAGATGATTTTTTATATGTAACATAGGAGAATGTACTAAAATGTCAAAATGAGAATTAATGTGAACTGGGGAGAGTCGAGTGAAGCAATCCATAGTTGCCAGCCAAGAAACAGTTACCTTAAGTGAAAAGTAATTCCGGCAGGGGGAGATCGCGACCACCGACTCACATACCACCTACCCAAATCGTACCCCAGACCCATTTCTAGACCTTTCTAAGCTTTACTGCGCAGAATCGGATATGGGAGGAGAGTATGTTAATGATCTACCGGAAATGTTATGATTATGCATGAATGCTTAATGAATATGTATAAATAAGTTCTATATATGGTGTCTGATTTTGAGACTTGGTGTGCGTCGATCGTGAGAGGACTCACTCACACACCCGGCCGTCAATAAAGAAGTGTCTGCTTATCTACATCACATTGGTGTTGATAAGTTCTTCATCCCGAGATTTCGGTAACAGGGGTGCCTGAGGGCCAGCTCTGGGTGTGGGGACATGTGTGTGGGGGGGTGTTTGTGTGTTTATGGCTGTATGAGCAACTGGGTGTATGAGCTCAGTAGCTGCCCCTGAACCTTGTGCATGTATACATATATACATATTCCCTCCAGCAGACTTCCTGCTCAGCCAGACATGGGAGCAGGATGAGGCCATTGGTGCTATCTATGTTCATGTGAGTTCTCTGTGTGTCTGTTATTTTTGTGATTAGATTTGTAAATATGTGTATATGTATATATTCTATATAGTGTAATTTGCCTATCAGGAATAGGCACTCAGCCTTGCTATTGGAGACCCTGGGGCACTGAGTCAGACTTAAAGACCTTTTCTGACCTAAATGATTCTATGAATCCATGCCTCAGAGATGGCCACAGACAACCTGAGCTGCACAGGAGGAGGTTCTCAGCAAGATCTGATCAGGTAATCACAACAGCAAGAATTGTCTGAAACTATAAACACATTTTCTGTGTCAATAGCTGCCACTGAAAAGCCATCATTGAATAGATGATAGAATTTAAGGTTAGTGAGTAAGTGCAGGAGGGGGCCTGGAAATCAGGACCATGGGTGGCAATCAGTTAGCTGAGGAGAATGTGCTCGAGCTTGTAGGTCACGAACCCTGGGAGGACAAGGAGTGTGAACGGATAACGGGAGAGCATAGGGGAGTGGGGGACTGGGGGACGGCTGGCCCAAGGAGAGGTAACACCTTGCTGTTAATTGATGATGTAAACACTTACTTAAAGTGTCCTTTGTTTGTAGTTAACCACCAATCGGGGATTGCCTAGGATGTAACGCTTAGCTTAAAGAACCAATCTGTTTAAAGCGCGCAGCTTCTGAAAACACATATAAACTCGTGATAAACTCGTGATTGTGTACAATAAATCAACGTTTGCTTGCATCAAGCAGCGTCCCGTCTCTCCATCGCAGGAGTGTAGCCACTTAGTTACACAAAGAGACTGTCAGTCAAAAGTCCAGTTTTCCTTCACTGAATGACCCTATGGAAGGGTTTTTTTAACTGTGATTTAAATTTGGCCACATATAAGGTAGTTACTGGCCTGTCTCATGGGAATACAATGAACTGATATTGATAAAGAAGCTGGTAATGTTTGTGGGAAGGGTGACATCTCTGCGTTGGATTAGGACAAAAGACAATGAGATTAGGTCTCATACTTTCAAGAGAGGTTAATCACAAAACAGCTACAGAATTTCAATAAGTTGTGGCTGTATAACACCATTAAAGTTATTTCAGAATATTTTAAAGTGATGCAGGGTAATGTAAGAATGATTCATAAACTTCATTGACTTCAGCAGTAAAGGCTGTTCAAATAAATGGTTCCATTATATCAAAATAAGTTTTAATACCTAAAATATCTAAAATTACAGCATGTAAACAGCATGTAAAGTCCTTGTTTGCAATGTCTGAATAAACAAACAAAAAAGAGGCATCACAGTGGCATGTCTTAAATCAGTGCATCAGGCTTTGCAGATGTGCCTGGAAATTTTTCTGCAGTCTTCCCCACCCCCACCCCCTCCCCACCGACCTCCTCCACACCCCCTTCATTTTATGATACACCTTGTAATAGGTTTGAGGTAAATTTCAAAGAGGACAAAACAGTCCCGAACGGGAATCTGAGAATCTGTTCCCATCTTTAGCACAGTTTTTCAGCATTGCAATATTTGTTATAGACATGCACCTGTTTCCCCAGACCTAATGAAGTCTCTATTTATGCAACTATTCATTACTATACATAACTTCCATTAGCATAAAAATACCATTGCATTGTTACATATGGTCTTACATTTTCTTTGACACCATTTTTGAATTAGAAGATACTTTAGAATCTTACTATCCAGTATTCTAAGATTAAATAATGTTATATTAAGATTTATAATATTTTTTTTAGGTTTCTTTTTAATTATGAAGAAAGAACTTTTCTATTTCCTGCCGTGACAGATTGTGAGTGTCTTTGTATTATAAAAAGGACTGCCAGAAAGAGGATGAACTAAAAGCCAAAACTGAGTGTTACTTACACAATACAAAGGAGAGAGTTGGCAGGTCCT
Organism: Falco peregrinus; assembly: GCF_023634155.1. Classification (NCBI taxonomy): domain Eukaryota; kingdom Metazoa; phylum Chordata; class Aves; order Falconiformes; family Falconidae; genus Falco; species Falco peregrinus. Next base: position 4,094,185 of record NC_073726.1, on the reverse strand, counting down.
CAAGACTGATTATTTAAAATCTATTTTCTAGAGAATCTGATAAGCTCAATTTCCACAACCTGAAATGGACTATTACATAGAGATATCCCCAGGCACTGTTCATAGTCAACAAATCAAACAGATCAGGGCTTTTATCAAATTTGATCAACAAGCTGTAATCTCTTTAAAATTTTTCCAAACATGTTTAAGCATTTTTGCAAGCCTTGTATAGTCTTACAGCACATGACCTTCTCTTACTCTCATTTTCTTTGTAAAGAGCTTAATTCAATTTGTCTGCTCAAAAGAACAATTTTATAGTTCAAAAGTATCCTAAATTAAGAGTTGTCTGGGACTCCAGCATCCGGAATCACTATTTATGCCATAAAAAACAGTCAGATCATGAATGTCTTGTGAAAGAGAAATTGCCAACTACCAAATTACCTCTCAGCTCTCTTTTTATGCTGGGTTGTAGAGTATTTTTGCTCACCTGTTGCATGATCACATTACCCATCTGTCAGTCTAACCTGTGGTTGTTTCCAACTAAACTTTAAGCAGTGGTGAATGTATTCTGTAAGAGCATGAGGGAGGTTTAACTTGAAGGGAAGGCAGGGAAAACTTGGTCATTCTCAGTCCTCATCAGAAACAAGTGACTGAGTGAGTGGAACCTGCAGTTGGCTGATCAACGAGCATGCAGTAAATCACTCAGCCATGCATGCTCTGCCTCCTTCCCAGGTGACAGTCCAAAACTGAGAAGGATGCTTTGGGGAGAGGAGTGGAAGCTGAGTGTAAATGCACAGGGAGCACTGGGGACATGAAGGTACTGCTTAGGGGCAGCGGTGTGAAGTGTCATAAGAATCGTTGGGAAATTTTGGCTTATGGTTATGGGTTGGTCTAGGAGACAAAAGACAAAAAAATATAGAAAATATACTTCCGGTCTTCATGGGAAAAATTTTCATCATTTTTTTTTTAAAGACCATTCTTTCCCTTTTTTCTTCATGTGTAAATTTGGCAAATTCTTTGGGGCTATTTCTTCTTAAATTGTACTGTTTTTTCTACCTTCTGTGGTAACCTTGCTTATTTCTGCACTGGCATAACTGAGATCGGCACTAAATATAGTATAATTAATCAATTATCCAAAAGATAAACTTGACTTAGTGTGGGTCTACCAGGCAGTGCATTGAAGAGCCCCTAAAGCTGATACAGCTGGATGTCACAGCTCAATGCAGAAACAGTCTTGTGTTTTAAGAACTGCTACCTTGTGGGTCCCTGCACTAAACTAGTTGCAAGGCAAAAACATGTGCCATGTTTCGAATTAGATTTTTTCTTCAGTTACTCGTGCCCTGGCTCAATTTTTCATCATATTCATGGCACAGTAGAGCACATAAGGACATTTTTCCACTGTGCTGAACAATAGGAGACACATATTTATGGAAAATAGCAGAATTAGAAAGTACTTCTGGTATATTACTCAATAAATAACTTTGATATAAATCCTTCAGGTGGGCAGCTGCTTCTTTATAATCTTACTTGTCAGAAGATGCTGTACTCCATTCCCTCTGTACTTTTAAGATTGCTATTCAATGAATTCATAAAAAGGCAGTTTCACCATCTATAAGAAATATATTAGCAACCTGATTCCATTTCATAGTGCTCTAGCTGTCATACATCACAGTTAATACTAATTGTCACACTTTTAGCAAGATTATAAAATGTTAAAATAGGCATGCAATATACAAACTTTCCCCCTAAGTAAATGCCTGTATCAATAAGGCAAGGAATCCTCTCCTCTCCTCTCCTCTCCTCTCCTCTCCTCTCCTCTCCTCTCCTCTCCTCTCCTCTCCTCTCCTCTCCTCTCCTCTCCTCTCCTCTCCTCTCCTCTCCTCTCCTCTCCTCTCCTCTCCTCTCCTCTCCTCTCCTCTCCTCTCCTCTCCTCTCCTCTCCTCTCCTCTCCTCTCCTCTCCTCTCCTCTCCTCTCCTCTCCTCTCCTCTCCTCCCCTCTCCTCCCCTCCCCTCCCCTCCCCTCCCCTCCCCTCCCCTCCCCTCCCTCTCCCTCTCCCTCTCCCTCTCCCTCTCCCTCTCCCTCCTCTCCCTCTCCTTTCCTCCACAGTTATTTTGTACAGTTTTATGTACAATGAAATGCCTCCAAGACAAGCCCTGAAGGGAGCAGAGAGATCCCTCCTGCTTTTCCTCCCATACAAAGAATAACTAGCAGTACTCACTGTTGACTAATGATTGTGATACTGCCTGGAGAGGTAGAATCTTTGGGGTTAAAAAAATTTCAGAGAAAAGAAAGAGTTAAATCCTGAGTCTTGCTTAATGACTGTTCAGGGAGGATGCACTAAACACCAGGTTATTGTATAAAAAGCTTTACTTATTTTTTTTAAAGGACAAGAATGACTCATAATCAGTTGTCTGAAAAAAATATAGGCTTATCTTCAAATTTATTTCTTCCCTTTCAACAAAGAAACCTTCTTGCAGCCTTTGAGGAAGATGGTCCTGTCTTCAGATCCCTAACACCAGTGCCTGAAGTGTGCCTGTTGTTTTGAACTGCCATCCTAGGTTTCCTAACACTTTACAGAGGAAGACTATAAAGTGCATTAAGAGGTTTTGATTCTGCACCAAAGCCATATTTTGTGTGTTTCTCCAAAATTTTATAGCTTTGAGTGACCTAACCTTTGGTCTTCAACTCAATTGACAGGAAAAAAAAAAAAAAAAGAAAGACTGCGTATAAAGCCAGGATGTTTCTCATCTTTTATTAATTACTCAGATCTTCTTTACTATATTTTTCAATACAAATTTAATTTTTCTTTTGTTGTAAGCAACAGTGCATTTTTCCTGCCAGAAAATCTAAATAATGTACGGTGCATTTATATGCATGCAAATATAACCAAAGTAGAGAAATAATCATTCAGATGCATATCTCAGAAAGACCTCTTATTTCCTGCTTCAGTTTCTACAGTAAACTATAGTAAACTACTACAAAGCAACAGTAACGACACTTAAGATTTTGTAACTCTCTGGGTATCAGTGAAGAAAAGCAAGTCCATTTCAAGTTGACAAGGAACCAGACTTCATATATGGAGAAAATATTGGACTTTAGATCTTCAACAATGATTTATAACACATTGAACTAAACTATAACAATAAAACTAAGTAAATCTTCATCTGTAAACCAAAATACTTTAGAAATAAAGTAGGACACTGTGAAGAACTTCATCCAGTGAGATATTGAGATATCTTCTCTTGTTTGCTTCCAGCAACACCTCATAATTAATGTACGGTTTAGGAAATACAGCCCACAGATATGAGCTGGTCTTCAGCTTCTAATAAAGTGTCTCATTCAACTGGATAAGATTTTCTACCACTAAAGGGCTTTGAAGAAGTATAACTGCTGATCATTCCTGTGAAATCTGATGGTGGGATTTATTGCTTCTGATATCAGTGCTACTATTGCTGAAGTTAAAAAAGATGGGAACTTCTTTAGTACATAACATTACACCTTGACTTTGTATGAAATCTGTTTGGTCATGTTTGGCCAGGACAGCATTTACCATTCATTATCAAGAAATTATTACATACTTTCAGACACTCTAAGATATTATAACTTTGTTTTAACGCTACAATGCAACATACTCTGCATGAAAATTTTTTGAGGAACACAAAAAAGTGTTTAAAAAAAGATACCTCATTTTATATACTCCAAGTTCACCTGTCGACTCAGTCTCATGCCAATAAGGACCCTAATGGGAGCTCATCTTTGCAGGGGATCAGCCATTTGTTATAGTTATTGGTGTGCTGGCTGCTGTTTCAGTCTGATTGCTCTGTTAATGTGATCCAAAGTACACCTAACTTGAGAAAAGCAAACCCACAACAATTATTCCCTTTTAGGGTTTGTTTGGTTTTTTTTTTTTTCTGCTAAGAATTAATGTCATTGAAATGTTGCAAAAGATATGTGTAGCAGCACAAAAGAATTTGGCTATAGCTCTGTGTCAACAATAGACATTTAAGAACCTTTCCCACTTTCACGTTTTGAAAAGCTTCATGAGATACATGTTCTGGCAATAGATTTTAATCTCTCTTTGCCTTTGCAAGATAAAAAGTATTTTTAACAAAACAGGCAAACTTTAATCCTAAGCAGTTCACCTAGGCAATGACTAGCCATGAAAAAATGTAAAATGTTGTGTCACAATCTATCCAGCACACTGAAAAATGAAGAACTCTCTGACTGAAGCAGTCACATACATTTCATGAAGCTTTTCACTGTTAAAAACCTGTACATCTATTTCAGAAACAAACATCTGAACCACAGTTTGTTTTGATTCAAGCATTAATCTGCCACCACATTGGCTGCAAGTGATATTTTCAAGCTGGTTTACTGAAAAGACATCATAATCATTTCTCATCAGAGTACAGCTAGTCATGGGAAAGACCATTAAGTATGAGTGATTATTACTTTTTGATCTTTTTTCCTTTTTTTTTTAAAGGAAGTGAATCTCAAAAAAATTTAGTTAGTTCATGGAATCATAAAATATGGATTCATAGAACATTTTTTGTTGGAAGGGACCTTTAAAAGTCATCTAGTCCAACCTTCCTACAACGAGTGGGGACATCTTCAACTAGGTCAGGTTGCTCAGAGCCCCGTCCAACCTGACCCTGAATGTTTCCAGGGATGGAGCATCTCCACCTCTCTGGGAAACCTGTCCCAATGCTTCACCACTCTCATCATAAAAAATGTCTTCCTTATATCTAGTCTGACTCTGTTCTCTTTTAGTTTAAAACCATTAACCCTTGTTCATCACAACAGGCCCTAATAAAATGTCTGTCCCCACCTGTCTCCCCAGAGCCTTCTCTTCTCCAGGCTGAACAACCCCAGCTCTCCCAGCCTTTCCCCAAAGCAGAAGTGTTCCTTCTCTCTGATCATTTTTGTGGCCCTCCTCTTGACTACCTCCAACAGGTCCATAACCTTCTTCTGTTGAGAGTCCCAGAGCTGGACACAGTACTCCAGGTGGGCTCTCACCAAAGCATAGCAGAGGGGCAGGATCACCTCCTTCCACCTGCTGGCCAAGCTTCTTCTGATTCAGGCCACGATACAGTTGGCCTTCTACACCGCAAGCACACATTGCTGGGTCATGACCAGCTTTTCATCCACCAGTACCTCCAAGCCCTTCTCCAAAGGGCTGCTCTCAGTCCCTTCATTCCCCAGCCTGTATTGATAGCAACGGTTGCCCTGACCCAGGTGCAGGACCTTGCACTTGGCCTTCTTGAACCTCACGAGGGTCACACGGGCCCACTTCTTGAGCTTGCCCAGGTCCCTCTGGAAGGCATCCCATCCCTCAGGCATGTCAACGGCACCACTCAGCTTGGTGTTGCCTGAAAACTTGCTGAGGGTGCGCTTGGTCCCGCTGTCTGTGTCATCGATGAAGATATTAAACAGTACTGGTCCCAACGCCGACTCCTGAGGGACACCACTCCTCACTGATCTCCATGTGTACGCTGAGCCTCTGGCCACTACCCTCTGGGTGCGACCACCTAATCAGTTCCTCATCCACCAAACAGCCCATCCAACAAATCCATCTCTCTCCGATTTAGAGAGGAGGATGTTGTGGGCGACCATGTCAAAGGCCTTACAGAAATCAGATAGATGACATCCATAGCTCTTCCCTTGTCCACTGATGTAGTCACTCCAGTAGTTCTACTTACCAGTTTGATATTGTTACCATGTACATGAACTGCCAAAATATAATAGAACTATACCTTGATAGACAGATTCAAAGACCACGACAGAGAGAAAGATCAAGCAAGTTAATTGGTATTTATTCCATAATCCTTTCACTGGTATCGAAACTTATCATGCATAGCATTTCACTTTAAACCCTGCTGATCTGCAAAGAAACCAATAACTTGCTGGAGAGATAAAACAAGACTTTTTTATGTGTAATAAAAAATAGACAAATTATGTTTTAGCCCATTTTAGGCAACTGTGGAAAAGCCTGTTTCTCTCTGTTGACAGGGAATTTACAGACACTATCCAGGTAATTTACAGTTCTCTCTTAAGCTGCAGAAATGCTAGCCACCTCAGGTCTCGTGAAGACAGTGCAAAGATTTTTCTTTCTTCATTGGGAAGCATAGTGAAACAATAATTCCTGAAACATTTAGAGCTTAGGAAAAGTTCATGAATGTTCATCCCTATGTAGAGAAGACTGGAACAGTTAAAATGGAGAAAGAAGTGAGTATAAAGGACTGTTCATCAGTCAGAGACTGTAGTGAAGTTCAGGACAAATCTCTAATAGGTGAGAAGGACACTGTCAAAGAGAAAGGTGGTCCTACACACAGGGAAATCTGTCTGCTTCTTTCTCAAAAGTAGGAGTTGCAGATAACTGTATCTGAAATATGTTATGTCAGGGAGTTATTTTTATCACATCCAGGAACAGTTCAGAAAATGTTTACTAGTCATGTTCATATATTGAGTATGTATCCACATGCACATTAAAATGTGTGCAAATTCTTTTAGAAGCTCATTAATTTGGGAGAACATATCTCACAGTTAATCAGTATGAGAATGAGAAGACATGAAAAAACAGTGTTTAAATGAAGTCAAAAGATATTCAGCCAAAGGTTAGAAATTCATTGTGTGGCTCTCATACAAAGGTTTTTCCAATAGCTGTTCCACATCTCCCATCCAGCCATGTGAGAGGCTAGAGATAGAAGTCTAGTATAGGATTTATCAGATCCTACTACATACACACTGATTCCCAGAATCTATGAAGCAGCCTGTCATGGTTGCTGTGATATTTAGAAATGCTGCCAGACCATTGCAAAGTCTTTCCCCCTGAATTATACAGGGAACATCAGATTCTCTTTTGTTTGAAATCGAGATTCATCTTACCTAAGCTTTTATTGGATATTATACAGTCATGGAAATCAAATCATCTTACTGAGGGGAAAAGGTCTAAATCGGACACATTTTATATCTAATACAGAATCGCTAAAAGAATTTTGTTTGTAAAAATATTACTTGCGTTTACAGATTTAAGAGAAACTATTCCCATACTTTGGTCCACTGCTGCAGTACAGATTAGATGAAAATACTGTGTTTAAAAATCCCTGTCCATCACAACAAGATGTTTTGGTTCTTCATAATCCACCACAAATTTGTGCTGTTAGGCAAGAATGTTTGTAATTCAGCCATTCTGCACTTTAAAAGCCATAACAGAGGAGATGTATCTCTGTCAGACTAAACCGCTTGAAGTACAGTAGGAAATAATACATTTGCAAAAAAAAGTGAACACATGAGGAATTCCATAAAGATGTGGTTTTCTACTGTGTGCAGATGGTCAGATGCAATTTATTTTGAAATCCATCATATATAAGCTGGTATGATTCAGCTTGTCAAATTACATTCTTGACAGGCTCAGTCTTTAAAGAAGTACTAAAGCTTATATAACAGCAATAATTGGACAGCACAGGTCTATTTTCGGAAGCATCTGATGCTAATGAACTTTGAACAAGAGAGCATTTTGGCAGAAAATGATTGATCTCAGAAACTAGACTTAAAGACATATGTCTCTTTGGATTTAACTTTATGCAAAAGAAACCCCAAAACCCCTTAAAACAACATACAAAAAACCAACACCCCCCCCCAACCAGACAAATACATACACACACACGCTTTAGGTGATTGAATTTTATTACTTTCCTTAAATGTAATTAGAGGTTCCCCCTCTGCCCCCAGAGCACAATATTCAGAAGACTGTCTGAAACAGTATCATTGTTTTCAGTCTGTAAGATCAGGGAACACAGAGTTATGCTTTCATTGGTAGAAGCCAGCCCTGAGATCCTTGAGCTGTGTGGTGACTGTAGAAGCCGCAGCTGTACTAGAAGATAAGGGAAAGGGACATGGTAACACAGGCATAAAAGGATCAATGGATGCTAGAAAGGACTCTGTCAGCAAAGTAGAGAGGAAAATGTCACACCAACATGGACTGAGAAAGAACCTTCTACTGTGGTGACCTACTACAGACTCAAATAATGGGCTGCTACTCTCTATAGAGAGAGCTGTTCCCTTTCCTTGCTAAAGTACAACCGTGTCATATTTGCTAGAAGCAAGTAAGGTAGAATGAAGCATTGATTTGTACAACCATTACACATAACTCACGTGGAAAACCTCCAGCGCCGCAAGCTTGCCTGCTCCAGCCATGCCTTTCCAGTTACAGGCTATCAATACCCCAGTTGCCCCCTCCGTAGCACAGGCATCTTCTGTCTGTGTTCATCTCTGTAATAGCACACACACTTCTGACAATACAGTGGTCATTTTTCTGCCACATTTGACTCAAAAATAAAAATTGACTCTCCAGAGGCATGCTTGGCACAGCTTACATGAAATGTCTACTGTACGTTTTGGTACCTAAGAAAAAAAATTCTGATTTGTAATGCTTTGTTCCCATATGTTCATGAATGTGTCTTTACTTACTTATTCAAGGCACCATATATTTCTTAAGCTGCAAATTACATTTATTTCTTTGCAATATTTAGTTTCTCCAGAATAAAAGGCTGTATATATTTTGTGCAAAATATACCAGACATTTTAATGTTACTTAAAAAAAAAAAAAAAAGAAAGAAAAGAAATTCATACTATATTGCTATAGACAGCATTTTGCTTTAAGCAGAAGTTTCTGGAAAATGCCTATAATAACACTATTATTATTTAATAATTGTTCCTTCTCTATCTATCCTTACACAGCTTATTCTTCAGGCTGATTTCAGATGGTTTTATCTATGGTTCTACCAGGTCCTGGGAAAACTATTTAGTTATATTCCACATTCCTAATTATTTATAAGGTGGATACAGAAAAGTGATAATACAGCTCTGCTTCCACCATATGTTAATAACACAGGGAAGCCTGACAAGGTGGTTAAATATATTTACTCCTTCCTTCCACAAATTTTAAATCTTAATAAATATACTTGGATACATACTTGAGATGATCAGAATTTTCTTGGAATGCCTACAGAAGCATTAAATTTAGTAGCTCATACTTGCTGATATCGTACACGTACTTTTTCTTTGCAGCTTTAGATTATGTACAATATTTGATCCTGCATACTGGAAGAAAAGGTGGCAGTCCCTGGAACACATATAGTGCAGCATAGGTACAGCATGATGTCTAAAAACAAGGCACTGGGCTATTTCCATATCACGGTTTTATTCCTTATATTTGCAGCCACCAGCAGGGTACCAGCACTACAGAATGCCTATTATAGCAGCAAAATATGCAGTCCTTAATAGGATGGTATAAGAAAGAGGTCAGGTTCATAAATTAATTTTCTTCTTTGATTGCTGTGGAATATGATAAATATCCCATGCTGATGCTTTTTCCATTCCACCTGTTAGTGCTTTCTCATAGGCCACATGGTTGACTGTTAACTCTCTTTATAGTAATAAAAATGTAGCAGGTACATTGGTTTTCATTAGGCACTGACACTCCCATAGCATTGTTGAGGTACATCTTAATGTTTGCTTCAAAATATGTAAAAATATCGTTCATTTAGCCCTAATTGCTCAAGTTATTTAACCATAGCTTAAAAAAAAACCAAGGGATGTAAGCAAATAAAAAGTAAGCAAGTAAAAAAAAAAAAAAAACAACCAAAAACAAAACTCACTTAACTGATTTTTTTCATTTTTGGGGTTTTCCCCCCTCACATAAAAACAGGGCTCCCAGGTTCAATGTTTGCCAGATGTTTCCTCAAGCAGAGACTATTTTGATCCTATTGCTTAAGTGCTATGAATTATATGAATAAATAGATTTAGTAATACTAATAATGGCAGAAATTGAGTTGTTTCACACACAGCCTAATCACTAGGATGTTTGATTAAAATGTCAAGAAGGCTATTAGGAAACAAAGACAAAGGCAAACAAATGGCTCAAGATAAACAGCCGTCTACCAAAACTCCAGGACTAATCAAAAGCTATTTGTTTATATTCTCTGCCTCTGATCCTCTGCTGAGTTCACTGGACTGGCTTGTTAAAGGGTCAAGAGAAATTCTACAGCTAGACTGGTTGTAAATTGCACAACCATTTAAGCAAGGAGCCAGACTGACTCTCAGACCTCAGGGCCCACGAGTGCATGAAGCTTGAAGGGCTGCATAGGTCTCTAGAAAAGGCTAACAAGATTTTAGATGATATTGATGTATATGTAGATCTTTCTTTGCTCAAAAATCTTTTTCTTCTTACATTATGCTTTCACTTAAGAAGCTGTCTGGCTACTCTGCTCCCTCCAAACATAAAAAAATTCAGGGAAGACACTGTCTTACAGAGAATCAGCTGGAGAAAAGCTCATAATGGACAGTTTATCCTAGCCCAGTGGAGCCATAAAAGTTTGAATTTTGCATAAGCCTTCATGCACAAGGCAGTACACTGAGACACATGAGGCAGGGTGTAGATGTGTTAGATGTAGATGTAACTGTGGTGTACTCGATGTTGATTGTAATGTTATCCACACTTAAACAAAGGGAAAAATGTAATTAATTGCCCAGATGCTAGTTTAATAGTGGAGCTGACAAGATAGCCCAGAAATGCCCTGTGATATAATCTTTCCTATAGGTTTTACGGCTTATCATGTTGATAGACTTTGCTCCGACCGACTAGAACATCACATAGGACAAGGATGAGCATCAAGTGCAGTTGCACTGAAGGAGGTAGAAGCCCCATTAAATGTACTGTTGGATCAAAATGGATGCTGCAGATGTGAAGAAAATAAGTTTATAAGATGAAAATAATTTTCTGAGTAAATTTTGAAAAACAAACCAACATAAAAATAACTAATATTCCTTGTGGAAGTTGAAAATATTTCTAATTGAAGTGACACTTTCATGTTTTTGCAGTCATTTCCTCAAGGACTCCAGAAGGTAGAAATTTAAAGGTAGAAGGTAGACCTTTAAAGAAATTTTGAGAATTTTTAAGTCATAGTTATTATATTTATGGGAACAATAATTAAAACACAGTATCTATATTAAATAAAATACCAGACTTAAATACAGAAGTAAAAAGGAGGAAAATTAACCTGTCCTAGTGGAATCTGAGGTGTCATTTTTATAACAAAATCCAATTTGAAATATAAAAAGCACCAAATTATCAAAATCATCAGCTGCTGAACTGTTACCGTTACACTTGGAGTCAGTGTAAAATTTACTTTTCACTGTTTTGAGGATCTGTCACACTGTTTCCCTGCTGCACTCATGATTGTGACTACTCAGAAATTTTAACTACTAAACCCGAATTTTGCTGATGTCTGTTTTATGCGACATTCATTTAAATAGGCTCATGATTGAAATAGTACCTTTCAAGTGATACTTCAGAACATAGCTAACACTTTGTTTCTACCTGCTCCACTCAAACTGGCAGGCTGAATAGTGGATAGATCCACAAATGTTGTATGAGATTGACAGTGTATCATTGATGACTTTGTTTACTTGCTCCTCAGACACTACTTAGGTCCACAGATGTGGGCTAGGCCTGCACATCTTTGTTCTGTGAAAGATAGTTTTACAAAATTTAGAAGTGGATTTATTAATCCTGTTTTCTCTTCAATTCTTTGCAGATGCCTATGGATATAATGATAATAGCAACAATAGAGCAATTTACATTTATACAGAAACTTCTATCACAAATCACCTTATAAGCTATACACAGGAATAGCTTAAATGTGACCTGCACCCATGGATTGAAATGCAATCGTTCTTTTAACAATGCACACCCTCAGTATTACTGTGTTGAACATTAAAGTATGAATTGAAGAAGAGTGCTTGTAACCTCTTATTTTTGCAAACTAAGCACAACATTTCAAAACCTGTGTACAAAAAGGGAGACTTCTAATCAATACAATGTTGTTTGGTAACCAGCTTCAGGAATACAAGGCTTTCAGCCCTCTCACTGGTGTCAGTTCTGGCATTTAAATCCTTCAAAATATATGGTGCCTAATTTAGTATGCAAGCTTAGCATGCAGCATTGATAATGGAAAACACCCATAACTTCTTCAAGACATTTGACTATGGAACTGGCAGTGGAAATCAGGCATACTTACAATCCTGGTTCTAATTCCTAAGCTGTTATTGTGTTTTGCATCATTATTCTGGTCTGCTTGCTCTAGATGAGTATAATTTGTCTGATTTGATACCACTTCAACAGATAGCTTATGCCACTTCATCAGACAACTTTTGTAAGAGGACTTACATGCCTGCTGCATCTGCATTTCACAGTATTTAGAGAAGTAGTAACATTGTTAATAAGTAATAAATAATAAACAATACATCTCTATTTCCATTAAGCTACAAGTATATATTACATGATCAGGAAGGTGTCTTTGTGGGTAGTAAAGTCATGCTACATGGGAAGTATACTCCTTGGAACTAATAAATTGTTTTAAGACACTTCAGAACCCCTTACTGGTTTGTAAATGAGCCTTTCTAACCTAGGACATTAAAAGAAATGTGATAGTAGGGTGGCATTGCAGGGATAGCAGAGGTTAGCTTTGTTTATCAAGAAAAGAAGATGTCTAGAAAGGAGCCCCATTTATTGCAATGGGAATTTTATAGGTGCCTGTTTCAGAAAGTTTCTTAAGCTGCTCAGTTGTTGGCAGCAAACCAGAGTATCCTTTTTGTCCTTGAATCTCACAGCACCACAAAGGATGGGAAATGAAACACAGTTCAAAAATGATGTGCGTATCACTTAGCAGTGTCATAAAATAACAAGGTATTTCTTATATTGCTATAGAATAAAAGCTTTAGCTCCCTGTAACTCTCATGGGGTGATGGGGCTACAGCAAAGCACTATGCAGAGTTCATTCCAATCATACCCACAAGGTTAACTGTGTGTGATGCATCTTCGTCCACTTCTCTGGTAACACCGATTGCATATACAAGCTCATGGAGGAAATATGAAAACCTGGTGTTACCAAACGGTTTGCTTCAAAGCTTTTCATTTACTGTAAGAATTTTGTAAAGCAGTCTCTCCATCTGCTATACCTGTATTTTCCCTCTAAAAGCATTTCTGAATAGAAATGCCAGTTTGTTTTGAAATGTCCCAGCACATTTTCTGAGACACTGTACTGGTTTTTATGGTTCCACCTGTAAGACGGTACTGGATTCTATGGGAAGGAATAAAGATTAATATTCATTATCAATTAGTTCTGAAGATCAAATAAAAAGTTCCATGCTAAAGAAAACCCATTCTTTGTAATATTGGAATAAATGTACTGTTCTTAGAGCTTGTAGGAAATGTTTTCTCTTATTCAGAAGCAGATTTTTTAATACTAAAAGTCAAAGCACAGTTTTCAAGCATTTTATTAATCTTAAAAGACAAGAATGAAGAGATTTTTCTGAAAACAATCTAGGCAAAAAAGTACGTAGAATACTACTCCTCATTTTAATTTGCCTCAGTCTTCACTGGCAAACCCTTTGCTGCATGTCTTGAGTGGATGAACCACAAGATGTGGCCTGGGGGAGCAAAACTCCTCCCAATGTGAGAGATTAGATTTGTGACCACCTAAGGAAGCCGAACATACATAAGCCTATGGGAGCTGACAAGATACATCCCAGAGTCCTGAGGGAGCTGGCTGATGTAGTTACCAAGTCACTTTCCATTATATTAGAAAAGCTGTCGTAGTCACGGAAGTCCCTGGTGACCAGAAAAAAGGGAAACACTGCACCCATTTTTAAAAAGAGTAGAATGGAGAACCCTGGGAACTACCGACCTGTCAGCCTCATGTGTCTGCCTGGAAGGATCATTGAACAGATCCTCCTAGAACCTATGTTAAGACTCATCAAGGACAGGGAGGTGATTTGAGACAGCCAGCACGGCTTCCCCAAGGGCAAGCTTGAACTGAACAAACTAGTGGCCTTCTATGATGGAGTGACTACATCAGTGGACAAGGGAAGAGCTATGGATGTCATCTATCCGGATTTCTGTAAGGCCTTTGACATGGTCACCCACAACATCCTCCTCTCTAAATCGGAGAGAGATGGATTTGTTGGATGGACTGTTTGGTGGATGAGGAACTGATTAGGTGGTCGCATCCAGAGGGTAGTGGCCAGAGGCTCAGTGTACGCATGGAGATCAGTGAGGAGTGGTGTCCCTCAGGAGTCGGCGTTGGGACCAGTACTGTTTAATATCTTCATCGATGACACAGACAGCGGGACCAAGCACACCCTCAGCAAGTTTTCAGGCAACACCAAGCTGAGTGGTGCCGTTGACATGCCTGAGGGATGGGATGCCTTCCAGAGGGACCTGGGCAAGCTCAAGAAGTGGGCCCGTGTGACCCTCGTGAGGTTCAAGAAGGCCAAGTGCAAGGTCCTGCACCTGGGTCAGGGCAACCGTTGCTATCAATACAGGCTGGGGAATGAAGGGACTGAGAGCAGCCCTTTGGAGAAGGACTTGGGGGTACTGGTGGATGACAAACTGGTCATGACCCAGCAATGTGTGCTTGCAGTGTAGAAGGCCAACTGTATCGTGGCCTGAATCAGAAGAAGCTTGGCCAGCAGGTGGAAGGAGGTGATCCTGCCCCTCTGCTATGCTTTGGTGAGAGCCCACCTGGAGTACTGTGTCCAGCTCTGGGACTCTCAACAGAAGAAGGTTATGGACCTGTTGGAGGTAGTCAAGAGGAGGGCCACAAAAATGATCAGAGAGAAGGAACACTTCTGCTTTGGGGAAAGGCTGGGAGAGCTGGGGTTGTTCAGCCTGGAGAAGAGAAGGCTCTGGGGAGACAGGTGGGGACAGACATTTTATTAGGGCCTGTTGTGATGAACAAGGGTTAATGGTTTTAAACTAAAAGAGAACAGAGTCAGACTAGATATAAGGAAGACATTTTTTATGATGAGAGTGGTGAAGCATTGGGACAGGTTTCCCAGAGAGGTGGAGATGCTCCATCCCTGGAAACATTCAGGGTCAGGTTGGACGGGGCTCTGAGCAACCTGACCTAGTTGAAGATGTCCCCACTCGTTGTAGGAAGGTTGGACTAGATGACTTTTAAAGGTCCCTTCCAACAAAAAATGTTCTATGAATCCATAATTTTATGAGTAAATTCTCATCATTTTGGTGTTAGATCCTCTGTTTTATTCTATTTTCTCCTCACCAAATTATATATTTATACTGAATTCTCATTATTGAATGGATGTCTCTTCTGCATTGAACAATATTGGCTCAAATGAAGCTACTAAAAGTTTTTTTAATCCAGATGTCAATCTCACTGCTGACAAACCATGCTTTGATTTTTATCCAGAATACTGTATACAGGTACAGAAAAGTTTAAATTCTCTGGGTTTATGTTTTATCAAGCAAAATACTTATTCTTTTTTTTCCTTTCCCCCTCCGAATAGACCAATTTACACTCTACATTCAATCCCTAGGCTATTCCAGAGGCCTATGGGCTGAGTCTCAAAGGTCCCTTCAAAATCCAGTTCTTCTGTGCTGTATTACAGAAATGTACTGGGTAAGCTTCAGCATAGGATATCAGCTGATTTTCAAATAGACTAAGTAATCTCCTTCTTCCTAACCTGTTTAGAATAAAACCTCAAGTTCTTACTCTCCACCACAGCAGCTGAATGATAATAAGGAAGGAAGCCATACCGGCAGTTGAATCTCTCCCAGCAGAATATGCCTAGAGTTTCTTTTGCTTTGTAGTTTGTTGGTTTTTTGTAAAGTAGATGCTTTGTAAATACTTTTATTTTTAAGTAAATGCTATGTAATACTTTGATTTGCTGGCAAGGGAAGTCTAATTGCTAGGGAAAATCTAGCAGCCCCAAAAAAGTCTTTGTTTATGCAAAACTACCTGAATAAGAAATCCGTGGGAAATCTGCCTGTCTTCAGTTCTGAAACTTTGTTAATGAATCACCTGTCATTCTTACAGAGCACTGGACAAACCTTAGGGGGGAAGCCAAACTGCGGTTCATTTAGTGCCCTGTCATAGACCAACGGTGTGGAAGCAGATCTGAAATAGTAAATCTACAGATTAGCTGTTTGAGAAATTCAAAGAGACTTATCTCTTCCTTGCAGCTCCACTGATAGGGGAATCAGGTGAGATGTTTCAGCTGAACTATTAGTAGGCACAGGCTACTTTCTGAAATCTGTGCCATGGCCATGTTTTGAACAGAGCAAGTGTAATTTGTCTCTATTTATGTGTGCTTTGAAAAAGGATTTTTAGAGACCTGCAGGATTCTCAGAGTGGAGACAATGCACCATCTGAAGCTTACACTCTCTTGTTCTTTGACTCTGACTTCTGGAGTAGTCTGGCTATTACATATATGTGTAATCCCTACACAATATTTGTTACTACTGGATCTGTAGATACATTTCCCCAAGTTCCGTTTAGACTTCTTGTTTTTCTCAGGTACTCCATAAACCCATTCAACTCAAATATTATGGAAGAACCTCTCAAATTCCTCAAGTCCTGAGTTAATTACCTGGTCACGTCTAAACTTCTGTCACAGTCAGTCAGTGATAAATCCCCCCATTTACGGTTTTGAAGCATGAGGGAACTGTTTCATTTAAAGCTTCTCAAACATAATACTCAGAATTCTTCAGAGCAGTAAGGGAATGTCAGCAGGATTTTCGTGAGCCCAGCCTAGACAGCCAAATTATTATTTATAATAACGATTTTAAACAATCTCACACGATGAGGTTCTGACAGAGAAAAGCTATTAGAAACTGATTACTCTTATTTATTGGACAAAGCAAAACACGAGGTTCTCTCTTTTCCCTGAGGAGGGCTTCATATGACATAGCTGTGGAATAGCTACTGGAAAGTTAACATTCTAGGCACTGAAAGACAGAAGGACAGAACTGAGCTTCTGGGAGGTAAAGACTTTAAAGAGAGTCTTCATTTTTATGTGTCTGTCACTGTATTCCACATGGATAGTAAGTTTTGTTTCAGTTTCATACAATTAAGATTAAGAAAACAAAGAAAAGAAAGTAGAAGAAAAGAATGAAATATGGATGAAAGTAAAGGTGGAGGAGAGTCAATGTTAAATTATAAATGATTTCTGCTGGCATGAAAAGCAGTTTATAAGGTACAACAAAATTATTCCAAGGGAAACAGACACAACCCAGTTTGAAATTCCATTGTTAAAACAAATCTCAATCAATCAAATGATTAATTCTACCTTCGCAACGTGTCAGTTACAAATGGCAACAACCAGAATCAATGCTATATAATTTGTCGTCTCTTTGAAGGCTCAAAGATTGTTGATAGGCAAAATACCAATGAAGCTAGCAATTGTTTGGTAAAACATGATTAATATTCTACTCCATGATAATTTTCTTTCTTTAAAGAAAGAGACACCGTTTCAATTGAATTACAGTTTTGTCCTTGCAAGGGCACAATAAATCACTAATATGTTCAGATGTTCACAGAAGTCTTCAAGTAAATTTACTCACTTACACACATTTGAAACTTCTCCTGCTGTGCTTTAGTAGCCATAATAGATATTCCTGTTTGAACATACTTCGTACCAGGCATTTTAAATAATATGGTGTAGCAGTAGGATGCTTTGCAAATTAATATGATTGCTTTTGGATCAATGGAAAACCAAACATGATAAACTGGGAAGATTCCCTTAATTTCTCTTTAACATTAGGAACTGAAAGTCTTGCATATTTATTCAGAACTCATCCAAGCATATGTAAAAAGTCTTTGGTAGCACATATAAGCTAAATAGTAATTGAAGCTCTGAAATCAAGAAGAAATTTAATTTTCATTAACCGAGTATAATGTTGCTCATTAATGCTGTGTTAAGTCTGGAATGTTGTAGTATCTTTTGCAGTCCACCTGAGATCTACTTTTTTTTTTTCTTCTTTTTAAGCAACGGACCCTACAAAAAGCAACTTCCGCTATTTCTCCCCAATTTTTGCTCAGGATTTCCATTTCCCACATTTTTTTTTCCCCTCAGAGGCTTTGGGCCTGTGATGCATCCCCAGAAATGCTTTCAATATTAACCAGAAAGGAACACTGTGACAATTATATTAAGGTAAAGAACAGTCTCTTGAGTGTACTGGTGACTCTTCAGAAATGTATTTCTAAAACTTGCTTGTAAAGTGACTCGAGTTTTCAAAACGGAGACTTGCTGGGGACAAGCAAATGGCCACAGCAAAAGTTCATTGCAGAACTGTAGGAGTACTCAGAGTTCAGTACTGTTGATGTACCTTTCTTTTTATCAGCTTGTCCAGGGACTAGTGGAAACAGCTATACATAATATTTTAAAGCCTTCATATAAAGTCTGGATATATTTCTGTATGATATTGCTCGCCCCAGCACAAACTATCATACTCAGCATGGGTTTGTGAGATATCATATTGGACAACCGTAAAACCCCATCTGGCTGTAACTGTCCAGCTCAAGGGCCCACCACCTCATCCAGAAATGGAGGTAAATAATAATATCCCTCTACAATTTTTTGTTTCTCTTTATTCATGCATGGTCTGTCCAAAGAAACATTGTTTAATTATAGAAGTACTGCTTTGAGAGAAAACTAAATCTTAGTTGAAACAGAACCAGCAGTGAAAGAAGTTGAAGATGGATTGCTGAGGGGGGCATAGCAGGGCACCTGCCCTTCTAGTGTCCAGGAGGGCCCTGGGCCAGGCAGCAGCGTTCAGTTAACAAACCCAGCTGGGAAAGGGGGGTGACTGTAAAAGCCAGAAAGTAGTATAGCTAAGGGTATGTCAACAAAAAGGGAATAGCCTGTGATACTGGCCTTCTCTCAGGGTGGTTGCAGGGCAGATGCCCATAGGAGTGATTCTGTACGGTGACTTGGAGGTCTAGCTTTTGAAGGCTAGAACATGTGAGTATTATGAAACTTCTTTGGTAGTTTGATGTAAGGTATTCTCTGCAATAGGCTTTATTGTCTAACAAGTACACCTATGAATTAAAGGTCTGGGTTTTGGTTGGTTAATTTTAAATTTTAAATTTGAAATTAAACATGCTGGAACATGCCAATTCCAAATGCTACATTTTCCTTTACCTTTAATTAAGTAGTACACACGAATACTTTGGGCTGCTGTGTCAACTATGAATAAGCTACCAAACTATTTTAGGTTCATTTTTAAATGCTGAAAGTCAGACATATGAAGAGGTGGGGAAGAGATTTAAAATAAATAAAAGGAACTTTGTTGCAGGAAGTGCTGATGAAGCTAAAATATTATTAACAGAGATTTGTTCTGGAGCAGTTTGATCCTTGAAGGTCACTTGAAAGGCTTGACTGTGGAAGGACTAGTTATACAATGAAACTTATCCTTTATTTGTACTGTCAGTAACTAGGGATATGGTGCATTGTGGATTTAGCTTCTGCGCAACAGGATTCACAACTGTAGGTTTGATGTTTGCAAGACATGTGCTACAGAATATATATTAGGAAAAGCAAAGAAAAAGATGTTTTGAAACAAATTATGACATGGCAGAGACCCATTTATGGCTTTCTAGAGGCTTTCTATTTTCAGTGTTTCTAGAAAACTATCCAGACTGCTATAGCCACTCTTCTGGATTCCTTCAATTGCACCACTGGCTCATAACAATCAAGAAACTAACAACTGCATCGTACCTTCAGACTGTCTTTAAACGCCCAGTTCTAAAAACTGCTTATTCTGGACATATTTTTTATACAACTGTATCAGAGCATAAATGAAGGGGTATTGGGGATGTTTGATGTAGTTTGGTCTTGCAAGGCCAACAACCCCTGTGTAATGCCAGCATTACCGTGTAAGGCCAGGAGGACCTAGCTAACCATACCAAAAATACCAGAACTGGTGTCAGAAATACCAGAAATACCAGAATAGACGGATGTAGCAAACAGGACTGGGACAAAGGAGGAAAAAAATATAAGCATTGAGCTGTTTATTTGGGATGAGACTGTGGTGGAGAAAAGCAGAAAGAAGAATTAGAGAAATAAAGGGAATAAGTCTTGCAATTATGGGTTTGCGGGAAACTGTGGTGCAGCCTGGAGTCTGATCACCACAGTCTAGTTGGGACAATAACCCAAACCTGTTGTTCTGACCAAAAAAGTGCTTTTGTGATCATGAATGTCTATGGAAAGAAGGTCATACTTTCTTAATGGTAAAACATCCAGTCGAATGGAATAAGCATCCTACTATTACATTGTCAGTGCCTGTTTCAAGCCTGAGATCATTTGCATCTTTTGATCTTTAAAAAAAGATTAATAAAAAAATTATTGTTTTCCACTTGTTGAAATATGATGTTGCCAGTGGATTTTGTATGATACAGATAGCAGGTGAAAATCAAAATAGTTGCTGACTGATTTTATGTATTTAGAAAACAAGAAATAATCGTCTCACATTCCTGAAGCTCTGGAGACCATTATTTTCCAGTACTCAGTGTATGTTTGCATTGTTTGCTTATTTGTTTTGATTCACTTCCACTATGTGCATTGGGTAATCAGAAATAAAGGTTAAGACTAATGAGAAGACCTGCAACCATGGCTGGCATTATAGATTTTTAGCAATGTCCAGTGGCTGCACAGTTTCTCTCTTGTCTCTCTTTCTTTTCTTAAGCATTTTTTATGGTAATAAATGTATCATTGCTTGTGATCTGTTAAAAAAAAAATCATAGCTCAGCAGAGCAGACTGTCAAGCAGTCACTCAGTTTTGAAAGTAAAATTATTTTGAATCTACTTCTCAAAGTGGATAGTCTTAAGAAATGTAAAATTGGGTAGCTTTCCAGAGTAATTCAGTGATTCACTGCAGTGCCTCCACAAATCAGAATTTAAGTGTTAAAAAAAAACCCAAAAAGCACCAAATCAAACCAAAACAAATTTCAGCAGACACTGAAATAGTGGTATTTTGCCTCTGTGTATGTACCTTGCTATTAGAAAACAGATTTGTATTGTATAGGTAGAAGCTAATTAAACTCTAAGTGCATAAACAATTCTTCCACAGCAAATATTAATATTATTTCATTCTACTTTTTAAATAAATATTCTTGCATATAAAATACACAAATAGAAATGAATGACCTATAAGTTTTGAAATATATATATATAGGACATTTAAGCTGTCAGAAGAAAATAATTTCAAATTTAGGTCAAATCTGCTCAATAGTTTTGCCTAAGAAATAGAATCCGTAGAATCAGAAAGTAGGAATAATGGCATCCAGCTCTATTCTTTCTCCAGAAATACAGATCTTCTGGAAACATGTTTTTCTAACTATTCTCTATATTTATGTTGCCTGGAGTTGGAAGTAAGTGAAGGATAATGTTCTGAATATAGGAGCTCTCTCTGCCTCCTCACTGACTGCAACTGAGTTGTACCAGCCCTGCCAAAAAAGAATTATCAAAGGGCTTTCTATTGAGATAAGTGTCTCCCAAAAAATAAGTATTACATTACTAAATCAAGAGGTATCAGATGTAATTTATGAAATGAAACAATGTTCCATGTGCTAATGCCATATAAGCAGCAAGGCTGACTGCTTGACCCACCAATCTATGCATTTCTCAGCTCAGACTGAGACTGCCTGGAAGTCGTCCCAAGCTTGTCCTCACCCTCAGCGTGGTGCAGCAAGAGAAAGTGCTCAGCTCTGCTCATGCAGCTCCAGTCTGAGGCCCGAATTCCGAACAATCTGTGTTTTCTTTGTCCCAACAATCCTGGTGTCTTTTTGAGGCCACTGCATTTTCTTTCATTGACTTGACAGCCCTGTTTGAGTTACTGGTGTGACACTCTATGAACAAAAGCAGTACTCACTGAGGAAAAATTCCCTTCCAACTTTTAAAGGATGATACAACTAGTTGAATGAATTAAATCCCTGTGGATTTAATTCACAGCGAGGGCTGTGCTTGCTAACTGTGACAGGAGAAAAAAAGAAGAGCTATTGGTTTCAGTTTCCCAAAATAAATGCTGGGGTTTTTTTATAGAAGCTGCAGGGAAAGAACAAAGGAGCTAAAGATCATAAGACAGGTCACAGCATACTCTGGGAGACAAGCTATTAAAAACAATTCTGTCTTTCTGCAGTTTTTCCAGGTCATTTTCCCTTCACTCATTATAAGTAGCAACATTTACATGAAAATAGGATCTTGGTTTCTCAGGAGTTTATCTGCTCTTTGTGATTATCCTCTTGAAGTCATAATCCTGGTTTCTGCGGTAATTAGGTTTTCCATAAGTTTTCAATGATTCTTTCAAGGTGAGCATGGGCTAGGCTGTAATCCAATAATAGCATCCCAATAGCATCATTAAGTCCAAGTTTTTCCAATATAGGAGCCTAAAGTCATGTCTAAAGATATATCAGTCTATTATTATGTCAACATGTAGACAGCCGTAAGTAGACTTTCTTTTTTTAATTACTGATATTGGGAATCCATCTGTGTCAGAAGCTTAAGATTCCTGAAAATCCCATTACCTACCAATGTTTCTTAATCTAGCCAATTTTTTTTTTTTTGTGACCTACTTAACTAGAAGCTGTAACAAGGCTGCTCAACTGTGAAAGAGACAGAGCACAACAGTAGGAATTGATCCATTTAATCCAGAAAAATAAAGGCCATTCCAGCCTCATTTTGAAAATACTGATAATCTTATCTATCATGGAATGTTTTTAAAAACAAACACAGAATGCCAGGTAACTGAAGCTTTGTATCATAGCCTTGCTGGGTTTTGGTGGTAGCTTGTCTTTCCATTTATTCCTGAACAGATGAACTCTATGATGTTACTACCCAACAGGAAAGTTTGAGCCATGTAGGTATGGCAGAGTATTTGCTAGTTCAAAAGGCTAATTTAAAGTTCTTACATCATATTCCTGTATCTTAATTTTCTATTTCTCACTGAACTTTTAATAGACATATGTGTCGCATGCTGGTCCAAGACTGGAGGAAGGTTCTGCTTGTATTCTTGGGAACAGAATTAAGACTCAAAGTGGAGTCAAGAGCCAAGGAACTTTATTTGCCTGACAACAGGTTTGCAAATGCAAAGGAGAGGGTGAGAGATGAAGAAAGGAAGGAAAGAAAGAAGGAAAGAAGGAAAGAATTCACAGTATCCACCCTGGAGCTGTGGCACCCCAACAGTCCAACTTGTTTCCAAGTCCGGTGGGGGAACATCCCGTCCAGTGTTGGTTGGTTCCATTCTTTTATAGGGCTGTCACAAACTGTTCTGCTTAACTATACCTTCCACACGGTGGTGGTGTGCATGCCTAATACCATCAGGTGGTCCTCAGAGGTCTCCAGGACCCTGGATCCCTGCGACCTGCACAGGGGGTTGGTTAAGTTTCTCGGTATTAACTTCCCCCATTGCTCCATAGTGTCATTCACTGGGGTTCCTGCCTTAATGTTGAGATAAACCTCTGCTGTGGCAGTGGTGTTGGCTTCCTGCCTTAACAGTGTGGAGATAAACATTTGCTGTGGTGATGGTGTTGGCTTCTTGCCACAACAACGTTGAGTTAAACCTCTGCTATGACAATGGTGTGAGTTCCCTGACATAAAAATGTTGAGACAAACATCTACTGTGATGATGGTGGTTCTCACTGACTCAGTCTCTTACACAAAAGTGACAGAAAAATAGCACAATTTGTTACATTTCTGTGGTTTCAAATACCTGTGTTGCAAGTAGTATGCATTCATTGCGTATGCAAACAATTTTCTTATCAGATTTAATCAGTCTCATTAAAATTCAGAGTATATTGTAATCTTCACATGACCTTCCACAACAGATACCATAGAAGAATTATGGGTGAAGGGTGCTACCCTTTTTATATTATATACTTGATTTTTCAATAGCCTGGCACATAGGCAAAAATACTTACAGATAACCATACTGTCAGGTTCGGTTTTGCCTGCTTTCTCTGTTCTCTACTGCTTGGCGTTATTCTGGGTCCAAAACATGTTGTATTCAAACATTCCTTCAGGATGACAATTCTGGGACGACCTGTTTAGACCAGCAACGGCTTGGCACCAAAAACCATTATATAACACACCTGTCTGGGATTTATAGGAAGTACAGGGGCTGAGTTTGACCTGCAGATTATCTTGGAAAAGCATGTAATTAGAAAGCTCATTTCTATTTCTGCCGTTTTACAAGACAGACATTACATGATAGAAAGAACATCTTACTTGTATCTGAAAATTCTAAAGCTGTTTGAATCTGATACCATTTCCATGAACAACACACATTTCTATAAATACTTTGAAAAACAAACCCGTCCCTGGAAAACAAAAAGAGAGAAGTCATCCCTGATAAGAAGGACATATAAACATTATTAGCATGGGAAAGATATAAAAGGTTAAGCTAAAGTAAAATGGGTGATGTTAGTTAGGGGAGGATATTGGGACCAGTGCTGTTTAAAATCTTTGTTGGCAACATGGACACTGGGATCAAGTGCAGCCTCGGCAAGTTTGCTGATGGCACCAAGCTGTGTGGTATGGTTGACATGCTGAAGGGAAGGGATGCCATCCAGAGGGACCTTGACTGGCTTGGCAAGTGGGCCTGTGTGAACCTTATCAGGTTCAAGAAGGTCAAGTGCAAGGTCCTGTACATGGGTCAGAGCAATTGTAAGCACAGACACAGGCTGGGCAGAGAATGGATTGAAAGCAGCCATGAGAAGAAAGACATGGGAGTGTTGGTTGACAGGAAGCTGGAACTAGATGATCCTTAAGGTCCTTCCAACCCAAACCATTCTGATTCCTTCTATGATTCCATGAAAGAATGATTTGAAGTAGGAAAAGAACAATAAGACTATTCAGTAACATAGTTAAGTGTGTAACTCCTTTTTTTTTTTTCTATCACACATTTGTTTTCTGTTTTTTCTTTCCTTAAATAGCTGTGCATTTCCTGATCTTTTCAAAATGTTTTCTACGTGTCATGGTATATTGTCTTTTCAATTTCATTGGGAATTCTGGTCTACAGTAAAATTTTACTGGACATGACTTAACCTTTCAATGAAAAATGTAGCAGCACTTATCATGTCTGTGAAAAAAGTTTGATTAATTTTTTTCAAGTATACTCTTCTAAGTCTAATTAGAAAATCTAACAACTTCAAAAATTAACTAGAAGAAAATCATATTTTTGGCACATACTTTGAAGTGAATTTTTCTAATTGTAAATTTACTGTTATTATACTTGATTACCTCTAATCTCTTCACTAAATGTTATCAAATCATATTTTTAGCTGAGTATTCTTCATATTAGGATGATTTGCAGTAATTAACCCAGTTATTTCACTTACACAGTTAAGGCAGACCCTATATAGGTTTGGTTTTCTACAAGGTACTGAGTATTCTGGCCTTGATCCAACGAAGGATCATGCATCTGCTTAACTTTAACCATGTAAGTGATCCTACTGGGAATTTTGCATGATCAAGCCCTTCATCAATCAGTCTTTGAGCAAATATTCTTTTGCCTGATTTATTTTTTCTTTGATATCCTTCAAGTTATCTCTTTCTGAAATTATATTTTTAAACTCTGTATATTGATTAAAACCCTCAGTAACATCATACTCAGTAAGATATTGAAGCTGACTGGTGGGATCAACCGCTAATAATTTGGATGTTTTTCCTTTATTTAACTTTTTACTGTATTTTTTGCAAGAAGGAGATTTAAGAAACTGTCAGTACTTTGAATCTCTCAGGGATAGTTGGGAGGTAACTGCAGACTACTGTAACAGAATTTCAAGTGTGAGGGTTTTTCTTTTTCTCATGTTTAACTTATTTATTAAAACCAAACAAAATAATATAAGATTTACTGATGAGATTTAGATGTCACATTTTATTTTCACTTGTTAAAGCCATACAAAGCCATTGAACACAAATACTTCCTGCAATACATTTTTTTCCCTGATAGTTTCTGCACTACAGTTGTGGTGAGGTATTGAAAGAGAACTACCTCCAGGTTATGATAAGCCCTGTCTGATGTATTTACCAGATGCACTGTCTACATTATTTGCAAGAAATCCAGGCAAAAATCAAAATGGTGCCAGAGAAATGTATCATCTGCTTAGAACACGTAAGAAAGCAGATATTGTAGAGATCAGTCTCTTTATCGAGTGTTACATTAATAGACCACCACAGCTGTATCTAGCTTCCCTGGTATATATGCACCCTAGACACCAAAGGTGATCTCACCTCTGAAACTATAGATACGTACATAAAATATTGTTGTTCAAACACAGCATTCCTTTAAAAGAAAAAAATAAACCAACAAACAAAAACCACAAAAACAAAAAAAAGAACAAAACACCACAAAAAAACCAAACCAAAACAAACCAAAACCAATCCAAAAACCCTAGGATGGGGAAAGGAGAGAAGAAAGTACAAAAAGTGCATTGTGTTTGCCCCCATATGGAGTAAGGGTGTGGTTGGAGTCTGTAAAGAGATACAGGTGTCAGACATGAACCTGGTTGTCTCAATTAAGGTATTGCTAGAGAGCAGTATAGTTGTCAGTCCCCTGCCCAGACTGAGAAAAGAAGTAGATAGAGTGGGAAGCATGGAGGACTTCAGGACCCCAGATGATGTGAAGCTGGTTGTCTAGTCAGAGGGTGATCCCCACATTATTAACTAAAATCACATTTCATTGGCAGAATTTTTTCAAAAATGCTTGAGGAATGACAAAACCATACTAATTTGAAATGCTGACTTGTGAAGAATATGAGGAGATATGTTCTTACGTTGTTTGGGAAATACAAATGATTTGAGGAAGGAACACAGAATCATTTAGGTTTGAAAAGACCCTGAAGATCAAGTCCAGCTGTTAACCTAACACTGCCAAGTCCACCGTTAAACCACATACCTAAGATCTCACATTGTTTTCCAGAATCCAAGAAATGTGTGCACAAGCACTGTTGGAAAAGAGGGAATAAAAACCAGAAGATGCAGAAAAGAGCAAAGGACTGGAGAATCTCTCAGCATTGCTGCTTCTGCTGCACATAGGTGTCTGCAATAATCACAACTAGTAAGTAGCTTCAGAGTCATAAATAGGCAAATCTTTCCAAGCCACACTTAGCAAGCCAAACTACTTAAACTGGACTACATTCCAACATGTTTCTGTGATGTACTCCTGTTGAAGAGAGGACTAGGACCTAAGACACAGACATACATATAGAATCATAGATATCCTGGTTGGAAGGGGACTCTGAACGCCATCTAGTTTAGCCTCCACTGAAAGCAATACTATGCCTAACATAGATTACGGCAGATGTGGCTTTGGTACCAGCATTTTAAAAACTCCTGGGGAAGGACCTTCCATGATCTTTCTGGTTAAACTGTTTCAGTACAGTGTTACCTTCCTTGTAAACTGTTTTTTTTTCTTTTCACAATGTCTGTCCTAAAGCTCTCAAATCATAGTTTGTAGCCATTGTCTCTTTGTATATCATTTGACGACAGCGTTTGTTATCTTTTAACTAGCATTCAAGTTGTTTCAAGCAGCTATTAAGATTTCCCCTTAGCTTCTTTTTCACCACACTAAACAATTCTAGCTCAAATAGTTTCTCTTCATGGATCATCTATGTCCCTGGTGATCTTGGTAGCCCTCTACACATAATATTGAGATCCCTAGATGCAGTATTCTAGGTGAGGCCTCACCACCTAGTCCCTTCAGTCTGCTGACCATGCTCCTTCTGATGCAGCCAGTAAGCATTCTGCCTTGCAATGAGAGTGCTCTGCTGGTTACTATCTAATCCAGTGCCCAGTGTAACTTTTAATAACTTCTAACAACATATGTGGTTATTTTGCATCAAGTGGTGTTCAGGGTTTTCTTCTTACTGAACTTTCTTAGATTTCATTTAGCCTAATCTGCAAGTTTACCAAGGTCCCTCTGGACTGAAGGGTCAGGTTCTCTTTAGCTTAGAGTCATCTGCAAATTTTCTCCAAAACCTTTGTGTGTGATCACCCAGACCACCTTTGAAGATGTTGAACATTGTGGCTTTTGGCACTAACTCTTAGAGTACTTTAGTCTTTCCAGGTCACCAGATGAGCACTGAACCATTGATCACTGCTGTTTGAGCCTGACAGTGCAGGAAATTTTCAACTTACTAACCTGCTCATCCAGTGCATACATTTAGCTTTAAAATAATAGCACTGAGGGAGACGGTGTGAAAACCCTTACTGAAATAGAGGTATCCACCTTTCACCCTTCATCCACCCAGCCAGTCAAGCATGACTTGCCTTTCCTAAATCTATGCTGGCTACTTCCGAGTATCTTCTTAATTTAGTCGGAAATAGATTCCAGGAGAATGTCCCCCATGATCTTTCTGGGGAGTGAGGTGAAGCTGATCACCTTGTAATTCCCTAGGTCCTCCTTATCACCCATTTTTAATATAGACATAATGTTAAAATTCCCAGTTGCCAGACCTCTTCTGATTACCACAGTTTTCTTTACGTGATAAACAACATTCTTATAGTTACATTGCTCATCTCTTTCAACAGCCTCAGGTGAATGCCATCTAGTACCTTGGATCTAAACGTGACCAGCTGTTTTACAGATGTAGAGGAGTGCTGGAACAGTAGCAAGGTTGGTGCTGCAAGTCACGATGAGGCATGGAGATGAGGCTAACCTAAAATTATTTTCTTTACCTGTATACAAAGGTGGATGTTCTTGCATTACATAGAGACTTAGTAGAAAAAAAATTACTGCAGAATGTTGTGCCTAGCTTTTACAGGCTTGGCACATATTGTGTATATTGACCGTTCAATGTAATGATCAAAGGTATACAGAGAATGTTTTGAATGCAATATGATTCACAGCCTTTCAGTAATTTACACAAGAGAGTGCCAAAGCCTCCAGGTGACTCCCTGAAGTTTTTTTGTACTAATCCCTTGAAACCTACATTTTCATATTCATCCTTTGCTGCTGATCACTTGCTCTTTTCTCAAAGCTTATCCTTTGGGCTAGACCCATAGCTAATAAAAACCAAAGACTCCATGAAAATTGAGATTCTGTTCCACAGTGGGACCATACAGATATTTTCTGACTAGAAATGTAACCTGACTGTGATCAGTAACATTAACATCATACAGCACTTACTGAAGATCATGCACCACTGCTTACAGAATTGGTTACTGCATTTTCAAATTAAATGTCTTTTAATTACTGAAAGTCTCCTTACAATAACTGATTTTCTAATAAGGTTTCTACCTCTAAGTGCATATAGTCTTCCATATTCCTCAATCTTCCTAGAGAAAAAATCTTCAGCCTTCATTTTCTGGATGCTTTACTCACTTTACTGTATTAGGACATGGGTTTTATGAACAAAGCTTCATCGGTTTTTTAAGCACAAACAATTCTATTGCATTTCAGTAAGTTTAACTTTAATCAATGTCTTTAGTGGGACTTTGGTGGGACTCATCATCCAAGGTTTCTAGGTGGTTTAACACTGCCTAGAAAAGAAGTTTTATCAGAGCCTAAGACAGCACTAGCCAGTCACAGAACTTTTGTATAAATTCAATATCGTTTTGTTCTTGGCAGCAACAGAACAAAACCATGCCCAGGATCTGTCTGAGCAGGCTGTGTTCTGCCATTCCCCTGCTTCTCCACTACCCAGTCTTGTCTGACTTGGGGCTATTTTGAATCAACAATATTCAAGATCTGAGAATTTACAAACATGCAGATAGAGGAAAGTATAACAGGAACAGCTGTTATTTGGGTACAAAATAGTGTTCGTGCTGCATGGAGCCTATGCAGCACCCGATTTCTGGTCTTTTTCCTCCTCATGACAGACCCAAACAACGAGTGTTGTGATCCGCTATTATTTTCCTAGTGCTGTTTTGCCCAATCCTGTTACTTTACCTGGAAAATGAGAATGGGCAAGAAGAGTTATTTTGCAGTCCCTCACTCCTGATTAGTTTTACCCATGTGCACATCAGAAATAGTCAAATGACATGAGACAGTGCTGAGACAGCACAGTCAGGCTTTTGAGGAAGATGTTAAAGAATATTATTAACCCACCCACGGCTTGGCAGCTGTCCCTGTTCCCTGCTGTCTGCCACAGGCTGACCTCACCCATCCATGTCTAGTCTAGATACTCTGCCTAATTTATATCTCTGTATGTACATGTAAAATCAACTCCTTAGCAAAAAGGTTCAAGAACATTGACTCATTCAAGTTTGGAGCTTGAAACGGAGCTCTCTCATGGGTTCTGGATCAAAAAGGAAGAGCAGAAGGGGAACAGGGCTGGGAGAGCCCTCATGGAGACGACAACTATCTGCTCAATAAGCATTATAGCTTATCATAGAGCTAGCTGCTGTTGGCACTGTTCACAGTTAATTCTGGAGCGCGCAGCAGAGGAGATTGTGGAAGTATGTCACTGAAGAAAGATTTATCAACTCTGCTTTTCATGGAATCCACATGTAAGAATTAAGGCAAACTAGGTTTTTTCGCTATTAAGTGTCTAACTTCAGAGCTTGCTTTGACGAGCAAGTACATTCTGAGTGCTGAAATCACTATTATAATTGGTCTTCTTTCTAGGCTGTGAGTAGTAGCTGTTTGCTCACAGGCTGTGGAACAAAAACAGTCAAGATTTTCTCCTAGGCAATGATAACTTTTTTTGGCTTTTGCTGGAAAATTTATGTTCAAAGAGCACAATTCTGAGCTTAGAAAACTACATCCTTTCTTTCCTGGGGAAGCTATACTGACATTATTGCATTCTATAATCTCTCTGTGCTCACGTAATTCCCAGGGATGTTTTTGACAGTTTCTGCTGTGAGAAGAATACAAAAGGAATATTGCCCAGGGACAAGACATAAGGAAGAGTCTAATAACTTTATGTTCTGATTATCTTTTATGTGGTTGTCCCTGTCACTGAAATCCTAGGGAGTCCCAGCAGTCCAAGCATACATGATTTCTGTGATCTCATAATTTCAAGTGTAAATCAACACTGTGAGCACGATGCACCAACATGCTTCTTTACCCTAGAGATCTTTCAATCTTACGGATCAACTACATCACAGGTTTGTGCTAGTGTACTGTTAGATAAGCTACTCCTGCAGGAGCACATTCAGTATGCTGAAATTCTTGAAGAATAAATTGGTCACTGAACAT
Organism: Falco peregrinus; assembly: GCF_023634155.1. Lineage (NCBI taxonomy): Eukaryota > Metazoa > Chordata > Aves > Falconiformes > Falconidae > Falco > Falco peregrinus. The sequence goes on along the minus strand of NC_073726.1, from coordinate 4,063,205 downwards.
CTCTTGCTGTTTGGCAAAGGACTGAGTTTGTAAAGGTCATGAAGGTTAGCATTTGTAGTGACCTTTGTAAACACAGTACTACAGATGAAATGTTTTGTGCTGCTGCCAAACATATAAAACCAACTGCAGCTTTAACTCATATTCCATTAATCTTAAAAGTTGCCTCTTAATTACCATGAAACTATGTGTATGACAGTATTAAAATCCAGTTTAATAGGCTTTCTCACATTAATAAAACCTATCTGCTCTTGTGGTTCAACATGCATTAGAGCTGTCAAACAGTTGTCTGCATTCCCTCGCAGTTTATGAGACATTAACTTTCTCTTCCTTTCTGAAATCTGGAAACATTTGTGAGGTGCTTAGAAAGCTTTACAATAAAAAAATGGAAACATATTTAAATTTGAAGTTACTCTGTAGTCAAATATCCATTAGCAGTGGTACATCTGAATAGTTCATTAGGTCTCGGAAACTTAATTTCTGCTTAAAAATAGAGAAGGCACCCTGCAGGCTTGCATGAATATCAAATTAGATCAACAAGCTGTTAAATCTGTTCTCTTTTTTTAGTCTTTCATTGGTTGATTTCCTAATGTATTTAATTTATTTTTCAAATTTAAGAACAGATGTTGATACTCCTACAAACACTCTTTCAGTTGCCAAAGTGAAATCCTACTGAGGGGAGAGTAAAATCTGTCAGATCCACTGCGCAGTGTGTATGCATTTTACACAAATGGAAAACCACTTCACCAATTTACAGGGGTGCAGAAAGTGGCATAAAAATTAGCCGGAAGAATTCAAAACTCTAAAATTCAAACTATCTTGTGTGAATCAGATATGAATAATTACCAGCTTTTGAAAAATACAGCTCCTGTGAATATCAAAGTGTGAATTATAACTGAATTAAAATTCAGTTGTTACATATTGCTATGTTTATATTAAATTCATAGAGATGTCAGAGCAAGCAGGCAATTATGATCAGCCAGAATTTTCCAGTACTGAATAATGTAAGATATAAGTAGTTCCTAACATGGGAAAGCAACCACCTCTCTTGCTCATCACTTGTTATTGGCTTATGCCTGATATTATCACATCAAAGTCTGCAGTGGAACCAAATGCAAGTTGGCACAATGTAGTGAAAGAATCATGTTGCACAGGAATAGAACAAAGCTATTTGTTTTCTGAAACAAAAGTCCCAGAAATTGTGACAACTCTTGACTATGAAGTAGAAGTTTCTGATAATTGCCAGTACAGAATATTTGTAGATAATTGGTGTATTCTTTCTGATGAGAAATAATATGTAGTGTGCAATTTTATTAAGGTTTATGCTTGGATATTTGGATATCTCAATTCTTTTAAAGCTAATTTTCAGATGAATACTAATCTCTTCTTGAAAATCCTTGGTGTTCACAAAATTTAGACATTAACGAAGAAATAATCTTGAACAAAATTTATGCATACAACCCTAAGTGAGTCTGAAGAAGTATTTTTTACCTAACCATATAATAAGCAGAAACAAAAAAACAATATGAAAAAATTAAAATTAAAAATAGAATCCAGACACTTGTACCAAGCCATGGTTTCCATTTGGCACCTCAGACTGTCTATGCTCACCAGAAGAGCAATGGTATTGATAGTACATCTGACATCTCTTATAAATTAAGAGACACAGTCTAGTCTTTTCCCTGTGAATACTATTGGTCTTGGGCTATATTGTAACTTTTCCGTATGTTGCCGGTAGACCAAAGCCATTAAATCACAGGCACAGCCAACTCAAAGAATTACAGACCCTTTTAACTTCAATTTTATTGCTTGAACACTTACATGAGAATACCCGTAGGGGGTCAGACCAGACATTTTTGTAGTCTAGCTTGAATTAATCCTATATCTGAATATGGTGAATACTTAGGAAAAGCTGTGAATTCATGACTCATTTCATCCAACTGAGGGGCTAGAAGCTACAGTTTTACACTCTAAAGAATTGGATGGCAGTACTGAACAAAGATGTTTCCAACCTGGCTCTTTCCAGCACGGTGCTGTAACTAACTTTCCTCTTGGCTGCTCTGACACTAGTCTTTCATGGGATGAGTTGTGAACAAGACTGTGGAATTGCCGCAGCTTTCAAGAAACAAACAAAAAAAAAAGTGTGAGGCTCTTTTAAGCTCGATCACTCTCTTGATTTGATTTCTAACCCCAAACTACAAATATTTGTGTAGGGCTCAGCTGAGGTCTGCCTCACTATGAGGGTAGGAATGAGTATCAAAGTACTGGGAGAAAAGGTGGGCTTATAACGATGTTATTTTTTGCCAAATATTTTACATCATTAAAGTACAACCTAAATAATTTCAGGCTTCTTGTAGAATGAGAGAAGGAACGTATGCTTCCAGAATTCAATTCAAAACTTCCTTTTCTCTTTCTTGTACAGGAACATCTATAGGGACTTAAGCCAACTCAAATGCCTAAACTTAGACTGGTTGGATCTAGGACATGGAGTCTAAGACACAGCAGATGTTTACATTAAACTTTCTTTGCTATGCTCTCCCAAGTCTCAGCTGTCTGCTTTAGGGACTCTGTGAATCTTTGCATCTAGACGAGGCACAGACGGACATTTGTTTTATTAGTTTGCCTAAGCGCCTTTTGATTTATTTGTTTCAGAACTTCACTTCTTAAATAAACTGTGTAGAAAAAACCATCTCTCTCATTTACTTCAGACCACCACATGACAACTTCGTTGGGCATCTTTCAGTTTGCATGTTGTGAAAAATAGCGAACTCAGTATCTTCTTACAATTAATGATTTTATAGACTGCTACCCACTATTCTGTTCCAGGTTGAAGAGTTGATAATCTATTCTTCAGCCCATCATCCTGTGCTCTGCCTCTTTTTAAATCCACTATATCTTTTTGAGACTGGACGACCAGAATTTTACACTGAATTGTGTCCAGTACATGAATACACCATCCATTTATACAGTAACCTAATCTCATTTTCTGGGTTGCTTCCTGTTCTGTTCCTAACAATTCCCAGCTTTTTGTTTGCCACCGTGGCTGCTAAATAGCAGTGAAAAGACATCCATTAAAGAATTATTCATGTCAATCTTGCTTTTCTGAGTGACAGTAACTTATTCAGTGTGGCACTGCATATGTATCGTTAGGGTGGCTGGTGGGGTTTTTTGGTTGTTTTTCTCCTCTATATATTATTTTACCTTAGCTGATACCAATTTTCATTTATTCTGGTTTTGCTTAATCAGGCAGTACCATGGAATTCTTTTTCAGCTTTTCATAGTCAGTTTTAAATTAACCGTCTCCCAAGAATTTTCTGTTTACAAATGTTGCTGCCTCGCTAATCACTCCCTTTTCCTTGATCATTTATGAATATGTTGAAGAGCTTACATACCAAGCACATATCCCTGAGGATGAGAAATTCCATAATGTTACCCTCAACTGAAAAATTACCATTTATTTGTATTTTTGCCTCTATTTTAATGAGTCAGTGATACATAAAAGGATCTCTCTTTTCCCACAACAGTTTTATATCTCTCAGACTGTGGCTTATCAAAAGCTTTCTGAAAATCGAAGTGTGATGTACTGACTAGATCACCTTTATTAACACTTATTGACTATTTCAGAGATTGCTAATGGATTCGTGAAGCATAATATTGACTGGGGAAAAAAAAAAAGGAAGTTGAACTCTCTGCAAGATATCATACATGTCCTAACATTACAATTTCAATTTTTATGCCACTTTCTACCAAGATATCTATTATGGAAGCTAGACAAACTAGTCAGTGTTTTCCAGTGTCAGTCCTGGTGGTGTTTTCAAAGAATGTCATCACATTCTATTCTTTTGCCACTGAAGTTCAGCAGTTGTAGATTCCAACATTTTTTGGTTCTTGAATAAATACTCCTTGTCCTGGTGATTTGATGTTATTCAGCTTATGCATCAGTTATTTAATTTATTCTATTGAGAATTCAGTGTGAAACCTTCCTCACCATTTCATACCATAAATAATGCACTTGATGTGAGAACATTGGAAATCTCTATAGAGGCCATTGATGTAAATACCTCATTTAGATTTATTGCAATGTCTTTGTCTTCCTGCTATTTTAAGTTTGATTGCCTCTTTCTAACTTGCTGAAAATATTCTTTGTCATAGCTCTGGAAATAATATCAGCTTTTAGGCCTCAAACTTTTCTAAAATATTCTTAGGTATTCCATATTTCATTTAAATTTATCTTGCTGTACTGTTACACACTTATTTTTCTTCTCGAGAAATTATTTTGACTACTTATACACATCTATTTATTTCTTTACCATCTTTGCAATTTTTTGCAAATATTCAGGTTTTATTCCATTTTCTTATATAATCTATTTTGACACACAAGTTTATTATATGCTGTTCCTCAAATATGATCAAACTCTGTGCCTCCTGCAAGCATTCTGCCCTGCTAGCTATCGCTTTTTTCTTTTTTTTTTAGGTTTTTTTTTTTTTTTGTAGTTTTACAGAGAGAGAGAGAGAGAGAGAGAGGTTTGGGGTTTTTTTCCTATAAAACCCTTGAATTTATTGACTGTGGTCACTATTAGATTGGTGGTTTTATTGTTTCAGATCCTGTCTACTATTTAGAACTAAATTAAGAATTGCTTCTTCTTATGGATTCTTTGACTTGCATCTGCAAGAATTAGTAACTTATGATACAACAAGCAAGCCTTGTTGTACAATCCTTGCTTCACAGGTTTTTTTTTCAGATTAACGAGGGGAGAATTCAGATATTTTTTAGAAATCTTCAGATATGTAACAAGTTTTAACCTCAATACTTCCCCAGGTGACTGTGACCTGCCATTTCATATTACACATTACTCTTTTTGAATAGTTTTTCTTCTGCATTCTTCTGCACACAGGGACAAACCTAGCCCTAGTGTGTCTCTAATGAAGAAAACAGAGATACACAAGGGATAAATTTGGCCAATTATTTATCTTCATTTCAGAGTTTCCTTTTTTATTTAACTAGTTCTTATTGATTTTTTCATTTAATACTATCCTCAGTTTAATCTTCTGCCCTTTCAAGGTGAAGGCCCTTTGGCTGAAAGCTTTCCCAGCTGAGTTTAAAAGGACTGCTACTGACAACAAATGAGATTTTTCTGTGGCTCAATAGGTAAGCCCAGCACTTTCCAATACCTGGGTCATGAGTTCAATTCCCTGACAAAATAGACCCATCATTAATAATATTCTTGAGGTAATCTCTGCTTTGTGAGCTATCATGCTTCTTGCACTGTCCATTGAAGCTTTTGGTACTGTATCTTTTTGCCATAATTCCTTTGAAAATGGCAATTTTTTTTTTCTATCTCTGTATATTTAATTGTTGCACAGACTATAACATGAACAGATGAGGAGATTCTTTTTCTCTGGAAAGATTAAACAAATAACTACTGTTTAATAAAAATGTTAGATCTTATAAGCCCAGATCTTGAAAGTTGTCTTGTACTTGCTCAGTTTTGTGTACTGCATTATGTCATCTCTAATTGCTACATTTATTAATACTTGCGTTGCAGTATTCCCAAAGTAGCTTATGTTAAATGGCTGTATCACATTGTTTTCAGGTTTAATTATTTTTATTTAGCTTGAAAATCAATTAAGTTAATCTATTTCTTTATAAGCAACATCTAATGAAATATTCAAATTGGAATTATTCTATTCATACTAATTTCAGCAAATTAAGAAATCCATAAAGACATTTCTATGAGTAACCAGAAAGGAAAATCATATTCTTCATTTTAAGGATATAGTTTTCCTCTATAGTCAATCCTTCATCTCCTTTAAAAAGATTAGAACAAGGGAATTTAATGTAAGAATACTGAAAGATAACATTTTTTATGAGACCATTGTCTTGTGTTCTTATTGCCTTAAATAAGGAATATTCACAGCATAAAGATATTAAAAGTTATGAGTTCTCCAAGTTACCACATTTGGCATTACACCAGATATTAAATGATCTTACCTGTAAGACTGCAGTAAACCAATTAATGAGCAATGCAGTTAGAAGGGAGGACATTCACATTTTTAACTTATAATGGAGTACAAAGAAATTACCTGGCTTTTCAGAAAGTGTTTTTCTTTGTCTGTCTCAGTGGTAACAGACCAAATTCATCACATGAGATCCAGGGGATCAAAAATAGCTGTTTATCGTATGTTTACCTTAATTCATATATTTACCATGGATCCCTTTACAGCCAACAATTGGAGAGATACCGGAACTCATTCATTGTCCCTTCAAAATGGAAAAGGTGACTGTTACATCCTTCGCACATTAAAATAATTGTTTGGATGTGGATATTTAGTCTGAATTATGCCAATCAATCAATACCCTATGCCAATGTGTGAAAAGGAGATATTACTTTTTTAGATAAGGAATGTTTCCTCTTTGAAGCTCAAGGAATGTTCACATGTAATCTCATTATGAGGTGAGGGAAGAGGATAGAGAATGAGCTTTTTACATAGCACAGGACTGCAGTTAAAAGCTAATTCTTCTGTCAACAAACAAACAAGAACCCCAACCCCCAATCTAGTAATAAAGAACACCTGATGAAAATAAATTACATCCTTATATAAGCAACTGTCATGTTCTGTACAAGATGTATTTTGTCAGCAGAGAACTAAGGAAGATATCCTAAGTGCTCAATTCTGCATTTTGCATTTTGATAAAATAAAAAATCAAGAAAAAAAAATTAATGACACTAAAACAATTTGGTCACTCATACAGTTTTTTGCCAAATAATTTACTTCAGGGAAAAATGTAAATATTGGAGATAAAAATTTCATTATCCTTTTATATTTATGAAGTTCCTTTCTTTAATGGAACATTAAAAATATTCCAGACCACAGAAAGCCACTTCATTTTGTCTAAATTTGGTTTTGTTGGGTTTTGTTGTGTGTGTTTTGTTTGGTTTTTTTTTCATTTTATTCACATGATATTTTATTCAACTTCTTGATGCTCTGAAAACTTGCACAGGCTTTATTTCATACAGGAATATTTTTTATTTGTTTGGAATTGCCACTCAAACAAAATAAGTTCTCAGTTTTAAATATTGCCTCAGTATTATCAAAGTAAGCATTATGAACGACTCACATTCCTGGATTTTGGCTGATAAAACATTCAGTTCAAGCTACAATACTTTCTTGAATGTCAAGAACGACAATGATGTAGAATCAATCAGTTGCAAACTTTTTTAGGAGATTGTGAACTCTGATAGTCTCCTCAGTCCTCTTGAGTTTCCCTCACTTTTTGAGAGACATGTTTTATTAGTCCATTTTCTGCAGACTAAATTGTTTGTAATTGAATACCACCTTCACTGTAAAGTCATTCAGCAGGTTTCAGATTGCTTTTTTGCTTGAGCAAATTAGCCTGCATTTTCCGTTGTTGAAACCCTTCTCTCTAATACTGACATTTTTCTAATTCTTTGGTATCATCAGCCTACAAGCGGCTGTTTATAAGGCCTCCAAGTCTTTTATCGGCTTGGACTTTTTTCTCACAACCAGCTTTTTTGTAAATGGATAGACCTTTGCCTCATATAGAATTATCTGTGCAATCAAGCAATCTAGATTCTGGTAATATTTACAAAGTCACTATCTAAAACATTATTTGAACCACTGCTTCTTCTGCTGACCTCCATTTTATAGTTTTTGCACTTTTAGGATTTATATGATGAGGGAAGGGGTGAGCATGTCAGATATGCTCCAAAAAACTAAATCTTAATTTTTACATGACTCAGCATCTTGATTTCTAAGTTTCCACTAGCAGAGAGAAAGGCCTTTGTTTAGTGCCCCCTCACTAGAGATACAGGCTGAATTTGTCAGGCAGTTTCAGGCTTCCAGTTAAAAAGAAAGAAAAAAAAGGGGGGGGGGGCACGGGGGAGGGAAAACCCAACACAACCAAACCTTTGTGAGTATTACTAAATGGTTGGATGCAATTCAAATAACAAAGATTTCTATGGAGATTGAATTTGAGAGCTTTGGCCCTAGACTGCAAGAAGCTGAGAGGAAAACTGAAAATGCAGAGACAGTGATGGATGGAAATAACATTACTCTAAACTGAATACTGGAAATAGAAAGGTAGTGAGAAATGAAAGAGATGACTGAAAATAATAAAAAAAAATTAAATAACCTTAGATTAAGGAATATATAACCTCAGATTAAGGAACTGACATTGCTAAATTGTGTTGATAGCAGAGACAAGAGAAACAAGAAATCTATATTTCCATAAGTGTTATAAAGAAGCTAAAGAAGAACTGGTTTAAGATCTTTTTTCAGCATGTCAAAGAAAATCTTTGTGTGGGAAGACAAGACCTTGCTCAGAAGCAGCCTAGCCTAAAACGATCCAATGTACTTTCATTTTTAGTATAAATCAAATCTATTTAAACATTTGAATCAGTTCTAAAAAATAGGAAACTGCTGTGGAGTTCATTTTATAATTACCCTCTGCTGCTGTCATTCTGCTTTGCAGATTTATTTCATTTGCTTCCTATCTTTTAGTTAGTGATCAAGACAATTCACAAAAGCTATAAATAACAAATGTGGTGCATTGTTTTATGTACGTTTCTGAGGATCGTTGCTGCTTATTCATTTAGTGAGTAAAAATGAATAAAATGCAAGATTTATGCTATTGTTCATTGTAAATTAAATTTGTATACACAGAATCATCTGCATTTTTAAAGGTTGCTTTTTAGTATCCTGATGTTTTCCTAGATACTTTGTTCACAACCCTTCAGTCAATAACTGCGATATCACATAGCCATCTGAGGTATTTTTCATTCTTCAGATGACTTTGTAAATTATTTTTCTTCTTCAGATAATAACATTAACTTACCGTTGCTTAAATTTATAACAGAGATGCTCCTTGACTATAAGCACCTAATTTATTCATACACCCAATATTCGTGTAAGTCTTACTGTTCCTTCCCATTCTTCTATCCAAGTAGACCCAGTTCAGATTCTTATTAACTCTGCAAATCACCTACTCTATAGGCTTTCCTTGGCCTTCACAGTTGTAAACTCATCTGCTCCATACCTATTGAGAACACCACTGAGTCATTTCCTTAGTCCATGAGATCCCTCTCTTTGCAAAAACTCCCTAGATTGTCTCATGAATGTGAGCTGCTTATCTTTGTTTTCAAGGGCTTTCACTAACCATCCATCAAGTATCATTTCTTCTATACTACTGTCAGTTCTTGACCATGGTGACATGTCCTTCGTATACTTTGGAATACACACAGTCAAGCTTTCTCCCACACTTCTCATGTTTAGCTCCTCACAGCTAACTTATTAGTTTTCAAAAAATTCCTGAAAGTATGGCTATTTGAGCTAAGACAACTCCCTGTCCAGCTAACTTGTATTTTTACAGTATTTTAATTCTCCACATCTCTTTATTGCATTTGTTTCCTCTATTTTTATACACAAACTATAAAGCCATTTGTAAGATAACATAGGCCATCTTCCTGATTAAATTGTTCCTAGCCAATTGAGATACTGGCTAAGGTCTAGGATTTCTCTAATAAGACTTATGGGTAAAGCTGAAACTAAGTTCACTGACTTCTAACAAGACTAAAAATGATAATCCTATCCTGAAATTCTTGCTGCATAGATTAACTCTGCACTGATAACTGAAGATGAGAAAAGATCTTAAAAATCACCAGTTACAACCATTGTTGAATAATAAACAGTTTTATCTGTCAGCTACAGTTGATAACCAAAATAGTTTTATTCTGATTCTTCAGAAAAATCATTGGCTAATTAGTGATGCAGGATTTTTTTCTAGCCACCACATTATCTCAGCAGATAATTTTAAAAATAAACTAATTAACCTTTCTAAAACACCTTTCTAATTAATCATGTCTTTTATAGTTCCATTAGCTATGAGACCAACCAAGTCCAAGCAATCATATTTAATTTCTCACATATTGATTTATAAAGGATAGTTTATTGCCTTTTGCTCATTAGCAGTTACAAGCAGGACTCCTGCAGGAGGTTATGACTCTTTTGTAATTAAACCGCGTTAGGATACCAAAATGTAATGCAGATGCTTAACAGTAAATTGTGATTTGTTGGAAGGATAGTAAAATTTTAAAACCTCAGGAAAGTGAAACACTTTAGCTGATCTAGCTGTTTTCTTCCTTTATAATTCCCCACTCCATATCCCAGTGGCATTAGGATGTAGTCATTCTAGAATTGGTGTTGAATTTTACTTCAAAGGAAAACTTATCTTATGCAATATTGCATTTTAGCTCTACAGTATCTGTTATTTAGTATCTTGAAACAATTCACAGTATTTCATGATGTTTAAAAGAAGAAATTTAGTCTCTGAACATTTTTTTTGAAAAAAAAAAAACATACTAAAGTACTCCAGTTAAATGAAGAACAAAAGCTTCTATCTGTTCCAGCTCAAAATTTCTTCTAGACAGATTAGAAAAGGAGTTTTCATCACAGTCCCCAAAAAACTGTTCTTGAGAGATAATGAATCAAAAAGCATTAATTTTTATTTCATTTTACTGTGAAGCAATAAACTATATTGCAGCATCTGTAAGATATTCTTGTAAAACTGGTTAGATCATTTAGCTAAATTAATTCAAGAAATTTAGGATGACCTAAACTCAAAGAGACAAAACATTCATGACTTCTCTCTCAGTATAAAGTTAATCTGGTGTTTGTAGCTCAGCTGTTTGTTTTTTTTAAAAAAAACCAACCTTAATTTACAAAATTAATACAGCCCATGCTGTTAATTTACCATTATATATATACATTACAGCCTGCCAGACAATGGATCTTTTCTGACACTGGTCAATACGCTAAATTTAAATTTCAAGAGAAGAACTACATCAAACGCTGCTGACCTTAACCAAGCAATCAAACAATCATTTCAAAACATTTAAGTCAACAGAAGCACAAAACACCGTAGGCAAAATCTGCAAAGGGAGATGAAAGAGGAGGGAATCTTGGTAATCATGTTGTTCCTTCATTTCAGTTCAGTACTCTTTTACATCTCTGTTTAGGACCTTCTGATGGCTGAGTGCAGGTGAAAGGACATGAAACTATGAATTCAAGGAATGAGGAAGGTCCCTGCTTGCTTTGATTTACAGTATCAGGTTTTTTATAAAAGAACCTTTTTACAGTCTGCATGAAGAAAAACTGAACAGAGGACACATTCTGGAGCAATGAAGAACTACTTTTAATAGAGAAGGAAGCAAAAAGGGACTATTTAAACAGATTGTACAGACTGAAGTCCATAGGACCTGATGGGTTTAATCCAAAAGTGCAGAGGGAGCTGGCCAAAATCACTGCGAGGCCACTCTCTTATCTTTGTAAGGTTGTGGTGACTGAGGGAGGTTCCTGAGGACTGAAAGAAAGCAAGAAGGAAGATTTAATGAACTACAGGCCAGTCAGCCTCACTTCGATCCCTGGGAAGGTGAAGGAGCATACAATCCTGGAAACCACTTCCAGGATTGGAAGTGATTGGAAATTGTCAGCACGAATTTCTGAAGGGGAAATCCTGCCTGACAAACTGATAGCGTTCTAGGATGAAATGAGTGGCCTGGGGAACAAGGGAAGAGCAGTGGATGTAAATTATCTTGACCTTAGCAATGTGTTTGACATCATCCTCCACAACATCCTCACTAACAAACTGAAGAAATAATGAGTAGAAGAGTAAACAGTGAGGGTCTGAACAACCTGCTCTAGGTGAGCCAGCTCAGAGCAGGGGGGGTGCCTAGATAATTTCTGGAGGTCTCTGCCCACCTCAGCAATTCTGTGATTGTGTGATGAATAAAAAACAGGGTCACAGAGTTGGTCTGCAGGAAAACGACATTCACTGTAGCAGAGCAGTAAGGTGCGAGTATTAACACTAGCATTAACAAAGCACTAACGTTCGTGTTCTTTTCAGAAGTCTGTGTCAGGAAGCACTGAGTAGATGCGGATACCTTTGGGCCTGCAATGGACCTGGCACAGCGATACCATCTTTTAATTTGTCCACAGGACGTTTAATGTGGTCATCCAGGGTTTTTACTGTTGTGAAAGCATCCTCTTTTCCCCCAGGGCTTCCTGACCTCAGAAGGTTTGACTTGTGTGTTATGGTCTGAATGACAAATTTGGGTTATTGTCCTTGTTAGGCTGTGGTGATTAAGCTCAGAGCTGTCACACAGGTTCCCACAGAAAGTCCTGGTCAAGCGGTTATCTTGTCCTTCTGGCCTTACATATTATTTGTATAGTTACCTAGCTGCTGACGGCCTTGCAAGACTACTGCACAAAAGGTCCCAATACCGCCCTCCAAGTATGCATGCAGTTTACAGTTTTATGATCTCTTCTGTAACTCTACCTTTATCACTGGTGAAATCCAGTCAGGCTTTATGGTGTGGTCTGTAATTTTTGTCAGTGTTTCACTCTGTTATTGATTATACCAGGGGCTTCTCATGTCATACTCCATAGTTTTCCACATCCTGAAATGAAACTCCATATTAGGACAGGGCTTAATTATGTTGCCTTCAGCCCACAACAGTCTGAACACACCCAAAAGAAATAGAAAATTTCAGACTGTGTTTTCATAAAAAGTTTTGGGAAATAAAATATTCAGGTATGGAAAAGTTAGGACCTGAAGCACTAAGCCTTCCTCACTGTGTAGCAGAACAGAAGGTAGATAGAGGGGAAGACCATGCACAGTCAGTCCAACCCTATTTTTTACCCTCTAGTCTTTCCATTGAGCCATGAAGGAAGGTAGTCAGTTAAAGACAATAGCTGTACTGGGAAAATATTCCCAGAGCTTTCCCCAGGTAATGAGATCAAAACAGTCCAAAGTCCTGCTTTGTATGGTAATATCCACTCTTTTAAAACACACACTTAAAATAATCAGAGGGCAGTAACAATGGAGCCAAATTCTGAGTTCTTTTGCTTCTTGCACCTTTTATTACATTGATGTGTGTAATTTACAACGTCAGGTGTGTCACCTCTAAATTTGACCTGAAGTTTCTGATCCCACAGGAAATAACATAAAAGGATTAAATTACAGAAAATATACTCTATCACAGTTACCATATGTTGTTTACTAGAGTCATAGCTAAGTGATCAAGGAAACTATTGAATATGTCTAAACATGTGGGTAAGATTTATAGTGCTGCAGTGTACATACTTATTCAAGGTGTCTGTGATACATTACGTATTTAGCCAGATTATGATTACCTTCAGTATATGGTTACTTGATCAGCAAACCTGCTATATGGTTCATCCCCTTATCTGGTTAATGTCGAAAGCATGGTGTTGGGTTCTCAAGTAGCCGTAAGAGGATGCTAAGTGAGGAAGTAAAGCCTGAAAAATTAGGTGCTGTCACCAGATGAAAGGGTGATAAGATAAAGGAGAACACTAAGTAAAAAGGTCAGAATACCTTCTTGGTATGGATTGAGTGAAAGTATGTAATTTCCTGAGATGGGTAAAACTGTGATGCTCCAGCTACTGAGCTTATTACAGGACTTGGTTGTTTTAGAAAGCTTTAAGATAAGGAAATGTCTATTTAAAATGGAAGATCATCTGTCTGAAAATGAGCTTGAGTGGTTTCACACTGAATCTCTCTGTCTTCACAGAGAGCTGAAAGAATGATATGCTGATTTTGGCAAACCATACAAATTCAGATATATTGAGGTCATTAACCAAAACCAGATGTCTTCAAAGGATACATCTACATCCATGGTAATACTCTAGGGCCCCTTTTCAGTCAATAGTGAGACAAGGAGGTACTTCTAAGGCATTATTGATTTCTCCTAAGATTGATGTTTAAAATAGGTCAGTCGAATTGTACCCTGAAATTGCTTATTTCTCTCCCTTGACTCAAAAGGGAATGATTAGCTCAGGTTTGTCCACTGGAGATGTCTATGCTACAGACATCTAAAGTTTGATTAAATGACTCGCATAACTTGTTATCACTAAACACCCTTGTCATGGTTTAACCCCAGCTGGCAACCAAACACCAGGTAGCTGCTTGCTCACTTCCCCCAACACGGAGGAAGGGGGAGCAGAATCGGAAAGGAATATAAAACTTGAGGGTTGAGATAAGAACAATTTAATAATTTAAACAGAATTAAAAGGTAAGAACAACAACAATAACGATAATAACAACAACAATAATAATGATATTAGTTATAATGGAAAGGTGAGGAAAAGGATGAAGTCCAAAGGAAAAGGGAGAAAGGAAAACAAGTGATGCACAGTACAACTGCTCACCACCCGCTGACTGATGCCCAGCCAGTCCCTGAGCAAAAATCCCCCCAGCTCCAGCTAACACCCCGTATTTATATACCAAGCATGATGTCCCATGGTATGCAATACCCCTTTGGCTAGTTGGGGCCAGCTGTCCTGGCTGTGTCCCCTCCCAATGTCCCGTGCCTCTCCAGCCCTCTCGCTGGCAGGGCCCAAAGAACTGAAAAGTCCTTGACTTAATATAAATGTTACCCAGCAACAACTAAAAACATCCGTGTGTTACCATCATTGTTCTCACATCAGAGCCGAAACACAGCACTGCACCAGCTACTAAGAAGAAAGTTAACTCCATCCCAGCTGAAACCAGGGCAACCATAAAAAAGGGTACTTGGTTAACCCTTCTTACCAGGGTCATTTTCTTCAGATGCTTCTTATCCATGTGTAAGGATACTCTACAAGCAGAACACACAATTTAAAAGTGTAACGCAAGTATTTACTATCTAGCTCACACAAAATGATGATGAAGGATGAAATGAGTGGCTAGTATAAGCAGTATTACGTACATTCCCTGTCCCAAAAAACTGCTCAAAGGGTCCTTGTTGGCCAGGTAAAGTTTGGTCAGGAAGAAAATGGCCATCCTGCACTGCTTTCTGAAACAGATGCTCAGGTTGCCAATGTGCCATTTTTTATCTAATTCTCCAGGTTTCTTTTTGCTTTACAATTTTCTACCTGTTCTTGGTGGTGTTTTCCTCTTTAGTCCTTGAAAAATTAATTATCTCTGCTTTGACATTTGTATCTGTCTGACTTTACCTTTCCTACCTTGCACGATGCCACTGTATGAACTTTCCCGTTAGTCTTTCTCACAACTTAACAATTTCTTCAGAGTGTAAACTGAGGATATTCAGCTGGGCCGTGCCAAACCTTGGACCCTCTGGGCCATAGACAATAGGACCCACAGACTGGGATGGGACATGTGGGAGGCAGGGTACAGAGTGGGCAACAGTCATCTGCTATTTGTAGAAAATGTGAATCGTTCACTATTTGACATTTGAAGGAAACATACTCATCCACACACCCACAAAGATATCAAATGATGGTTAATAGCTGTCATTACAACTGTTGTAATTATACTTGTGTGAATACGTTATAAGACCCACAGATTAATTCTGCAGAAGGGTAGGAGTTTGGGGTCATACCTGTGGGACTGCTAAGAGTTAGAGCTACTACTTTGTTTAAAGGTGTGACAACTGAAGTGCCTGTGTAAAGCATACTTGCATCTTGCACTGAATTATTTGCCAACATTTTTGTAGATTTATAAAAATTACTGTCTTAATTCCCATTTTACTGACACATGCAATTATAAAAACTTGGCAATTGTGAAGTTGTACTTGTTCATTAAACAGTTCATATGTGAACATGCCTAGTGCTGGTTACTTATAAATTGCTGTAATATAAAATGGGAATGACACTAACAGAATGATTTAAGGGAATTTGGCTATTGTCAAGATTAGATCTTTAAAGTTTATTCAGGAAAACCTTTGGAATGATAAGCAGTTTCTTAAAATACTTGATAATACAATATTCAAGGAGAATTTTAAATTTAAAGCATAACTAAAAAAATAGTAAAGATTTTTTAAGATACTTTCTTTATCAGAGAGTAATATCAAATTAGACTAACCCACACTGGTTTCCTAGTTTGCATTTTGTGCCTGATTTCATAGCCTTATGTGTTTGGAGTTTTTAAAAAACTATAATAAGGTCATATGAGGATCTTCTGGGTGTTCTGCTAACATCAAACAGATTTTTGGTATACATTCTCTTTTCACTTTATTTAAAATGAAGTATAGTGTAGAACTGTGAATTTTAACAAGACAGAATATTAAACCAGAATTACTGAGACCTTAAAATTCTGCATTCATTGATTTGGTATATGTATAGCTTAAAATCAGATTTCATCTATAGGTAATATAAAGAGGCATACAGTCGAAAACAAAAGAAGGGAAAAGAGGAATAATTTGACTCTCAGCTCAAAATATCAGAGACACTTGCTGGGCTGCCATTCTTTGGTCTTTCTCTGTACCTTGCAGTATAGTGTGTATGTATGTGTGTATATATATATCTCTCTATATATATACATATATATATATGAAAAAAAACCACGGTGCATACCATATATTTTATACAACATTTCATATATATACTTTGAAACATTTTAGGGTTTGTAGCATATCACTGTGCTGGGACAGAATGCTTCTCTGGATCTTTCTTGAGCAATGGTGGGATTTATGTCTCTTGATTTTGGACACCTAAGAGTCATCTAGGTTATGCTAATTATGTGTATGTAGGTAATGAAGATAAATAAGCCTCTTCATGAAAAAAATTCTACCCCACCACACCCACACCCACCCCCCCCCACACACAGCCCAAGACAGCTAGTTTAGTTTTTTGGATGGGGTTTATTTTACCAAACTGTAGGCATTTTTTTTCTGTTTTGATTTTAGTATGTCAGTTAGGTGCTCAGGTTTCCATTGCAGTTTGTTCTAGTAGGTAGTCAATGGATTTAATGACAAACTTTAGATAAACCTCCTCTCACAGTACTTTTTTCAGCATCAGTGCAAAATGTCAGTATTTTACCTTAAAAATATCTTGTTCAAACATTGTGGTTTGACAGATTTTTGCTAATGCAGCCTTTGATTTCTATTGAGTTTTTACCAGGGACTAAAAAGTGATAATTGCTGTTCCCTACTGATTCCCCTTCTTGGCTTTTTGTCTACTTCTAGGTAACAACATGTGGTGTTGTAGTTGCCTTTTTCCTGTCCATGGAGATAAGTGAGTTAAGAACTGGCTAATTTCCCTGCCCTTAGCTGAATCATGCCCAGGCTCTGGAAGCCCTCACCTTTTGGAGATACAAATGCTAAGGCACTGAGAACACTCCTTTTCTCAAGAGAGTTCAAACTGCTAGACTCTTCAATGGCAATAAGTAGGTTTTTTCTGCATGGCCTTATTTGATGGGTTGAACTTGGCTACAAACTAATCACTCACGGACCTGCTTGCTTACTTCCCCTTGCAGCAGGAGAGGATAGGAAAGTAAGAAAAACTCATAGGTCAAGATAAAGACAGCTTAATAATTAAAGCAGGAATAAAAACCCCCCAAACCTAAATGATGTAATTCATCACCTCCTATCACCAGACCAATACCCAGCCAGTCTCTGAGCAATGTCTACTTTGAAAAGACCTCTTTTCTTCCTCTTTTTATTGCCAAGCATAATGTCCTGTGGTGTGGATTATCCTCTTGGTCAGTTTGGGTCAGCTGTCCCAGATGTGTCCCCTCCCAGCCTCTTGACTATCTTCAGACTACTCACTGAGAGGAGCAGAATGGGAAACTGAGAAATCCTTTGTGCTGTGCAAGAGCTGCTGAGCAATAGCTGAAACACTGGTGTATTAACAACACTGTCACAAACATAAACCACAGTTCTGTACAGGCTGCTATGGAGAAAATTAACTTCAGCTCAGGCTGACCCAGTACACCTTAAATGAAATTATGAATGAAAGCACTGGGAATGTTTAAGCTACACAAACATAGGCATTTAATTTCATGGCTGGCAGATGTAACAGAAGACCTACAGGAGATGCATGGCCTTTGCAGTGACAGATACCCTAGGCCATCTGCAATGGCATAGGACACCTATGGTTACCAATGTTGAATTCCACCTGTTACTGTTACGGCATTAAACCCAGCTAATTTAGAAGATTTTTTCATTAGTTAGAGGAAGTTTTTCCTTACGCATTAGGGATGCATTAAAATCTAACAGGCAGTTTACCATCAGACTTTCTCACTTCGATGTTGCACTAACTAAACTTAGAAACCTCAAATTTCTGTGTAGTTAAAAACTTAATGAGTTTCAGCTACAGTGAATTATATCATTTAGAAAAATACATATTTCAGAACATGTGACAAAAGCAAGGAAATTCATTAGGTTTCATCCTTATGGCTCCTAAGGCTTGATAGCACTGGACCCATTATAGTAGAGAAAACAGTGTGACAATTGATTCAATCTGAGTAAATTGTCAAAAACCACAAAGCCAAGATCAGTTCATTCCATATAACTTCTAGTAATGGTCAAACTGTTAAAAGAAGGAAATCTCAATGTACCATAGAGGTCAGTGAAAGGACAAGATTTAGGAAGCAATTTCTTTAAAAAAACCCTTTCACTACATACAAATAGAAAAGAAAGAGTCATGATATTATTTCAAATAGATTCTGTACTGTTAGTTTCAGAGATGACATTGGAAACAGTGGAAGGGAAGGCTGGTGGGTAGCTTTGCAATACAAAGAGCAAAAATAGTTTCATTATTCAGAGCTGACGTGATAGTCTTTTCTTAGTCTTAGTTATGTCTAGCAGGAGAATTTTAGTGCTTTGATTTTGGAGTGGGAAATGCAACTAGGTCACAGGATATAAAATTTCATTTACTTCCACCTTAAACAAGTAACTTGTGTTTGATGGAAGTACAGCTTCCAGGGGAAAATCCAGGTTTGACCTGAAGACATCAAGGGATGAAAATTGTGCAATTTCTCTTCATACTATATTCTAATGAGTAACTATTCTGAGTGTTTCTTAAATGTATCTGACATATCTTTGCTGGTTCTTGTTATGCTCTTGTCTGCTTGATAAAAGAACTCTTTTAATACATGCTACTGTCTCTTGTGAAAGTGCTTACACTCTTAAGTCACTCTTTTTGTTGTTTGATATAACAAAATTAGATTAAGGTCTTGACATCTGACATCCGTCACTAGAAGGCCTTTATATATAGTTGGGGAAAAAATAAATTCTGTTCTCTACTCTTCTAATAATGACATTTTCTTAAAGAATGGTAACAACACGGCTGTATGCATGGTTCCACTAGTAGTGTCACACATGCTAAGTACAAACATTACCTTACCTACCACATTTATCCCTCTGTGAACGACACTAGTCTTTTTGCAAGGACATTATATTCATAAATCCCATTATTCTATTTTCAGCTTCTTTTCCACAAAATCCTTTCTAGACTCATTGTTATGAAAGATGCAGTTTTCCAATCTGTAGATGTGGCATTCATTCCTGTTCCAAACCTCAAACTCTCCCTGTGGCCATATCAAAATGAATTGGTTTGCATGGACCCAGCATGCTGCTGTGTCTAACTATCCTATGCTAAAAAATTCTGTATTTCTGTGTCCCCACCCAAGCTCTTGCCCACCCCAAGACTACGCAGGGGGCAGGGAGTCAGAGCATGTGGAGTGCGAAGCAGGGAAAGCCTTGATGCTGTGCGCTGTTCAGCAGTAACTAAAACATTGGTGTGTTACCTACACTGTTTCAGTTACAAATACAAAGCATAGCAGTATATGTGCTGCTATGAAGAAAATTAATGTTATTCCAAGCAGCACAAGTACAACCAGTTAAACTCAAAATACCTACAAGATCAGGCCAATAATGGGGCATTAACTTTTAACATAGAAATCACCAGTATAACACTTGTAGTCTGCCAGTAGATTAATCTCCCCTGTATTTTTGCTTAATTATGGAAAAGGCGTCCTCCTGCAGCAGCCACCTTCTTTTTCAGAAGCATATGTGGTTTATAGCTATCTTACAAGAAAGAGAAAGCTTGAAAGCTGGAAATCATAGTTCTGTGCTGAGTATAATCCACTGTGACTTAAAGATTTTATGCAGCATTATATTATGGCTCAGCAAGAACGAGAGACCGAGATGCACTGCACTTGCAGTGGCTGTCTTTGATTTCAAAACACCATTACTGAAATCCCAGACAGACAGTAGAACTGCTTCTACCATGTAATATATTTTCAGCTTTATGCGTAATGCAAAGCACAGTTTATAATATTCTGAGATTTTCTTTTTTTTTAATACAGGAGATTTATTTGCTTGGATCTGCCCCAATCTCTGCTACCACAGTGAAAGAGCAGTTACTTGTGGACCATAATGGCCACACTGTATCGTCATATGGTGAACATGGACTGAGGAGGAAACACAAAATTTCACTTGTGTGGGGATTTGGGAGCTTCCAGTATGAGAAAAGCAATAGCTTCAGACTCCTAGCTACAGGAGGAACATGAAATCCTCTAAATGCACACAAGTGGCAGAAGAATATATTTTCATATTTACAGCATTGGTTGATTTCTTATTATTCCCATTTTTATTCCATGGGTTCTTAATCATCTTTACAATTATGTGTCTTCTAGGTCACACACAAAGCCAGAGATAGGCACTTTGAGTAGTGTTTCATTTAAATTTAAAAGCTTTCTAATTACATCATTAGGAAGTAGAGGAGCATTTAATCTTAACCTATCCATTTTAGTAGTCTGTATGTAAGGCCCCATCATGACAGCTTCTGAGTATCTCATTATCTTTAATGTAATCATTCTCACAACATTTTAAGGAGGTAGAAATGAGACAAAAAGAGCTAAAGGCCAGAGCCATAAAGAATTATGTACTATATTCTTAAGGACAGCTTCCTTCTCTCTCTGAAGGAATTAAATCTGCATTTCTTAGCTCTCAAAAACATACACGAATGAACCGTCTATAGGTTGTTCGTGATATGGCTGTGGAAGGCCCTTTCCCGTGTGGAAGAGGAAAGACGCGGATCTCCTGAATCCATAATTAGACCTAGGACTTACTGTCTTTATCTGAGTTAGAGAATACAGGCTTCTGATCTATGTTCTGAGGACTATTCCCATGCTTCATAGTAGAATACAGTTGAATACAATTTCTTCCCCTCTATTCACTGTCCTAACACTTTCCAGGAGCAAATATTTGCATTTTATATTAACTGAAGGCAAAATAGTACTAAAGATGATGCGCCTGAGAGATTTCAGAAGTCATATAGGAAAAATACATCTTTTTCAAGATGCTGAAAAATTACCTGGTTTCTAGTAGAGGACACTTTCTGTATCTTGAGAAAA
Source organism: Falco peregrinus (assembly GCF_023634155.1). Taxonomy (NCBI): domain Eukaryota; kingdom Metazoa; phylum Chordata; class Aves; order Falconiformes; family Falconidae; genus Falco; species Falco peregrinus. Next base: position 4,042,030 of record NC_073726.1, on the reverse strand, counting down.
TTGGATAACTGAAAGCCAGGAGACTTTTAAAGGTTTTAAACTCAGTTATGGAGTGTATTGTTTAAGGATGGCAATTAGTGTCCTATCACAGAATTTAATTGCTAAAGTACATTCACATTAAATTGTAAATGTAAATTGCTAATTTACATTCAGAAGGCAAATTAAATAATAGTGAAAAGCAACTACTTCTTTCCTAAATTTTTAAATTTAATTAATTCAATAGACATAGATGTTTTGAGCTTCTTTCTGGGAAATCCACTTTTGTTTATTTCCCATGTATTATGTAGAAATATTTGCAAGTTTATTGGAAGGAAAGTATCTTAATTAACATTATACACATTATACTATTTAAAAGCAAAATGTTTTCCTTATTTTCTTGTCAAGCAGCATTCTGGAAAAAAAATGGAAATCACTCATGGAGAAATCTGGGCTCAATTATTCCCTTGCTTTTCATACACTGAAGAACTTTATAGAAAACAAAACCTGAGAGGTCTAGTTCCATAAGTAGATTTATTAAAACAATTAATAATTAGGAATAAACAAGAGCTAAAGCAACATCTAGTATGAATAGCTAACACCAAAAAGACCTGAAAACATTCTAAGTACAACTCACAATAACTGGGTTATCCTCTGTATCTGTTGAACTGGGATATTTTCTGGTGTACCTGTTATGTGAGAAAAGAATTATCCAAAAGAGCTTGAAGTCATTAACACAAGATGCCTTCTCACTCAGAGATGCTTTAATGGGACCTCTGAACAGAAATTAAAATTGAGATAGTAATAAGGGAAGGAATGACAATGTGGTGACAAAATTTATACAGGCTGTAATGAATTTTTGAGCATGAGTGCACTCTCCTGCCGTGAATAAACACTGGGTTAGCCTCATATTGCATCAGATCAACACAAACTTGTAAGAACTATATTCATTACTGAAATTTGAAGTGGTAAAGCCTGGAGAAAGAATGCACAGGATAAAACATACTCATAGAATTACAAGAAGCTTATGTATTGTTTCCACCCTATAAAATAATGTGTCAAGAGTTAATTCTTCAGCATTTGCTTCTGCTTGAAACATTTTCTGGAGTCTTGTCTACATGATACTTAACACAGTGATTAAGCAAGTACCTAGCTGGCAATTATTTCCTCATTCTGAAACAGTTGCTTTGGACTAGAAGAGATTTAAACTGGTAATTACTAGGATCACTTTCACTACATCTTCCATGTTAATGTCAAAATAGATACTGTAAATATTTCTGAAATGGACTGTATAATAAATCAAAGGTAGGTATTAAGAAATAGCTGCTTCAGTCCATGTAGATGCCTTCTCCAGCTGTGCCATCCCTTTCAAAGTTTGCAGAGGAATGCTGTGTTTGGAAAATTAACATGGTGAGTGCTTTGGGTAGAAAGAGATCTGTCTGTTTTAGATGCCTGTCACCAAAATATTAAGTGTTTAGGACTTTGTGAATGACCTATGGGGACAAGTTAAGTGCTTCTCAAGATTCAAATTCCATATGTTTATGAGTATGGGAGCAATGGGAAATATGAAGGTCTCCATTTACTTGCAGTTCAGTGTGCCTAGACTCCTGAGAATGATTTTATCAAGGAAGTACTGCTGTTGTTGCAGGGATGTTGCCTGCCTTCTGCTTGCTAGTTACACAGTGGAAACATCCAAGGGTATTGTAACCAGTAGGTCAGGAGACATCTCGACTGAAGCCCACTTTGTAGCCCAAAATGCAAGAACAGATGTCTCTGATAGCAGAGACGTCAGGAAAGAATTTGTTTGTATCCTAGTGGCAAGGGCACATAACTGGACATACTTGGTGTTTTCCAAATGTTTTCTCTGGAGCAGATCTACATTTCATATCAGGACAGTATTAACAAAGAAATAAAACTCTTTTAAGCACACAGACTAGAAGTAAACATCTTCTCACCTTCTCCCCTTCTTGCCTGCTGACTGTCTTCACTCAGTGAAGGTATGATTCCCTGCTGGGATGAAAGACCATGCTCTGTAGAGTTTCCAGTGGTCAGAGCTAGATTGACACTGCATTCAAAAAAGAGGAGAGCCAGTAAATTATACCCAGATGTGTAAGATCGATGTATTCTACTAATTGCTTGTCTGTCTACTCTTCCCAGTCTCCTTATATACCATAGGTATGTTGGATGACTGAATCTTTCACTGAAAGGGTTATTGCACATTATATCACATTAAAAAAATCATATATACCCCATGAAATTTATATGGTGAAAAGCACAGATAAAATGCTGAGCTGATATAAACAAGGACTGAATGAAGCTCAGTTTGTTTCACTTGAGAAAATAAAAAAGAACAAAATCTAGCTCAGGGAAACAACAGCAACACCACCAAAACCCTGTATGTCTGTTTCAATATCTCAGAAAGCATGATATTGCTGCATAACACGGTTCTTTTTTTCAGTACTGTTCATGTATCGAGCTGATACTAGTAGCATATTAAACAAGTGGACTTAGTGGGTGGGCTATTACAAGAAGTTCAGAATTTCTACTCTAAAACATTCAGATCTTTTTTTGTAATTGTAGGAAATCCTAAAGAAAACCTACCAGGAGATTTTCAAGAGCAGTTAAGAATGTTTTAAGGCTGATCGAGTTGAAGAGTAAAGTTTTCATTGTTTCTAATGAAAGCACAGATAAGCCTACACTGACTTTGTAAAATCCCAACCTGACTTAATAGCATAGCTTTCTTTCTAGACAATCTTACTCTGAAAGAGAAAATAGATTCACTGTGAAGAAGCAGAAGTGGAGGATGCGTTTTTCTTACCTTTTCTTCCTACTTATGAAGCCAATGGTTTTCTTCTGTCACTTTCCAACCTCACAGTCTTAACTCCTTTTCATCTTCATCACCTTCAGCTCTCTCATCATTCTCACCAAGTGTACATATACTTGACAATTTTCTCTCCATCTGAGAGAGTCTAACAAGATCTTATTTTCCCTGTTATAAAAGTGATGGTGCAGTTTAGCTCACACCTGTCTGAAGTGTAAACATAAGAAGAGAAAGAAAGAAATTGATGAAGGTCTGTTTAGTATCAACTCTGGCACAGTAAATTAGTTTTTTGTTTCCATACAGAACCCAGAAGAGTTGTTTGATCCTTTATACATTTATGTAATTGCCTAACAGAATACATAAAATACATTCTAACTGCTTATTTTCTAAATCATACCAACTGAATGAAAGACCTTTTCAAACCTTTTGGCTATGATGATACAAACAAGCCCTTTCTCTTGCAGTTTTTGTAATTTGGAACAGTCTTTCTGTGTCCTAGTGTCTATCCATTCAATCCATATAATTTCAAATATCAGGCTAATTGTTTTTCTTCTTTTCACTCGAGTTTTAATTCTTATAAAATGTTTTGGTTATAAAAAATGGTAATTATTTGGTGGTCACTTGTACCACATTTAGGAATAGGAAATTACTGAACCATTCAGTTAATATTTTATGCAAAATTATATACATTATAGAACCACAAAGCTTAAAATACATTTGCTTGTTCCTTTGTTTGAAAGCTGCATTATGGCATCCGCTGTCTGTATTCTTTCTAGGACTCATTACCAGATTGGATTTTTTAGTCAGAGGTCTTGGAAGAAACTCAGCAGAAGTTAGGCCACTCTGACTTTCTGAAAATCAAGTTTATCTGTCACTCTCATTCTGTCACTCTAATTTTGTCACCATTATTTTGCTTCTTTGAAAAGTATAAACCTCCAGTACTTGATTAACCCTGTTGCTTGTTATTCACAATGTATTGCCATTCTTGGCACCCATGCAGTAGGTTGCTGAAAGCAAGTCTTCTTGACACAGGGATGTGAATTTTATTTTAGGGGGAAAGGAAAAGCAGAAAAAATAAAATATCACATCTGAATAAAGTGTACTGAGAAGGCTGCTGTCAGCAACCTACTGAAATCATAGATGTTTTCCTCAATTAAGTGGTTCAGTCAAAGCTCAAAATAAGTGTTTGCTGGGCAAACACCCCTAAGTGGAAAAGAAGTACATTTGGACACCATGCCTCCACAAAATTATTCATCTCTGTAAAATGGACTATACCATAGACAGGAAGGTGCAACATTTTTAGTTGCCTTTTTTCCCAACATCATAGGATGCTTCACACCATTTCATCCATATTTGTATAGCCTTAGGGATCTATATACACTGAAGAAACAATGTGGTCTGCCTATCAGCTTCAGTTCTCCCCTGGATCTGTGTGAGTCACTGCTTATTGCTGCCTGCCTGCCTGTCACTCTGTAGCGGTACAGTAATTCACTATGGAGTTCTCCTACTGGAATAGAATTGCTCTGGTCAAAACTGAGCCATTTTGTTCCACCTTACATTGTTCTGATCCTTTTGTTCTGTAAAGGAGTCTGGAAAGAGTGAGAATCTCCTCATGGTTGCATTACTTTTAAGCAAGGATTTTAGTTACACTAGATATATTGTCTTACTAAGAGGTTTAATTGTCACCCTGTGTTTGCTTGTGTGGCTAATGATTGTTTTGGGCAGAGGAATTTTGTTTCAGGGCAGGCCAATCTTTTAATTTTGGGGACTTGAATAATAAGACTGCTTTGAAAATAAAGGTAGAGAACTAAGACTCCTCAGTCTATTCACCAGTATCATCTTTACTATGTAGAAAATATTAAGGACATTCTCCAGAAATATAATAATCTACACTGAATAGTTTAGTGACAGTATTGGCTGAGTACTGATAAATAATCAACATTGCTCAACCTCTGAAAAAAAAGCTCTTCAACCTTTTGCTTACATAACTAAATTGGTTTAAAAGATCCAAATGTCTGGATCTGCTATAAAAAGAAAAAAGAGGTAGAATTCATAGAAGACATATGCAGAGCCATCAGCACAGAAATGTTTTTTTCCTGAATATTGTGTTATAAGTCATTATTACATTCGTATGGCTTCAGAGGGCACAGTTTCCTTTCACATTATATGCTTAGGCATCTTAAAAGAACAGACAGACCCTTGATTTTTTGTAAAGCTTATCCCCAAACTCTTAAAGTTCTACTGGGTTGTTTGGAATACAACCAAGAAAAGCAAAAATGAAGGCAATCTCATGCCTATTTCATTGTGCAAGAAATGTTTATCACAGGCTTCCTGGGTGACAAAAATGTAAATAGAAATATGTACTGGTGGAATCATAAGCTATCCCTTGCTAGTGCAGGTTTTCTGTCAAGCCTCAGAAGGTCAATAACTGTCTACAGCATACATGAACCTATTTCCAGCTCACTGGTGCCAGGCATTGTGCTGGAGAGATACCCACAATGATGAGTAGCTCTGCATGAGCACATCAACAGACAAGCTGATATAGTGTAGCTTTTACCCATCGAAGCTTAAATGCTAGTTTGCCTGCAGTTTGGCACTGCCTCAACTTATATAACTGGTGCTTGTCTATAGTGCAGACGCAATACTTGCATGAAAGGTACTAAAGCAAAAGCCAGATGAGGAATTTTAGCTGATGAACTAGTGCATGAATAACCCACAATTTTTCTGCAAGGCTGATACATGTAGTCACAGTACTGTTCCTACTCCTGGAAAATAAGAAGTCAGAATTTAGAGCTTAGATGAATCTTTAAATTAAGAAGCATCAAACAGTAGAAAACAGAACCTGTAACTGCAAGATGGGGACTGGTGTGTTTCTTTCCGTTTGCTTATAGAAACTTACTCTGGTGTTCAAATGTTCAACCATAATTTGACCCTTACCTTTTGGTTGAGTCACCATCCCTGCAGGTATTTAAAAGGTGTGTGGATATGGTACTTAGGGACATGGCTTAGTGATGAACTTGGCAGTGTTAAGTTAATGATTGGATTTGATGATCTTAAAGCTCTGTCATGGTTTAACCCCACTGGCAACTAAGTACCACGCAGCTGTTCACTCAGTCCCCTCCACATCCCCATCAGGGTGGGGAAGGGAATTAGGAAAAAGGTAAAACTCATAGATTTAGAAAATAATAATAATAATAATAATAATAATAATAATAATAATAATAATAATAATAATAATAATAAAAAAATTGTAGTGAAAAGGAGAGACACAGAGAAAAGAATAAAACCCAAAAGTAAAAAATGTGATCCACAATACAGTTGCTCACCACCCACTGCCTGATGCTCAGCCAGTACCCAAGCAGAAATCGGCAAGCCCTGGCCAGCTGCCCCCAGTTTACATACTGAGCATGATGCTCTATGGTACGGAATATCCCTTTGGCTAGTCTGGGTCAGCTGTCCTGGCTCTGCTCCATCCCAGCTTCTTGCACACCTCCTCACTGGCAGGGCACAAGAAACTGCAAAGTCCTTGACTTAGGGTAAGCACTACTTAGCAACAACTGAAAACATCAGTGTATCATTAACATTATTCTCATATTAAATCAAAACCACAGCATTGTGCGAGCTATTGAAAAGAAAATTGACTGTACCCTAACCAAAATTAGGTCAAGGTCTTTTCCAACATAAATGATTTTATGATTCTAAAGGTCCACTTATCCTTATGTTTCATCCTCAAAAGAAAAACGGGTAATAGCAGAAGGTTTAGTATAGTCTATAGAATCCTACCAGTCTTTGAATTCTTTTTTCTTGATGCCCTGAAACATCTCAGGAGGTTTTAGTTAAAGTATTCCTTTTCCTAAGGACTCCTTCGATGTTGTTTCACTCCCCTGTTTTATCCATAATCTATTTCTAATCTCTTTGACTTTGAATCTATCTTCTTTCTTCTTTTCTGGGAAAAGTTGAAGATATCTTTCTTCCATCTGTAGGTTTCCCCTTTTATAACAGTTGCGTTATGTGAACAAGATCTAGTGTATGGAGTATTGCTGCCTTTTGCTGTTAAACAAAATTTGCATATATCATGGATATAAATACACTAGTTATGTGACCTTTCGCTTTTGATGGTATATATATATGAGCTTACAGAACCTTTTTTTTTTTTATTATTGTTGCTCTTTAATAATACTCTGGTTCTAAGACACTGCTAGACTGTATTTTGGCAAGTAGAACTGTCAAGTTTGATATGCCACAATTTACCAGCATTAAAGATGGACTTGAAGTTGACTTTTCAGCTTTTCAAATATCCATTTGATAATATCACTATTGGCTTCTTCAAAACATTACATTACAGATACTCTGCTTCTGCAAAGTTTCTGATTTCCTGGTAGTCAATTTATGTCTGCAATCTGTTAAAGCTCAAGTCAGTGTGTCATATCTAACAAATATCGTTTATTTGCTTACAATTCTGTACTTCAAAGTTATGTTTTCTGTTACATGAATTTACAAATAGTGAGAATATAAGTGCAGTATATACTTTTTTCCAGAAGCTGTATTTCATAAAAATAAAACATTTCATATCAATCATTGCATATAGGCCTACAGTTTCTACATACATTGTCACAAGATCATTTGCTAGAAAATTTCTGCATTTCAACATGTTCAAATCTTTTTTGGTTTTAGTCCTGATATTTTTCACACACACTTGGGTCAACTTCACTTTCTTCACAATTTCATGTCTAATACATTAGAAACAGATATCATCTGCAACATAAAGTTCACGTACAAAATAGTTATGAAAACTATTTCTGTAGTGTGCAAATGCCCATGTTGCTTTTGCAAAATTTTTTTTTGTGCCTTCTATGTTGACAGAACACTTCTGTCAGAGACTGAACAAGTTTTCTAATCCTATTTGCATGCCCAACATCAGATTTCAGTGCTTTTACCTCACACTATTGAAAACTCCAGGCAAGTTATGTGCTACCACTAAAATTTTCCACATTTGTATTCAAGGTTGTAAATCATACAGGTACAACTGAAAGAGCAGACTCCACAGTCTTGCTGCTAACTCCTTTGCTATCATTGTCATTAGCAGCTGAGAATATCCTTTCATGATGATCTCTGACAGTCTTGGTCACATAAATAGAAACAAAATATTTGGCAAGTATGCATTGGCGTTAGAGACACTTTCATCTTTGTGTATACTGATGGTGAGTTTAGATTAAGGTTTAGACAGTGTATAATAGAGGTCCCCAGTATATAGAGTATATATTCTTGGCCTCAAGAACTTGTTTACAAGCATCAGTTGGAAACATCCATTATCTGATGCCTAAAGTGTGGATGCCAGTCGTTTTGATCAACCGAGAGATTTCTAGATAAGCTGTCTATTTCTTATCTCTTTCTGCCATACTAGATTATATCCTCAAGTGGAAGATAATGAGAAATGTAAGTCAGGGTTTACAATTAAATTTACTGAGCCCTCATAATTGAGTCCTCAGCATAACAAAAATTAAAGTAATAGATACTAAAGTAATAGATACTAGCAGCCAGAAAGAAAACGAAGATCTGAATCTATGCTGGTGCTTATAAACGTGCCTTGTATTCACCATCACTTTTATATTTGGAAGAGGGATTTTTGGAAAATTCTGTTGCTCCATCTATGGATTTTATTCTCATAGAAACCATAATACATGTGGGAAACATGAACTGAGTGTTAGCCATGGCTTATACCCAGACGTAGAAGATGGAAATTACTCCTGAGTCTGTTAGCATAAATAGCTAATATTTTAGCTGAGGCTGAATGTTTATTTCAGTCAGCTAACAACTCATGCAAATAAGCAATTCTGAAATAAAACTAAAATGTTCCAGAAAACATAACACTTCCACATGACCATCTAAAACGTCCAGTTACCAGAGTCAGTCAGAAGATGATGTAAACACTGCCTGCTTATAGAGCATATTGAACTCCACACTCATACTGGGTCATATTCATACTGATCTAGGCTTGCAGAACACAAAGTGTTAGCAGCAGTACTACTTACAGATTTAATAAGGTGGTATATTTGCATAATCACATGAATATGAAACAACAAAATATGCATTGCATTTGTGACAGGAATCTTAAGCATCTGTGAGATGTAGTAATAAATAAATTATTATGTACTTCAGTTGCGTCACATTTGAGGAAAGTACAGCCACTTATTAACGGAAATTATCTTTTATAGCAATTGAATAATGATCAGAGGAAAAAGACAATGATTCTAATACAGGAGACATTTTCATAGGTTTAACATTTGTTTTCCTATCCTTGCACATATGCTAAAAATACGTAAGACAAACTCAGCAAAGTGTAACTGCTCCTCATGGATAATTTAGAAGCCTACAGGTAGGCCATCTGGACCTTCCTATCTTAGGCCATTACTTCACAACCCAAGTTCTCAAAGAGATACCTCTGAAAAGGATATATTTGCTATTTATATTTTAGGGTAGGGAATTGCTGGTTAGCTATCCAGGATGAAATACAAATTCTGGGGGGTGAGGTGGGGGTGGGGGGCGGGGTGGTTATGCACCTGGTAAGAATATAAAGTTTTGCTAAACTACCTTGGCACTTCAGGCACAATAAAGACTCGGCCTTTCAGGTTTCAGTCAGCCATAGGAACCTAAAGCTGAGATGCAGCGAAACCCCAGGGAGGACCTATTTATGCTGATGTGATTCCTGAAGCATTTTTCTTCCTCCTGAGAAGATCAGAACACAAGGATTTTTTGCTTCTGAGTCCACTAACAAACTTGGTTTTGTTAGTTCTTTCAGATGCTTCAGACTGCCTTTAGTTCAGCTGAAAAGAGAATCTGGGGGACTTGATGCTTACGGGTCAATACCTTGGAGAACACCTTAGCTGGAGCATACAGATATCTAACCCTCACAGTAGCATAAAGGAGGAAAACCTTTACTTCTACTCATACCAGATAGTGCCGCTGCCTGTGTTAAATGACACTCTGTTTTAGAAGTAATCAAGGTGATGTTACTATCCTTGTTTCATTTCTTTTCAAAAAGTAATTCCATTCAGTGTATGTACACCCATCTACCTTCTGTTTCAAAACCACTGCCTTTTATGTCTGCAGAACAAGGAATTTCTATTCATCTCTGAAGAGCTGTTTGCAGACCTTTAGCACAGATTCCACAAGAGTTTTGGATCTCCTGACTCAGCTGTGAAGGTCAAGAAGAACAATCTGGGAATTAAAGGTCAGTCAGACTCACTTTGATCCTTGAGAAAGTGGTGAAGCAAATCATCCTGGAAACCGTTTCCAAACATATGATGAACAAGAAGGTGATAAGGGGTCATTAGCATGGATTTATGAAGGGAAAATCTTGCCTAACCAATCTGGTAATCTTGTATGAAATTACTGGCTCAGCGGATGAGGGAAGAGCAACAGATATGTCAACTAGCAAGGCTTTCATCAATGTTTACCATAACGTTCTCATTGACAAATGGATAAAATACAGACCAGATAAGTGAATGGCAAGACACACACAACATTGGCTAAAAGATCAGTGTCACGGTCCACTCATTGGACTCGTGATGGTTCGTTTACTACGATCTCGAAGTGCAAAAAAAAAATCAAGGCGACCACGCCAAGAGGTTATGCTTCAATCAAGCAGTACAATTTCATTGTTTTCCCGTAAAGAGGCATACAATAGTAGAAAGACAAAAAGTGAAGAAAAGGTAAAGTAAAAAGAAAAGGAAAGAGGATTATAGCTACCACCACGGGTCCAAGACGTCCCTATGGTCCCAGGTCCAAGCAGAATCCTGCCTGTCCTTCCAATCGTCATGATCCTTGGTGGGGAAGATCTCCAAAGTTCACTTGCTAAGGAGTCATCTTTTATGCCAAGCGGCACACATTGCTCCTCCTCTGGCCTATGGAATGTTGTCAGTCTCTGCCTTCTCAAGCCAGGTTGTCGCGCATGTTCTGGTTCGTTGTTAAGACAACAGTTGTGATTCATCTTCCAGACAGCTGTTATGTGACCTTATCGTAGTTGTTCCTTCCAGTGCCAGGTATCAGGGAGCAGCATAGTACTCCTCGTACCATGCAGTTCTCGTTCAGGGTTGCTGGGTCTCAGTGTCCATGAGGACCGCATTCCATCTCCCGGTCTTTGTTAGCAATGTTGAGACAATAACATTCTCTTTAGACCGACTCTTAAAATCAGCACCATGAAGAACAGCTGAAAACCAGTCAGCAAGTCTGCAAACAGAACTGGGAACAGTGTCTTGTAGAATGCGTTCTACCATTCAGAGGGACCTCAACAAGCTGGAGAAATGAGTGACAGGAAACTCGTGTAGTTAAACAAAGGGAATTGTGAAGTCCTGCACCTGAGGAGTAATAAACCCATGCACCAGTAGAGGCTGAGGAAACCTGGCTGGAAAGCAGCTTCTCAAGAAAGGATCAGGGATTTTGATAGACAACAACTTGACATCAAGCCAGCAATGTGTCCCTGTGCCAAAAAAAACCCACCTGCCTGTTGAGCTGCAATAGGTTAACAGCAGGTTGAGGGAGGTAACCCTTCCCCTCTGCTCAGCCCTGGTGAGAAATATCTGGAGTGGTATATCCAGTGCTGGGCTCCCAGTACAAGGGAGACATCGACATATTGGGGCAGACCCACTGAAGGGCCATGAAGGTCTTTGAGGGCCTGGAGCATCTATTTCAGCCTGAAGAAGAGAAACAGTCAGGGGGAAGGGGGAGCTAATAACTAAAGAGCTGGACTCCTCTCAGTACTGCCCAGTGAAAGGCTGAAACAGACTGAAACAAAAAAAATCGACTTTTTTAGTGTGAATGTGATCAAACCCTGGAACAGGTTGCCCAAAGAAGTTGTGGAGTTTTCATTGTTGGAGATGTTCAAAACCAGCTTGACACAGTCCTGAGCAAGCTGCCTTAGCTGACCCTGCATTGAGGAAGAATTTGGACTAAATGACCTCCAGAAGTCTTTGCCAACTTCAGCCATCCTGTGATCCTGTGATTTTTTGTTTCTCTCCAAGACACAGAATCACAGAATCACAGTCACAGAATGACTGGGCTTGAAAGGGACCTCTGGAGATCATCTAGTCCAACCCTCTGCTAAAGCAGGTTCACCAAGAACAGATTGGACAGAATTACATGTCCAGGTGGGTTTTGAATGTCTCCAGAGAAGGAGACTCCACAGCCTCTCTTGGCAGCCTGTTCCAGTGCTCTGTCACCTTAAGGTAAAGAAGTTCTTCCTCACATTCAGGTGGAACTTCCTGTGCTGCAGTTTGTGCCCATTGGTCCTTGTCCTGTCACTGGGCACCACTGAAAAAAGTCTCTCCCCAGTCTCTTGGCACCTGCCCTTAAGATATTTGTATGCATTGATAAGAGCCCTTCTCAGTCTTCTCTTCTCCAGGCTAAACAGGCCCAGCCCTCCCAGGCTTTCCTTAGAAGGGAGATGTTCCAGTCTCCTCATCATCTTCACAGCTCTCCACTGGACCCTCTCCAGCAGTTCCCTGTCTCTCTTGAACTGGGGAGCACAGAACTGGGCACAATTTTCCAAGATACAGCCTCACTAGGGCAGAGTACAGGGGCGGGATCACCTCCCTTAAACTGCTGGCCACATTCCTCCTAATGCACCCCAGGACCCCATTGGCCTTCTTGGCCACCAGGGCACACTGCTGTATCATGGTCAATTTGCTGTCCACCAGAACTCCCAGATCCTCCTCTACAGAGCTGCCTTCCAGTGGGTCAACCCCTGGCCTGTACTGGTGCGTGGGGTTGTTCCTCTCTAGGTGCTGGACCTTACACTTCCCTGTGCTGAACTTCACTAAGTTCCTCTCCACCCAGCTCCCCAGCCTGTCCAGGCCTGGCTGAATGGCAGCGCGGCCTCCTGGTGAATCAGCTGCTCCTCCCAGTTTTGTGTCATTAGCAAACTTGCTGAGGGTGCCTCTGTCCCTTCATCCAGGTTATTGAGTAAGTTGCACAGGACTGGACCCTGTACTGACCCCTGAGGAACACCACTAGCTACAGGGCTCCAGCTAGACCCTATGCCATTGATCATAACCCTCTGAGCTCTTCCATTCAGCCAGTTCTCAATATGCCTCACTGTCTGCTTATCTAGACCTCCTGAGCTTAGCTATAAGGATGTTATGGGATACAGTGTCAAAAGCCTTGTTGAGGTCAAGGCAGGCAACATCCAAGGCTCTCCCCTCATCTACCCAGCCAGTCATTCCATCACAGAAGGCTATTAGGTTGGTCAGGCATGATTTCTCCTTGGTGAATCCATGTTGACTGCTCCTGATAACCTTCTTTTCCTCCACATGCTTTGAGGTGACCTCCAGGATGAACTGTCACATCACCTTTCCAGGAATGGAAGTGAGGCTGACCGGCTCTTAGTTTCCTGCATCTTTCTTCTGGCCCTTTTTGAAGACTAGAGTGGCACTGGTTTTCATCCCATCTTCAGCCACATCTCCTGTCCTCCATGACCTCTCAAAGATGATGGAGACTGGCTTGCCAATAGTATCTGCCAGCTCCCTCAGCACTTGCGGTGCATCCCATTGGGGTCCATGGATCTGCGGATGTCAGATTTGCCTAAATGATCCCTAACTTAATCCTCTTCAACCAAGGGAAATTCTTCCTTTCTTCAGACTTCTTCAGGGTCTGGGATTCCTGAGGGCCAGCCTTGGCAGTAAAGAGTGGAGCAAAGAAGGCATTCAGTAACTCCGCTTTCTCTGTATCCTTCGTCACCAGGGCATCTACCTCATCCAGCAGTGGGTTCACATTTTCCCTAGTCTTCCTTTTGCTACTGATGTACTTGGAGAAGTCCTTTTTGTTGTCCTTGGCCTTCCTCCCCAGATTTAATTCCAAATGGGCCTTAGCCTTCCTCATCACATCACTGCATACTCTGACAGCTTTCATATATTCCTAAACACAAGCAAGTTGCTTTCAGTTTAGTACCTTACTGAAGTTTTACTGCAGTTTTACTGCATTATTTCAGTGAATTCACTTTCTATACTCATTTTTCCAATCATTCCTGTTCTGTGGATGGTTCACCATGTTTATTCTGTTCTGAGATCAGATGAGTATAAGTCTTAAAATCATATTTGCAGTGTGGGTCTGTGAGTGGTTGTTATTGACTGTGAGTTACTAATCCAATTTTTTGTAAATATTAATTTCTTATTTTCCTAATTTAACTCCTAGAAACACTCCTATGAATACATTCCACTGTTAGTAACAGGGGAAACAAACCCCACTGACATTAATTATCTTCCCAAATTAAATGAAGGTTCATACTTTCCTTTACAACATTTTCCCAGTTCTAGCTACACCCAAATTTTGAATTGCTATTTTTCATAAGTGGAAGATACTGGGTTTGTATGAAATCCACCTCTATCAATCAGGGAAAATATGAGTCAAGTAACTCTTTAGTACTTCATCCAGGTGTGGTATGCAAAATGAACTTAAGTGAGACAGAGGTACATATTTATATGTGTACATTCATAAAAATAGAGGGACAAAACCACACAACTGGATAACCCACCTTAAGTACCTTGTATGTCTCATTGTCTTTCAAGACACACTGTGAAGAATTTTATTAAGTTATACTGCCTCTTGTTAAGAAACATTAATGGTCTGATTTATCTCCCAGGAAGATACGGACACTCCAGGAAGGACATTAGAAATCATTGCAAGAGCTGGATAATTTAATTGTTTCCCTTTTCTTTTTTTCTTTTTTTTTTTTTCACCCCCCGCCTCCCCCACCCCACCACCCCCCCGCCCCGAGCTGCCAGAGGGCTGCAAAAATGCCTGTTTAGCCTCCCTCCTCAAGTATCTATTCTATATGGTTTTGTGTAGATAATAAAAATCAAAACTCAACACCCTGCTTGTATGGGAGAGAGATTGATATAAAGTATCTGGTGCTTTTAATTCAGATTTTCTCCTCAGTGACAACTGAGTCTCCTCAGTTACTTTTCCGTAAAAGAGTGCCACAACTACACACAAAGAAGTATTTTCTTTCTTTTCCATTTAAATAGGTCTTGATGGTATATCAAACTGGAAAACTCAGACAGCAGGGAAATACCATCAAACCATATATGCAGTCCTAATATGAGAGCATGTCTGTGCTAATGTTCATAATCAAGAGCTGTTCAGGCATGGGGGACTTTCTTATTATTTCAAGCTGAGAAGTAAATTTTAGCAGTGAAAAAAGGGTTTGGGAGCTCTGGGGATCTGAGTTATTCCCACTCTGGCCTGGGGCAAGTACAATCTCAGATAAATGCTCCACAGAATCTGTTGAGCATGAGTATGAGAAAGGAGCAGAGACTGTAGAGTAAAGAGAAATGAAATGTTCCTTTGAATCCATTAAAGAGACTTTGTGGCATTTTCTCTTTTAACCTTTGTGATCTCCTGTACTACGATCTGTGTGAAGCTGCTGAAAGGAACATTTCTTAAATTTACTTTAATAACCACTACTTAAAGTGAACTCATCACAACAATTTTGCAAATACAGATCTGTCCTAGCTATATTCAAATTTAAAGATAAGAGGTTATTGCATTAATCCAGTCTAAGGCTTTGCAGAAAAACAAATCCAGTGAACTCATTCAAGACACTATGCTCCATATCATCTGCATTAAATACATGAATTAAATATGTGACACCAATGGCATTATAAGACTAAGATGAATATGTAAGCAGAAGCAGCCATGGTTGTTTAAAGTTTTACGCAGTCTAAATTTCAAGGTCATTTCCATAGTGATAAAACCAAAGTAAAAAAAAAAACACCCACAACTGAAGAGTTCTTTTTTTTTTTTTTTTTTTTTTTCACTTTGTGTCTATACAACTATTAAAAATACACTCAGATATTTTTTATCTTTCCCATGCTAAAAGCAACTGTCTGGATTTTTCTTACAAAAGGGAAGAGAATATGATACTTATCTAAAATGTCAAAGTGATTTATATAGTAACTTTTGTGAAAACTTTCAAGGTTTATTCATTACAAGTGCCATTTCTAAATACGCAGGTTTCATATAATGCTTGTATTCCCTAAAAGATAAGTGAATCACTTGAGGAAAGCTGCTTGCACATTTTAAAGAAATCTTTCATAGCTCACTTTATCTCAAAAACAGAATATATTTAATATGTTGGTGATCATGAATCAAAGAGATGCAACTTAGCTTATAGTATGTGTTAAATCTTCATATGTTTACCTAGAAATAATTTACAAGATACACCTATGATTTAGAAAGTTTCAATTCTATTTTCAAGGTAGACAGAGGGATGTGAACCTTTTTCATTCTTCATCCGAAAATGTATATGCAGTCTATATACATACATTAAGCCTTAGAAGTGTCTAATTAAATTGGAAACTATAGTTATACATATTTAACAGACATTTAAAAAGAGAAGAGACTTACAACTGGATGTCTATGGCAAAACCAGGAAAGCAGCCTCCAGACTCAGTTCAAAGCCCCGTCTTAAACATATTTTATAAGTAATTTACAAATGTGATCTCTTTTCTGACCAGTTGTGTCACATGTATTCTTACCTTTGGCTACCTAAAATTTCTTCTAATTGTTATATGGAAAGATTAGGTAGTAAGATCATTGCTTATTTCACTTTTCATCTGAACTAAAAAAAAAGGTAAATTCAGGTCAAACTTCATTCAAACTTCAAATTGTATGAAGGACTGTAGCTCTCCACATACAGGGATAATTCTGCCTTCAGTCAGTGAAAGTAAAATTTCAGAAATACCCAGATATTTGGAGGTATATTTTTTTACTCGTTTAATAAATTTTGTCTTAGTAACTATTACTATGGGCTTGTATAAAAATAGAAACTCTAACGGATGAAGAAGATTTATTTTTGCAATTTGAAAACTGAAACACAATAAAAGCAAAAATTAATAACAACACTGATACTTAGGTCATACATAAAAATGAGTCTGTTCACTACATAGGTTAGAACAGATTAGTATTTTCTTATTCATAAGACAGTATATTATTTTAATTAGTATTACTTTATTATTTTTACTATATATTTATGTATAGTAAATGCATATATAATAATGTATATATATTACTATATATATTTACCATATTTATACTGCATAATACTTGCTTGAAGAAAACATACAGTTTAGTATTAGAGATCGTTCTTTATACAGCTTTATGAGTAATCTCTGAAATGCACCTGCTCACCTTGTTCCAGTATTTGCCTGATCTAAAGCCGCCAACCCAGTAGCTTTCTTATGGGGACACAGATGATTTCCATGCCATCTTCTCAAATTCAGAAGAATCTAAATAATCTCCTGTTCGTACGCAATGTGCCTCGCCCAACACATCTGAGAATGAAGAACTAAGTAGGGCCCCAGATTTCAGAACTGTCTCTTATAACCCCACCACCGCCACTACCACTACCACCACCCCTTCTTCCTTTTCTTTCTTTTCTTTTTCTTTCTTTTCTTTCTTTTTTTTTTCTTTTCTTTCTTTTCTTTTCTTTCTTTCTATTTATGTCCTTCTGGATGTATCCTTTCAAAACCACTGTTAACATGGATGGTTTCATGCTACCAGAATACACTTCCACAGGAAAGGAGTCCTAAAAACATCAAAACTGTCTTTATTGGTGTCTCCCTAAAATAGCCTAGATTTCGTTCAGTCCAAGGATTTCAGTAGGGAAATTCAGATATCCTGACAACTTCTTGAGAGAATAGCTTCTACAACTAATTTTATTTTACATAAGAATGCAGCATGTCTCCCATTTTCCTATGCCATTCCTTTTTATTTTTGACCAAGACAATTACAAACAAAAATATATAACAGGCAAAACTTGGTCCAAATGAACTAGATGTTAAAGCTCTCTTCATCTCCTTCCAAAGCCCTCATGATTCCTTTCCTGACATCAACCCTTTTTAGCTCAAACTAGACTTGCCTTTCATAATTAGCACAACTACAACCACATAAAAAAGAGATCTGAGACTCCAAATTCCTTTTAGAGTCCCTCTCAAAGATTTCTAATTCCATTCCAATTCTGAATCTAATTATGATTCATATTCCATTGACAAAGAAAGGAAGAATAGATACTTGGCAAGCTTTTCATTGCAGTCACTGTGAAGACACACTTAACCTAACATTAAGCTGAATAACTTCATCTGCAGAAGACGGGCACTCAGCGTGAATTAGCTCTCTGCATCTCACTGCACCACACTTCAGTGACAGGAACATAGGCAGATTACCTAGGGAAAAAAAAAAAAAATCTGAACTGAGACTTTTCTTTGTACAAGGACCACATTGCACATTTGCTATTAGAGAAAATGACAGGCCAGAAAATGAAAATACAAACTTTCTTCACCCTTTCTCACACTGAACTTCCTTATGCCATGTCATGCGCAACTGTCCTTCACATCTCTCATTTCAAGATGAATGTCTATTACACCTGGGTAATAGTGGTTTATTAGGTATATGCCCTAGCTTCTATTAAAAACACACTGAGCACTGACTTCAGTAAAGGTATATGAGGTAAAGGCAAAGTATTTCTGTGCAGATTTGGCCAGGAAGCCAGATTAACAGTGTTATTTTGTAGTTCAAATCCAGTACTTTGTCATCACCATTATTCTTAGCAATAATCAATTACATTTTCTTGCTTTTTTCACTTAAACTTAATTTTACTTTGAAAAATCTCAGCTCCATGCTCTAAAAGACCAAGTGAGAATGATTTAGGAGATTTACAGGGTTCAAACTCACCAAGTTGTACTGCAGCTTTTGAGCATCATTTCCTCTGAACAACTGCTTAAGTAAATTGAATTTATGGTTATTAGTCTTCAGTTAAGACAAATTGGAAAGAGCATATTCTTCCGGACATAAAACAAGATTAAACGTATACCTTCATAACTTGGTTTTTTTTATCTAGCAAACTCTTTTGAACTGCTACCTGGAATTCAAGGTATGATTGGAAAGACTGTTTAATTGTCAAAACATCACATATTCTACTGACTTTCAGAGACTAGTCCTGCATTTCCTTGCTTAGTTCAGTTTCTTCACATTTCTTCCTTTAAGTGAACTCCTTTTCAGATTCCGCTTTTGGAGTCTGCAGAAATCTTTTTGAAGAAAAAATACCCGCTTGCTTAACCTCAGCAGCTGCCTTGAGAGGGTTAGCTCTACCCTCCCCGTCTTAATTCTTGTTTGCTTCTCTCTTGAGCTTTAGTGACCTAGTAATCTGGAGGATTAGCAGAAGAAAATGGTGGCTAAAATATATCTCCTCAGTTAATCTGTGCAGACAGCATAAGTATTGTGCACAGGTTTCAGAAGCTGAATCAAATATGAGTTCAGGTTCACAAGTCTAAATACAGAGAAAGTTCATGTGTGAAAGACCAGCGATCTAAAACTAAATTACATCACCCCCCCCACTTGTCATTCTATATCAAAGCTTACAAAGTAGAGGGTCTCTCGGTACAGTAAGACATTCTGAGAAGTTCTTAATGTCAAACAGCTGCTTTTGAATATTTTACATGTTCTTCATACTGAACGTAATATTTTGAATACCTATCTACTAAACGGTAAGACTTTGTGAAAAAGAGAAAGGATCCTAATTCTTCCCCAAAGTCATTTCAGTTCTCCCTGTGCATAGAAGAGTATGAAAAGTAACCCCTCAAACTAGATTATCTAGTTTGTCTGTAAACAGGCAAAATGGCCAAAAGAATTACCATCCAATTTAGAAAGAGAAATCTGGGGTGGGGAGAATATTTCTCTTGCAAATTCCAAGCTACAAAAACAATCTGTGGACATGGCAAACAAGGCTTTAGAGCATCCTCATCTCTGAATTCCAGGACGTTGTGGAAGACAGATTCTTTTCTTGAGAACAATGTAAACTGCTCATGCATAGATTTTATCCTAATATCTAGCAGTAATTCAGAACTGCTTTACAGCCTCAAACTCTTTTTAGTACAGGGCAACTGCGTAGCTCTCTGCTGTACCATTATGTGAAAATTGTTCTTCTAAACAAGTGGCACCATATCCTGTTTATTTCTTTTAATCCATTTTACTTCCTTCTGTGTTAATGAGAAATTTCTTCCTGAAAATATGATGGCTTATAATGTTTTAAGACTCATAGTATTTTAACGTATTTTGTTAAAAGTTAGTATTTTAATGTTGCTTTAGAAGGGAAGTGAAATAAGACTCTGACTCTGCTCTTGGTATCTCTGCCACCAAGAATCTATGGAGCTGGGAGATGTTAAAAATATCCAGTCGGTTCTGAACGGGTGTGTAGGTTTGAGGTTACTTCACGAAAGGTTTGTGCAGGAGCTATTGCTAGATGGAGCAGAAAGAGACTCAAAATAGACAAAAAAGACAAAATGCAAAGGAGTGGCAATTGTACAACCTTACTCTAATTACTTACACCTTACCTAAAAGAAAAAAAGAAAAAAAACCAACAAACAAATTAAATTAAATAGAATGTAGTAAGATGTGGGGTCAGATAATCTCTTGACGCCTATACATAATTACACTTTAGGCCAGTGTACTTCTATAGCTATATGTTTCCTGAGAAGAGTCAAACCTAATCTCTGTCACATGTCATATGCTTCAAATAAATCATAAAACATTGTGAGAAAGCCAAAGTTTTGCACAGAGTCATGCCAAGGAGAACCCAATATACCGAGATAAAGTTTGCAGCCCTGATTCTTGTACTTTTGTATGCAGTAATACCTTCTCCTTGTGTAATTCTACTGGTTTAATTTGATTAGTTCTTTTGTAATTTCTTTCACTGCAGCTCTACTCCATGAGAGAAAAATTATTACCTTACTGGATAGTACATAGGAATATAATAAAAATAATCATTTATTTACTTGGAGCTTTACAAAATGAAAGACTGCTGAACAAGCTTATTATCACGTTTCAGATGAGGTTGAGATATCTAGGTCATAATTTTTGAAATTGGTCATGTTATCTGGTTAATAAACATTATTTTTTTTAACGTGTGGGATAGGTACAAAAGGTATGTCTCCCTACCAACATGTTTGCTCAAGTTCTACTAACAATGCATGGGGAGTTTGCTCAACTAGCCTGCATGGTTCCATCAATGCTTTTATGCTTAAAATGTAGATGGTAATGGAACAAATCAGTGTTCTTGAATAAAATGTCAATAGTCACCGGAGAGAAAAGGGCGCCTTTGAAAATCTGTAGAAAAAGGTTATGCCTGCTTATGTTTGAACACAAGCAGAAAGGCTGTCCCTGTAGACGTCTTCAAAGGCACCTGACTCTCCTGGTTATTCAGGGAATTAAAGATGATCTTTTCAATAGTATCCTAAAATTTAGCCATAAACTGCATGCCTAAGTTAAAATTCCTGCAGTTTAATGTCTGAATACTGATAGGATATGCACAATTAACCTGTGCATGTTACTGCAAACTGGAACCATTAGGTGAAAAACAGGGGTGTGCCTTTTCCTCTTTGTGCTATTATTTTTAACATAACAAGCCTCCTCCTGTTTCCTTTGCAGCTTATTTGTGTACTAAGGAGATTTTTCCTTGGGGTGCTTTATCAGTATTAAGTGTAGATCCTCAAGTAAATTTACTTTTGGCATATAATGTGGAGCTTGTACCTGCTATTCCCATTTGTGTTATAGCTGGAAGTAGAAGGATGCTTCATCTTAGCTCAATCTGTCACATATGTACTACCGTTAATTCCTACAGCTACAGGGTAAAAATATTTTTGTAAGTAGCCCTCAGTTTGATACAGCTGCTGGGACTTAGCATGACTTCTCCCAATTATCTCCTGTAAAGAACATTTGGCTAAAGACAATTTGTCAAGCGCAATTCAAGATTTTGTAGTAACAACAAGTCCTTTCTTATCATTCTTAAAGTATTAGCTGACAGAAAGTAATACTTATATAGAGAGAGCCAAAAACCAAACTGCATTGCCGAGGCACTCAGCAACAATATCCTACATAATTGTGCTCATTTAATCTCTTGGGTTTCCAAGTCATGCACATCTCAAAAAAGTTTCAAAGGATTTAATATAACTTAAAACTTCAGACAGTTTAGTCAGTTCTATTAAATATTATATTGCTACACCGTTCTCAGACCAATATAGAACAGATCTGTGATTTACTTCTGTTTAGAGGAAATTAAGTAGGAACAACGAAAGCTTAAAGCAGACCTTTTGGTATCCTATAACACATGCCTTCCAGAACTCCACTCTCTTAAGCCGTTTTCTCTTGCAGAGACAGCCAAAGGTCCAGAGGATAAATATGTCCTCAGGAATTAAGGAAAAAGTTACTGAATGGTCTGGAAAAAACACATCAAATAATGTGCTGAACTCCACACAATTTGTGAAGAGACAGCTTCCTACCTTGGAGTGGGAATGAATATGCCTTAAAGGCAAATTTAACTCTTCTCAATTAATTTTAAAGCCCTGAAGTAAAGTTTCAGAGCAGAGCAAAACAAGCCAGCCTAAAGGCATGGACTAAGGTCTCCTCACCAGTGTCAGGTCTAGAGGGTCATTGTTAGGCTGACATGGGCAAGAGCAATCATCCTGTCAGCTCACTCTCCTGTGACACACGTCAATGGCTCATAGTAAATGTTAAAGATTCAGGCACAAGAAGTGATTAAAACCACCCTGCCCATAGTAGCACATTTTTGCAGTTCAGCCAATGATAAATTTATTCCCGGAAATATAAATTGCTGTATCCTTTTACAGTGAAAGAGTAAAAAGGAAATCCTGACTTATTTTTTATACATGATCTGCTATTTTCTTTATATTGACTGTTTCTCCTCTTATTTGCTATAGCTCTAAGTTAAGCATACCTTGTTCTTAGCTTCGTTTTTGTCTGGGAACCTGACTCTTACTCCCAGTCATGTAGTCAATCCATCTCTGAATCCCTTCTGTAATAACTGAGCCGCTACATCTTGGCCCCAGTTTGATTTCCAAACAGGCTACAGGTATAGTCCATGTAACATGCACTGTAACAACCTCTGAGATTACAGAAGCATGAATTTTAGCTGCAGTGCTCACAGAAAGAAGAAATCTTCATGCTTTAAAGGGAAGACTGACTCCTTCTGATTGACCTCTTCTTCTTAGTGCCATGAGTTTCCCACTCCTATGCTTGCTCTTTCTTCTTGGGAAGAAACAGGAGGGGAAAACAGCTGTAGAGCTTAATGAAATGGTAAGTCCTGTGTTAGATAACACAGCATCCAGGAGGCTTTTTCATTATACTCCACTCTGATCAAGTAAGTGACTCCTAAGAAAAAGCTCCACAAAACGTAAAGAAAAAAAAAATAGAAACCAGCTCAGTTTGCCCTTTCTAATGTCAATGGCAATATTAATTTCAGAAATCATGTTGTAAACAAATACTGGTAAAATGGTCACTTGAAATACAGCATAACCTTTCTTATTTCATTAATCCGTGTTTGTGTAATCTAGACCAAAATTTGGCAATTCATTTCCACTGCTCAACAAAAATTAAATATGAGAACATTTTAGTGGCAGTTCAAACTATTAATGTATCTTTAAAAAAAAAAATGCATTACAGTGTGTATCATGTTATCAAATAAGAAAACACTAGAGATTTAATTGTCAAAAAAAAGAGCAATCATATTTTCGTGAGTTATCCTTGGTATTTCAAATGTTTTTATTTGTTTGTAAATTCAACAAACTTCAGTATTTTACAGTCTTCCAGACACTAGTTGTCATGACTTAAAGAAAGTATTATAGTTATTGCTATAATCAGTGTACTATTTAACAGACTACAAAATCTAGCACATGTTATTGCTTGTGCTGTCCTTTGAGTAAGATTCCAGGTATGTAGTAAAATTAGACAATTAGAATCTGATCTGGAAATCTTTATTCTCTCAAGCAGTTCTTATTGAGGTGATCTTTTTTGCTGATGCTACCTAGAGTTGACAAATTTGTCGACCGTCCCCAAAGGTCACCTGAGGAACAAGCAGTATTACAATAGTTTGTATTATTGCACATGAAAAGTGCATAACAGTTTTGTTATTCAATCTTCTTTCACAACCTTGCAGTGATATGACTTCTTCCAGACCACTCATTTCAAACGAGAAAGGGCTTAAAGTCCTCAGATACATACATGCACTGTCTTCTTTTTTTTTTTTTGCCTGTGTGCAGATACCTCCACTATTGGAAGCGGGTATTTGCAGCAAGCACTTCTCTCCAAAAAGAAGGCACTAGCTTTCAGAACAGCTACGATACTGAGATTTCTCTTTCAACTAATGAAGACAAACCTACATCAAGTCAGACTGAAGTTTGTAGAGTAAATTATTCTGTTCTTAGCTGCTGCTGTGGGAAGAGTACAGAATGGTTAAAGCACAAAGCACTGCTATTTCCTTATTAACTGCAGGGATTACTTCCTTAAGGATTTCTTAAAACAGAGCTGTTAAATTCTTGTTGAATATCATTTGATGGATTTTCTTTTCTTGTATTTTTCTCTTGTACTTGTTGTACTGCTTTACACAGGAAATTTTTTTCAGTATTTAGTTTTGCTGTTGATGTTAATTTAATTCATTTCCTGGTACCTTGGTTTCATAGGAGGTCCCATTCTCCAGCTCCAGGGCTTACCATGCTTTCTTCTGCTATATCTTTGAAATATATGAGGGAAAACTGTAGCTGAAAATACTTGTAACTGTAATTTAAAGTACTGTGGAAGGTCATTTAATGGGATATCCATTGATATAAATATTTAGATTTTATGCTAATATACACCCCAGCCCTGCTGACCAAGAGATATTTTTTTTTTATCCAAACTAGGCAGGCCTCCCCCTTATCATTTTTACTGTAACAGGCAAAGCATTTTTTGCCTTACCTGGAATTTATTCCCAGATATACCTGGTTAAAGATTTCTTTTACTTCAGGGAGGTCCTTTTTTCCACTTTTCTGTAGAATTAAAGATAAGCTCAAAATTTCAATTAATTTATAATCTTTAACTTTTAATTTAATTCCTCCTTCTTTAAACGTCTAGATGTTCTAATAAATCTCATCCCAACAAAGATTTTGGTGAATTTGGCATTCCCATTTGTTTTCTTAATTTGTACTTTAAAGGTTTCAGGATGTTCTCCTGGTGGCCAGCAGCTCCTACAGCTGTAACAAATTCTTTTCACTGAAGTTTAACACCAAATAAATTGGTTTTGTATCCACTAAAAATTCCGCCTCATTTTTCTCTAGTCCCTAGTTCACCAGAACCCCTTGCTGGTTCTTTAGCTTAGGGCAATCTCGCTTCCAGTGTCCACATTCCCTACAATATGCACAGTGATCCCATCCCACAGGAGGGGGGTTCACTCTTTCACTTCTGCCAGACATTCCTCCTCTGCCAGTTTAGCAGGACCCAGCTTTTCTCTATCAGCTTTCCCTGTTCCTTCTATCAACTTTTCTACGTCACGATTACCTAGTACAATCAACTCGAACCATTATCTAGTCCTATTAGATCATCCTGATAGTTTTTCACAACCAACTTCCAAGCATCTAAATTTCCCCAAAGATTCACCTTTATTCTCAGACCCTCCAGCCGCCTTGCCTGCCCTAGAGGGGCCGTTACCGGTCCTGTCGTGCTGCAAATGCTGCAGCAATTGGGGTGACATTGTCAGGTCCTTCTGTTCCATTGTCAGCAACAGCAACTCCCTCCTCCTCCTCACCAGCAGAAGGATTCGGGGCAGGAGATGCTCTCCCTGCTCTGCAGGTTACACAAGCCTGCCTCTGCAACAGCAGTTCTGCTTTAACTCTTTCTTACCCTGAATGCAAATCTGCTCCTTGTTGCTTTAAGTCTGTGTTCTTACCTATCATGCCGTTGCAGGCAAACAGCAAACGGCCTGCAATGCCTCCGCATGACTCAGCCGCACCTTCGAGGCGATATGGGGCTTTGTACAAACTCACCCCAATACTTTTAACACTTTCACAGGGTCCTTGACTCCCCTCCCCGCTTCAGGCCCTACATTAGTGCAAGTTTTTATCTCACAAAGTGCTTCACTCTGGTTGCTCCACAGGAGGAGCCACAACGTGAGGCTTTTTTTTTTTTTTTTTTTTTTTTAATAAAACATAGCAATCATATATTACACAAAAATTTCAACAAAAGCATCTTTCTAGTTTAGGTCTCAGTTTTTCCTAGTCCTTTTCTAGATTAGTCCATAATCAAAGGATCAGGTGGTGTTTATATTAATCCCGCACTCCTTTTGCCACACCCTGTACTGCTTCTCAGTGTGAAAAACATATCTGCACATTACTTCATCCCACTTTTGTTCTCTACGAAGAAACAGCAAAAGCTGTAAAATTGTGTTGTAATTAAGACTTCCTTCAGGTGACCATCTTTCACCATCAGCTAGTGTATATAGGTTGGGGGGTTTTGTTGCTTTTTTTTTTATTTTTTTGGGGGGTGGGGTGGGGAAGGAGGCAATATATGACACTTGCCACGCTTTGCTTGAGTATACAGACAGCACCTACGACACTAAGGGCAGAGGCTAGTTCGTGCTTTCCCCAGATGATGCTAGTTCTAATGTTTTGTCCACAACCTCCCGCTCCAATTTCTAATTACGCATTCCAACACTTCATAAACTGATTTTTCAATCGCTCCGTCCGTCTCTGGCCATCCCCTCGTGGGGAACACGGACACGCATGCCCGGGATCCCCACTCGCTTCGCAGTGACACTGCGTCTCTTACACCCCCTGCACTCTGCGGGCAGCCCTGTCACACAGACACTCTGTTACACGGTATCCTGCACTGACATACAGCTCTAGGAACGCTGACTGTCACACAAAGTAAGCATTTCAATGAACAGTTGCCAAAAACCAAAATCCAATTTTTTCTGGCTTTAAGCAGCATGTTAAGTTTTTAGCTATTCGCCTAAAATTGCCAGAATTTATTTTTTTTTTAGCATACGATTCATAACTCTAATTTTGAACATGTAACAAGACAACACATAAACAAGACACAGAGCGCTATTTCAGTTGTTATGTTCTAGGAATTCCCCAAATCTTAAGACACCCTAAAGGAAGTTTTCAGCTTCCCAAATCTTAAAACAATCAAACTGGGCTATTGCCCTTTTCAGAAGCCGTCCCTTCTCTCAACCCTGCGAGATGGCATCCCGTCCTTCGTCTTATGGGGTAAACCCAAATCTTAAGACACCCTAAAGGAAGTTTTTAGCTTCCCAAATCTTAAGACAATCAAATATTCAAACCAAGGAATAAATATAAATGCCTTTTATGTTGTGCAGAAATCCTTGTCCACCTGTGTGAGAAGCCAAGGGATAGGGGAGTGTCGCCGACAGAAGATGCAGTCGGGGGCCCCGAGGGTCCCCAGGATTCCAGCACCGGCGGAGAGTTCTCCTGCCTGGCTCGCCAAATTGATGCCAAAACGGCACAGAGTAACTGCTCAGAGACGAATTTCGTCTTTAAGCAGCAAAGGTATTTATTTCGTGCAACGTTGGGGAGCTAGCCGATTCGCACCGGACAAACTAGCTCCAAAGTTTTCAGTGAAAAGTTAGGTATTTTATACAGTTTTCCTGTGAAAGGTTAAACAACATCTTTACATACATACTCATTTGATTTTGACACCTAATCATTCCATTCACAATAGGTGGGATCTAGGTGGAGTAGACCTTTCAATTTTCTTTGTTCAACGATTTCCTGACTTGATGGTCACCTTATCTCCTTCAGATGCCCACGTTATCTTTTCTAATTATTCAGAGTACATTCCTTTCTCAACACAAACAGCATCACCCCGGAGCATTGTACCAAACTCATCCTGACTAATCTGTTTTTTTAAGACCTTGCTCTGTTTCACCATTAATTAGGTGAAATACATTACTGGAATGATACAGTGTCTAGTTTTGAGTCCCTAGTAGAAGAAAGACCTTGCTAAACTGGAGTGCATTTAGCACAATGCAACCGCAATGGTCAGGGCCTGGAGCACTTGCCCTGAAGGGACAGTATAAGGGAGTCATTTTTGATCAGTCTGGAGGAGGAGCTGTCTTTGGGCAGAGATAACAGCATCCCTGGTAGCTCTGAAGAGGTTGTGAAGCAGATGGAGCCAGGCTTTTCACAATGGCCTGTGGTAAGAAGACAAGGGAAAATGAAACACACTGAAACAGAAAAGCTTCCAGCCAGGTAGATGAGAAACTTTTTCATCATGAAGATAATACATTATTGGAAGAGGTTTCCCAAAAAGCCTATGCAGTCTCTGCCCTTGGAGGTTTTTAATATTTGCCTGAATAAAGCCCTGGGCAACTATGGCTGATGCTACTTTGGAGAACAGGTTGGACTAGAGACCTCTAGAGGTGTTTTCCAACTGGAATTGTTTTACAGTTCTATGAACAACAAGAGATACTAAGCATAAGGCCTTCCTAGTTTGGAGGAAAGCAGAATTTGTCTTGTTTTAAATATGTTTTTTCTTGTACTGTGATGTTTTCCCATGAGGAAGATTAAACCACGTTTGTTTTAAGAGCACTGTCAGGTCATTTTATTAGCTAGTTATATTCTCTAGAAGGAGAGAATAACAACTAACATTTAGACTTATTTAGCAATAATAATTGGCACCCAGCTGGCTAGTACTTGCTAACTTTTTAAGGAGGAGAGAAATTGCTAGTTAACATGTCAAGACAACAAGAACTAGGAAGAGCTCTCTATACATGGCTATAATGCAACCTCAGTATCTTCTCTCACCTATGTTCTTAAAACGTGTTTACCATATAGCCTAGGAATGCTGGCATCTGACTCTGTTTAGGTCAACAGACACCCTTATTTGTTTCTTTAGTTTTATTTGTTTTATAACCTCTTCTTCTGTCAACTATTTATCCATGACTCTGATAAGGCAAAAATAGGATTAGGAAAAGAATAGGAAGAAGTGGAATGTTCTGTAGGGTACAGGAGTTATGCCATTTATGGCCACTGTTATTAGGTTTGCCTATACCATGTGTTTAAGAAAAGCAAGGCTGAGAGGTTGGCCGATCTGGTTAGGAAGGCTTTAAAACAAGAGTGATGGGGAGAGGGAGATGGCAACTGACAACTAAGCAAGTAGTGAACCAGGTTTGCAAGCAGAGGGAGCAGGGTGATGCGGGCATGGAGGCCTCCATGAATGAACAAGGAGCTCCTGGCAAAACTCAAGCTTGAAAAGGGCAAGAAAATGACTGGGAGTTGATCAACAGCTTGGACTTCCTAAAGGCAAAATCCTGCCTAATGAAGCTGATAGCCTTTTATGATGAAATGACTGGCTTGATGCATAAGGGACTATTTATCTTGACTTTAGCGAGGAAGGCTTTCGTCGCTGTCTACTGTAATATCCCACTGATAAAGTGATGATATACAGGCTAGGCAAGTGGACAGTGAGGCAAACTGAAAACTGACTGCACTGCTGGGCTTAAAGGATTGTGATTAGCAGCATGAAGTTCAGCTGGAAGCCAGCCAGTGGTGTACCCCAGTGTCCAGCGCTGTTTAATGTCCTCATTACTTATCAGGATAATGGGACAGATTGCACTTTCAGGAAGTTTGCAAACAAAACTGGGAGGAGCAACTGATAGACCAGATGGATGTGCTGCTATCCAGAGGGACATCATAGGATGGAAAAAGGGATAAACAGGGACCTCATAAAGCTCAAGAAAAAGGAAATTCCAAGTCCTGTACTTGGAGAAGAATAACCCCATGCACCATTTCACATTGGGGTCTGACTGGCTGGAACGCAGCTCTGTGGAGAGCAGCTAGGGGTCCTGATGGACATGTTAACCACAAACCAGCAATACACCCCTGTGGCAAGCGCAGCCCCAAGAAATCACTGGCTAGAGTGAAGACAGCTAACAATTACTGACAAAAAATTAATGCATCTGACACTTCTAACTGGCTATTAAAAATCTATGTTAAACCTATTAGTCAGAATAAGTCCATAATGATAATTAAGGCATATCCTTTCTCACTGAGCCATTTAAAGTTAGTAATAAACAGTAAAAGCTTTAATAAAATAGAAAAGGGTTTGTAAACCAATTTCTTTTTATAAAACCCAATATATGCAAGACCAATAATACTTCAAGAAGAAAAAGGCTGTAAGTATCCAAGAGTTAGTCTTAATCTCTAAATCCTGTTCATCTCACGTCTTCTACAGTTTGTTACCCCAATGCCATTCTAAAGTTTGCCAGTTATTTATCTTATCTGTTGTGTGTATGCACTTACCACCTTTTCTCTTGTATTATACAGCAGCTGTAAATGTTTTCTAACTTCTACAGACAATCAGCTAACCCCCACAGCAAGCTTATTTAAGTATGTGCACTCTTTGTTGCTGTTTTGGAATATGAATCCTATTATCCTTGCTGGGAAACCGCTCTTTTGTTCATGTGAGATGACAGAAAACCTCAAAATATTGGAAATTGTTAATTATCAATAGGCATGTACGACTTCATAGTGCATTCCACAACATGTTCATGTATTGTGCTACAAACCAGCACCTGTTAATGCCTCTGTTCTTTTTTGTGTGAGAGGATAAGATATAAAGTAGACACATATGATATCCACTTAAATTTTACATAATTCTATACATTCAAAAAGAATGTGTTATAATGGATACATTGCCTAACACTTGAGTATCTCATGGTGTGGTTACAATGTAACCTAATAAATAATGAAAAGTATATTGACTAACTCTATGATGTATACAATATCAGCTGGAGGGGAAGCCATCCAGGCCATTTGTGAGGAGACAAAATATGCAAATTGGGCAAACTACCTGAGAAGATGAGAAATGGAGGCTGGGAGGACAGACAATTAAAGAGAAGGCAAAGACAATTAAAAAGAAGGCAATGAAACTAGCGAAAGGTCTGGAGCACAAGTCTTATAAGGAGCAACTGAGGGAACTGGGCTATTTAGTCTGGAGACAAGGAGGCTCAGGAGAAATCTTTCTGTTCTCTGCAGCTACCTGACAGGAGGCTGTAGTGAGGTCCATCTCTTCTCCCAAGTGACAAGGGATAGAACAAGAGGAAATGGCCTCAAGCTGAGCCAGGGGAGGTTTAAATTGGATATGAGGAAAAATTTCTTCGCCAAAAGGGTTGTCAAGCACTGGAACAGGCTGCCCAGGGAATGGTTGTGTCACCATGCCTGGAGGTATTTAAAAGACACGTAGACGTGGCACCCAGGGAAAATGCCTAGTGGTGGACTTGGCAGTGCTAGGTTAACAGTTGGACTTCATGATCTTAAAGGTCTTTTCCAACCTAAACAATTCTATGATTCTAAAACATGTATCTGAAAAAAAAAAAAAAAATAAAAAATTGCCATTAGTATGTCATGTGGTTTTCACTGTTACATTTTTAGTACCCAAAGGGATTTGTCCCCTAGTTCCTCTTATTATAAATAACAAGGACCACTAAAGGAATTCTGACAATCCAAATTGCCTATTGCAAATGTTGACCAGCTTAACGATAGAGCACATTTGCACTTTTATTTCTTTTTTTTTTAAGTTTTATTATCTGAGGCCTTGTTTCAGATCAAAGACTAGGTCACTTACTACCAGACTGAAGAGTCAATATTTTGCTGTTTATCTGATTTGTCTTCCACTATGTTGTACTTCTGATGCAATAGAAAATACTTACTTTCCATGAATGTTACTTTTCATGTTCTTCTGAAGAAAAGAGTAAAGTTTCTGGCTTTTGTCTTGTAACACTTGTTCTAAGTGTTCAGTTATGCAGATTTTAACTGATAAGACTACATAATATTGTTGTAACATCCTGAAGTATTAGAACCACTAAATATGATTGTCTTTTTTTTAATACACTGTTATTTGTTTCTACAAATATTTTACAAAAGAGGAGGAAAGAGGTTAGGTAATTATCTATAAGCTCTTTTTGTCAAACCAATGAACCAGCCACCGTTCATGTCAAAACCTACCACAGTCTGTTAGCTGTCTTTGAACCATTGAGTGTTTTAGCTATTTTATGTTAAGTAGACATAGAAATAGTATTAGGCACATTTTAAACAAACATACATTAATGATTATTTTATAAAGTTTGATAAATAATTAATATATATCATAAATACATTATTGTCATGAGCAGTATGTTCGAAGATATCAGCATGAATATAGAGGTAAGAATATCATTTTCACCTGTTTCACAGTTAGTTAAATATTAAATCACATATTCATTATTTGTTAGTATTTTATTATTCTTTACCTATAATAATTTGCTTATTAAAGTAGAAGAAGGTGTACACAGCATAAGCCCTCTGCATGCATAATGATGTGCAGTGGTTTGTTATCTTTCTCTTTCACAAATATGTTTTCTGTGAGCTTGCTTTCTATGAAAGGGTGCACCCTGCACCCCTCACCAAAAGCTTTCCATTTAGGTCGTTCGCTGCTCAGAAGTGGGTAGGAAATTTAAAATTTGAACAAATGTATTTATTAAAACATCAGCTTTTCACATTCTGTCTATTGAGATCTAGCTACATTAAGACCCTTCTTATGAGTCCTACAAGTGTAACATTTGAGTACTTTGTTTTCCTTGTAGCTATAACAAGTTCAATGCAAATCTTTTTCTTCAGTAAAAATTTTACACCATCATGTAAAGAACAACACAAATGAAATACTTTCAAGTGCATCTTGGTCTTTTAAGGTTAATGTTTTTCTTGGAGTAGTTGAAAAATGTTTTCCTTATGAAAAGTCAAACACACATGTAATGAAGATAGAAAGATGAATGAAATTAAAATCTCAGAATTTATGATTGTTCAAAGCTAACAATGAAAAAGACCTTTGATGTAACTTCCACCAGATTTTGTTTGGGTGCACAGGAAATGAACTAAGTGATGATAATTTCAGCCTCTGAATACAAACTAAGTATTTGCATTCCTCAGACAGAGTGATTTCTAATAAAAGCTAAATCAAAACTCCCTAATGATGAACTATGTAGAGACCGAAAAAGACAATGACGGGATCTGTGTCAGAGTCCAGGCTAGTTACACTTAACTACTTTCACTGCAGTGTGAGAAAATAACTTCCTGACTGATTAATTAACCGACTGAATTTGTTTATGCTTCTGAGGCTTGATTTCATATTCTGAAGCCAGGTCTGACTTTCTTTGCTGTTTCTTCACACCTATAATGAGAACAAAGCAAAATAAATATCTTAAGTTTCTGAAAGAAAAGTGTATGAAGAGCCCATTGAAAGAATAAATAAACATTACCAGACAACAATGTTTCTTACACAAAACTTTCAATGTAAATATTATTCTGAACTGGACCAACGGCAAAGAAGTAGTTTAACAAACTAACTGTGAAGGCATGTTACAGAACCCAAACAAACAAGGAGCTTCTACAGTTTTTTATCCTTTCTTTAAGTTGAAGCCTGAATGAACAGATAGTTAAACAATCTTCTGAAAAGATCCACAGACAGTGACTGCTGAATTTCAATTGGCAGTCTGTGACTTGGAAGAGATTAATAAATACAAAAGAAAGGCATGGTAACACAGACCCCTGGCTACCCACATCAGATATCATTCAGATCCTTGGAACTTAGAATCTGAAAATCTTCCCTTCGGTGTTTTCCTATCTCTGCAGAAATGGTCTAGCTCTCTGGGCTGGGGTGCCTCTCCCCGCAGCTGCTGCTACAGCACTAAACAACACATCTCACAGCAGCCGACAAGCAGTTGAGAGCAAACACAACATACATCACTCAGCTCACCTGCTCTGGTAGCATGTAGACAAACACTTCTGAGTCCTCTGAAAATCTGCAGGAAAATGTTGATTATCTTTTCTATATAAGTAATGCATGCCTAGAAACTCTGCTTTTTTTGGTGTAAAATTATACAAAATTACCAAGCTGGTAGTGTGAAGTTTTGCTTGCTCTTGTTGTTGTACCTTGTACAATTATAATTTTTTTCTGTTAAATTAAGAGCTGACTGGTGTTTGATTTATGGTATAATATTTCACACCGTGTGAATTTAACAACACTCAGACTCCAGTGTTGTACCTACTCATGCACAAGGTGTGAATTATAGCTTCATTACTCACGCCCTGTCATTTCTCATTGCTTAAGCATTATATTGAGGTCAAACAAAAAGATGAATTGTTTTTAAGTTTTGTTTCCGTCAATTAATACTCACTTTAAATGTTTCACAGTAATGACTTGCCATCAAAAGAAAAAATATTTAAGAACAAACAATTCCTAATATATTTTAAAAGTACACAGCTGTTGGCACAAGAAGTCCTAAATCAAAGACTGGATTCATCCTGACTAGCCATGGTCAGCTCACTGACATTCCAGCTGCATAGTCAGGTTTTTGGACAAAGATTAGCACCTCCAGTTGGCAGTTCAGATCTAATTGTCTCTGGTAATCTATCTGAAAAATAATATAATAATATTTCCCTGACTGAGGAATGATCATGGGTTTTAATTATCAGTTCTGAATGAAGAACAAGTAACTCGGAGAAAATATTTGAAAATGTCTTTGTGATTAGATGCTTATCATCTATCGAGAAAATACTCATTTAAATTGTTAGTATATTTTTCTTCAAATACTGTTTTCTGTTTTCTTCTTTGTTGGTGCTGTTTTCCAGCGTTGCTGTTCTGAATACAAACCTCCTGTGCTTGTTTTCTGCAGTCATTGCAATCTATTTGACACTGTAATATGTTTTTGAAAACTGACATGACCTCTCTATTTAGAAAGGGGGAATTATCAGCCATTCTGCTGAATTTGATTTAATGCATAACTGAGAAACCTGGAAACTTAGCATAGGAAGAAATGGAAATATTTAAAACATACATGTTTTTTAAAACTTCATTATTAAGTTCATGGTTGCAAGAAGGAATGTCTTTCTGATTGTGAGAAGGACTTAGTGCCTTCACTTAAAAAAAAAAAAAAGTGAAAGAAAGGTGTCTAATAATTAAGAAAGCAAACTCTGAAAATAATACATAGTTTTCTTAGTAAATGTATTTCTTTAAAGTAATTTTATATACTTTAAAAATGTTAAAAAATCCTTTGGCAATATATCCTATTTTGATACACTTCCTGATGGTTAAGAAAAAAAAAATGAAAACATTAGTTTATTTTCCTTATAATCAGACTACTTTGGAGAAAGGAGGAAGGGCTATTTTTTTCTTTTCTTCTCTCTCTCTTTTTTTTTTTTTAACAAAAGCCCTAGACAATTCTGGCATGAGAGACATAATGAAAAGACTATCTTATTCAGGGGCTGCAACTTTAAAAACCTGGCAACAAGTAACACAAGAAAATGCAGTTTCACATCTTGCCCTGAATGAATCAGGGCTAGAACTGTCACATGTTTAAGCATTCTGCTCCCCTGCCTGGTTACATAGCTCATCTTGTGTATGGAAACAAATCATGCTCATTGAGTCACTGTGATTTTCTCCTGTATTTGAGATCCCTCTGTCCTCACGTGTACAGCCAGAATTTGCCTCAAGTCCAGGATCTGTACTCTGCTGCTCTCCTTCCTCCATCCCCTTAGGATCTTGAACTTTTTTGTTGTCATACAGCCAAGACGGCCACTCTTTATCATATTCCCAACAAGTTCTTCTCATGAGTAGCACACACCACTAATGATAGGGTAATGATGATAGGACATACTTCTTACATCAGTAAAAATAATCTAACATCATAAGTTTTATGTGCAGTGCTTGATCATCTTGTACCTCTTGTTCAAACTGTGTTCAACATTACCGTACCTTAGTTGCTTCAAGGATACTAAAATGGAGAACAGCAGCAATTTTGCCTGTGCTGTGTAGAGAGGCAAAATTGCTTTTTTGCTTCTTGCTATTACCCACTACATAGATATGAAGGTTGCATTAGGCCCTCTCGCTGCAGTATTGTGCTAAAAGGTCATGCTGAGGCGATGAGCTACAATGACCCCTAAATCCTTCTATGAATCATTTCCAAGACAAAATGTCGTTATGGATTAATAATAGTCATGCATCCTTCCCAGTGGTTAATTTCACATTTACTGAAATACTGGAGCTTCTGTTTGGCTGACATTGAAGCTAGCAGGTTTCTTAAGTCCCTTAAATCCTCCTCTGATTTTATTAGACTTAAATATATAACTCTTTGATCTACAGTCACCAAGCCACATTCTTAGCCAGTGTAAATCAATGTGACTTGCTGTTTACCTCAAATAATGATTTATTCCACACACTGCAGTTGCTTAAATGAAGCACAGAGAAGACATCTATGTGATATGCATTATTGGTTACTTTACATATAATAAATCAAGATTGATATTAAACATTATATAAATAATATATAAAAAGTGAACTCACAATTAGTTGGAAAAAAGAGGCCTCATTTAGGTGTGCTAACTACACAGAAATTAAATCATGATTCTTTCAATCAAAGCACTGAATACTCTGAGAGATGACATTGGCATAAGGCCATTCTTCCTCTGATTTTTTTTTATCTTACTTGAGTGAATCCCCCTTCTCCTTACTCCTACGCCCTCTCTCCCATAAATACATACATGTGTTCACTAAACTTTTATGTTTCCTTGAATGGACTCGTAATTCTCCCATTCTTAGAAGGCAGATCAAGTGCATTGTCCTCATTAGGTAGGACAAATCATGTATGTACTGCTTATCACGTAATGACTGTACAAATACAATAGCCTTTAAAGTCACTCTTAAAAGAAAATATCATTAATATGAGACGCAATCTGGTGCATGAGAGGATTCCATTTAACCCACTTTCTTTTCTTTTTTTTTTATTTTCTGGAGACAGAGAGGGTGTTTTTGAAGCAGCTACTGGCTGAATGTACTTCTTTTCCTCTGCAGAACTGAATCAGAGCTGCCTTGTTCCACCATGAAGAGAACAAAAGGAAGTGAATCAGGAGGAGGTCTGTAACATAGCCAGAACACTGCTGTACATCTGAAGCAGTGAGTGAATGAGTTGAGAGGTGGAGGAAATGTTGAGGAAGAAACACATCTTGGTACAGTTAATTCTTTGTGTTTGTGGATGGAGTGTGCTGTCAGATCCTGGAGCCAATACCATATGGAGAATGCAAGCAAGATTATTCCTCTCATAACCTGCTGTTCTATTCAAATATGTGTGCTTGGAGGCAGAGAGAGGAAGAGCAAAGAAATCATGCCTCCTGCATGTGTCTTGCCCAGTATTCTCTCATTTTTATTGTTGCTGCTGTGCAGCAGCCAAGATTTGATTCTTTTTAATATTGATAATATTCATGAGTGCACAGAAGTGTGTCTGAATTTCTGCAGATCCCCCAATGCCTGACAAATGACATCATCTTCATTCCCTTCTCTCAGAGAATATGCTGTTGCTGTCATAAAACCTGGTGTTTTTCTGACCCTGATTAGATCTTACAGATAACATGGAAGAAACCACAGCATTAAAGTCAACAGTTCTGATTACAAAGAGGTTGTTATCTAGGCTACTCTCCATTCACCTTCCTGCATGTGAGCAGACCTTCACTGAATTAATTCTGTACAAGATATCATTAAATGTTGCCCTATTCAGGTCAATCCCTTTATAATATTTGATTTTATATAGCTGTATCATATTAAAAAAATAATCACCTTACAATCCCTAATTAATTACATTTGTATCTTTCCAACATTTTCCAGGAGTTTTTCTCAAATTAGCCCAATTCACTTTTCTCTTCCTTTCTTATCATGTCAAAAATTGCCTCAGATGCAGGTTTTCTGTGCTGCTGAATCTGTTCAGTAGTTGTTTCACCATGAAGTTCTATATACATTACAGGGAATGGTAAAGTTGCTCCTGTATTTCAGGGAGGAAGACTTGCTCACTGACCTGCAAATGCTACAGAAAAATCTATTTCAAATTGAATGTTGATCCAAATAAGAAAGGACTGTACCACATCACATGAAAAGAAGCACTCATCATCCAATTATTAATTCTTTTTTAAAGTAAATCCATCTTGCTTTCTGCAATTGTGCAGTGAACACAAAAAGCAGTTGACTTCCTTGCCATGGAATTAGGGTAAAATTATAGCAACAGCTATAATGCTAAATCCTGACCTCTCTGTTACAGGCCAGGACTGTTTCTTTATTATATGTATAATGCTAGGGATGAAGACCCAATATATTATCAGAACTCCTGTTATAGACACAAGTAATGATAAAGAATGAAGGAATAGACACACCACTTTCTGAATAAAAATGCCTGCTTCCTACTGTAAGACTCTTCAGGGCATGTTGAAGTAATGTGCTGTGGGAGCCACTTTTCTGCCCTTCCAAGCAGGAACAAAAATGCATTGTTACACCTTTTGCTGATTACAGCACATACACAAGGCAAGTGATGGGCACAGAGCATAAAATATAACCTACATCAATATACTGGACTGTTTAAAGCCTCATTTTGCCAGTGGAGCATTTGTTTCTTATGTCTTTTTTTTATGTCAAGGAAGACATGACACTGAGAAAGGTTTTCTTCCCTCCATCACAGCATCAATAGAACTGGACACAAGACAGTGTTATACCATGCTTGATTCATTTTAAAGCAGGCATTTTAAAATGTTTATGGTATTTTTCTCTAATGCCAAAAATCTTAGTAAATAAAATTGAATTTTTGGAAATTAAGTTGTAGTTCACGGCATAAGCCTCAGACCCTTCCTATGCATAAGCCATAGATGGGTGAAATGACAACCCATGCAGGTACAGAAACCAACATATCTTGCTGTCCTGGCACCTTGGAGAGACAGTCCTGCTTGAACTAGTCCAAAGCAAGTGACTCAATTCAAGCGTTGAATGAAAATGGCTTTGTAGTAACATAGTATTTCATACTATTATAAGTGGGAAGAGAAATTGAAAATGCAGTAGTATAAACAGATCCTAAAAACTTTGAAAGAAAGAAGTCCCACACGTTAAATATATTCACAGGAGATTATCCAGCTCCGCTAAGCCTCCCTCTGTGTTCTTTCACCGAGCTGTCGGGGCTATCCAGCTGATGAACAATCTTCACTTTGGTGTATGCGATGGTGCACAAACACTTTCCAAAATCCTGTCAAAACAGATGTTTTTTGACACACTCTCAGAAAACAAATGTTTCCAGGTGTATGAAATGAATGTGTACTTGTATTTTTTTAAAGCTGCTCCAGACAAACCAACTATCAGAAAAATGCTTCATTGCAGTGAGTGGAATCAGGACTTCAGGATGACGGAATGAAAGTTAAAGCTGTCACTTTCAAGGGATAGATATAATCTGCATTTAATCTTCTAATTTTATTTTCTGTCCACACCTTTTTTTCTGTCACTTTTATTGTCATGTGCAACCTCAAGCCTCTAGACAGACAGATGTAGTTTCACAGACGTCTCAGGAAATTGCAGAGTGGGGCAACTTTAATGTCTCTTCCAAGCACATTCAACCTAATTTTGATTAAGACATCAAGATATATAGTTATGTTCTAAATCACAAAGGCAAGCAAAGTGACTGGGAAGCTGCAGAGTGCTATTTGTATATGAAAGTTCTGTTTTTGAAAGCTGAACCTGGTGTTTACAAACTTCTGTGAACTTTTGGTGTTTTGAAAACTTCTCAATAACAAGAAAACTTGCAACTTTATATAAAACACAGTTCCTTATAATATCCTTCTTTGTGCTCTTTTTTGTCTCTTATTTGTCTTGAAATTTTTGCCTATGGGTAACTAGCTTAGATGAAAGCTTAATGGATATGTTACACAGCATAAATGAAAAATGAATTCAGTGCTAAATTTTACGAAATCCCAAGTCTAAAGAATTACAGACTTGATAGTCATATTAACCACAATGTGATTGTGTACATTTATGGGGAAGAGTTAGTTTACTTCTGTGTTTGTCATTCTTTTCCCCATGCAGTCAACCATAACCATTAGCAGGTATAAATATTGACCAGATTTTTCAAAAGTGATTCAAGGTTTTAGATGCTTCCATTATAACATGACTGGAATGAAAGCTGATTTTTCTGGAATAACTTTTTGGCGCTTCATGGAAAATATGCCTTCATAACAGGTTTTGAGCTGAGGCATTCAGAAGTTATTTTCTCAATTCCTGGAAACTCAGTAATCATAGAACAGAATCAGAATCATTTAGGTTGGAAAAGACCTTCAAGATCATTGAATCCAACCATTAACCTAGCACTGCCAAGACTACCGCTAAAACTTGTCCCTAGGTGCCATGTCTACATGTCTTTTAAATACCTCCAGGATGGAACCATTGCCTGGGCAGCCTGTTCTAGTGCTTGACAACACTTTAGGTGAAGAATTTTTTCCTAATCTCCAGTCTAAACCTACTCTTTCCTCTTGTGCTTGTTCCATGGGAGAAGAGACTGACACGCACCTCACCAAAGCCTCCAGTCAAGTAGTTGCAGAGAACAAGGTCCCCCCTGAGTCTCCTTGTCTCCAGACTAAACAAGCCCAGTTCCCTCAGCTGCTCCTCATGAGTCTTGTGCTCCAGACCCTTTACCAGCTTCATTGCCGTCCTCTGGGCACGCTCCAGCACCTCAGTGTCTTGTAGTGAAGGGCCCAAAACTGAACACAGTATTCAAAGTGGGGCCTCACCAGTGCCCAGGACAGGGGGACGATCACTGCCCTGG
The DNA here is from genome assembly GCF_023634155.1 of Falco peregrinus. Lineage (NCBI taxonomy): Eukaryota > Metazoa > Chordata > Aves > Falconiformes > Falconidae > Falco > Falco peregrinus. Next base: position 4,001,741 of record NC_073726.1, on the reverse strand, counting down.
TCCTGCTGGCCACACTGTCCCTGACACAAGCCAGGATGCTGTTGGCCGCCATGGTGCCCTGGGCACACTGCTGACTCATGTTCAGCCAGCTGTTGACCAAAAGCCCAGGTCCTTTTCCACCAGCCAGCTTTCCAGCTGCTCTTCCCCAGGCCTGTAGCATTGCATGGGGTTGTAGTGACCCAAGTGCAGGAATGTCATGAATTAGTGGTTTAGGTTAAGTAGCTTAAAGAATCATCAACAAAGGTATGGGCAAAATACTTTTAATAGGAATTTGTGGGACTGTGACTTCACAAAGTTTGATGGCAAGGTTCACTCTATTACTACATAGATAATCACACAAAGAAGAATCAAAATAAAATCAGGCAGGAATGATTTACACAGACTAAAGACATAAAAGGGTAAAGGCGACCCTTCCATTGAGTCACAAGGTTCAGAATGGATGTCCTTGTTTCCTAAACTTTTAATAGAACTTAAGTGCAGCTAGATCCAATCCTAATCTCAGACTTGATCAATGGTTTACGTGTAAAGGATATAAGGAATATTCACAGCTGATCATAGGAGTTTAGCAGCACTTAATCATTGACTAATTTATTGTTTACAAAGTGGGTCACGTAGGATTTACTTAAATTTAAAAGTGACTTAACTACAGGTTTGAAATGGTACTATACTTATTACGAGATTACTTAAATCAATTGACACACACATGCACACAGACACCAAAAAATAGATGTGTAGAGATATCATGTACAAAGTTGTACCCGTTAAATGTTCCCCTTAGTTTAATGAAATACTTACATATTTCTTTGCATTTGCATTTCTCAACAGGTGAAGGATTGAGCCTCAAGAACCAGGAAAATCTGCCCAGGCTTTATCATTGGGTTTTGGTGGTGGTCCCCCTAGTATTGCAGACTTGGGGGTCTGCAAACTCTGAGCCTGTCCTGCTAAGAGGGAGATGTTTTTTGTAGCCAGATGCTCTCCAGGAGAGCTCAAAGGGCCTTACTTAGTACTGTTGTCAATAGGTTTTGGAGATGATTGGCCTTAGCCATCAGTAATTTTTTGTGCTGGCTGCAATCCAAGTCAGTAATTCATGTAATTTTTTTCAGAATTCCATTGATGGTGGTATTGTAACACTTGGAGTCATAATAAAAAATTTTCCCAGGCTTGTTAAGGGATGTTGTGGTCCAGAGAAGGAATGCCCCAAGGCTCACAGGTGGTGGTGGTGGTGTTTCTGACACAGCAAGTACAGTTTCCCACCTCAGCTGTGCAAGAGTGGCTATTACAATCAAGGGACACTTAACCGCCCAACTCATTACATAGAGGCTAAGGCCTAAATGGGGGGATCCCTGAGATCGTAGAACAGCCTAGGGGAGGGGGTGAGGTGCACCACCACTAAGACCCAGCAATTAGTCTTGTTGAACCTCCTACAAGTGGCCTCAGCCCATCGGCCCGGCCTGCCCAGACCCCTCTGCAGAGCCTCCTGCCCCCCAGCAGATCAGCGCTGCCCCCAGCTCGGTGTCACCTGCAAACTGGCCGAGGGTGCGCTCGGTGCCCTCGCCCAGGTCATTGATAAAGGCATTAAGCAGGGCTGGCCCCAGCACGGAGCCCTGGGGACACCAGCTGTGACCGGCCGCCAGCGGGATGTAACTCCGCTCACCACCACCCGCCGGGCCCGGCCGGCCAGCCAGCTTTTAGCCCAGGGTACAGTACACCCACCCGGGCCATGAGCTGCCAGTTTCTCCAGGAGAATGCTGGGGAGATGGTGTCAAAGGCTTTACTGAAATCTAGGTAGACAAAATCCACAGCCTTTCCTTCATCCACTAAGTGGGTGACCTTGTCATGGAATGAGATGAGGTTAGTCAAGCAGCACCTACCTTACATAAACCCCTGCTAACTGGGCCTGATCACCTGGTTGTTCTCTACGTGCTGTGTGATGGCACTCAAGGTGCTCCACAACCTTCCTTGACACCGAGGTCAGGGTGAGAGACTCCAGCTCCTCCTTCCAGCCCTTCTTGTAGCTGGGTGTCACTTTTGGTAACCTCTAGTCAAGTGGGGCCTCCCTGGTTCACCAGAACTGCTGATAAATGATTGAAAGAGGCTCAGCGAGCACTTTCTGCCAGCTCTGTCAGACGTACTCTTGGGTGGTTCACATCAGGCCCCATAGACTTGTGCGTGCCTAAGTGCTGTAGCAGGTCATTAACCATTTCCACTTGGATTATGGGGCTTCACTCTGCTCCCCGTTCCTGTCTCCCAGGTCAGGGATCTGGGTACCCCAAGAACAACTGGTCTTACTATTAAAGACTGAGGCAAGGAAAGCATTAAGTACCTCAGCCTTTTCCTCATCCTTTGTCGCTATGTTTCCCCCCATATACAATAGAGGATGGAGACTCTCCTTATGCCTCTTTTTGTCACTAATGTGTTTATAGAAACATTTAAAATATTTTAGTTTCTCTGGTTTGCCTGATTCAGAACTGCTTTTGTGAAAAATAAATACCTCTAATGAACAATTGAGATGCATTTAAAGTTTTAAGTGAGAGAACAAAAGAACTAACATGTATGTAACTAGCATTTGCACTCAGGCCTTCTGAAGAAGGTGAAGAACTGAGTGTGTTTAGAGAAATGGGCTATTTACTTCATCCCATCCTGATGTCTAGTTCACAGAATCACTTTGTTTAACTGTTCCTAGTGAGAACACAGCACAATGCCATGCTGAATGTTAGATTTGAAAGATTTTGTGTAGCTATCCTTTAGCTAAAGAGTTTGAAGACCATTCTATCTGTGTGACAAGTGTGAAGGAAAAATCTATTTCTGAATTCTTCAAGATCAAAAATATGTGTTTCAGTTTTGACGATTTTCTATAATTCAAAGAGCTAGAACTGCACAAGTATAATCCAGGTCTCTGACTATAACCACAAAACTTTTGTTACTGGTTTCAGTGAAGGCTCACTTTTGCTTTTTATTTCTTTCCATGATTGAATGTTAAGAAATTCCTGACACAGCATGCAGCAAATGTTTTCAACTTTAGTCCTTGCCAACTCTTCAATAGCTATGTCTTCTTGTTTCGGAAAATGAATATACACAAAGTTTTCATTTGTCTGTTTGACAAATATGCCTGAATGCTCAATAACTTATCTTTGAAATTAACCTGTCACAGTAATCATGACACAAATATAATGATGAAACATTACTCTGCTCTAAAGATGAATTTCTGTAACAGTCATAACTGGCCTCTGGGACGTTACTGATTGACGAAGCAATACTTTAATAGGAATTGAACTAATTTATGTGCAGGTCTACACAGAAAAATCTACATATTCTACTATGCGCAGATTCATTTGGCTAAGCATCAACAAAATCATGAAGGTTGTAGACTGTGATTTGTGTTTGGTCCAGGGACATATGTTAAAATGATGTATACATTAACCTAGAAAAGAATTAAAATCTACATGCACATGTATCTTGTTTCTGTGTTGTACATTATTTCTTTCCAATGTTCCACATTAAGATAAGAAGAACTTATATACCATTAAAAGCATCTGGCAACTAATTAGTAAATGAAAATTAAAGTTTTTATACACCAACAAATTTTACATAGCGAAGAAGCTATAAAACCATACTGCCAAATTCAAACCCAGAACTGTACTTTCCTTAATTAGATGTTAACAACCTGCAAATTTAATCCCTGTACTTCTTGTCTGATTGAAAAGGTGCAGAAATTGTAATAATTCCAACATATATTATCAGTTATATGTCCTTTGATTTTTTACTTCTTGTAATGGAGTGCAGATTTTACAACATATTGGAAGAAATCAAAAAGGACACAAGGTCTTAAAATAATCCAGTCCAGCTGAAATTTCAAAAGATGTTCCTTTCAAAATCTAGAAGTGAGAATTTACTGATTCGTAAATCATACAGTATAATGATATCTAGTCAATTTATTATTGGGGTTTTTTTGTTTGGTTGGTTTGGTTTGGTTTTGGGGGTTTTCATTGTTGTTTTTACGATTGCCTTGCAATGTAAGACTATCTACCAGTCTAAATACTTAATACATAAATTGTTCATTTGCTGGAAAGATAAGAAGTAGCCTTGTGGGTTGAAATAGCTTTGAGTTGAGGTAAGTCATGTCTTGGGCTCAATAACTTTTGACCAGCTCTCCATTCGTACAAAGGGACCCTGAAATGACATTCTCAATTACAGAAGCCTATGCTGTAAACATGCTTATCCTACCATATTACTTTCATTTTATTATCACAAATTTTTTACCACTGTTTTCCTTTTCACACATTGGCTTCCAGTCAGATGGTCTAGATTGATGATTGACTCAAAATGCCGTTGTGTGACAATGCAGCTTCTCTATGAGGATAATACAGAATGAGTGATTTAATAACATCATTGCAATGTCTCAGAAGCATAAGGCCTCTGTTCCTATTGTTAATTAGCTGTAAGCAGATAATTAATTCCTTAAATTATCTAAATGGATACACAGGTCAAGCCTGTTTGCCTAAAAAAAAATAAATGATAGAAGGTAGTTAACAAGTGGTTTCTTATATACACATACATACATATATATAGGCTAAGTATGACATTCAAAAGAAAAGCTCTTCATATGCATAGAATATTACATAGATGGGATATTACCACATTTAAGTATATGTGAAACAAAGTGTCAAAGGTAAGGGGAATTTGTTTCCAACTCTGCTTTCCAAAAGTCACACAGCTTCTTTAAGTGGTAGGTTTTGTTTAGGCAGAAGATATCATATTTTTTTGTGGTATTGCAGAGAAAATGAAAAGAACTTTTAGCAGGATTTATTGAACAGAGTTCAATAAGGGTCATCCAATCAGTGTCTGAAAGATCTCTTCATCTGCTTGAATTTATCCAGGAGTTCATCTCAGTTGCACCTATACAATACATTATTTAGTGGGAACACTGTGTACAGAATTACCTAACTATTATTACTATACTCTAATGCTTTTGAAAGAGGCTATTATTTTCTGAGGAGATAAAGAAGCACATATTAATTTTCCTATAATTGCCATCACCAGTTCTTTAGACACACAAATGACCTTTTTTCCCCTTTGATCAAAAGAATTTGAAATGCTCTGAAACTTTGAATCAGAGTTCTTTTCAGTTCAGACTGTTTATTTTTTGAGTAACCTTATCCATCAATGTATTTTAAGGAAGAATCGGATGATAATTTGTTTGGGTTGAGATGGGTTTGGTTGAGATAGGTTTGTTTATTTGTTTGATTTTAGTTTTGGGCATTCCACAGTGGCCCAATCATCTTTCTTTTCATATCATAGCCATTTCATGGAATTTAGGAACAAAATAATTAAGGGCAAAGTTTGTCCTTCGTAATTTCAAGAAATAAGCCACTGGGCACATAGCTCAATCAAATTCTCTTAGTGCAAATTGTTCATATGCAGTCATGTACAATATCAGACAAATTATATATCAGTTCAGGAGAAGGAACTAATACTATATATTTTATCAACATTTTTCAAATATTTCAACTCTTTTCCCCAGATTTTTATCTTTTGGAACTTTTTGGCTTACAGATATACATGGTAGCTGAATTTATACATATTTCATTACATTCTGTTACATCAAGTTTCTTCAATGAGATTGTAAGATTTGTATGTTGTTTAACCTGTCCTCAGCATTCACTTTATTCTACTTCTCATTTTATGACCCTTATATCTTAGAAAGGTACTGGACAAATTTGGTTTTGTCTTTAATCTTCAACATCAGTGATTCTGAAGCACTCTCCTTTGAATGGGTAAACACAGAGACTTACTAAAAATTTTAAGTTCCCCTGGCTTGAGAAATAGGGATGAAATAGTGATGGCCATTATCTTATGCAAAGCCTTTCCTTACATGAATTTGTCATAGAGACATTTGAAACCCCAGTAAGACATATTAGCTTTTTCCCTACTAGATACCTTCCCTAAATTACTGCAGGACTAGCCTGTTTCCACTTCACGTAGACTTTCCCTGTGCCAGCTGAGCAGAGCTCTATTTCAGCTGAGGAAGCAGAGAGAGACAGGGTAAAGACGCTGCCTCTCCAAGGCTCCTCTCTCAGTATGGAGCATGGCCTCAGTCAAATATGCACAGAAGGCTGTGTTGTCTGTTGCCTTCCTCTTTGTGGATAGTCTGGGGATGTGCATTTTTCCACAGCATGTGAAGTATCTGTAGACTTTAGGGACTTCCCCTGAGTGCAGTATGATGATGAGTGGAAGGAAGGCTTCTTGTGTTTCCTATGTTCTTCTCCCTACTTCCATGCAGATGAGCAAAGGTTCAGCTTGTCCTTAACCTGGCAGTCATAGGGTACCTTTTCCTACAGCCTTTAGACAGGCTTTTTAGCTGCTTTAAAGCCACAGTGAGCAGTTTAAACTATGCAACATTTTTTGTGAAGTAACTAATGAGCAAACTCTGAAAATAAGGCAAAATATTGTCGCCAACATTAAAAAGAAATGTAATTTTGTTCAAGCTGGGACTTGGACTATCTTGCTCAATGTGTTTCCTGTGATGGGTGGATGTTGACTTTGTCAAAGAGTGGCTTCTTTCACACAATTGAAGAGTAATTTGGCAGCTCTATGATCTAGGTATTGCCTGCTTTAATCCCTCTGCCAGGTTACACTAGGAAATTTGAAACAGAAACCTAAATTAGTATCACAGAAGATGTCAGTGTTATAAACATATATATATATATATATATATACACACATCCTCGTATATCAGTCTTCCTGGGAAGCTGAAATTACATGAAGCTATGTCTTTTTTTTGCTGTTCCCAAGGTTTTAAGGTATTCTCCTGTATAAATCGAGTCTACAATGGGAGATGGGACTTGTCCAATATGAATTCTTGACAGCAACTAGCCACAAAATATCAGGATGTAAAAAATTTTTGTTTAAGAATGCATTAAAAAAGTATATATCTGTTCAAATTGCCCACTGCTGCATAAAATGAGTTTAAAATATGCAGTATGCAGATGTTTATGCTTTAGGGCATAAGTCAAACACTAAACTGCCTCAGGTCAGGAATATATTTTACCTCTGGGCCATTATGCATTGCAGAATTTTTTTGACTTTTCTCAAAAGCATTAGCTGTTGCTTGTTTTTCAGAAAAGCAAACTGGACCAACTAAACTATTGGTTTAAGCCAAAACAGCACTTCTGCAAATTCTGCAGCACTAGCAATTTTTGCCTTACATCAGAGGTATAACTTTCTCAAACAAGCAGCACAATAAGAGCAGAAATACACCCTGGCATTTGCCTGCATAGCAGATTGCGGTGACCTATATTTGTCTTCTGCAACCAATTCTCAGTAGCTCCTGTAATGACCAAATTGATGGTTTAAAGGTATGGATCACTGGAAGTAATAAAACATGATGTTTCCCTCGTATTTCAGCTTTTAAGCGGTTGAGAATTTGTGGCATGTAGCCACCAAAAATACATCATGATAATTTTCTGAATTTAATGACTTGTGGTTATGTAATCCCTCAAACACGTCAGTAGTAATCTTTTTAAAACTGATTGATTTTGACCCATGGCTTTCTCTATGGTTTCTTCTGTATAAAACAGCACTCTAAAATGTTCTTCAACTTGATCTTTATGGTATAGATTTCATTTTCATTTCCAGTTGCCATTTCTTTTAAAATGGCAGGCACTTATTTAGTATCTTACAGGATTGCTTCTTGGGCACAAGTGACACTCCTGTGGTATGTTACTGCAGTGGCATCTCTTCCATTTAGTTAGTGCGATTCCTGACTAAGCCAAGCTACACAGCCAGGAGAGAGAAAGCAGAAGTAACAAACATTAAGGCAGCTGTGTAGCTGGGGTAACATAGTTTGTCCTTTATTTGACTTTCCTACCACACATCTCATGTGCTGTTGATCCCCTTAAAATCATCCCCGAAAGTATCCCCACAAAAATGTTTGTCACAGGGCCCTTTTTGAAAGGAAAGTTAGAAGGACTCTGCAGGCTGCACCAACTCTTATTTCATGTATCTGGAAACACAGAGTCACTTAAGACTCTCCAGCAATGTGGATTTTGACAAACTGTAACCCAGATTTGGTCTGTAAGTGAATTCTGCTATAACAGATCTCAGACATCTCAGATTCCCATGGGACATCCTTCATTTTGTACCAGTCATCCTGTCTTTTGCTGAACTGCTGCAATACAAAACTGTAGTACTTAACTGTGAAGAGAGACAGCAATACCCACCATGCCAGACCGATCTGTGGCTAGCTAGCACCAGTATCTCTGTGGAACGGATTTTAGTATGAGTATTAAGCTGTCTTTTACAGAAACAAATGGATTTATCCAGAAGTCATCTAAAAAAGGAAGATCCAGAAGGAGAAAACGTAGGCCAGAATCTCCCACCATACAGACTCAGAACCATTCTTTCATGATAAGTCTAGGTTTTCACGGTGTCCCCAGAGTTTTATTTATTCTTATTCTCAGCAGAGGGGTTAATATCTAGCTTGACTGGATACTGCGTGCTGTGGCTCCTGAAAGTGCTCTGCGAGAAGATATATGAACAACTAGTAAATTACATATCAGGGTATGGTGCCTGAGGGTAAGAAGCACTGCTCGCCAGTTTTGCAGGGCTGATAAGAACCATTCTTTCTGCGGTGTTGTGCATATACAAATATAGAGAAAGGGAACTTTGTTATCAGAAAGTTAAATGCAGCTTGAGACAAACAGACATTACACCAAGAATGGACACTATTATTCAGTTGTGAGAGGACAGTAACAGACCACTAGAACAAAAGCTGAAGGAATAGAGCATCCATAAAAAATATTTGGCCTATGCCAAACACAACTGATATACAACAGAGTATCTCTGTAAGACAGCCTAGAAGGTTAAGGTACATACAATATTCAGGAAAAGGTTTTTTTCTGGTTCTTGGTAGACATATTTTTTGCATTTTTGAGCAATTATGAAGAACAATGCTCCTCATTTTTAGCTGCATTAATTTTTTAAGTCCCTGTCTGTCTTTTGTATAAAATCTATTTTATGTTAGCAGTACCAGCTGGCATACCAAAGATTTCCATGTATTACATAATGCATATAGTCACGGACTGGATTTGTAGACTTGGTTACATAAAAGAAGATCCTGTTACATGCGATAAAACCCTGGAGGTACAATCGTATATGCTTCAGCTACAGTGTCTACTATAAATCTATATTGTTCAAGATTTTATTTGTTGCAGCCCTGTTTGGGGCAGGGTGTGTGTGTGTGTTTACAAGTCGTGCTTGTCTGATAACCAAATAAATGGAATATGCTCAGCAGACACTGAAGTCCCCAGGTTAGGCAGTGGGTCTGGCAGCCAATTTAACTGCTGACAACTTTGCTACGAATTATTTATTTAAAATTGAAACCTAAGCTTTTAATTCTGGGAATTACAAACTTACTAAATTAGATCTGGCATATTTTCCCAGTCTCTCTTGAACCCTTGCAAATATTCATGTCATCTGATGCTGTTACAAGTCAATAACACTCCAGGAAGTGTGTTTATTTTTATTAGATTCATTTCATCCCATATGTTCCGTTGCAGTTATTTCCACCTGTTGGGAGCCATAGTACACACTTTTAATTCAGACTAGATAAGAACCTTGCATAAGAATCAGCCCTAGATATTTTTACCTCCTGAATCTAAGCTGAATGTTTGTTCAATTAAGTGTAACACTCTGTGAGAACCTAGAGCTTTACACTTACTGTGAAAAGGGAGGAGAAAGAGTCTGCTGAAAGCTTCAGCATCAGCTGTTTGCTAAGAAAACCTGTCACCCACAGGAAACCCCATACCACTGTGGCTGTGTCCTTTCTTCTGTGAACTGAAAGGCAGTAAGGAGTGAGCCGCTGAAACTGTCTCTGGGTGAAATACTTCGGTTTGACCAAGTAGAAATACAACGGTGCACAATGGGAGGTGAAGAAGGGCAATGCCCACAATTTGTACTGTGAATAGAGTAATGGGAGAGATAAAAGGTCAGGACAGGCAAGTAGTGGTGGTGATGGATATGACAAAGATCAAAAAGTCAGTGTGAGAGAGATGAGGAGAAAACTGAACAATGCATTATGGGTGGGCTAGTGCAATAATCCTGTTAGCAGTGGATTTTCTGGCAAGGCAGATAAAGCAGTCTAAAAGGCCCCCATATAGAGGGATACAAGCACTGACATTAGAAGTAAATTAAGCTGTAGGAGTAAATACTGCTGACTATTGTGCCTTCTGCACTCAAGGTGGGATTGAGAGAAAGGGTTCCCTCTTGTTGAAATCGTATGGGTGGTGTCTCTTGCCCTTTCCCCCCAAATTTTCATAACTCTATGGGAAAGTTTCTTTTGATTCTTCAGTTCAACTGTTGAACCAGCGTGCTCCAAATTCACAGATTTCTCTATATTGACTTTATTTCAGTGTAAATTCTGAGGAAGATGCCTGGAAAACAACCATAGTGCAGCTTTCATAGTTATCTGTTTTGTGTTTTGGAGTGAAGAACCTATGCATTTCAGAGTGAAGGGACTATACAGTATCGATATTTGGGTCTGTAGTCACCAATATTTTCCTTCAAAAATTACAGATGTAGGTTTGAAACTAAAGACTGACATATTTGGTTCATCTGAGGCAGCAGGCTATATAATTATGAAGACACGAGTGAAGATTAGATGACATAAGGATTACTTTCATGGTTTTAAATTTACCTACACCTGGATGAAAAATCAGTAGTGATAACATAACAGCTCTTCACAGTAAGACATACATTACTACAAAGCATTTCATCCATATTAATATTTCTTAGTAGAAACAATAATCTTTTTTAACATCATTCAATGACAAGTTACAGGTGACATTTATTACCTCTTGCAGAACCTACTTTAAGAAAAATAATTAACAATGCCATCAACAACACTTTGCACAGTAACATCATATTGTGGCAGTTTTAATACTGTGTTTCAAACTGGTGATGTGGTTGGGAAAATGTAAATTATCATCTAATTTTTATTCCACCTGTCCCTGTTTTTCTGTCCTGCCTGTCAGAAATATAAGGCACAAAACTGAAGAACCAAAATGATGAAAATATTGATGCTGTCTATGGATGCAAAGGCAAAAATGAAATCTGTCTTAACTTGTGCTTGTGTTAATATTGATGAGTTTAATATTCATGTATGGTTTGGGATACCTGTGTGCTAGAAGGCAATCTTCTTCCTCCTGGCTGCAATCTGCAGCACTTCCATTACAAACCTAGGATAGAAATCTGAACATGGGCCTCAGGGAAAAAGCGGCCAGCCCTCACCTCTGCCTGAATCTTTTGTGAAAGGATCAAGCAGAACTTGTATGTTTGCATGTCATGTCTTCAGTCTGTCATATACACTGTTACCGCATGTTCTGGCTGACTTTAGAGACTTTTAGTATGAATACTATCTTCTGGCTATTTCTACAATGCGCTATTGTGTTGTTTCAAGTTATTAACCATATTTTCAAAGTTATCTCAAATTTTAGCAAAAACACTTTAAAGTGTTTAGTGACTGCCTATGAACTTGTAGTCCCCTAAGGGGCAGATAAGTGTTTTGGGATACCTTTTATTTTGGCCAAGGAATTCACAAGATTTTTTACCAAACCTCAGAGACTGAGTCCCAGTGGGACCCAGGAGTCAGACAGCTCTTTTTATAATATTTTTTGATAAGGGTATGTGGAAGGAGAGAGTCCTTCCTTTTAAGGTATCTGGCCAAGGACCTTTTCCAATGCAAGAAGGGATAATAAGAAAAGAATTAACACATAAACAAGAACAGACAGGGACACAAACCTCACCCACAAATGGCAAGGGAAGCAATGACCACAGCTAGACCTGGTCAGTCACGCTGGGCTGTGAGGGCTGTGAGAATGTTTATTCCCATGAGGTTATCTGATCAGGGATCTTGTCAATTGGGAAACTAAGGGAAAAAGGGGGAAATCAGAAACAAAATATACAGAGACACAAACCTGACAAAACAAACATGGCAATAACAACAAGAAAAAAACCTCATCACTCACTAATTGGTGGTCTATCAAGAGACCACAGGTGTCACTTCAAGGAAGATCAGCCTGAACTTTGCAACTGGTAGGGTCATAAACCAGGGGGATCCCAAGCTGGAAGGGGTGTGGGAACTGACAGAGCTGTACAACTCTTGGACAGATGCATGGGGGGAAGAGGAAGCAGGGAGGAACAAAGAGGGGGACTGAAATAAAAGGGTATCAAAGGGGACAATCATGCGTAGTTTGTGTGTGTGTGCACACATGATGCAAGGACTAAGCCAGCTACCAGTGAGACCTGTATGTGGGCAAGTGAAAATTGGTGTCAGACCTTGGAGTCAGACCAGGTGTGCAGGTGCCCCGGCCTGTGGTATCAGTTTCAGAAGCGAGTGGGGTCTCAGTGTCAATGGCTGCAGTGAGTAGGGGTCTTTAATCTCCAGCTATGGGGTGGGAACAATGTGTGTCCCAAAACCAGCTACTGGCGGACAGGTGTGAGCAGGGTGAATGAGGGTATCGGTGTTGGTGGCTGAAGCAGGACCATGGGACTCAGCTGCGTGCCAAGTGCCTGCTTCTGAGGGAAATGAGTGCCTGTATCTTCCCCAGACATGGTGTGCTTGGTGGGTGGGTGGGTGTATTAGCTGCAAAAATTCAATCTGGACCAGCTGGTGAGAAGGGCGGTGTTGAGTCTGGGCAAGAGTTTTAGGTGGTGAAGGCTTCTTCCTGGTATCTGGGAGACCCACAGGTGTGGGATTCTGTGGGATGGATGTGCAAGTGCTGCGTGTGTACAGCCAGCACCAAGCTGGTCTAGATGGCGAAGAGGGGACCCATGGGATAGGTAAGGGGACCCAGGATGTGGGCAGGGTGCCGGACACACAGAGGGGCTGTGCCAGTACTTGGGGTAACCACAAAGGTGTGTGTGCTTGTGAACTTGGAGAGTGTCACGTGTGTGCCTGCACTAGAGACCTCCTGCCTCTGCCAGCCCATGCGGCCCAGGGGACTTGGCTGCCTGTGCTTGTGTCTGTGTGAGCCTCTGTGCAGCGGCTGTTGAAGGCAGAGCCTTGCCTGTGGCAGCCTGTGTGACCGGCCGTGCCAGTGTCCTGCTTGTGTGTGTCTGTCTCTGGGATACGTGCTGGGATACATGATCAGCTTCACTACTGGTTGACCCTGCAAACAGGAAAGTGGCGATTGTGTCCCTCAGCCTGGGCCAGGACCCCAGGTCCCTGTGTCCCTGGGCTGGCCTCCAGCAGCCAGGCAGGAGAGGTCCTGGGCAGGAGTGGCTGGAGGAAGCAGACGTGCTCGATGTTACTGAACAGTTTGGTCCATCAGCTGTGCTCAAGCACGCTGGCACAGACTGCCTCCCTTCAACTCTGGAGGTTTGGTACATGTAAGGCAGCCAATCCAGTACCTAACCCGTAGGTGCTTCAGCCCTGTTTTTTGTATTTAGGCCCAAAATGCTTACCTGGGTGTAACCCTGCACATTCCTTCTCTGAACACACCACAAAATAGTTCTTATGCTCTAACTGATGCCTTGACTACAGCAACTGTTCTCACAATCTATTCAATTCTGTTACGTGTTTAGCTCTTCTTTAAAGAAGTGACAATAGTTTCATAACATTGATTACCTGAATATACATGTCAATTCGTTTTTCTTTAATTACAACCTCTCTTTGATGAACTCTGCTGCTTGTGTTTCACAGGAGTCTTGTGCCTTGTGCACCAGAAGCTCAGAATTCCATACACACACACCCCTTAAAGATCACTGACCTACATATCAGTTTCTTTGCCTTTTGATTAGAGTATGGAAAATGCCAAATTTCTCTGAGCACAACTGAGTCCTGTTTCTGTAAGTACTCTTCTAGTGATTTGATGCAATGTAATTGCCCATTAACATTAATAATATCAAAGACAAATAAATTCTAATGTCATTCTGAGTTTTCTCTTGGTTAAACAACCAAATGTCTAATACATTTTTATCACCATGTACAGGATCTTGTAAAAAGAATATTCAAATATATTTTAAAAATTCAAACACAAAATAACTGATGCATTGCCCTGGTATACTGTTACTTTTCCTGATATGTTTTTGAATAACACATAAGGAACAGTACATTTACTGCATTGTATTTTACTCTTTAACTTTCATACATTTTCCATATTTTAAAAATCCTCATGACAGGCATGCTGAAACAATTTTAGATATTTCTCATTTCTCTTATGTAAAAATTAAACATCATATTTTCTATAGTCAATTTGACTAACACCACAGATTATTTCAACCAATAGACCATTAAAAGCAATATGTTTGTTGGGATACAAAACTGCCAAAATATGAGTACCAATAATTTTTCATTTTTTTAATCTACAAAAAGCAGCAATCCACAACTTATTCTTAAAAAATGGAAAGCATTTAAGTCCCAAGGATATTATCAGCTTTTGCTGAACTCCACTCACTTCTCTTTCACGTTCTGAAGTTTTAATCCATTATAATCAGACCACAGAAATCAGACATCATTTCCTTTTGTGTCTCTTCAATATAATTGCATATTTTGAGTAAAAAATTTAATCCTCTTTATCATCATACTTACAATTTAATTTTATGGACATGAGAATTATTAGTTCCATTATTACTATTTTATTACGATTATCATTTTAGTTCTCAAAAGTCCCATTTTAGATCTAATATTGTAAGATTTTAAAATCATATGTGAAGATGTTCATGTCCTCAAATGTTTACAATCTAAAGCAACAACCAGGTATTTGATACAATTGGACAGATGTACTAGAAAGTCCCTGCTTTCACCATACAAAGCTGTAGTATAAGGCCTGTTCTGCCATCCCCACCATTCTTCAGCTTGAGAAAGCTGCTTCAGAATTACTCAGGAAAGCATAGAAAATGATTGAGTCAGGAACACCATCACCTCTTTACGAAGAGAAGTCAAATTTTTTATAAAATGTTTGGCATGGAAAATGGGTGATATTCAGCAGTGGAAGTTCACAGTGAACTTCGGGACAGAACCCCCGTGATGAGAATTTAGGACGATTGTATCGATACAGATAAAACAAAAAACTTTCTTTCACTAAAACAACCATCAAAAGCTGAGAGAAGTTTAAACTACCCTTTCAGTGTAAAAATATTGTTTTCTGTACATCCTTAAATTTCCTGAAAGGAAAACTTACATAATGGTATAATAAATATTATAACCATTGCTGGGTAGAACTTGTGGACAAGCATAGGTATGTTTTGGATAACCATGTACTATTTTGGAATAAAATTCAACCACTAAGCTCTTTACAATTCATCCATTCTTACCTGAACAATTAGGTGTGTTTGAAATGGAGTTGCATAAAATTCAGGAATTTACTATTTGTAACAGTGTATAAGAAATACTGTCTGTAACTACTGCCCTTTAACGCAAATAAAAATTAAATTTTCTTGTGAGTATCAAAACCTGCATGATGGAGTGGGGTGAGGGTAGGTGGTGGGGTGGGGAGGGCAGTGAGGGGCACAACACCCAGCTGCAAAGCAGCTTGGCAGAAAAGGACCTGGGGGTCTTGGTGGACACCCAGTTGAGCATGAGCCTGTAATGTGCCCTTGCCACAAAGAAAGTGAACGGTATCCTGGGCTGCATTAGGCAAAGTATTGCCAGCAGGTTGAGGGGAGTGACCCTTCCCCTTTACTCCACACCGGTCAGGCCACAGCTGGAGTTATGTTGGCTCCCCAGTGCAAGAGAGGAATGGACATACTGGAGAGAGTTCAGTGAAGGGCCACAAACATAATGAAGGGGCTGGAGCATCTCTCCTGGAAGGAAAGGCTAATGGAACTGGGATTGTTCAGCCTGGAGAAGAGAAGGCTCAGGGGGATCTCATCAGTGTATATAAATATCTGAAGGGAAGGTGCGGAGATGACGGAGCCAGTCTCTTCCTGGTGGTGTCCAGTGACAGGATCTGAGGCAATGGGCACAAACTGAAACACAGAAGGTTCACTCCAACTTCAGGAAACACTTTTTCATTACGGGAGTGACAACGGGTACAGGTTGCCCGCGAAGGTTGTGGAGTCTCCATCCTTGGAGATATTCAAAAGACATCTAGCCATTGGCCTGGGCAAGTGGCTCTGGGTGGTTATGCTTGAGCAGGGGTTTGGAGCAGATGACTACCAGAAGTCCCTTCCAACCTTAACCAGTCTGTGATTCTGTGGTGTTTGTGGTGAGGAATAAGTTTGGGGTGTTTTTCAAATAGTTATTACTGAGACCCTCATTTATACTGTGTCTGTAGAAATGCATTTTTTGAAAAAAACAGTAAAAGTGCTTTCAAAGTTTCCCAGTATCTATTTATTTCCAAAAACTAAAAAAGCTTCTCCTTACTGTGTAATTGTATGATGCTAATGTGGCTTCGAATTTGAGGGACCTACACATATATTTGACCTTAAATATGGACTTGAGGATTTGCTGACTAGTGACAAGCGTACCCTTAAAGTGAAGAACATACATAGTCACTTTGCCTTTCAAAACCAAACCAAACCAAACCACTGTGTTAAACTGTCTCGTTAGGGGCATCATTCTACATTTTCTTCTGTTGAGTGTGCCTGCAACTTGTCTTATTATTTCTTTACCTACTTTCACATACTGAAAAGCAATGACTGTCAAATGTTTTATCCTTTGTTTGCCTTTTTTTTCTCTATACTTTTCACTTCACCTGTGCATTTGACTTCATTACAGAAGTTCACTGTGCATATATGCACTTTGCATATCTTAACACTGCAGAAAACAGAGCAAGGAAGGAATGCTGTTGCTTAATTACTTATACATTGCTTCTTCAAGGTAGTATATTACACCTATGATTTATAACCTGCATCGATTGCCAGTTGATTTTTAAGGTGGTCATAAAAAGCTGAGGCCCAACTGCCCAAAAGAAACTGTCACACTGTTTTCTGATACCTCAGGAATAACAGTTTCCTCTGCTCTGAAGAAGCTCATGCATTAAGACTCTTTTAAATACACTGCCAAACACTTCTGCCTGTGTGAGGCAGGGGAACTGAATAAAAAGGGACTACAGAAGGCAAAGGATGAGCTTCATTTCAATAGCTTGCTAGTTTTTCCACTGCTGCGTTTATTTAACAGAAGTACAGTTATCATTCTGCACTTGAACCATCCTACAGAAATTTAAAAATAAGTATGAATAGCCACATTCTCTGAAAGAATATCATGAAAAGGTAGGGGATTTTTTTAAAGATTTAATTCACTGGTATATTTATGGCCTTGTGCTATGCTTTGACCATAAACAGCAAGACTTCACCTTTAAAATTTTCAGATGAATATTAACAGAAACAAATCAGAAATGAGGACGTTCCCACAAAAAAAGGCCATTATGTCCCTCACTGGCTCTCTAGCTAGGCCATGGATGTAGCTTCTACTTATTGGAACCTTCTTCCCATCTCTTGGGTGTTTCATTTTAAGAGAGATTGAGAATTACATACTCAGTACCTGCCGAAGGTTAAAGATAAATATGCAGAGCAGCAGAACATTGTGCAAATATCTAACTGTGTAATCACTGTAGATTTTAGAATAGATTTTCTGTGTCTCTGAGCTGCCTAGCTACATGAAAGTAGTTAAGACAGCAAAGAAAAACAGTTGACACTGACAATCCACTCATTTAGCTTAAGCTACTACACATAAAGAAGTACTTCTCCAATAAAAGCAAACAAGCATCTGAACATCTAGTAAAGAGATTTTAGAAGTACCAAATAACCTTGGATTCCTTTTTAGCTTTGTAAAATGTAAGTAAGCAGTTCAAACACATACTGAGGCATTGGCACTGACATCCTTCTACTTGAAAATTGATCTGTTAGTTTAACAGCGCAATGCATACAATGATATGGTGACGTTTGTGGATATATGGCATAAGCCTGACATGCCTTATTTGAAAGAGTCCTGATTAGTATGCAGCTGATCCAGTTTCAAAATGGTATTTACGTTTCCTAGTACTGGGAAACCATACTTCTTCAAATCTACCTTCCAGAACCACGATTACTAAAACACTCATAATCTTCCCTTTAGTACTCCTCCACATGGAAAGTTTCCATAAAAATGTACCACACCAGGCATTTCATATGGATGATAAAGCTGCTGAGAACATTTTGGAAATTCAATGAAAACATAAAATATTCACTCTTTTGAGTACACAACAAAATAATCAAAATTTTTATTGCCTCTGTGGAGCACAGGTTCTTTACAAACCAAAGACAAAATTTTCTACAGAGAAATGAAGAAAGCCTCAAGCATGATCATGATTTCCTAAATACAAAAATGAGATACATTGAATACAAAATATGAAAGACATGAATTCCAGTCTTACACATGGTTATTAGTCCTTAACCCCATTTCAGAATGTTTCAGGTTTTTTTCAGGGTAGGAGGACTTTTCCCCCTTCAAAAATCCTGTTCTATCAGACTGTTTCTTTTGCCAATAACATCAAACCTGTGTTTAGAATAAAAACACAAGTGAAGGTGCTCAACAGCAGGGACAGAATTGGGCCTTTCCAGAAATGTTAACAGGAAAGATGTGCTAGGAAGAAAGCATCTTCATAAATAGGAAAATAGCACACAGGACGGAAAAAAACATGGTATTTTGAGAACAATAGTGCCACTAAAAGTGGCACCAATAAATAACATTAAGTTAATAGAAGGGGAACAAAGCATAGAGCTCACAACAGTATTTTTTTCATGTATATAATAGGTGTGTCCTATTGGAAGATCACTAATTATTAATAAACTCTAGCTGACTATCTACAACATCCAAAAACCCAAGTGTGTTAATGACTTTAGATTAAAACAGAAAATACTCGTTTGGAGTATAAGATAAAGGAGATAAAGGATATGATAAGGAGATATAAAGATAAGGAGATAAAAGGCATGATTCACCTGTCACATCAGCTCTTCCACTGTTTGACTCTAATGACTTTAATAGGTCAGTTCCTTGTTTGCACTGCTGGCACTGGAAAAAAGACTGATGATCAGTAATTCTGTAGGACAGAGAATGCAGACGTATTTTACACATAACCATGAGTTGCCATACAATATCTTTTCCATGACATTTTTCTGTATGTACCTCTCAGCTTTAGAACACATCATTTCTTGGAGATTGGAGATGTGGAGAAAATCCTCACAATCTAGATTTTAAAAGGGAGATGAGCTGCAGGATAGAATCTAGTTGTGGGTCTCAGTAACGTCTGGAACATTCATCATATGTGGTGAAAGCAGCAAGGCAAATATTAGGGCATTTGACAAAAGGTTCTTCTGTGTTTGTCATCTTTTTCACTCAAGTCAGCCTCACTCCTGTGAACAGAATAAAATTAAAAAAAAAAAAAAAAAAAGCAGCTTATTGAAGACTGCAATGAGCCTGGTTTTCTGGAATGGAAGAAAAAAATGCTCTCATGAATAGATCTTTTTCTGAGAAGGGCTCAGGTTGCTTCCCTTTCTGTTGAGTTAGTGAGTGTCACAAAATGAGTGAACTTGATCCAGGCAGTTGGGTTTCACTGGCCCAGTAAATGACATGCTTTAACCTTTCTTTGACTCTAAGGGACACATAACAAGATGTGGGTCCTTATTAGTCATTCAAGTGAATTTCAGCCAAAAAAATATCTTCTCAGTATTCACAAAGAGATGTGTTAGCAAGCTAACATGATATTTCCCTTGGCTTATTTTGCACTTGTTCAGCAGCTAAGTATTGAGTAAAACTGTTGCCTGTGTTTGAAAAAGGTAATACAAACTTTAAATTTATAGAACATTTCAGTCTGATTCTCTTACCAGTATTAGACTGTGACAATTCTTAATCAAACCTCCCACAGGGTACAAATAAACCCGTGATTTCAAGCAGACTGTATGTGCCTTCCTACAGTAGTCTGGATAGCATCCACTTGTAATTGCTGAATATTTTTGGTATCTTGCATTTCTAATTCTGACCAGCTTGAGAAAGCTTAAGAACAAGATATTCTAGAACTGCAGATACATAAATCATGTGGAGGCAACAACCAGAAACTGGTATCTAATGATAGTTATAATAATTTAGGTTTATTTATTATATTAATACTCCAAGCCAGTTAATCCTACCATTTCAGGACAGATTAACCTCATCTACTGTTACTACTTACTACTTGCCCACATGCTGTATCTACCTACTTACCACTATCTAACTGTGTAGGTTCTTGGAGAGTCAATGGAAAGAAGATGGATAACCATACCTTAGACTTGACGTTTAGTTAGTGCTTTTAAATCAGCTCTTTATCCCTCCATTCAAGGGTGTTTATTCTTTAAGTGATGCAAAAATATTTCACATGTCATTTTCTTCAAGTGTTCACTGAAATGTTAATCTTTTCTAATCTTACGCTTCTTTTTCTGGGAACTGTGATTTGATCACAGCTAAGCAGAGGGATACTCGGTTATATTATATGTCTGCATTGCAAGAGAATGTGTTTTTCAAAATCTGCTGCCAAAAATATTCTTCTGATATATACTGATATATATCTAGGCTAAATTAAAGAATGTAGTGACAAGTGTACCATATAACCAAAGCCTGGCATGTTAAGCATATGAAATAGTAAGCTGTTTCTTAGGGTCATGCAATGTTATTAAAATATTACATGAATAATAGAATCAATACTTCTGTGGAAGGAAGAAGAGTTAGGGTATTGTGAATTTACAGAGGGTTTTTTAAGTTAGAAAGTTATAAATTTAGGAACTTTAAAATTTCTTGTTATTTCTTTCTTCACATGGATCTAAATCTTTTCATCTATCCTTTTGCCAAAGGGATTTTGGTATATATTACCAAATATATATCTGATAATTGAATTATTTTAGCTTTCTCATGAATTAAATGCACTAAAAATAAATGCAGTTTTAAAGTCAGTATCTCATATTTAGAATCATTTCAGCATTTTACTAAGATGCATGATTAATTTCAAAATCTACTCTGAATCCATGAATCCTTTAGTCACTCCAAATGGCCACTCTTTGTTCTCCTTTTTGTGGAGAAAAATAGTTTTTTTGTGGTTTATGATTCATCTATTTTAAAAGACAACTGCAGTAAGATATGTATCAACCCCAAGTTCCATTGACTATATTAACTAGATTGGCTCATTCAGATAGTCTGTTATCGATGCTTTCAGTGTTACGACAAACTAAGAAATGTCTCTGGTGTATTAAACACAGGTACAGTCTAAGTCCTTATAGTTCCAGTAGTATTGAAATGTAAGAATCTCAAAATACTGACTTGCAATCTCAGAAATTATTTTCAACTCTTGTACATAGCATATAGCTAAACTACTAATCTTTTTGCTTTTAATTTCACAATACTTTTTGAGACCAATTTTTTTCCCTTTGACTTGACAACATAACTTTTAAATATATTCTCTCTTACTTAGGAAAATATCCTTCCCATTATTTTTCCTAATGCTCCGCTAGCTGAAACAAAATGTCACTACTGAGTGCTCCAGGTGCTGCCCCAGCCCTCGATCTGACCACATGATGTTCCTTGTACCATTCCATTTGCATCCTCTTTGGGGCACAGAGTTGAAATTTTTTATTATCTCCCCTTTCATTTTTTACGTTACCTTTTTTATATTTTCTTTTCCCTCTGATTCATTTTGGTATCTTCTCAGGTATCCATAATGCTTTTCACACTTAAATGTTCTTTTATTTCTCAAGAAAAGCTAGTGAAACAACCCACTTCAGTACTACAACTCACTGAAGTAATAAAAAACATTTTTCTGTAAGATATGGAAAATTT
This sequence comes from Falco peregrinus, assembly GCF_023634155.1. Lineage (NCBI taxonomy): Eukaryota > Metazoa > Chordata > Aves > Falconiformes > Falconidae > Falco > Falco peregrinus. Next base: position 3,979,960 of record NC_073726.1, on the reverse strand, counting down.
AGTCTGATTTTCTTCCCCAATTTTGCAAAATCTCCCCAGATCTCAAACATTCCCATAGTGGTTACTTAATTCAAATTTGATTTTGAAAACTGCTTGTTTTTTACTTGTTTTATAAAATTATGTAGTTTATTTAGTTACAAGAGAAAGGGGTTACAGATAAGTGTAGCAGACATATCCTGCTATGGATGCTATTTACAGGCGTAAGCAGGGTGATGGATGTTACAGCATATTTTAACATTGAAATAAAAAGAAACTTAAGCAAGCAACCAGAGAGGATAACAAAGAAAGTTTTTGCCTACTGGTATCTCCTGTTACTTGGATCTCATTGCATGCTTTATTATTTCCTATCATCATTTCCCCTTTCTGTACCTCTGTCTTTTTTGATTTTACACCTTTCAGACCAGATATTTCAGACCAGAATTAAAGTGAACTTTAATGTTGTGTGCTGACTTTATGCTTTGAAGAAGCCTAGCATGTTTTAAGTATTATTGCATCATAGGTATATGATAACTGTTAATAATCATGAGAAAGAAGTACATGAATGAATATGAGTTTCTCATCAGGAATGTTTTATAATACAAACAGTAAACAGAAAAATAACAGCTTCAACAAGCAGATGGCTTAAACCATTGAAGCAGACTTGCTATATTATGAAGATACAGAAATACAGAAGTTACAATTACTAAATTAATAAAATTAGACTATTTGTTTAAATTATGCTATCATTAACATATTAACACTGTTTTTAATTTATTCGTCAAACCAGCAATAACAATAAGAAAAGCAATAGCAGAAGTGATAGTAGTAATTCCAACTGCCTTCCATCGAACCTGTCAATATACTTTATAAAGTCCAGAATCTGTGTAATATAGGCCTCTATTACCTCAGGAATTCCTATCATAGAACCTGGGTACAGGGATTTTCTTAAGCATTTATAGTCAGGTTCTGTAATATCCAGCATTATCTCATGTATTTCATGTGAGGAATAGATGCAACAGCAGGGTACAATCCATCATGAGCTTTATTATCGCAATACTTAACCGATGCTATTGTTGATATTTTGTTAAAACTTTCAGAAAGCCCTGTAGAATTATGATAATATTTATGATATATCATGCTTTTTTTTACCCCATGACTGATACACCTTTGTCAAACTTAATGAAGATCAAATAAAATAAGTTTCTTGCACATTCATTTAAGGATTGACGTTACCTAAATCTATTGCAAAAATGAAGGAACTGAACTATTTCAGATTTATTAGTCTGATGATCATCTACTATCGCACAATTTGGAAAGCATTAAATTACTTGTAATCATATTAAAATCATATTGCCAATTACTTGCAATCATAAAAAACCCACATATTTTCTCCTTTCCTATTACAGAGACATGTGTTTGTGATTTAGACCTTAATTTGTTGCTGCTTTATTCCTCTTTTACAGTACTAAGACTCTAATGAAATGAAATTAAAATAACACACTTTGCTTCAGCACGGTTCTCAAATACGTGACTAAATTTCCGCAGTCAGGTAAATATCATGCTGAATCTGAGCTTTTATTCACAGAGTCTGCTTAAACTCCAAGGTGTTCTGAAAAAAAAAAAAATCCACTTTGGAAAAAGTACAAGCTAAAAGCAATGTGTATTACTGGATGCTGTCAGAAATAAAAGAATATCTATTGCAGGCTCAGGGAAATCAATCACTGTGACTTCCTGCCATACTTGCCCCCTTGCAGCTTGTAACATGTGCTAAACCCAAGCAGTCAAGCACATTGTACTGCTCACAAGAGATGTCTGAGAACATTGCCACATGTAGAAGAAGAGTATAATGTTAAATATTCTACATCAACCTTGTTTTTTTGGAAAACAACTCTTTGTGTAAGGAAGACACAAGTTTAGCATCTTGTGGGACAACCCAAGAGGCTGAGCAGTAAGTGACTGCTGAATATTGCATGAACTTACAAATGCGGCCCAAGAGCACCAGTGTAGCAGCAGCACAACCTTAGAGATTGAAGGAACTTAAACTACTCATTTCACCACCTTTTTTTTTATATATTTCTAATGATTTTTTTAGACTTTCCCCATTTTTCTTCTCCTGCTTTCACCCTCTGACATAGTCGAGTCCTGGCTCTGTCTTTTGTACATATATACACAGATGCAAACAGACTCACAGATGTTTTACACAGATTCATTCTACTATGTGATTTCCTTTGCTATGGAAACTAAATGGACTACTATTTCCAGCAGAATTGTTGTTTAGAGTGTTAGCAACCTGAAAAAAAAATAATTACATATCCTGCAGTTCAATACTTCCTTATAAAGTTGGCCCCCACCTGAGAACAGAAACAGAAAGATGACTGACTGGAACTATAATTCAAAACCATCATGGATTCAGATTACATTGTGCCAAGGTACCAGACAAATTGACCGTTTGAGGCATATGCTTTGCCAGTCCAGCAATGTAGATGAGAGCATTTTAACAATGGTAATCTCCCAACAGAAATCTAACAACAAAGGATAAAACTGGAATGAAACAATATACGTGTATTTCAGGTAATCAGTCAGGTGGTTTTATTAATTGAATATAACTAGTTGGGCCTGAAGTTCTTACTTTATGCCACTCCAAGGGAGACTAAGAAATCCAGAACTATTGATCTGAAAGCTTTTCATTATTTTATTAATATTATTACCTGAAATGTCTGCGTTCTGAGGGCACATAAGGATTCCAAGGCACATATGGGAACTAGTTGTCACTGTCAAAATAATATAAACAGTAGAAGACCATGTATTTACCGGGCCCTAACGGGCTGCATGTGATGGTCACACTCACACACATGCAGGTTACCTACCTGAGGTCCCAAGGGCCTATAGCATTTCTGCCTTCCATTGACTGGTAGGTTGTATCAATGTCAAGGGAACATTTGCAATAGCTAAGCTCTGAGATGAAGCCAAATGACAAAAATAAATCAACTGTATTAACTGTAGGAGCAAGAGGGATTTAGAAACAAAATTGGCAAAGAAAGCTTTGACATGTAAAGCAGAAAAGAAATGGAAATAAGGTCCTCATCACAGACCAGTGTGAGAGGAAGAGAAAGGGTTGCATAGCCCAAATTTGAAAAGGAACATTTTGTGTACTATAACATATAAAAACGTAGACTCATAGAATTCATTGCTCCATCTGCAGATTATGAGCCAACTCAGAGCTCATGGATAAGGATTAAAAAGAAGGCAGAAAGAATGACATTGTAGTGGGTGTCTGCTACAGGCCAGCTGACCAAGAAGAATAAACGGATGAAGCTGTCTACAGACAAATAGGAGCAGCCTCATCTCCACAGCTCTGGTCCTCATGGAGGATTTCAACTACCCCAGTATCTGCTGGAGGGACAATATAGCAAGACATAAGCAATACAGGAGTATCAATGACAAATTCCTCCTCCACATGAATAGAGGATCCAACAAGGAAAGGTGGCCTTCTGGACCACCATCCCATCCATAGAGCTAATCACCTTGTCATGGAAGGCAATCAGGTTGGTCAGGTATGACTTACCCTCGGTCATGCTGGCTGTTTCCAGTTAGGTGGTCCCTCATCTGCTTGGCCATAGCTTATAGGGAGATTTGTTTCTTAACTTTCCTATAGACTGAAGAGGTAGACTGGTCATTATCCAAGGGTAAGCTCAATGTCTGCCTTTTTCTTTCCTTCAGAAATCTTTTTGAGTCATCATAAACTTTTGAAAATGATGACAAGTAGGATCACAACTGTATCAACAATCCCCTCAGCACCCTTGGATTCATTTTACCTGGTTCCATGGACTTGTGTATGCTCATGTTGCTTAAGTGATTCTTAACTTGATTTTCCTCTAATGTGGATAATACTTCACTCCTACAGACTGTCACCAGCCGCATAAAACTGGGAATCTGAGTTTACTTTAACAGTAAAAATGTCACTTCTTTTAGAAATTGTAAGGGAAAAAAATTAAGAAAACAAACTGGTGCACAGATTGTGTTTATTCTGCATGATTATACGCTGCCATGTGAGAGTCATCATAGCAGTTAGAGAAGGTGTAAAGAATATACATCCAAAAATGAATTTGTGATGTAAAAGAATGAAAATAAATGCAACTAGAACAATTAGTGGATTCATTGCACATCATCCTTATTTTGACATGAATCTCTTTAATTACATTATGCAAAACAAAGGCAGTCACAGATGTCACAGATCTCTTATCCTTCAGACTGTGTTCTACTTGGCATAAATCACAGTGTATTTTTAAATATTTAGAATTTCTATCTAGAATATCTAGAATTTCCCAGACAATGATCATTTGCTATAACATACAGGAGAAAAATCAAAACTATTACTATTATTTTAGCCTTCATTCTGTTATCATAACTCCTGTGTGCTAACTAAAAACTTCGTGAGTAGAGTAGACAGTGTGAAGAGACATTCAGTTCTTCGACAGATAAATTTGGATCTATTTATAATGGTCAAGAACATCACTTGGATGAAAATCCCTCCTTTGACAGTTTATGGCCAAATAGAGAAAATATGTCAAAAGGCTGAGAATAAGATTAAGAAATTAACCTCTCTAAATCTACTGGAATTTGGATCCACCTTTTTGTCTTCTGCTGTCAGCCCCTCACATATTCTTGCTTTTGCTTTTGTGAAGAATCTTCCCTAGCATTCTCAAGGTTGACTCAGTTTAGTACTGAACATATATAAGTACTATTAATTAGGTTAAAAGAGTAGGTTTTACGATTATTTCCAGATTTTTTTTTATTTGTTTTCAGTCAGAGGTTGCTACAAAAAAAATTAATTCCTATAAAAAATGTTACTTTCTTGTAATCAAAAATGTTTTCAGAAATTTGTCATATTGATCACAAAATCATTGCCAAAGGGAAGCCTTTTGACTTTATCATTCATATCACTAGTGTAAAAACATTTCATTTCACTAATGTAAAAATATTGTTTCAAATTTATTGTTTCATATTCTTTTTTTTATATGAACATGTCTTTTAGTTCTTCAGAATCAAATCTTTCATGTTTCTGAACAGATCTTTTTTGTTGCAAATTTCATTCCAGAAAAAGGCTTAAGTTTGAGCTCTTCATTCCAGTTTGCAACAAAAAAAGGATACAAACCCAGAAGCTTACTTGCTCTATTTGCCACCAATTTATACCTAACAAATGCATGGCAAAATAGGTATTCCAAATTTTTCTCAGCTGGCAGCAGGGAGAGATGCAGCTTTACCTTCATTCTCAATTCACCCGTTCATGTACTCAATTCCACTGCTGTGTAGATTTGTAGATGTACCAGAAAGATTTACTATTCAGCAGTTAGGACCTTTAGGACCTGTCCCGCTGTCTAACGTTCGGTAATGCCTGTGGAGTTTCTAAACAATTGTCAGTTTCCCAGTGAACTACACTTGAACACAATTTGCCGGAGAGGGAGTAACACCATTCCTTTGGCCATTATAGGCAGGGGTTTTGATATTATTCCAGGAAACCTTGCCACTGACAGATTGCTGATAGTTCTGGGAATAAAGTTCAGCTCCAGTACACTGGGCTTCCCAATACCTTAATGGAATTCCTGGAAGTGCCTTTTTTAGATAGAAGTACTTAACAGAACGACATAAAAACAGGAAAATGCAAGTAACATAGCTGGAATAGGGCATGTTTTTGCAAGTGCCTCAAAGTTCAGGGACGTAATACGGAGAATGCCACTAACCTATTTCCACATCGGTAGCTTCTTTTCTAAATGCAAAAATGTATCTGAAAACAAAGGCATTAGAGACCCATCCATCAGTTATAGAAATATTCAAGCCAATAGTTTTAGGTTTTCCAGATGGATTATGTTAGCAGTGTCTGAACATCTGCACACCTCTAAAGCTTATATGATGTATTCTCACCGCACTCTTATAAGTTGACGAAATTACCCTTCACCGTTTTGCTGTTGGGGAGCCAAAGCACAATGAGGCACTAGGCACTGGTCCTGATGCTGCATTTATGTGCAATGGTATTCAGTGTTCACTGCACATATATACCTCTTACTGGAAACTACTGAACCCCACATCAGCTTGAAAGCTGCAGAAGAGAGAAAGTTTCATCACAGGGCTCTAGCATCTTGGGTGTGCACACAAATATTAAGGCACTACATAGAATGTCTATGCTGACCCGTTGCAATTTGTGGTGTCAGTTAAGAGAGCCTTAAGGATGGATACTAGATCATTTATTGCTTGGAAGACATAGAGGAATGCCTATGTTTTGCCCCCACCAAGGCTTATGGGTCATAGCTGTTTGACATCTCCAACGGCAGATGATTCCAGGCATAGTCTGGAAAATTCCATCAGGCAATTTTATTCACTGGTTGATAACTAAATTGGATTTAGGTGCTGGAAATTCTTATCTGAACCCTATCAAGCTTAGGTATCTGGTCCAAGGCAATCTGCTATGCCTACTGTAAAGAAAAGATTTGAAGCAGTGTCTCTCAGATCTGAAGAAAGTCTCTTCTTCACACTGTTAGATCAGACATCCCAAAAGTGTTTACATGCTGAATAGTTCTACCATGTCAAAATGCCTGCTTCCACCTGAAACATATTTTCAAAGAAGTATTCTGAAAAACTCAGATATCTGCATAGTCAGAGTGATAAGTTCACAGACTGAAAGAAAGGGCGCTGTGTGCAATTTGCTGCTGCAATAAGGTACGGTGCAAAGAGGGCTGTTAAGGGAACTACCACACACAAGGCTGAGGAACAGAACTACATAAACATCTTGCAGCCTGGCCTCAAAATGTCTTAAGTGGGTTCCACTCACAAGGTTAAATTGAGAAGAGATGTTGAGTATGGCAAAGGGAAGTCTGGTAGGACCTTTTTGTCTCAGAAAATATACCTGTCCTTGGAAGAGATGCCCAGGAAAAGCTTGATATTTTTATCTTCCTGTTCAGGGGGCAGGAAAGCTGATGAGGCAGGCAGACTCACACATAAGGCAAAGAGGATGAGTTGTGCCAGGTACACCAGTGCTTACAGTTTGTGTTCTTTTAACCCATTTTGCAAAAAGATATTGTTCCTGTTTTTCTATTCTGTCCATCTAACAATATGGTGAACATTATTTGGCACTTGCATAGCATATGAATTTCAAAATCTCTGTATTTTTCCGTTTACATCACATGTCACTTCTTTAATGTATCTGTCTTAAGTTCAGTGTGTACAACTAAAGAGACGCAGCCACCGAAATTAATCACTCTGGGGAAAACTAGGGGCCAGGAACATTAATTGAGACCATGCAAATAGTTTGGCCAAATGAAAAGCCGCAAGTGGTTCAGTCACAGAGAGATGGGAGTGAAAGCCAGATCCTGACACCAAGATGAAGCTTTGGAAATGGAAAGTGCTGAATGGGATATTTCTTCTGGACAGGCCAATTGTGAAACATCACGGTGGAGTACTTTATAAGCTCCTTTAAAAAGAAATAGGCATCTCCCTTCTCCTACAAAGTGTCCCAAACTCTACTACTTAATCATATTGCATCAATACATAATTAGAAGATTTCTTTTGCAGTCACAGTAGTTACATGAGACTTTTCTTTGTTCTTCATCACTGTTGTAAACAAAGGTCAAAAATCTGTTGCAAAATTTTGGGGACAAGTGAAACAGGTCAATCAGTTCTCCAGAAGTACTTCATATTAGTCTCCACTGTTTGCACAATTCTAGTTCTAGGTGGGCCTTTGTTGAATTCTGCCTATACATATATATATAGAGAGAGACTGGAATTCAGTATAGTAAAAGTCTGATGAAACTAGTTTAATTTTTAAGAAGTAAACTCAATGCTTTTATACCTATTCTGTTTTTTTATATAGGCAGAGCAACCCTTAATAGATATGCCAAGTTCTTTAAAAAACAATGTTGGAAGAAGTAAAGGAATGTTCATGAATAGATAATTACATTTAGGGTCTATAGCAATTTTAATTATATTTACTTTGCTTATCAGAGACATTGGGAGTTGCATACATTTATTGAGAGCTTGACAGGTTTTATCTAAGAGCATTTTATGATTAAGATCATATATTAAGCCCTTCCTTGAGGCAATAAATATTCCTAGGTTATTTAACATGGAAAGCAAGGCCTGTTACTGAGCTGAAAATAGGCAGAACACATTCTGAAGGAATAATTTTCTATAGGACAAGAACACCCACAGACACACACCCCCACCCCACCCCCCGCAAGTTAGAGCTAGGGTTTAAAAGAGAAAAAAAAAAAAGTTGTTTAATATTTTGGGTTGGGGGAACTGAGGACTAGAGAAAAAAACTTCCAAGTATTATCTTGATTTAAATCAATTTTAATTTTCTTTATTTTACAATGTGTTTCTAGATGTCCAGCAGTTTCTAGGATCTAAAGGAAAGTTAATAATTTTATCAGGAGAAAAATAAGCTGTCTTTGCTTTTTGCCTTTTTTTTTTTTTTTCTGACATCCTGTCTTGCCACACACTCACAAATATGACAATAGCTGACAGAGTCAGTGGTGCAAAAATGCCCAATTCACTTAGTTTGTTGGAGGATAGAAATATTTACGCAGGGAATCCACTAATATTTAACTTTAGACTAATGTTCCATTACTGCCCACAGCCATGTTGCACATCTTTGTAAAAATGAACTGGTTTTCCTTTTTCATTGCTCTAATGCCATTCCAGAATGAAATTCCACATCCCAAGTATTTCCTCTTTCTTCTTGCTGGATCCTTCATGCATTTTGTCATCACATATGATGACCATAAAGACCCTAGTTTACTAAAACAGATTTGCACAGTACAAACCAGCTGTTTGCATGGAGATTACATTAGTACAATCTGTCCTAAGGGGTGAGGGGGCAACTAGCTCCTCCTGTGAACTGACTGTGTAGCTGCTGTGAATTCAAGTCTCAGTGATACAAGTCAGGGATGTAACACACCAAACTGTTCTTCCCAGTACCGATATCAAACCACTAAAATAGCTCACGTTCTTGATTCTTTATCTGAAAAACTGGAGTGCAAAGAAGAGGGTGTTCCACTGTCCCTGTGTTTGCTTTTTTAAAAAATATTGAAAGTCCTTCATATTTTGGAGGTGGAAGTTTGATTGATTACAACTGGCCCTTTGTTCCTGTCAACACGTTATTGCGCAAACTTGTAAGGCAGGCAGGTTACACACACTCCCACTGCTCTGGTACTTACATCTCTCTGTTGCAGTAGTAGACATACCTAAGCCATCAACAGTTTGAGCGTAGCTATACACAAATGTTGACATGTGCATACAATATGAATGTTAAAATCTTAACAACCGTATTTCGAACAGCAGCAGTAGTGAAGTGTCATCTTAACATTTTTAGTAGCTGTCCTTGAACAATATTTTTGCACTGTTTTCTCACCAGAGTCCTTTCCCGTTGATTGCTTTCCCCCTGCCCCAAACACAGCACTCCATATTATGTACCGCTGAGAAATGGAAGGGTGATATAAACACTAATATGCATACACTTGGATAGAGTAGTGCTCTGGGTATACAAATATGCTTTTCTAGCACAGATTTGAGGCTAATTAAATATCAGTTGTGTTGTAAAACACTCAGGATCATTCTGCCTTTAAGTGTTATCAAGACTTTTTAAAGCTCTCAAAGCGGCACTAAACAGAGGAACGTACGCATTTAAGCACTGTTCTCTTTTTCTCATTTTCTACTGAGGTCTCTTGGTTATTTAATTTTTAGAAAGAAAGATTGCAGTGGGTATTCCTTCCTTGAACATATTTTGCAGCTGTCCAGCTTTAATTGGCAAATTCTACTAAGGTAGAAGTAGTAGAGTGGTGAACAAACACCAGAAGAGAAGTAATAGTGTGAGAGCCTTGATAAGCATATTGAGAAGCAACTGATTATTATTAGTTCACAAAAATCTTGCAGATCTTCATTCTTCAGTGTTGTGAAGGGAGGCATTTTGCTAAGAGAGTAATTAATCATTTGCAAACCACATGGAATGAACTTATACCTTGCTGGTAATGCACACACATGAATTCTTTAGCACAGTTATTCTCATGGAAGATTAATAATTCAAGGATAAATGTATTGCTTTAATATTGTTCTTCCCTTGACATTCACTTAATAAAAACACAAATCATTGTTAGTATAACACAACAAATACTTAACACTAACTTTCAAGAGTATTGTTTCCTATTGATTTCACCAACAGAGATAAAGCCTGAGAGAATTTATGCACATGATATGACCTATCAGAAGTATAACAATGCCTCAAACTGTTTTAATATATGCCTATATCTTAAGGGAAAAAAAAGGTAGATTGCATTAATAAGACTATAATTCTTCTCTGGCTATATTTAGAATAGCTTAGCAGGGGGAATACTCAAACACTGTGCTCAGTTTGAGGGCCCTCACTTCAAGAGGGATGTAGAGGTGCTAGAACATGCCCAGAGAAGGGCAATAAAGCTGGTGAAGGGTCTAGAAAAAAAGTTTTATGAGGAGAGGCTGAGGGTACTGGGGTTGTTTAGCCCAGAGAAGAGGAGGCTCAAGGGGATCTTATTGCTCTTTACCACTGCCTGACAGGGGCTGTAGGCAGGGGTCGTCGTTCTCTTCTCCCAAGGAACAAGCGACAGGACAAGAGGAAACTGCCTCAAGTTACACCAGGGGAGGTTTACATTGGATATTAGGGAAAATTTCTCCTCTGAAAGGCAGTCAGGCACTGGAACAGGCTGCTCAGGGAAGTGGTGGAATCACTGTCCCTGGAAGTGTTAAAAAACACGTAAATGTGGTGCTTAGGTATGTGGTTTAATGATGGACGTGACAGTCCTGGGTTAACTGTTGGACTTGACAGTCTCAAACATCTTTTCCAACCTAAATAATTCTACAATGCTATGATTTTACTAATTTTAAAAATGTGTATATCTCATAGGAGTTTTTGCTTGTATCAATCCATTCATATTAAAGCAGAATTCAGATTACTATGAAAGCATTATATTACAGTTTCTGTTTTTATATTTTTGCCCTCTTTTATGACCTATTCACTTATCTTTTTTTATTATTATTTAACCAATAAAGACAGAGGATATTATCTCCCATCAAAAGCAGCATTGTGAGAGTAGAAAGGAAGTCTTCTAAAAGAACTATATATCATCAGTGTTAATCTTGTAAAACAATTAATATTTTACAGTATATTAAAATCATAGAATCATTTAGGTTGGAAAAGACTTTTAAGATCATTGAGACCAAACTGTTAACCCAGCACTGCCAAGTCCATCATTAAACGATGCCCCTAAGCACCACATCTACAAGTCTTTTAAATACCTGCAGGGACAGTGACTGGATCACGTCCCTGGGCAGCCTGTTCCAGTGCCTGACAGCCCTTTCAGGGAAGAAAACGTTTCTAGTATCCAATCTAAACCTCTCCTGGCACAACTTGTGACCATTTCCTCTTGTCCTATCACTTGTTCCTTGGGAGAAGAGACTCCCACCTCCCTACAGCCTCCTGTGAGGAAGTTGTAGAGAGCAATAAGGTCCCCCCTGAGCCTCCTCTCGTTTCCAGGCTAAACAACCCCAGTTTTCCCAGTAGAGTTTTCCTAATTACCTTACATCTTTTGCATTTTGAATTATACTAAGTTTGCAAAACGTAAAAATTATCTTCTGCATAAGAATAATGTTCTAGGACATATCATTACAATCAGCACTCTTCTTCAACATTCTACTTCTCATTAGGTTAAAACATTGTTCAGTTTTAGTATTTTTTACAATAAACTTTGCTTTATGGGTTTTAACAGAACCTGGAATGATAAAGTAAATCAATCCCCAATACAGCTCTGTGTTATTTTACAAATTTTATACCTTTCCCCTGGCATTCTGTTTAAACAAAAAGGAGTCCAAAAAATCCTTGCTTCCCCTCTAACACTGTTAAGATAAATATTCCCCACTGGAGACATGGAATGTAAAATCAGTAGTGCCATCATTGTAAAGAAGAGAATTTGGCATTGTGCCTTGCTTGTGGGGTTTTTTTAGATACTAATAAAGATATTAACGAACAGATTGCTGCTTCTGAAAGGACTTGCCACCGAAATCTCGTAATGAAGAACTTATCGACACCAATGTGATGTAGATAAGCAGACACTTCTTTATTGACTGCCGGGTGCGTGAGTGAGTCCTCTCACAATCAACACATGCCATGTTTCAAAATCAGACACCATATATAGAACTTATTCATGCATATTCATTAAGTATTCATGCGTAATTATATTATTTCCCGAAAATCATTAACGTACTCTCCTCCCATATCTGATTCTGCGCAGTAGAGCTTAGAAAGGTCTAGAAATGGGTCTGGGGTACGATTTGGGTAGGTGGTATGTGAGTCGGTGGTCGCGATCTCCCCCTGCCGGAATTACCTGTTACTAAAGTTCACGGTTTCTTGGCAGGTAACTACAAGTTGTTCCAGTCGACTCTCTTCACTTCCCATTAATTCTATATTCTGACATTTCACTACACTTTCTACATACAAAAGACTAGTCAACTGCAAAGAAATCTGTAAAATCCCAAATTTGTTACCTAAGTTTTAAACAATGATTCTAGCCCATTCTTCTGGCCTTGGTACAGGACTGTACAAAGGATTTTATAGCAGCTTTTACTGTGCAACTACAAGTTTCATTAAAATATATTTCTTATTCCAAATGATTTTATAAAATCAAATAAAGTTAATTAATTCTAACTTATTAGAAGATCTGTAACAGACTGGCACGCATTCATCTCAATATTTCCACCCTTTAAAGAAGGACCATAAGTTGAAAAACTGTAGAATAATTTATTATTTTTTTTTTTCGCATTTATGCTTCAAACACACAGTGATGTATTTATCTCAGGAAAATTACATGCTCCATATATGTTTCATAGGTATATGGTATATTGTTACAATATGGTATGGTTTTTATGCCATAGCCAGGTTGAAGCCAAAGATGGATAGAATACTTGAGTCACCCATTGCAAAAATATATGTTTTAATCCCTCTCCAATAAGAAGATAATTCAATTTAGCATTACTATAAACTTCATACCACATTAAATCAGGACCTTCACCCCATACAGCAAAACTGAGATCAAACTCAGGTAAAGAGAACCAGTTGCAGGGATGAGCATTTTTCTCAAGATGTAATTGGTACATGTCCAACATCAAAAGCACAGTCAGTGTTCTACAGCTAGAATTGCTGTACTTTTATACCTCTTTGTTGACTTGACTCATACACTATGCATGTGTAGGCACAAAAGGAAGGTAAAGCTCTTCCATGGACAATTAACTATATTATTCTGCTTTTCATGCTATAGTAGCTATGTTACTTCACAGTGTTCAACATTCTCAGGAAGTTATCATTTTGCCTTTTAAAAAAATCAGTTGGTCTTATTATTCTTAAGTATTTCTCATACTGAAATTGATTTCTGGCCATTAAGTCATTAATTCTTAAGTCATCCTGGACAGATATAAGTATTGTTGCAACTACTTTACAGCTGAAGAAACTGAGCTTAAGACTCAGTTTAAGGTGAGCAGCCTGAGTTGCAGAGATGCTCCTACTCAGATATTATGTTAGCTCCTGAAACCAATGGAAAAACTAACCACTACAGAAGCAGTCATTATTTGGAGTGGGGTTAGAGTACCTTTACACACAGGAAGATAAAACCTTACTGTTTATGAATAGTGCATGGTTCACATTCAGTATTTCTATCAGGAAATATTAAAGCACTGAACAAAGGGTGCCAGTGTAATTCTTCACAGTATGTAAACGACAAAACAGAAAATCAAGAAAAAGCCAGTCATATATCTTAGTTTACCAACCTAAATGAGGGTGCACTACAGGTACCTTGAGTCCTTTGACTGATAAAAAATACAGAAACCCTTAAAAAAACTGTCAAGGGAAGTAGTAAAGTGTACATGCAGCGGGTTTATGTAGTGACTGTCTTCATAGTACATATTTCCACTCCTTTTTCACAAGGTTTGGAAAGAGTTAAAAATTACATGAAATCTTTATTAAATGTTTCCTTGTTAATCTATCATGTTACTTTAAACATTTCCCTAATAGTCATATCCTATTAGCAACCAACCGCCCTCATTAATTCAATAGAAAAAATGTTTTCTCGTATTGACAGTGTTTTTATTGAATTAGTGGAGAAGATTAATGGTAGTGTAATTTAATGGAAGCAGCTACTCAAATGTTGTTTAGACAACCTAGGCTTGCAAGGGAACTATTGTTCAAAATCGTATTTGTCACTGCTTGACAACAAAACAGCCCAAATGTCAAAATTTCTTGTAGATGTCCATAATCAAAAAATAGTACTTGTTATCTTTATATGTTGCAACCTACTTTATAATATGCACAGAAGAAAAGTGCAACAAAAGGTAAAGAAGTTCACCCATTAAAATGCTCCTTTTTGTCCCTGAGGATTTTCAAAGATTTTCAGTGTCTGCTCAAGGATACAGGCAATATCTTGGATAAGAGCAGCAGAGCAATGAAGCAGTTCTATTCAGCTACATAACCATTTGTTCCATTTTCAAGGGAGGTGTGATGAAAAGCCTGTAGGCACATATTTGTTTAGTGGTTATGTTTGGGGAGATGGAGAATTTTTCCTTGAATTCATCATTAGCCAGGTCATTCAAGCATAGCTATTTTTGTGTGTGAAGGAATATGCTCTTCAGCTGAAATCAAAAAGATTTTTTTTCCCCTCAAACATGTTACAAATGTTTCAGCAAATGCAGTAATAATATTTCCCATGGTTATTATAAAGAATATAATAATTTCATGAGTAGAAATTAATTACAGCTCATCTGAAGCCTGACAACAGACAATATTAATTAAAACCTGCTCCCATCCCACCCCAAAAGGTAAGTCTACAAACAAAATCAGAGATCAACTTGGTGTTAATGTTAGGCTTTAAGAGAAATTAATATATTTGAAGTCACTTAGAAATGAGTAAATATGATGAGTTAGAAATAAAACACAAAAACAAAATAAAAAGGGAAAATAAAAGTAAACAACAAAAGTAGGTAAAAAAGAACCACTGTTTATGTTTTCCTTTGTTACTCTTAATCTCTTTACCATCATAAAAGGGACTCTTTCTGCCCTATTTGACCCCACCTTCCAGTGGTCTTGATAACTTGATAACATAACATTGATGAGTGTGTCATCAAACCTTACTTATTTTTCTATCAGAGTAGCTGGAAAGCAGAGCTTCCCTCAGCTGCATTACTATGTTTTCCATCGAAAAAATTGTGACCATGTGCTCATGCTTTACTTTTTTTTTTTTTTTTTTTTTTTTTTCCAGGGCAACACTTTTTCTTTCCACCTTTGTAATCTTTTTAATGGCATACAAGCACTCAGTATTTTCTTCCAAAAACAGCAGATACAAATTTGATTACAAGAACAGTAAAAATGAGCACCATGTCCAGAAAACACCTGATACTTGCTTTTTGCCATTCCCAGTTACAACCCTGGATCTGTTTACTGCTGTCTGCTTTCCAGCTCTTTGACATGTCTAGGGAATTAGACTTGTCATATTTGTTTGAATCAAGCCTGTATTGGCACTAGTCTCATCCCCTGGTCCCTGTAGGTATCTCTGAACAGGATCCATTTTCCTTGCACTTTGTAAGCTGAGGAACCCACATTTCTAGTAGGATACCTGACTGGAAATCTGGACTGGCATTATCAAAAGCAGCTGACTGGCAAGTCTGTCTGGTGGTGGGTAAGGCACAACTAGTTAGAAAAAGACTGTATTGAGGTAAAAGGCACTTGGGGCTTCTCTAAAAGTTGCTGTGATCCTAAGGGCTACTTTTTTGCAAATGATACAGTCATTTAGACCTGTACAAAGAGGTTCCAAAATATGTTCTTTCTGATCTGATAGTTTTAGCCAACTCTCTGAATGGGGGTAGATGATACACATATTGTTTGGAAGTGGGTCCAGAACTTCACTTCTTTCCCTGCTTCCTAAGGTATGACTCTGCCGATGCAGAGCAATTAGCTAGTAATATGGCTAGAAGAACCAATTTTGTCCCTATGTTGTAAGTAACTTAATTCAGAATGCTCTCATTCAGTTGTTGATCAGATGAAAGTCTCTAGTGTTGGTGGAGAGTGAGAGCAGAGCTGGCTGTTGGCAATGGATTACCAGAACATGAGATAGGGCCATTTCCTATTTCGCTTGAGATTCTTGACTGCTGTTTCATCAAGGCAGTTATTCACAGACTCATGGTAATAGCCTGCATGAGCTTTGAGGTCTAATTATGAATTTAAGCAACAGAATAACAAAAGTTATTACATCTGGAAGTGGAATCATTGCATCATAGCTGCAGAACAACCAGACAGCCTTTGTACAAGCACAGTAGAGCCCAGTCAGCAGAGTCAATGTAAACATGCAGCTCCTTAAAAAAAGAGGAGCTTCCTGCTGCATAATAATGCATATTTCTAGACATATACAGGGAAAACTGATGGACAAAATTATTCCCTGAGATAAAGTAGATTCAAATAAAACAAAAAAGATCAAAAAAGAACATGACTATACTTAAAAAGAAATCAGAAGTATTGTTTTCAGGACAATTATTAATATTCCAATGTACAAAGAACTTTTTAAACAAGCAATTACATAATTACATGCATAACCCTTCACACAGTGAGCTGAAAAGTTCAGTATCTTACATTTATAATTTTGGTAACCTAGAAATACATTTTCTTGACACTGACCTGTGATTTTCATAGTTCAACCTAAATCAGATTAGTCTTTTCTGAAACACCAGATGGTATTAATTATGCACTTGTAAAACTTTGACAGAACCTTTACAGTGTGTTACTAACTCCCTCATAAAAAACAAACAAAACCAAACATTTTGTGATGCGTAATTTCACTGCTTTAAGCCAGGCTGTTAAAAATTCAGTGAGCAGATAAGACTTTCAAATTTCAGGTTTTTATTAAATACTTCTTATCCTTTTTTTTTTTTTTTTTTTTTTGAGTGGCACTTCATCTCTTAAAGAGATTTTTCCAACTCAGTTTTGACCTTTGAACTGTTCTGCACATCAGGTATTATGTAAACAAAAGGCTACTCAAAGGAGAATAAAACCAGTCTTATGCCACTTGCATCAAAAATCTGCACATCTCTTTTCGAATCTGCATAATGCACCTCAGCTATGTATAAGAAATAATGAAGCACAGAATTCTACTACTGTATGCCTCTGTTGGTAGATCTACCTTGGGACCTCATTAGTATGTGACTCTTTTGCAGTCGCTGAATGTACATCTCAGAATGTTATAACTCTCTGAAAAACTAGGTAAAAGTAAGAGCTGAATATTGTTCTTTTTTTCTTGTTCTTGTCAGTGACAGCAGAGCTAAATTCAAATTGGTCTTTGCCAATCCCCAGTCAATAGGATTAAAAAACCTTCTAAAAATAGCTTAGTATGGGATGCATACACATAAAGAACCTAATGTGATACGACTTACACCCACTCAGTGACAATTCTCATAGCACTTACTAGACAAAATTGCATGGACAAGAAGAATAAGATACTATATCATTACAAGAAATTACCATATGTACTCAGACTAACACGACTAGACTAAGCTCCCCCTTCTCAGTCACACCCCCAAATCTAAAACATAGGAGAAATATAAATTTTGAACTTGTAGAATAGAATCATAAACTGACAGAGTGACTTAGGTCAGAAGACACTTCTGGAGGTCTCTAGTCCAGCCTTCCCTCCCCTCTGCCCCCAAACTCAAAGCAGCGACACCTTAGATCACATAGCTGGGCTTTGCCCAGTCAAGATTTGAATATCTCCAAGAATAAAGAATCTTTCTGTGCAGCCTGTTCCTGTGTTTGACCTCCTAATGGTGATCTTTTTTCCTTAATATTTACTCAGAATTTCCTTTTTTTGCAACCTGTGACCATGGCTTTTTTGTCCTTTCTCTGTACATCTGCAAGACACCCCATCTTCTCTGTAGCTTTCCTTTAAGTGGCATAGAGAACACCAAGTCCACCTTCAGTCTTTTCTTCTCCTGGCTAACCTAAATCAGTTGACTTCAGCTTCTGTGCTGTGTGTTCCACCCCCCTGACTATCTTGATGGTATCTGGAGGACTTACTTCAGTATGTCTAGTCTTTCTTGCACTGAGGAGCCCAAAACCAGACTACAAATATGGCTACCAGAATATCAGTTTCATAATTTTTTTTTCCGAATCTGAAGCTTTCACTTCAGTAACTGAATCCAGTCCCTTTGAAATTTTGTCACATACTGTTACCACAAAAAATGGTCTTTTTTATCTGTTAGCCCTTATCCATCCATGCTAGCCTAGACTGCAGACTCAGTCTCACACAGGTCTTCACAGATGCATTTCAAGTAGGATGCTAAAATAGGAGTCAAATCGCTACCACACCTTCTGTCCTCTCTTGTGTGCAAAACGGCACAAACAAAGAAAGGAATTCCTCTTGTCTGGTTCTGATACAAAATTCAGGTTCCTATACTGGAAGCTTGTGTTCTGTATACAGTCAAAGGGAGAAGTACGCTTCCACAGAAAGCTTAAATTAGTGTGCTCCTTCTCACTGTATTTCAGCTCAGGATCTTTAAATAGGCACTTGAATTACCTGCTGTTACTTACATGGATGGTAATGTCTAATAAGCCTCATAATTAATGGAGGTTTACATTTTTGCCAAATATTAACCAGTATTGTTATAAATTCAAAATAAATATTCTGGCTGGATAAAAAGGCACACATATACAAATTTGTACTAAACAAGCAGAAAAATTAATAAAAATCATTCTGCCATAGAAATATTTTTATCCAGCAATAAAAATGGGGAAAAGAAACCACATAAATAAACTCTAATCTCAAACTCTTT
Organism: Falco peregrinus; assembly: GCF_023634155.1. Lineage (NCBI taxonomy): Eukaryota > Metazoa > Chordata > Aves > Falconiformes > Falconidae > Falco > Falco peregrinus. The sequence continues at coordinate 3,961,102 of NC_073726.1, read as the reverse complement.
TTACAAGAAATATTTTTATCCACTGGTCAAGTATAGAGACTGCATGCTTAATGTTCCTCTTTCCAAAGGGCTTTAAACTACTCTCTATAATAAGTTTGTAAGCATCGGTCTACAAGATACTCTGAGGCTAAAGGATATGGAAGGACTTTAAGACATGAATATACTGAATCTCTCACCTTTGCAGCTGACAGTTGCACCAGTAGTAACTTAAGTGAGTCAATTGAATCACAAGCCCAGTGCAGCAATGCATGGTCTGTTCTGGGTCTCCAGTCCCTGCCCCAGTGGCTGCTCATGGCTTACACAATCACAGTGATGTTACAAAACAGTGTCCTCCTGCCTGATGGCTACGTCACTCTCCATAGTGATGAGCTTCAAAATCTCCAGGCAGAAGTAAAATTCAAAGTTTTGCACTTAGTCTATGCCAGAAACTGGACTGTTAACTGAAAGAGCTGGACCTGTCTATGGTTTATATCCCTAAACACAGTCTCGGGAGTCAGGTGTTCTAGTTGCTTGCCATTCAGTTCCTTCTCTAATTATTTTTCAATTTTGGTCTTAAAAGATAACTATGACAGGAAGGTGGGGAAAAGAAACCACATAAATAAACTCTAATCTCAAACTTTTTTTACAAGAAACAGTAGTCTCCTCACACTTCACTGCTTTTACAGCCCTTATTCTGAGAACTGCGAATTCAGTCTGTTTGATTTATAATTGGAAATCATAAACTATAACATTCACCTGCTGTTCATATGCACAAATGAAATGATACAAGGCAATTTCATCACTCAACATGATAATTGGCATGAACCAACTCTGGTATGCAGTATTCAGATCCCTAAGGTCCACTAATAAGTTGCTGTAACTACATGCAGCTGTAGAGGAAAAGGGAAAAAAAAGGGAAAAACAACACAACATTTTTCATGTCACAGTTGTTTTGATTAATTCATGTGGGGGAAGCAGAGAAGTTTGCCTTGGGTTTTTTCCTGATCCTACAGGTGTTACTGTAAAGTGAAGACAAGCCCACTGACATTAAGGTCTCAGACTAGCTTGCAAATGGTACTAGAGAATAATCAACTAGAGAATACCAATATTTTTTTTTACCAAAAAAGAGAGCCAAATTAATGTAAGTGATCTTGTAGTGGTCTACTCATCTCACGTGTAAACTGCACTATTGACATTTGGTACTTTAGCATACAGAAAAGCTAGGCTTCTTTGTTTGTTTTTAACCTATCAAACTTAAAAAAATAATCCAAATTAGGTCTCCAATTCATTGTTAATTCTTGCCCAAGCAGAGAAGGGACCCATTTCAGTGGAATACTTAGGCATGTATATGACTTGAAACATAGCACCAGCATCTATTCATGCTGAAGTTCTTCTAGTCCTTTAGCATTGCCTGTACAAAAAAAAAAAAAAAAACCACAACAAAAACAAACAAACAAACAATAAACCAAAACCAGGAAATGTGGTCGAGTGGATCTTCATGTGAGAGAACTACTGGAGTATATTGAGCTTTGCCTACAGGCGGACAAAGATCAGCTTATGGGTAAAGATTAAGGGGTAGGCCAACATGAGTGACACTGCTGTGGATGATTACTACAGGTAATCCAATCAGAAAGAGGAGGTCAATGAGGCCTTCTACAGATAGCTGGAGGTAGCCTCATGGTCTCAGGCCTGGTTCTTATGGGGGGCTTCAACCACCCTGATATCTGCTGGAAAGACAGCACAGCCAGGCGCACACAGCCCAGGAGATGCCTGTGGAGCGCTGATGGTAACTTTTTGACACAGGTGGTGGAGGGAATCAATGGGGTAGGGTGTGCTCCTCTCTACCATTAGCAAAGCTCTTAAGTACACAGCTGTTTCTAGGCAGGTGGGAATTTTCGTGGAACTCTATGTGACTACTCACACATTAAATATTTGAGTGATTTCCTGGCTTTAAAATTGGTAATAATAGATGTGCTTTTTCTGTGGTATGCAAACATCAGTTAACATACTGCCTCCTCTCAGTTCCACAGAGAAAAGTGCCATTTGCTTCCACAGGAGGAAACTTCTGCCCATGGTCTTAGATTTTACCATTTGGGAAGAAAATAATTTTCTGCTCCAAGATTTCTCTCATGAAAGATACAGTACATAGAATTCCTGCATATCAAATAACCATTTCTAAATTTAGTGTGATTTGCAAAAGGTTATTACAAAAATTCAAGCAGTAAAGATAGAGACATAGCAATGATTCATGTAAAAGTAAGTGATCACACTTTGGGGGAGAAAAACCCATAATATTAAATGGTGGCTTTCAAAGGAGACCTCTTCTAGACCATTGTGCTTTTTACTTTATTTATGGTATAATGATAGGAAGAACACACAAATAGGTGAGGTCATAGATGAAGAGCAAACTAAGCTGCCCCTGTACTGTGTTATGAAATGAATCTAGTAAGTTTACGTAAATGAATATACATTCTTGTAGTTCTATGGAATAGTCTTTGCTAAAAAGTTCAACATTTCTGTAAAATTATTAATGACATCTTTACATATTTTCAGTTATTTCTTTTGTTAAAAGCAGGAAAATGCTGTCATTTTATATAATTTTGTAGAAGGATTGTATAAATGTTGACCTTTTTTAACCAATTGGTATACCTGAGACAAACATGAAAGTGAACGTAACAATGAAAAGCCTTCCCTTTGTTAGAAGAAAACGCTGATGACTGCTTTTGTTATCTGTGTGTCTAAACTCAGTCTTGTCTAGTGACTTGTTTTTGTAAAGCAAAAAAAATTTTCTTGACCTTTCAAACCACTGTGGCAAATGTACTGTATAACCAGACATGGGTCAGTGACACTACAGTAGAAAAGAGGTGGCTGTCATTTACAAAGCTGTTTTTCTTTTACATTTAACACGTTAGTGGTTAAATGAAACTAGTCTGTGACCTGATATCTGTACTCTTAAAGGCAGCTGAATAATCAGACCTAGCTGTCTCAAAAATTATTTTTATATACAGCAGCTTAAGAGATAAAAAAACCCACTGAGCAATGGCAAGCATTCATTTTTAAAAGAAAGCTACATATGTCTTAGGTGACAAAAAGAGGTTCCTTTGTTTGTCCTCGTCTTTTAATATAAAATACTACATTAAATATGCCCTGAAACTTCCACTTTAGAGCTTCTGAAAATGATATGCTCTGTAGAAAGGTGGCATTGTAGTCTTTGCAGTGATTTATAACCCATCTTGAAAATACTTAGGCCTAATGTATTTTCTACCCAGACCACTTCGACTAACCCCACCTTCATTGGGTCTCTGTTGCTTCAGTCTCCACTAGGCTCTAGACAAGGCTTACTCCCCATCATGATTCAGCCCTTTACTTATCTAAACATGCTAGGTGCCTTCTCACCTATTCTGAAGCTTCTCATTGTACCTAATTTCATTTGCCATAATATGCCATGAGGGATCTTGATCTGTGATGACAGCAGCCCATTTCTCACCTGGTGCTTCACTGTCTTTCGCCTGGAGATGTGTCAACATCCAGATATACCCCAGAGTTGACAGTGTTCATCATCAGGGTCAGAAAGTTTCTTTGTTTATGGGTACCTACCTATCAGCTTTATCAACTCCATATTCAATCAAATAAAATCCATGCCTAATTTCATGGGTTGGATCACCCTGTGAAGTTATCTCATAGCCTCCCTGCTGCCTGAGGGAATTCAGACATCCTGTTTAAGGATCATGTTTTCTTCTCCCAGGATTTTAGACATCCCATCCAAACCCAAATGCTTAACACTTAATACCTTCGATGTCTTAAGGTACCTAAATTAATCATAATAGATCTAGGCCCCTTTTTTACCCTTTATCTCAGGATGGCAATAGCTATTGTGTCCAGTGACTGGACAGGGCTTTGAATTACTGAATTTCAGGAGATCACTTCCAAAGCTTTGTGATAACGAGGAACATATGAACAATAATACTATAACATCCAGAGAAAGTCTCATTGAATGAGTTTCCCTTGTGTAATACAGAAAAGCTGCTATCCATGTGATTCTTCATTTGAAGCTGCATTCTTGGTTTTTTATTCTTGGTTCAGAGAAACCACTCTTTTTCAATTCCACCTCTAAAAAAAGGTGGTTACCACAACAATTCCAGCAAAGACTGGAGAAACCATGAGTAAGCACTGTTGGTTTAAATCTGCTGCATTTTTCTGGTATCATTGCAATTACAGGCTCTCAAAGTAGGTTCTAACCAAGACTAAAATTTGTCTGTATGTGTAGCAGTCTAGGCAAATGACAAGATCATGGTAAACTGTCACATTTTAACCCCAGCCAACAACCAAGCACCACACAGCCACTCGCTCACTCACCCCCACCTGGAGGGGTGTGGAGGAGAATTGGAAATGAATGTAAAAGTTGAAGGTTGATATAAGAAAAATTTCATAATTTAAACAGAACAAAAAGGTAACAACAACAACAATAATAACAGTTATAATGGAAAGGTGGGGAAAAGGATAAAATCCAAAGGAAAAGAAAGAAAAGAAAACAAGTGGTGCACAGTACAGCTGCTCACCACCTGTTGATTGATGCCCAGCCAGTCCCCAAGTAACAATCCCGCCTGCCCCAGCTAACCCCCCCAGGTTTATATACCAACCATGACATCCCATGGTATGGAACAACTCTTTGGCTGGTTCAGGTCAGCTGTCCTGGCTGTGTCCCCTCCCAGTTTCTTGTGCCCCTCCAGCCCTCTGGCAGGGCCTGAGAAACCAGAAAGTCCTTGACTTAGTATAAACTTTATCCAGTAACAACAAAAACCATCAGAGTCCTATCAACATTATTCTCACATCAGAGCCAAAACACATCACTGTACTAGCTACTAAGAAAAAAGTTAACTCATCCTAGCAAAAGCCAGGACATTAAACAAAAAGTGTTTCAGTTTCTGTGTCCATGGTTACTGGTTACCATAGGTCCAAGGTCCTCCAGTTTAGGCATTTGTTTCTGCTTCCGTTTATCAAAAAAAAAAAAAAAAAAAAAAAAAAAAATTTTGGAAGGGGGATAATCTCCTGCCTCAGAAACATGACAATAGAGACAATCCCTGAATCTCCGGGGCCACTCATATACCGCTAAGTATCTCCTGTTAGGAATTTTGGATATTGTTTGCCACCCCACTTTCCTCTGAAAAAGTTAGATCAGAACTCCTTCTTCTCCAGAATACCAACCACCTATAGCCAATATTCTTCCTTTGCAACTCAAAAAAAGAACAATCGCTTTGTGCATCTCAGAAGCTGGGATTTATTCTGAGTTGGGAGACTGAATACTTGAAAGTCATTACTTTTCCTTCTTGTTTTATATATATACACACACACACATATATATATATGATTTTTTAACTGAAAGTGTAGTTATAGTAACTATGACTTATTTTACAGAATGAGGAGATAAAGTAACATTCTATGTAAAAAAGCACCAAAGCTTCACAATCCCAGTTACCAAATACTTTTCAGGGGCTGGAGTGGATCATAGATTTTCTCTTAGGCATGGTCTCGTCTGCTGACAAGGTGCCTGTTCCCACTTTCACTAAAATCATTGGAAGTTCTACAGACCAGTAAGAGGCAGGAATATGCTGTAGCTGTGTCCTGCACCATGGTAGTACAGCCCAGAATATGTAAATCAACGAAGATTTGGAAAACCTGATTTTGATTTTTCTTGAAGTTTTTTAACTTTGTTTAACCTCAGCGTTTTAATATTCACTGGAGATCAGGAACTTAATCACTAACAGCTAACATAGGTAACACATATCAAAAATCTGACACATTTCCAATTTCCCCACAGTTTTCAATATCTGTCTTTCTAAAAAAAAAAAAATGGATTAAATGGCTTTAGTCCTACTGTATTTAGCATCAGCCCACAGGGTTCTTTTGCTGTCCCTACAAAGGCTGAACATACAAAGCTAAGGTCACTCCTGGTGTGTCACAGATTTCAGCAGAGCTGCTCCAAGAACACATTTGGCCCATCATGTTATAACTGCAGTTTGGGAAAGCAGTCTCCATAGTTTCTAATATCAGCATGACCACTGAAAAGTAAATTTAAGCTAAGGAATTGCAAAATGTGGTGATTTCTCTTGGTTATTATCCCTGATAAGTACTAAGCTATTCTAAGGCCATTTGCAAGTCTATTTATTTATCATCTGATGATTAGGAGCAAATAGCATAACTATTAAAAAGCCTCCCCATTGCTAAATAGCTTTTTACATTTTCATTCTCTTTATTTTTTACTGTAATTGTTTCTGTCACTTCTCTTTATCCAGAAACAATGCCCCTTTGTAACAAGTTTTAAACGTACAAACCAAACCAAACAAAGCCCAGACCCATATCAAACTGTAAATTTGCTAATGACAAAGGCATCTTTCTTTTGTTCCACTTCAAACATAAAGCTGCTTCTTTAAAGGTGTGGTACAGTTAGTCTTTAGAACTTGCATGTTGGTCTTAATTTTCCTATTTAGACAGAGTAAACTCAGTGGGAAAAAATATTTCTGGGATAAAATGGATTCCATGATTTTCCACTTGAAATAGAAGACTTCCATGGGATTTATATAAATGCTGTATTTTCTGTGGCTCTTCTGAAGCCATACAAATTCACTCTATTTGCTAGAAACCTTGCTTACCTAGCTGTGGTGAAACTGTGGAAGAAACAGGCTTTGAGAGAGTGCTTTTCTAGCAATTCATGCTTCTGCCTCTTGTGCTCCTCATAAATGTGATTGCTTTTCTTTTCCTTTAAAGGTTTTGTGTTTGTAGGTTTGCTATGAATCTAAAGTTTTTTGGCAGTACAACCAGTTGATTTCCTACTCAGCTGGCCATTTCTTCTGAATTAATTTACTGGTCTGAATCTACTACTGTTCTTAAAGGAAATGCCATATTCTCATTATATCTTTCCATTATACTAAACATACTGCCATCATTTAGGTTATGTCTGGCTTTAATGACATTTAGTGACATTTCCCGTTACTGTTACAGTTAGTTATCTACTCATGGTCACAGTCTGTTTCTTTATATCTCTAGGGTGGTTTTAATAAAGCTGTGTGGGGACAGCAGCTCTATTAGCACTTCTACATAAGTCTTATGTGAACTGTAATGAGGAGCTGCAGAATTTTTCCACTGTCCTATGTATATGGTTTTTAATTCATTTATGCAACATCCACCAGTATAATTTTCTTTGGAGCCATTGGGTTGGTTCTGTCACAAAATCCAAATTTAACTGTCCTTCTCTGTAAGAGTAGCCTGCCTGAGAGAATATATTTTTACTATTTGGTAATTATTTTTAAAAAACAAATATCTTCTAAACTACTAAAAAACCTCCAGATTTATGGAAACAGCAATGGCTGTTAAATTCAGCAGCGCCTGCCTGCTAGATCCTGTCACATAAAGTCAGAGTTATCATTAAGTCATATTTGTTTACACACACAAGCACACAAATTTCTCCAACTGGCTTGATTTGTTTGAAATTTTAAAGAGGAAAAGGTTTTTTAAGACATTTGAAAATCTAATAAATAAACTCTGAATGCCAGTTTCAGCCTTGTATTCTTTTGCCAAACTCCCTTGAAAGTAAATGACACAATCAAAATAAAGGTAAAGGTTCAACTAGAAAAACTTGGAATTTATTAAACTTTTTTTTTTTTTTTCTCTACAATGCACATATAAAACAATTAAGTCATATTTGACTAACTGTAGCTTAGGATTGTTAGTGCTTTATCACCCTGGCATTCCTTAGCTGCCCCCAGTGGAAGGCATAGCAGGTTCTGGGGATAGGGCAGTGGATTTGGTCTCAAGATATCCTGCTACTGTTCCTGGCCTTACTAATGATGTATTGTGTGATGCAGAGCAAATTACTCCACCTCTCTTTGTCCCAGTGTCATGAGGATAGCTACATAAACCATTTTGAGATCTAAAGATCTTTGAATTATATGCTATTATAATTTATTATTTATTCTCTGCTCTTCTGTGAGAGGTTTTTAAAGGCATTCTGTGCCAACTAACACACATTTTTCTGAGGCAAGCAATCTACAGTTGTCTGAAGAGTCAGGCTGTGAGTACAATGAGACACAGCTTTTTTTTCCATCTTGTTTCCATAGAGTTCCTACGCAGATAAGTTTCCTACATGAAAATTATGAGTTGATCAGGCACCCAAGTGTATGAGTTTCCAACAGGGAAACACAATCTCCCCGTTTATTTCTATGCATTTCTAGTTTATCATCATTCAAGGCTGAATATGATGTGCTTGGCTAAGCTGAAGCCTGTTTGAAGTTCATTCACACCAACTGCCACTGTATGGTAATGCACTGACTGGTGCAGACTGGAAACCAACTCCTACCAATAGCTGACACTGTAAATGCTGTAATGCTGAAGATTTTCTCTATCAGAAATGTGTTGCAGACAGTCTTTGGGGAGAAAAAACCCCACAAAAACCCACAAAGAACGAGCCAAAAACCAGTGCACTTTTACCTTTTTTTTCCATTGTTATTCCATACTGGATTTTAGATTTTCTTTGTTTGCCAGCCCCAACTGTTGTTTTTATTAGCTTTCCTCAAAAGCTGGCAATAACACTGTGAGGCTCTTTCAGAGCTTTTTTCTTCGATTCTTAACGCCCACACAGCTGTGGAAAATGTGATGGGTTCTGGGTTCTAGTTGCACGACAGTTTAGTTAGCAACAGAAACAGAACAATCCTTGGAGGTGTACCAAGAAAAATGTTCACCTCCATTATGGTCCCTTTACCGACTTAGATGGCTTTAAAGTGGTACCTGGACCCTCTAAACAGCCTTGCGTAAGAACTCAAACTCTTTTTGCTTGTGCTCCATCACCCAGATGACCATGCTGGTGTGATATAAAGTCCTCCAGGCAGGGCATATTACCTTGGTTTTGGCATAATGCTGACTGTAGCTATAGGTTTGCCCTGGTTTGGAAGGTGGGCTTGGAGTGCGGTCAACGTGAGCTTACATCTGCCCGCAAATGAGCTGCAAACACTCCTCTGCCAGCCCCAAAGTTCTGCAAATGGTCACAGGCGGTCTTGCTGGTAAGGATCCTGGTGAAGGCAACTGCCAAGGGTGGAACTGGGAAAGGGTAGGGGACCAGCCTGCCACAACCTGCAGCACTGAGAAATTCTATCGAGTGCTACTGCTTGCAGGCTGGCAAGCAGAGTAGCTCCAAATCAGGAGGGCAGAAGAGAATCTTAGCACAGAAATCATTTTGGCACAACTCCTACTCCTATTAGAATTCACACTGCTGTAACTCATCTTTTTTTCTTGGGAAAACCACTACTAGCATCGACAGGTCGTTCAGCTTGTAGGCACGCTGCAGTCTGGGTTTCTTTACTGCAATTATTGCCTCTAGTGTCAGCTGCCACTTAATTCCAGTCATGCTGTTTGGTTATGCTGAAATCTGTCATTAAGGTCTTTAAAGTTCCAAACACTTTCTTTATCCAAATCTCCTAGAAAGTTAAAAATCAGCAAAGAAAAATCAAATATGCTACTGCTTTTTCATAACAGCTGGAGCTCTAGCATTTTCTGAAAGTTTCTTCTTATAATTTAAGGGACAATATTAAAAAAATGGTAGAAGAGCAGAGGATGGATGGGAAAAGACTTGCAAGACAGAATAATGATTTTACAAGTAGTAAGTAGATCAGGTATACAAATAATTGATGTTACCAGAAAAATTGATTGCTTGTTCTGTTATAGAGAAAGAATTATAGAAGTAACAGATAAAGACAAAATAGCAAATGTGATTTATTTCAGTAAGGATTTAATATCACTGACAAAAGGCTAGAGAGTGAACAGGCCTACACGGCCAGGTACTGGAAGTTGCTATTCATTCCAGTGGTATCACTTCTTCAGAGGTTTCATGGCCAATAGAGTCTATTAAAAAAAACAACCAAGAAACACCAAAAACAAACAAACAAACAAAACCAACCAAGAGTTAAAAACTGCATCCTACAGTACCAAATCCTCCCCTGGCACTGTGGGCACTGATTGCTATACCAGGGAAGGTGTGTCTATATGAAATCTACCTAAAAGGAATTTAATGCAGAAAAAAAAATCTTAAAAAGAAAATAGAAGGAGAGCATTCACATGCTAGAATATCTAATCCTCGGGCTCTGACATAAAATCGTACCTGTGGGCAGCAGATACCTGATTAGCTACTTCTGCTTTACTGCTATTGTTTCATACTGACTAAGAGACAACAAAGTAATTCACAATTTTCATTGTAAGTAATAGCTTCTCGGTCCCAGTGTGAGGTCCTGACTCATCATCAACATTTTGTTTCCTGCAATTTCTGCTGTTCGTATGTGTAATTAATAAACATAATGCTGGTGCATTTGGTTGCTGTAGAAACCATTATTCCTTTATCTTCTCCTGAGGATTCTGAGCAAATCTGCAGTAAGTCTGACCCAACTTTGTCACCTTTTTACATTCTCAAATGAAATAAGTTAGGAATCCTGGAAGGAATGTTTGAATTTCTGTCTGTGAACAAAGTTCTATAAATATACATAGCAATTTGTCCCCATAGACAGTTACCAAATATAGTTTCAAGACCTTATGCATTATACCATCCAAAGGAATCTTGGTAAGTTTTCTTTCATTACTTGAAAATAATCACTGCTGGTAAATTAAGTGTGATTTGCTCAAACTTTCTGCTAATTTGAAAATAATGTAAAATGCAGAGAGTCAGTTGTTAGAATAAATCAGGTAAGGAGAAGTGATACGGAAAAGCCAGGGCTGGACACAACTTACCTTCCCTGAAACAGAGAATACAAGAATCTCAACAATAATGAAGGTATTTCATCCTTGTAGTACTCTCCAACACTGTGAAGTTTAGAAGCATCCAGTTCACGTCAGCAGTAAGAAGTTTTGCAAGCAGTTTCTGGTATTTTAAAAGTATACATGGTACACAAATACATATGTCAAAGTTTGTAGAATGTGCAGACATAGTGCAGTATGATGGGAAGGTAGGCAGAAAAACTGATGGCTCTGACAGTGACAGGAAAAGGCAATTTAATGTATAAACCGTCAGCACAGACTGGAACACAGGTATATCTCATTGCAAATGAGTGTCCCACCCTGCAGGTTAGGGAACCTTGCTCATACCAAATAAATAAATAGACACACTGATAGTGCTTCAGTTAGAAGGAACGAGAGCATCTCCCAGACCACTGTAATACAGTGCCTAAATGAGTGCATGTGCGTAAAATGTGTATTAGAGTACCAAAGTACTGAACTACTGAGAAACATGTGGAAGAGCTGATGGCTGTTTTCACGGTGGTCACACTCTGAAAAAACATGTAACACTGATTTTTTCTGCAGCACCTGATCTCGCAGAGAAAACCTGTTTGATAATACCTTTTGTGAAAGGCACGTGACAGAACCACAGTTTCTAGATCTAAGTGCAACTTACCTATGAGGTAGTTACAGAGCTGTTCAGTACGATAATAAGAAATTCAGATGTAGGCTCCTACAGAGTTAGCGACAGCTGAGGAAAGAGCTATACAGAGATGCCTGCCTGAGTCTGCATCCTGCTTTGGGCACTGTGTACTGTGTACATCACAACCTGGAATGTGGAGCAGAATACATGTCTGTCTCTCCTCCCGCCCCAATATTTTGAAAGCAGGAGGTTTTACATTTAGTCAAAAATAAGTATTGGTGTATGTACCTGCAGAAACAGCCCATTATATTGTTGGTATGCAAATGTAGTTAGGAATGGTCAAGGTTCCTTTTAAGTAAAAGGACTGATAGATAATGTCCTGCTGGACAGTATCAATACATGTTAATAAAAAGAAGTTATAACAATAAAAAGGAAAATGCCATCTTTACAAAAGCTTTATTCTTTTCTCATTCCTCTGTCTTTTCTCTAAAATGAGATCTTGACAGAAGAGACTATTTGGGTATTGCTCTTAATGGGTTCTCAAATATGCCATTATTAGGAAATGTAATGAGGTTCCTCCCCTGTGTTCAATTCACTTTTATTTGTTTATTTTAGGGATGCAGAAAGGGCTGAAATTTTTGCCCCTGTGAACTTTATGGAATAATGGATCATTTCCTCTAATTGTTTTCTTTTTTTTGTTTACAAAAGGAGGATGACTTAGTAGACATTCTGTAAAGGCCCAGGGATGTCATTATGTCTATTGCTATTCATAATTGGATATCTCCATGTAATTTAAAGCTATTAATGAATAAAATATAAGAGTACTCTCTCCACACAAGTAAACAAAACATTTTTACAAGATGGTAGATTTGTTTTCATCTCCTCAGAGAATGGTTGATATTTTCTGATGAAAATATCCATCCTGATTCTTCAGAGTATTTAGCCACAAGGTTTAAGAAAAAGGAAAGACAATGGAAGAGTTCAAGCCATGATGGATTTTATATGAGAACATTCAGTATTTTTGAAGACTCAGTGATATTCCCAGAATACAGAATTTTAGAGCTTTCACGTTTTATTAAACATTCTTTTACTAATGGTATGATCTGTTACTATGGATATTCCCATTTGTTTCAGGTGCTTTCATAAATGTCTTGCAAAATTCTTCATAACACTGCAAAAGTGAAGTAAATTGTGGGCACCTGTGCTCAATTGCATGATACTAAGAAGCTTCCTAAGATTATCTCTGTCAACAGCAGGAAAAAACCCACGAACTAAGGATGTTGTTCATATTTTGTAATGGTCGGTTAGTATGTGTTTGTCAGCTATATACATTATGACAAACAGTTACCGATTTCAGCAAAATGGCACAACTTGTTTTAAGTCTCCACGTGCCTTTAAGAAGCTTGCAGAGTGCTTTCCACCTTTGTTTTGGAGAAATAATTCACGCTTTCAGATCTATTTACTTTTTCCACTTGCTAGTCTTAAGACATTAATTTACTGCATATTAATGCAATAATTTGATGAATTGAACATAGTAGAAGTAGTAGTGAGCAGAAACCTCACCATGTAGTCTCAAAGCTATACTGATCCACAGATGGGAACAAGAGGAACAGACAGAGGCAATGCTTGTGTTCTTTCAGTCATAGGCTAGATACATGGCTTATCTCCTCATATATCTAAAATAGCTTAAAGCTATTCCATACTTAACTCCTGTACTTCACTGCTAGCATAATTATGCTGACAGGAGAAGATATACTGAAATTTTCACCATGCTTCCTGCAGTGTTCTCTCTACAGAGTAAAAAAGGTACCATCCAAGATTTTCAGAGAAAATCTTCAGAAGAACATGAAAGTGTGTGTTGACTCATCTGTGATGCCAGAGTTGTTCAAATCAACAGAAGAATATCTGGGAATAATATCCCACATCAGTTATAGGTTACTTGCTATTGAGCAGCACCAACAGAAGTATTCTTTGAAGAGATTTGAGTGGGTCTTGAAAGAAAAGGTGTAAAACCCTAACGATTTTAAGGATTCAGAGATAAATACTTTAAATCTATAAGGTGACAGTTTTAAGACACAACTACCTTCCCAGAATTTCATGCATAATAACTACATGCCGACTGGTATGAACTCCATTTTGCTCTCCCTGCTTACTTGGGGCTGTGGCTTCCACCAGGGATCAGCTTCAAGGCTCAAGGCTACCATACCAAAGCTGTTTTGTACAACCCACACATTTTAAACACAAAGAAAAGAAAGTTGTACTGGAAAAGCTCCTAAAACACTGTTTAGGAGAAACTCTGTGATGACTGAAAGTGAATGGGAAAATAGGAAACAAGATCCCAAATGTAAGCAGGAATGCAATTACACAAAATATTTAAAATTAAGCTGCAAGGCTTTGAATTCCTATACAAACAAAGGGGGCAGGGCAATTATTTAAATTACATCATGATGTAATCTATGTAAATCTGAGTAGAAGAGAACTGCTGGGATGATTACTCATTAAAATAAATCATTATTTCATCCAGTAAAGCAAATTATATAATTCCAAACCCAATACTTATGAGACAGAAGCCAAGCATAGCATTACCGAAATAACACCAAGGAATTTTGTCTTTTACAAACAAGAAGATAGAGTTGTGACAGTTCTCTCTTCATAATTTTCAAGTGCTTTCTAAGAAAACATTCTTTTTTAATATTATAACAATGGGACATGCCCCATTTCACATATTCACATAATCTAGAGGAATAAATAATGCAGAACCAAGCCAGTAATCAACTGAATTAAAAGCAAAAGGTACAGAAAAAATCATAAGGATTCCAGCATGATAGCAAATGAAAGTGTTTGGGGTCAGGTCTCTCCCAGTATGGGAGCTTAAGTCATTGATCTGTTTTACTCTGTGGAGTACTTTGGTGTTGTCTCTTCTTGGATTTAATGCAGGAGTTGAACTGTGTGATCAAGTGCAACATTAGATTAAGTCATAAACAGAAATGCAATATAATTTTCTTTCTTTTGACTGTCAATTAAATTAATTTTTACCTTGCATTGTGGAGTTATTAGTAAAATTAAAATACAGGATTTTTTTTGCTTTTCTTCAGTTAGCTTATTCATTTCTTCAAATGAATGAAAGCAAGAAATAAGTCAAGGTATATTTTAACTGTATGTTAATGCTGAGGAAAAACCAGGAATCCAGGTGTACCACTAGTCATGGATATGAGGGGTCCTGAGATAAATCACATAGACTAGGATCCTACATGGAGAGAAGTGTTATCCACACTGCATGCTGGGGTGAAAATGAATCTCTTGCTCTTTAGTTTTTTCTCCTCCCATTCCCTCCTTCTGTATCCTTCTTCCTCTGTTCCTTCTTTTCATTATCTGTTTCTCTGTAGAATTCTTTCTTGAAATAAAACCTCTCTTAAAATTTTATCATTAACAAAAAAACCAAAACCAAAACAAAATAAACCATGCATACAAACCTCTTGTTTTTCTCTTTATTTTGAGCTTTATGACAATTTACCCAAGCTATGTCTATTACTCTAAATAGACTAATATAGACTAAAATATAAAAAGACTAAAATATTGAATGTTGCCATTTGAAGACAAAAGAAGACTTCAAAATAAAATACAAAAACATAGAAAAGGACAGGTTGATTTAATGGTGAGAATTCCATGGTGGTTACCTGTGAAGATATTCAAGACAGAAAGAATCCTCAGTTTTCTGTCTTTTTAAAATACTTTCTGGATGTCCTCTCTCATAGTGTCTTAGAATGTATTAATTTTGGTGTCATGAAGGATAAAAAACATCACTTAAACCATGCCACCTTCAGAAAATAAAATCTGGTATATGTGGTACATGTCAACATTCAGCTAAAAATCTTTCCATTTAATATAGTTTTATATTCTCATTTACACTTTATTATTGATCAACAGAGCAGATAAATGACCTTCAGATCATTTTCATATCTCAAAAAATATTTCTGATGTACAAGAGTGGCTTTCTCAGGAATTACTTAGGTTTATATGCATACAACATTAAACTTAATTTTCATGAAAATTACTGTTGATTCCACACATTTTCTTTGATTTTATGTTTTTCAACTCTAGTTATAGCAAGTCTTTCATTATTTAGAGAGAAAAGCTATCCATGTTATGTTGCTCTTATACATTATTTCCATTTAATACATATATTTCAGTAGCATCCATTAGCAGCATCAGTCATAGGTCGATCATTTGAAAAGGTTATAGCAATGCAAGTCAAATAAATGCCATTGTATGAAACTTAGAAGTAAACATTTTCTTTTTATGACAATATTTGCATTATTCTATCTTTAAAATTTCAATTTATAAAGAGAAAGAGACATATAAAAATATAATGATATCTATCAACATATTTATGTCATTTATCCTGATAAGAAAAGCTTCATGGTGTCCTACTGCTCCTTTCAATGGTTCTTTTTTTTTTTTTTCTTCTTTTTCTTCTTAACTAGTTACTGTTGTGGAAGTTACTGGGAGAATTAAGTTTAAATAAAAGAAGTGTACATTAGAAAAAAAGATTCTTGGGATGAAAAACCCTGCTTCTTCAGAAAAAAAACATAACCTCTGGCATTTCATTCCTGCTCATGTTAAGGCAGACCAAAAATTTAAGGAGCACAAGAATTCATTGAATCACTTTCAGAGGTGATATTCAGCATGTGCCACAGTCCAAATTTTACAAAATTATTAAATTCATTTTTTCTATCTATTTCAAGTCAATGAAAGTTATCTAAAACTTACCTGGAAGCTACTGCTGAATCCTGCAGTCAGCACTACTGTTATGGTTATAATAAGGAAAAAAGCCTTTCTTCTGTTTCAAATGTTAATAGAAAAGAGTAACTATTTGACTGACAAGTTTTAGCTTTCTAGCTAATGTCATAATAAGTCAAAGAATGATAAATCAGTACACTGAACTACTCATAATAAAAGTTACTTAGCTGAGGCCAATTTTTATAGTTACTGGAATGTCTCCTTCCCCCCCCCCCCCCCCCCCCATTATTGCCTCCCCCCCCCCCCCCCCCCCCCCCATTATTGCCTTCCAGATTCTGTGTTTACTTGCATGACAATTAATTCTGAGTTTCCACTCATAAATGTTTCCGTTCCTCTGTTCTTTTGCTGCAGACATTTTCCCTACAAAAGTGTTAATGCAATTCAGGAAAACTGCCAAGAATTACCTCTAAGTCTCAAGGTCACTTTTCCTGTGTGGAATGGCTCAAAGCCCATGGGACACTACAAACAATTTTGCTAGTATTCTTAGCTGTTTGCTGAAACAGAGCATTTGTTTTCTATACCCAGAACTTTCTTAATAACAAATTATTTTCATCTATCTTTTCATCAACACCACAGAAAGAAATTTAAATATAAAGCTGTTTGTTGGTTATTTTATGTTTATGGTGATACAGATCACCCCTCAAAATATAGCTACCCTTAAGGCAAGTACTTAGTGAACAATATCAAAATTATTGTGACAAGTGGACTAGATTTTCCTCCTGTTCATTGATTACTCATCGTAGTGTCCCTCTAAGCTGTGCCCTATCAGCAGGCACATTTGACTGCAGTTTTCAAGCCTTCAATAGATAAATAGATAGATGAGCGAGATAGACAGAGAAACATGAAAGTATAAAACTATCTTTTTGAAGACCTTGAACTCCTCCAAGACATTCTTCTCATGCATGACGTGGTCTGGGGCATAGCTCTGCATGAACAGCACCCTGTCTACACACATCTGAGGTCACTTGCTTTCAACCTCAATGATGAGCATGCAGCTTGTAACACAAACCTGCAAATTTCTCTGATGATTTTTCCTCCAAATGACAATGAGCTCACAGCAGCTGGCCTAAAGGAGATATTATTACCTTGTCCTTTGAAGTGGTTTATAAGCTGGGGAGACAGAGCTTCCTTTCTCCCTTTCTCACAGATACATACACACATGCACAGACAAACACATAAGTATTTGTCAATTTAAACTTCTGAACAGAATTTGAATTGAACCTAAATTATAAGTCCATTTTCCCAAATTTCAGAAAAAAGAGGACCTCCAGAAAAACCTGGTGCTTCGGTGCTAGTACCAAGGTGACTTTCTAAGTCCTGCAGAAGGATGTTCTATCTGCCTAATTTAAGCACTTAAGTTTAAGAGAAGTAGATTTCCTTGTGAATGCCTGAAAGGCATCTAATGATGTATCTGTTAATATCTAAGGAACTGAGACAAATTTCTTTGCAGGAGTGCTTTACTAGACACCTACAATTTGAGTTTAAGGTGGATACTTATGTTAGATCAGATCATGTCATGCCCTTTTATTTTTTTTTTTTTAAGGTGAGGTGAGTACAAATCGGGAAACAATTCTGCGGCAAGATTTGTAATGCATCTCTAATATATCAACTAGTCTGTTGATTGTTTACATGAAACAATTGTTTCAGCAAAATAGTATCATAGAGAATCGATCTACTTCATCCTGTGGGAAAAGTCAAGAGACCCAGCTGTTGACTTTTTTTTGACAGGGAAATGCTGTCTCTTTTTTTTCTCAAGGCTATAGAACAAAAACTGCTTGTGAACAAGAATATACTTTTAACACAGGTATTTAGACAGAGTGCTGAAAATAAAAAGCTTCTAGAGTTGTTCCTCTGATATCCTATCATTCTGCCACCTGAGAATGACCATCTGATAGCAGGCAGAAAGAGGCAAGGAAATTTCACTTGGAAAACATCAGCAGCCCTTATACATCTGTTAATTAGAGCAATCTGCCCATGTTCCTCTTAGACATGCAATGAATCAATGCTAAGCTAATGTGACACATTTTCACTGCCTGCTGTAATAGAATTGAAAGTTACACATTTATTTATCAGGTGGCACTGATCTACACTTCCTTGTCTGATGAGAGTGTTTGATTATCACACTATCACTGTCTGGTCTAGGTATGATGTACTGAAGATTTTCAATCTGTTCCAGTGAAGTTATAAAACAGTATGTGGACCAGGTTTCTCCTGGAACATTCAAGCACTACTTGTGCCTTGGACATGTCCAACATTATTTTTGCTCTATACTGTTAAAGAACTGGAGAGCAACAGTTGCTGGCAATAGAGTTGCAACAAAAAGATTCCTTTACTTTGAACATCTTCAGGCACAATGCAGGGTTTCATACTAACTTCTATTTCAGTTTTAAAGTAGGGCTCATGTTTCTGACATTTTTTTATTCTCAACAACAGCTGGTATAAAAAAGTACTACCTTTCCCTGACTAATGACAAGAATATAACTTCAGGGACCTACATTAGGTGCTTTTATGCCTTATTGTTAATCCTCGGAGAGCTCTGAAGCAAAAGAAATTAAAGTTCAGCCTGTTTCTGAAAAAACTGCAAAGCATTGAATTAAGGAAAATGTTACTGGGAGATATTAATATAAAGACAGCATATAAACAAAGAGCAATATGATATAAACATTGCATGAAAGAAATACATGTAGATAAAATAGCTTAATGAACTAAACAGAATGACTGAAGGTGGAAGTTCTAAGGCACTGAGAAATACGTCAAGGCCCTTGGTGCACCAGCCAGCTCTGCGGTCTCCTCCCTCACCCAGGGATCTAGCTGCCAAGGTCAGAGCTGGAATGGGACAGCTGTGTAACCTTGGATCAGACATGTGAAAAAGAATAAGGCTGTGGGAAAGAGCTGTAAGAAGTTTTGTGGAGTCCCAGCCCACTCGCTTGGGAGCTGCATGTAATCACAGGCCCTCGCCCTTGTCCCTTCCTGAGCTATGTTGTCGTATGCCCAATACCTTGTTGATTCTGACCTTGCTTTGCTGAGGCCGGGTCTTCAACCTCAACTGAGTTTGTCTGGCTGTCACTAGGTTTTTTATTGACTCTGTTTATGGTCCCCAAACCTGGCTTGCTTCTCTTATGTGGGTGCTGCAGGACTGTGTCCGTGGTTGGTGGGGTGACTACCTGCCTTGCTGTCATGCTGGGCTTCCAGCTCTCGTTCCTTTGCAGAGAAACTTTTTCTTGCTGGTATCTGGCATGCTAGGAGGTTGCCAGCCTGCTATGGGTGATGCTTGCACAGGTTTCACATACCGAGCTGTCTGTAGGAGCAAAGCAGTTTCACCAGCAGGTGGAAAACACCTCATATACCTGAAACCAGTGTCAGCGGAGCATTGTCACGGGGCAAAGCCACTGTGTTAGTCTGCAAACGCTAATGCATAAGAGAATCAATGCAGATAGAGAAGCAGTTGTATCTGATTTCATTGCTTAATCTACAGGAAGATCCAACTCCAGTCTCATTTTTACCCTGTGGATAGTCTGATATCAAAGGGAAAATGCATTATGGCTTCTGTGGTTTCTTACCTATAGCCATTTTACATTGTTATTCTTTTGACCTCCCTTTTTAACCCAGTTAGGCTAAAATCTTTCCACTACACAGTGTAGCTTTTAAAGTATTGGATTGACAACTTCTATAAAGCATTCTAATGTTCACTGCAAAGTCTGGGAAGGCCTATGAGCCATTCAGTCCTTGTTTGTACAAACCTTTTGCCTGCAGTTGAAGATCTAAGAGGAGACTGTTCTGTCCTTGTGCAGCACCTGGAATCTCTTGACCAAATCAGTTACTGGGCCGCCTAGATGACACTCAGGCCAAAACTCTATTAACGGAAAGAAACAGGCCCCACCAAACTACTTACTCTTTGTAAATACTAGAGGGGAGGGTGGTGGTACTGGTTTGCCTCTGTGCAAAAACTTTTGACATTGGTTTTCCAAGTCTGCAGAAGAAAAAAAAAGACGTGTCTTGCCATGAATTTAACATTTCATTTCATTGCAATGCCTCTTACAGAGAAATAAATAAATAAATAAATAAATAAATAACAAGTACAGATAGCCTGCTGCTCTAGTTCTACAGTTTAAAATTGATTGTTATTCTTTAATGTCTTGTCTGATATCTGTGGCTATAGCAAAGCATAAATCTGAAGCAGCATGTTTTTAAACTAGTCAGCATGTCTGGTGTGCTCTGAAACAATCACCCTTCACTTTGAACAGCTCAGCTCAGTCAGTGGGTCTTATGTTGCTACTTTTAAAGGAATGCAGACTGTGTCTTTCCCTTGAAATGAAGTGATATAAAAACTCATGTGAGCAATTCTTCAAGATGTAGTCAGAAATCTTTAGAAAAAGAACACCCTTAGAAAGTAAATCTAATCCTCTTAAAAGATTTTACCTTTTATAATCTTCAAACGTCGTTTGCTTTCTATTGTTAACAGAAGTGCCAGTACACTTTGGTGATTCTTACATTTAGAATAAATACTCTATAATTAACATAGATTGTTCTGCATATGTGGTAAAGGAAATCTCTACTTAGCACAAAAATATAATGTGGTTTTTACATTTATAAAATTTTTGCATTTATAAAAATAGCGTAAATGATGACAGTATGAGGAACAAAAAGAGAAGTCAGTTCCCATCACATTCACATCTTTGCAAAATGGCCTCATATAGTGAAATCTTAGAAGCTCATGGACAATCAGACATGACTAGTAATTTGCATGTGATACTGAGGGATAAACAAGAAAATAAACCTTACAAGACTGAAATCTTATAATTAAATATAAAAATATCCATATGGAAATATTGTGAAAAATTCATTTTAAAACAAGAGCAAGATAACTCAAAATTAAAAATGGATCCTAACTGACTTGATGGTGCTGGTGGTAGCAACCTTATATTATGACTATAATTATCATAGTGGGTAGTAATATTATCTTTGGGATACAACACAGATGTCCTATGACTTATTCTGGTGACTGAAGAGATCATGTGAGGTGTAAAATACTAACTTCTAGATTTAAATCCCTGATTTGAAATCATGTGATTTATTACCCTTGAGTCTATTGAGATGGCTTCTACCCTTTCCTCACGATAATGAAGTTTAAACTTTGACAGTAAAAAAATTAGAAGTCTCAGAGTGATAGCATCTTCTTGCTGAACACTCCATGTAGATTTGCAAACATTTTTAGCATCTCAGTTGCCTTCAGTAAGGCTACTAAACCCAGTAGTTTTTCTAACAGACTACTTAGTGGCATTTAATAAGAACTTCTTCTATGTGCTCCTATCTAGAATTTTAATTCGTGTCAGGTAAGCCACAAAACCACACTAAAATCTTGATAAAGATCAGAGTGGCATATTTTGAGTTCTCCATGTTCAATTTTTAGCTATTTGTGAATATTAGCCTATTGATCTATGGGAAATATGAACAGTTTACATTAAAACATAAGTATTTAAAAAGGATATATCTTCACATTAAGTCCGTGTTTCAGACGGGAAGCCTCATGTAAAGTTAGATGAGTCACCTGAGCAGTCACGGTAAGTGAGGCAAGAAAGGAGCACACCAAGTATAAAGTCCTGGGTCCACGGTGTAGTTGTTGAATTATTTTCCTAATTTAGGCAATCATTACATCCAAAAGTCTATTTCCAGTGTTCTGTGTAATCTAGTTGTAAATAAGCCTAGTGGCATGTTTGTTATCACATATTTTTTAGAAAACTTGAATACATCCTATTAGGCCTTTCTGTAAGACAACAGATATTCAGACTATATTTTTCATGTAACTTTATTCACTGACTAAATAAGTCAGTACCTATATGATTGTTTAGATGATGACTGTAAATTTATATCATTTAATCAGAATTTCAAATGGAGTTAAGCATCTAATTTCTATCAATGAAATAAAAAATAATAAAGGATTTCCGTTAAGATATTTGATATTTTTAGATAACAGAATATTACATTTAACATGAGATTAGGTAATGAATATTCTTATATTACTAATATAAAAGCCATATAAGGGGAAAATATCTTCAAATTTCAGAATTTTAGAATTAAAATGTTCAGAGGTTTGTTTGTGAATTAGTTTCTCTCTCAAAGAAGTTGGGAAAACAGTTTCTTTTTTCTTTTGTCCTTTTTGTTTCCAAGTCTCAACTTTGTGTTTGTCAGCATCTGCAGAATTACTAACAAGTCTTGCAAAAACTGAGATTAATCACTGCTGTAACTGGTCCTTATCCAGCTAAAGTGGTGAAGGAAAAATACCTTGACTGTACTTCATTTCTCTTAGAGTTTAGAACATTAATGTTATTCCCTGACTCAAAAGTTCTCTCTTAAAGAAACTGGGCTTCCTTTTCAATGGCTGTTTGTTTAGAAGAAATATCCAAACACTAAAGGAAGTGCTAGAAAAAATGGCAGTATCTAATTATTATACATCTAAGTCTCAGCAGGTATCCAAGACTCAATATCTGAGTCTAATACAGTTAATTCTAAAATTAATTTCTGATACACTTGAGATTAACAGCTTCAGATATTTTCTCCTTTTTATTATACAGGACTAAAAAAGTAGTAGTAGTAGTAGTAGCAGCAGCAGTAGTGGAGTTAGTAATAGTATTTCTGAATAAACAACAGAGATTTGTATTGAACTTTTAGGTGTTCAAAGATAAGTGAGACAAATCACATCCATACATTGCTGTCAAGGTGCAATGAAGATTGTGGGAATAAATTTTACCAGTTTAAAAGTGAAAATCTGTACAGTAGTAAAATTATTGCTCATTAGAACTCCAGAAAACTAAGGTCATATATTAAATTTAAAGGAAGCCCAAGCACGTTAAGCTATTCATAAGTAAAGGGAGCCTGTATATCTAACACTGCACAACAGCTTTCTCTCTTTCCTCCCTATGAACAGAGTTTTGAAATATAGTGACCAATCTCATAGATGACACCTTTTTTTATGGAGTATGATGTTTTGCTGACATACTAACCTATATTATTTTCTCCAAAGTACTATTTCCAGTGCTGAAATGGAAATCGAAGGTGTATTGTTCTGACCTTGTGCCTATACTACTTACATAAGTGGCTGTCAGTGACTTAATAGCTCCTAATCCTTTGAGGAGCTTAACACCTCCTTCCCTCTGGGCTTTCTGTAGTTATTTAAATGTGACTATTGTTAGAAAATGTAATCTTTTTTTTCTTTTTCTACACAAATTACCTTTAATTCTACAAAGGAGAGTTCCTCTAAAGGCCTCCTTCAAGAGAAATCCATCTGTTATTCTCCCAGATGGTCAATGACACAGTAAGAACGTTATACCTCTTTTCTGCTGTCCCCCAAACTATGAAGGATTCAGCAAACAGAATCAAGCTGAGATCCTAACCACAACCACAAAGGGATTTGCTGAAAGAAGTCAAGTCCAGGTCTCTCGAATCAAAATTACCTAATTCCCCATCACCATCCTGTGACTCAGGGCTTTCAGTCAGCCTGCTTGCAAGCTGGCTGGTTGTAGAATGATACCAGGGATCAGCAAACCTCTAAAGATACAGATCCTTTCAAAAGCATGGACACTTTTTCTTCATTGTGTATGTGGATACAGTTCTGTCTGAAGACTGAATTCATACACATAATATGCCAGCACCCGTGGAAACTCATAAAAATGATACATGCGAATAACTGACTGAAAATAAGATGATACACTTTTGGCTCTAACTCAGTCCCTTGGGAAATCTTTTGCTTCTCTTTTTGCTCATTATTCCTGTTGTTTGGTTGCAATATCACTGTAGTAAGTTTGTTATGCTTATCTTATTTAGTTGGGGGTTTTTTTTCTTTTTTTTGAAAGCAACATTCCTAACTCAGATACTGAAGATTAAAAAAGAAATTAATCTTTGATATGTGTCTACTTTCTGCAGATATAAATAGCATCCACAGCATTTCATATTTTTCTTTCTTAATGAGTTCAAATCATACTGGTATCTGCTCCAAGCACTTAACTATATGGTGAAAAATAAATCTTATAATAGTAGAATCTTTCTGGTTTTTTGAAAAAGGTTTAAAAAAAAAAAAAGTAAGAAGATAACATTTTTAAGGCAGCAACTCTAGCAGCACTGACCTAAAGTGTTCATGACAACTCACGAAATGTCAGTTCTTTGAGGATGAAAAGTAAAAGCCAAGAAGTGGTATTGTTGTCCTGTGGGCTTAAAAAGAGTTATGGATTTAAGTTCCACAGAAAAAGTTGTCAAAATATGTAGCTCAGATTTTAATACAAAGGAACGCAGTAAAAATAATAACAAATTAGATACAGAATGCATCATTTTAGTATTCAACTATTATTAGAAGTATTAGGTAGAACATTTTTGGAAGAGTGACTTTTTTGGTATAATATAACTTTCATTATCTTCTTTTGTATCAGTTCTCAGCTTTACATTCACTAATATTTCCTTTTCTGTTATCACACTAAATAATGTTTATTTTTATAGTAACACATAATAAAGAGAAAGATCCAGAAGTACTAACCACCTACAAAGTGATTAAGTGATATGTTTTACTTTCTATTCTATATTTGAGAAAAAAAATATTTTAGAAGGCAGCAATATGCTTTTTATTTTTATGGCAGTGAAGTGCCATGCAAAGCGCTACTGCTGTATGAGTACATCTTTATGATGAAGAGTATTATGCCTACATAAAGCCATAGAAAGAAAAGACATGAAGCAAGCACTTTCTTATTAATATATTGAGAGAAGGGTGCTTTCATGCTTTTATCATAGAATCATTTAGGTTGGAAAAGACATTTGAAATCATCATGTCCAACCATTAACCCAGGACTGCCAAGTCCATCATTAAACCACAAAAATAAGCACCATATCTACACATTTTTTGAACACTTCCAGGGACAGTGATTCTACCATGCCCCTGAGCAACCTGTTCCAGTGCTTGACCACCTTTCAGAGAAGAAATCTTTCCTAATATACAAACTAAACTTCTCCTTGCTGAACTTGAGGCCCTTTCCTCTCTCTCTGTAGCTAGTTATCTGGGAGAAGAGACCGACCCCCACTTGCCTACAGCCTCCTGTCAGGCAGTGGTAGAGAGCAATAATGTTCCCCTGAGCCTTCTCTTCTCCAGACTACACAACCCCAGTTCCCTCAGCTGCTCTTCATAAGACTTGCTCTTTAGACCCTTCACCAGCTTTACTGCCTTTCTCTGGACACGCTCCAGCACCTCAATGTCCCTTTTGAAGTGAGGGACTGAAAACTGAACACAGTATACAAGGTTGGGCCTCATCAGTGCCGAGTACGGTGAGACAAGCTCTGTCCTAGTCCTGCTGGCCACACTGTTTTGAATACAAGCCAGGGTGCTATTGACTTTCTTGGCCCCCTGGGCACACTGCTGGCTCATGTTCATCCGGCTGTTGACCAGCACCCCCAGGTCCTTTTCTTACAGGCAGCTTTCCAGCCGCTTTGCCCCAGACCTGTAATGTCTCATCAGGTTGTTGTGACCCCAAGCAGACATATGGTAGGTTGAAGTCCCCCATGAGAAAAAAGACTAGTGATCTTGAAACTTCTCCTGGTTGCTTGTAGAATCTTTCATCTGCCTTTTCAGCTTGGTTGGGTGGTCTATAACAGACTCCCATCATTATATCTGCCTTGTTGGCCTTCCGTCTGATTCTTACCCATAAACACTCAACCCTGTTGTCACCACCATTCAGCTCTAGGCAGTCGAAACGTTCCTAGACATACAAAGCTACCCCACCACCTCTTCTTCCTCATTTATCCCTTCTGAATAGTTTGTAGCCATTTGTTGCAGCACTCCAGTCATGTGAGTTATCCCACCGTGTTTCCATGATGGTGACTATGTCACAGTCTTCCTGCTGCATGACAGCTTCCAGCTTCTCCTGTTCACTGCCCATGCTTAGGGCATTGGCACAGATGCACTTCAGCTGTGCTATCAATCTCACCTCCAACCCTGGCATGTCACCCCCAAGCTTATCTCTAACGAGTTTGGGTTTATTTCCTTCCCCCTTCAAACCTAGTTTAAAGCTCTCTGGATGAGCCCTGCTAACTCCTGACCAAGGGTCCTTTGCCCCCTTCAAGACAGGTGAACCCCAGCTTTTGCCAGCAGGCCCGGTGCCATGTAAACTGACCCACAATAAAAAAAAAATGAGTTGTAGCCATTGACACCAGGCCTGGAGCCAGATATCGATCTGTGTGATCTTCTGTTTACGTGCCGCATCATTCCCTGCAACTGGCAGGGTAGAAGAAAACACTACTTGTGCTCCTGATCCCTAAACCAGTCACCCCAAGGCTCTGAGGACTCTCTTGATTGCCCTCAGACTTCTTGTCATTGGGACTTCATCACTGCCCACTTGGAAGACCATTAATGAGCAGTAATCAGAGGGCCACACCAGACAAGGGAGTTTTCTAGTAACATCCTTTACCTGGGGCTCCAGGGGGAAAGCAGACTCTATCTTCAATACCATAGTTGTCAGGTGGGTAATTTCACCAGCAAAATGTTGAAGGCCAGATATTTTTTTCCCTCTTCCTTTTTACTTCAATGAAAGATGTTAACTTTATTGGGTTCTTTTAATTTTCTTAGTTAGGCAAAATGACCTTATTACACACTTGCTGAATCAGGTTACTGAATAAATGACATCATGCAGGACAAAAGTTAACAATTGCAGTATCCCATCAAAGAGTTTATATTTGCATTTAAAGTCATTTGAAACACAAATCTGAATTATTAAATGTAAGTCAGCAGAGTTAAATCCAGTCTGAATTCCCTCCTTAATTACCTGGATAAATGTATTTGAGTCTTTTCAAGATAGGAACATTCATTTACAAATCAAAGAGATTTTTTCTTAGTCTTCAGGCAATCCAGCCTTTTGAAGTCTGTAGCCTTAAAATCTAGAGTAACAATTAACTGTAAGAATAAGTTATCAATACTACAGAAAATACTGGGTGCTAGAAAAGTTCTTATGGCTGCTCATGCATTAGATAAAGACTTAAACCCAGTCTTAGAGACTATGCAAATCCTGTTTCATGACATTTTGCCTAAGGATTTATGACTATTTTTCATCACTTCTCCTATTTTGCAGAGTCCAGGGGACACCAGTAGTAAAAGGACCATTGAAAACGAAGTGAAAAGCATTCAATGAATTCTTGCTACTTGTTTGGGTAAAAGCCAGTACGAGCATTGCTCAGTGTGTACCAATCTGTTAAGCTGTTATTATTGCTATAATACAGCTCGCAACATACATAACTGTTGGTAGTTAAAACCCCTGAGTACCTATGAAAACACAATTTTACCTTCCATTATTTTAAAAGTATTTTTATGTATAACTTATTGACATAAAATGTTGCACCAACAGGGCTTCAGGATGTGAATTTAAACAAGTATTTTATGGAGTTGAGAACCTTTGCTTAGGAACAAGTTATACCAAATCAAAGATTGCCATCTTACTGTGAGTCAATTATCTTACAAGTTAAATAAGGCCATGGTGTATGTACATTATGACGATTTTTGCTTTTGTTATGCAGCCTCTCATTCCCCTATTTGTAAAGTATGTGAAAACATGTAAAGTATACAAATGCAGATGGTGTCTATCAATTAATTAGGACTAATTACTGCTCATTGTACACAATATTAAAAAAGCATAAATAATATTTTTTTAAATTATTTCATGGTTGAGATATCTCAGGGTAGCCCCTTACCTCATACAGTGTTCTGGTGGGAACAAGAATATTACATTTGTCGCAGAAGATGGTGGATTGATGCATACTCATGGTTCACTCCCATCATTGACACAGGAATGAACATGTTCATGTGTACAAGAATTAGTCTTTCATTATATTTAGGAGATTTTAATGAAATCTAACATACATCATTTCACATAGTTCCTTCAACAGTACATAAAAAGTGCTTCTGTGTAGAAAATACTTTTTCTTTTTTTTTTTTTTTACATATAAAAAGATAGTTTTAATTCATAGAAACTGGTAACTGAAGTTTCCACATTTGACAATATGCTATAAATGTTCCACGTCATTTAAACAAAGCTGAGGAAAATAAATTTCAGTCATTGTTTTTTATTTTATTCTTAAGAGGATTTTACCCACTCTTCTACAAAGATTATAAGGAATATTATAAGGTATACACATCCCATCCCACTACCAGATGTTATTTTATGTTCATGTAACCACAGATGAAGAGCTGTGACCTAGTCATCTAAAATTCTACATTATGATACTAAAGAAAAAAAAGCATCACATTTGACACTGACCACAACTGGATTTTTCAGATGTCTTAGTTTGCCTGGAAACAGCCTGAAGAAGAATAAAACAGAGGCAGGCCTGCAGGGTCTCTGGAAAAGGAAGTGTCTAGGCAACTAAAATAAGACTGGGATTCTATTTTCAAATTCTCTATTGATGTGTCACGCATATGGACATGTTACCTCATCCGTATTTTTTTTTCTTCTATCCTTCACTAGTTTCATATTTTTAAACTGTGAACTCTTTATGGCAGCCATAGTTCTGTATGAAGTGTGCAAAAAGAGGCTTCTTGAGGATTATTATGTGTAACTGGAATTGAACTGACAACTGGAATAGAAATAAATAGTAAGTAAAGGATCTTGGGCTGCATCCACAGGGGCATTGCTAGCAGAGATAGACATGTGATCATGCCATTCTACTCAGAGCTTGTCAGGCCACACCTTGAGTACTGTCCAGTTCAGGTCCTGACAATTTAAGGAAGATGCAAATTGACAGGAGAGGATCCAAAGGAGGCTGACAAAGATGATCAAAGGGCTGGAGAACCTGACCTATAAGGAAAGACTGAGGAAGTTAGGTCTTTTTTGCCTGGAGAAAAGAAAGCTCAGGAAGGACCTCATTACAGTATTACAGTACTTGAAGGGCAGCTATGAAGAGGACGGAGGTTCTCCTCTCTCTTCACAAGGAACCACATGGAGAAGACGAGGGGCAATGGGTACCAGTTGCACTGGGAAGGGTTTCATCATGATAGAAGAAAGAAATTTTTTACACGAGAACAATCAATCCCTCGAACATGGTAGAGAGTTTTCAAGATGCAGTTGGACCTCACTGGAGGTTTTCAAGATGCAGTTGGACAAGATGCTAAATAACCTCATCTAGGCTACCTTTCCTGTGAAAGGTTGAATCAGATGATCTTTTGAGGTCCCTTCCGACTTGGACTATTCTAAGATTCTAAAAATCAATAACACCTCTGCTTTTCTTGCTCTCCTTCCTCCATTTTTATTTGCCAAAGTTCTCTTGCATTTGTTCATTTCTTATCCTCCATGACACAGCGTGGAAGGGATAGTAAAGCCTTTTCTAATGACAGCAAATAGCATCACCTACCTATTCAATCAGGCGGTAGGGGTAGCATTTTGTTTGGAAAACACAACTTATGGTATCTGTAGCACGTGGAGACAGTGGGTTGTTTGACACTGATAATGTGCAGCTGTGGCCTTGCTTTGACAATGTGCAGCTGTGATCCTGGAGCAAAGAGGTAAATAACTTTGAGGGAGTGTGGGAGGATGAAGCAGAGACAAGGAGGAGTGTGGTCTGGCCTCTGGAGGATGGGGAAACAGCATGGACAGCAGAGAGTAGCCTGTGGTGGGCAGCAGTGGGTTGTATGGACAGTAGAGTTTGACCAATGATAAAGCTTTTGGCAGTGTATGTACAAGCTATAAACTTATTGAAGTTGTGGCTAGCTAATATAAAGGTCTTTGCTTCATAATCCTTGCAACATCCATGCCTCCACAAGGGATAAAAGACTTAAAAGCTTCAAGGTGTGCTGTGGTCAACAAGAATTTATTACTGTTGTAACAGTTTTGTTTGCTGGATTCTTTCAACTTCTACAAATGTCATTAATAGTGTTTTATTAAAAATATAAATTACACTTCTTCCCCATAATCTCACCATTTAAAGTGGATTTTGCTTTTTGTTTACCATATGCTGTCTTGGAAACTTCTCAAATGTTTATGTTTCTAGACTCCAGGAAATTTCAGAGTTATGATAGAGCCCACAAAGTGGGCCAAAAGAAATTATCTGGGCTAGAATAAAAATTCTGGAGTGGATCGTGATCTTGTTTTGACTGTTGTGTATAGGTATGTTCTTTCTTTAATGGAAAAGGCAGTTGACAATGTGGATTAATTTATAATCTTAATTAAGACTAAGTCCCAGATTCATGTCACAAACTTGAGTTGCTACAGTCAAGAGGTTAGAGGCTTCACTGGCTAAAGAAACCAGTAGGTACCTTCAGAGTACAGTCTGATGGGCAGATGATACCATACCTGCCAGAAAGATCTATTGCTGTTCAGTTACTGAGACACATTGTTTAGCAACATTAATCACAACAATATGGGTTTATTATTTATACTTTAACATAGAGGTCAGCTGTTATCTCTTTTAATATTACATCGACTTGTCTTCCACCAAAAGCCTTTAATTCCAGCCTGGAAAAAGGCAAGAACAGATCATCTCAAAGTTTTCAAAGAGTTTTTTTGCAACATAAATCCTGAACATGTCATTTTAGTTTTAGTAAGAAATCCCAGTAGACTATCCATCAACGGTAATGTTGACATCTAGCAAGGACTAAAGTTAGGGATATTTAATATCTTTTAAAGATTTGTAGTTGTTTCATGTTGAGAACTTCAGAATGCTTGCACTTTAGAATAGATTCTCAAATGATTGAGGTGTTTCTGTATCTGTAAGGGAAATATTTGAAATGTAATTTGGATATTGTTGCAGAGGAGTGGTAGTGCTTTCTGCCACTGGCTTATTTCAAATATATATATTTATCTATAATAGTTAAGAATTGCTGTATAAGATTATACCTTCATTCCTGAATAGGTCTCCTATTCTGTCAATATCCGAACACTATCCACACCCTGAGATATGGAGAAAAATTTTAATGAATGTGAAAAGCCTGCAACAGTGGGAAGTGATTTTAAAATATGGCTACCTACCATATCTCTACTGATTAAGAGTAGAAATGAATATGTGATTTGGTATGCTTTCTCAATATTATTAGTATTTATAAGATTGCTTTTTGTGAAGTTATTCTTTTTCATTTGAAGCATTTTAGAAACGGATTAAACATGCCAGATATTCTGCTTTATAGGTGAAGGCAGAAACTCTGGATTTACAGTTACATTTCACCAGGCTTGACTAGGAGAGGCTTCTAAGGTAGTTGAAATTATTTATTTACTAGAAGTGCTGGTCTTCTCCCAATTGCTAGAGAAGTAGCCCAGACAACTGACTAATATATGCCAAATTTTCACATGGCTAAAATTTTGCAAGAGGACTCCCAGCAGCAATAATTTTTTAACTTTTCTTTGCACATTTTTTTGTACATATATTTGCATCTTTTTCTGTTTTTTCCCCATCAGCCTAAGTATGCCTTACTGCTTTTCATCAGCCGTTGAGTTCTTTAATACAAGGTATTTCTTTTGTAGTGTTACAAAACTGACTTACCAAATTATCAAGTCTTGTTAAGATTTGTAGCAGATCAAAAAGCAAATGGTCTTAAGATCAGTGAAATGTGATCCAACAGATAACAATACATAAATAGGAACTTTCATAAACTATGTTCTACTCTCTTGTCTATATGGAACTTGAAGCCTGGTTGTCAGTCTATTTAGGCCAAGGACTAAATATATATAATTTTTTTTTTTAATCTTCATTCTGAATGATCTGTATTTTCCCATTGTTTTTTACTGCTGAAAATACCAGCCATGCTGATTAATCACCAGGCAGACCCTGTGCTTACCCAAAACATCCTAGCTTCCCAGATATATCCTGCTCAGTAAATCTTGGTCTTTTAACAGCACTCACAGTATGTGGGGCTGTCTGGAATTTTATTAAATTGCCATTAACAACAATATATCATTCTCCAGCTCTGGTGCATGTTTTAAAGAAGCAAAATAATCAAATTGTGTGCTTCAAATTTGGTTTAAAAAAGAACATCATTGGAAGTTCTGGGCTGAATTATTGCAGCGTAAGTTTTGTCTGCATGAGTTAAAAGATTGTGGTGCCCACACTTTTACTGCTTATCGTCTAAGCTCTTTAAAAATATTTTACCAGAAGATATTTAACAGCATCTGTTTTCTTTTGGGATTTACTTTCATACTGGAAATATTTCTAGCATCTTTTTTTAGTTTTTATTGTGCAAGTTATAATATCCGTGGATTGCTATGGACATAAACAGTTATATCAGTCTATTAA
Organism: Falco peregrinus; assembly: GCF_023634155.1. Classification (NCBI taxonomy): domain Eukaryota; kingdom Metazoa; phylum Chordata; class Aves; order Falconiformes; family Falconidae; genus Falco; species Falco peregrinus. The sequence goes on along the minus strand of NC_073726.1, from coordinate 3,928,686 downwards.
CCTCTGAAATACTTAAGAAACCCTGTAAGAGTCAAATAAGGGGTGGGAGGGAGAGTAAAAAAATGAAACATATACAGAACAGCTGCTGGTCTTTCACTCTACACAATATTTAACTAGGTCAACAAAGAAGTAAAAAATATTTGCATGTGTAATTAGTTTTTCAAAAGCTGGTAGGCTTGTTCTCTCATTGAATAATTACAGCTAAAGTTATGGGCACTTGATTGTCGTTCTGGCAGCCAAAAGAGGATATAAAAACCTTTGTTGACAGTATATCAAAGTATATAGTCCAAGAACAAACAAATGTCCTTTTCTGTTTCAGGAGATATATATTTTTATATATGTGTGTGTGTGTGTAATCACTTAGGTGGGAGTGAACAAATCATCATATGTAGAGCTTATGTCCTATCTTTGATACTCACAACACTATTTTTACTATGACTAAATATGCAAAATCTCCAGAAGTTCATGTTTTGTCTTATACACAATAACGCATTATGTCTGAATAACACAAAAATGATCAAATATTTATCCAGCCTTTACCAAAATAATATGAACTTCATAATTCTAAAGTTTATTTAGTATAATTTTATTATTTATTTTATTCTAATATCTACCTAGAATCCTTTAAACATGAACAAAGATACTGATATATCATCTTTGAAAGGTCATGGAGAACAGGAGAGGTGCTTGAGGACTAGAGGAAAGTCAATGTCTCTCACATCTTCAAAATGGGCAAGAAGGAGGACCCAGGAAACTACTGGTTGGTCAGCCTCACCTCCATCCCTGGAAAGGTCATAGGACAGCTCATCCTGGAGGTCAATTGGAAGCATGTGGAGGAAAAGAAGGTCATCAGGAGCAGTCAACATGGATTCACCAAGGGGAAATCATGCCTGACCAACCTAATAGCCTTCTGTGATGGAATGACTGGCTGGGTAGATGAGGGGACAGCCTTGGGAGAGTCTTGGATGTTTTCTGCCTTGGCCTCAGCAAGGCTTTTGACACTGCCTCCCATAACCTCCTCATAGGTAAGCTCAGGCAGTGTGGGTTAGGGGAACAGACAGTGCGGTGGGCTGAGAACTGGCTGAATGGCAGAGCTCAGAGGCTGTGACCAGCAGCGCAGAGTCCAGCTGGAGCCCTGTAGCCAGCGGTGTTCCCCGGGGTCAGTGCTGGGTCCGGTCCTGAGCAACTTACTCATCAACGACCTGGATGAAGGGACTGAGTGCACACTCAGAAAGTTTGCTGATGATACAGAACCGGGAGGAGTGGCTGATACACCAGAAATCTGTGCTGCCATTCAGCCAGGCCTGGACAGGCTGGAGAGTTTCTAGTAAAAGAAAAGTTGAAAAGTTTCTGGTGACCGTTGTATGCTCAGGGTGTTAGCAGACAATGAGTTGGAGAGATAAACTTGTTACAGACTTACAGCCAGTAATATGAATCTGGAATATTTACACTCATTAAGACCAGATTTGCTCTAGGTATAACAGCATGAAGGTCCATAAACAGCCATTAAAACAGAAGAAGCTGACAGTGGGAAAGCCAATGTATATACGCCAAGTAGCAGATTAGAAAGAAGCAGATAAAAGCCCTAGAGAAAGCTGAAAGAAAATTACTGTTGCATACTAGCATTAAATCAGCAAAGGAAAAAAACACTGATGCTAAACTGGCCAAGAACAGAAACAGGGAGAGTAAGAAAAAAAAATAATCAGATTTGCAGCAATCAACAAAACTGAAGGAAATGCCCTATACTCTGAAAGACAGGAAAAACAGAACGGAACTTTACATCTGGCTGTTAAAGCAAGAAAAGGCTGTTGTGGAGTCCAGTGTGGGATTCCTCAAGTGAACAAGAGCAGTCTTTTTTGTAGAGTAACAGAACACTCTGCATGCTCCAGGGCTGGTGTGCATGTGACATAAAAACCTCACAGAATCACAGAAAAACGGAAAGGAAAGGAAAAAGAGAGAGGAGAGAGGGAAGAAGAGATGGAAGGAAAGGAAGAATGGAAGAGAAATTAAAAGAAAGCAAGGGAGGGAGGGAGGGAGGAAGGAAGGAGAAAGATGAGAAGCAGGAAAGGAGGTAAAGATGAAAATGAGAAAAAAGGAAAAGGAAGAGTAAGCAGAAATTTTTAAGATCCCTTAGGACTTGACATACTTGAAGGATCACACATCTTTGCCAATATCTTATTTCCTAAAATTGTCTTTGAGACTGTTTCTAGGTCAAGACTGTTTCACTGTGCATCAAGCTGCAGACTGCAAAGTCCAACACAAAGGTCCACTTAGAATTATTAAAAAAAAGAATCTCAGGAGACTTAGACTAATTGATGAATGGTAATACTAAATCAACAGTTAAAGAAACACATATCATGTCAGAACTATGAAGCATTCCAGAAGAACACATCAAGGACAAAAAATACAAAATTATACTTCCCCTTTTTACAGAGCCAGAGTAAACATCTTCCACCAAGACAGATGCAATCAAGTGATAATAAATTAATTCATCCATTTTCAGCAAGTCATCCTGTTCAAAGTTAATCCACACGCAACAGTTTTAAGCTTACTAAAACTTTCTTTATATGTTGTGAAATTCTATGAATAGTAGTAGTCGGTGTCAGATCACATTTCAAGTATAAGAAATGCCTATACTTTCACAGCTTTGTGAATTGTATAGTTAATACTTTGTTTCTGAATTTGTTAATGCTTTTAAACAAAGGTCTATTCTGAAATCCATCTTATCTTGAAGCAGATAATACAATGATCTCTTATCCCAACCTGAATAACGCAGTATCACTGCATCAGAAAAAAAAAATTAGTACAATAATGTGAGATTTGATTGAATATTTTGAGACTTGAGTAAGAGTTCATATTGATTATTTTTTTAAAAAATAAAGGTATGTTAGTTCTTCGTGTAATCTTGTTCACTTCATCCTGAGATTCTTCTAAGCATATTACATTTTGTATATTGAAGGATTGTGTAATCTGAAACGATGACTGTTAAAATTAACTTTGTCAGTTTAATAGCCCAATTGTACAAAACTTTCTTAAATCGTGACCACATTTTTCATAATCAGACCCTAATCCTGCAAGCAGAATATGTGTTTTCTTGCAGGTCTGGCTTTGGTCCTACCGCATCATCAGATGCCAACTTCATGTTCTTGTATTCTGCATTAAATGAGATTTTCAATAACTACTGGCATTTTCATTTCTTTATAATAAAAATAAACTAAATGGACTAAATAAATAATGCATTCCTGTGCTATGCTTGTCATGCTTAGTTTATTTAAATCCTGAAATTTAAACTAATTTTCTGATTTTTCATATCTTTCTGTCAGTTTATCCATCCATTTTTGCACCTTTCACTCCTATGATATTTGAGCACCTAGCATAAATTGCAGAGAAAATTGATGTAAACCTGTTCTGAGGTGTGCCTAATTTTAGCTGATTTAACTTCCTGAATCATTAAGCTTACATTTTTTTAGTGGGGCTATAAACTGCTCTCTGGGATTCTCACTTTCACCATAATTTTGTACAATGACATCATGCAGGCAGTTATATATATATTTACAGGAGAAGATTCAGTTCTGTTTGAAAATACACACTTGCTTTCTTGGGCTTGTTTGTCTCAATTTTTTCATGTTGTGAGTAATCTGCTGTTTAAAACGATAAGACCTTTTAAGTGTTTAAAAAGACCAAATGAAGAACATTTAGCAGATATATGCAAAATAGCCAACATAGCTGCTGAGAGAATGCAGGTTGTTTTTCCTATTGAAACTGAGTCTTGCCTCTCAGTCTTTTGTACCTGGAACTTCTTGCTAAACTTGATATTATTATTTATAAAATATCTTCTGGCAAACTCTATCAATCATCTGGGATGGCTGAAGTATGAAGATGGGATAATCAAGTCAAAGATGTCTCTGTTCTCCTTTTTCCCTTTGTAATTTCATACCTCATCTCCAAGTGATTCATTAGCTATATGTTATTGGCTTTCCTCTTTTCCATATCTTTTTTTTTGAGACATTGCTATTCTAGCCACTGTAAAAAAAAATGACCTAACTCTACAGAAAGCACCCTTCAAAAGAGCCCAAGAAAACCAAAATAAGAAAATGGGCAAAAAAGTCTACATAAATCCCACAGGGAAGCTGGTAAGGGGAGGTTGCTGCCTGAATGGCTCAAGTGGAGCCAGATCAGGACTACATCTAGTAAAAATCTAGGTAAAAAGCTGAAGCAGTCCAACAACGTTTACATAGCTACAGCACCAGTTAACAGTTGCAATCATTAATGTTAATCAGAAGCTGTGCTTTGTCATTATTGTTACCAGAAGTGCACATCTGGAAGCTAGAGGAAAACAACAGACTATAAATAAATGGAAGTCAACCTTAGGCTGCTATTTAGGTCCAATAACTAAGGAAAGCTGGCAAGAGTTTGTAATATACAAAGAGTTTTCCAGCAAAAGTCCTCCCCTTTTTCTCCTTGCTCCATGCTAGGCTGTTATCCATGAATTGTGGATCCCTATGGCAGGACTGCATTCACTGTCAGCAGGAGACATGACTGTCTCTACCTACTTGCTCTGAGAGGAGGATAAGTAATTGTTTACTGCTTCGCACACAGATCCATAACTCATGCATGTACTACCAGAGGTCTTGTTCCTCATTACCGTTCCCTCCATCTGTATGTTCTTCCAGTAACTGTCTGGTCTTTAAGTAAAAGCTAAAGAGGCAATTTAGCAATCAGTCATATTGCAAATGCAATTTTGGGAAATGATGCAATTCAAGACATTTTTGAATTATACTTTTTTATTTGTGGAACAGAATTAGACTCTGAGTTACTACTGACAGAATGAATCCTTTCTTATTACTTCTTCCTGCTATATAGGCTTTTATTATTGTTTTGTATGGGCCACATGGGACTAAATTCTAAAATTTATGGATGTCATATTTATAGTACACGTCAGTGAACAAGTATCAGGAAACATCAGTTTTATAGGGGAATTAAATGAGGTTGTTATAGCAAAATTTATTGTTTAATCCGCAAAAGCTCCATAGACTTCAAAGGTTAGACCACCAAGTAATAAAGATAGAACATCACAATCATAATCTCAATAAGCAGTATAACATGGCCATAAAATAAAAATAGACAGAAAGTGACAGAAATATACAGGTATGCCCAATATCATTTCCAGTTCTATTAACTTTGTCTGTGAATCTGGACTGTGATTACTGAATTATAGGCTGTCAGAAGTAGATTTTAAGGTTTCCTTCCTTCTTTTCTCCCTTTCCCTTCCATTTCCAGAGACCTAATTTGAAAACACACTTTGCCTTTGCAAAACATAAGAGGTGGATCCTGTAGACTGTGGAAACAGTCTCTGGTTGAACAAAAAATGAAGCCTCACAGCTTTCCAGCAAAATTTATTGTGCTACCGAATAGCGTGTGTATTGCTCTCTATTCACCATAAGACTAGGGCTCTCTAATGGTATGTAAATGATGTAAAACAATGACCAGGCCACAAGGGCAATTGGCAGCAAGGAAACACAATGTTGCATTAAACACTGGCATATAAATTTATGTTCTAGATTTTTAAAAACCGTCAACTGATGAGCCAGCAAACTCCAGCGCTGTGTGATGTTGGCTACTTCATTAATAATATGCAATGCATTAAGTAGCTAGATCATAAATGAAGATAATGGTGTCCTCCAGGGACATACCTGCAGCTGCACGTACACTGTATTGTTGATTCAACCTGAGGACACTTTAAGGCCATAGTTGCCAGCCACAAGTATTGTGTAGCCATTTGAGCACCCAGTGGAGCATGGCAGTACCCGAGATGGCATAGCAAGGCTTGCTGTCTTGAGGGCACCATGGTCTTAAATGCACATGTGAGGATACCTCACACGCAGTGCGGACAGTGCAGGCTCCTGGCCACCAGCATCTCAGGTACCTCAAACCCATCTCCAGGCCTGCCCAGCAGCATGCCCCTTGCCAGGTCACTGCACCAGGCTGAGTGGCCAGCATGCCTGAGTGATGTCCATCAACCTAGAAACTCCATGATGGGTGTAGAATGGACCATGACTACAAAACATCTGCCTCAACAGCCAGGAATCTCCTGCTGGGGACATCTTCTGGCCCACTGAGGATAGCCTTCACACGCTTTCCCATGTAGAGATTGTGGGGTAGAAGAAAGGAATCCAGGTGTAAGGTCCGTATGAGAAGACTCCTCCAGGGTGCCAATGAAGAGGCAAGATCTGGCCATATTGCAGCACCTGCCAAGAGCACACGTTGTAAAGGATTTTATTGTAGTTGTTCTGCTGACAGTAACCTAAAAATAATAAAGAGAGAAATTTATACAACAATTGATTTTAAGTGCACACATAGTGAGACAACCCAATATCATAGAAGGTAGAAAAAGGTTAAAATTGCCATCTCTACAATTTTGGCCAATTATCTGTTACACACTTAATGCGTGTGGCTTTAACCTGCACGCACTACATTGCAGCTGTTCCACTTTTGCATCTGACGAAATTTTTACATGACTTTGTATCAGTCCAAGTTTTCTGTTTAATCAGTTGCTTCCCCCAGCCTGTACTCAGATGTCACAACAAGCAGCATGCAGGTGACACACAGACAGAGGACCTGAGCTGCCAGAGGCTGACTGCTCCCTCAGTAACACACCCCAAGGCTGCCCAGTGCTGAGGCACAGCAAGCCTAGGAGACAGTCTCCCAGAATTACAGCTTTGTTGTGCTCCTCTCAAAATATTCATGAATTGTAGAGAGATATATTCAAATATTTCTTGTGGAGGTTTTCAACACACACGGCCTTCATGTTCCGAAAAACATCAAGATTTATATTGTGTCTCACCCTGCATATTACTGAATCTGCTTTTTGTGTTGAATAAATATCAATGTTTACATCAACAGAACTGAATATCTTCCTAGTACAGACAGAAGACTGAAATGATTCAGAACACCCTGCATTCTGCTAAATGCATGAAGGCTCTGATGAAAAATAATTTAATACAATAGAATAACAGGTCTCTAAATTCCAATGAGTATTAGTGATCTCAGTGTTACAAGCATAAAACATTTAAGTCATTACTAGGACTGCATCTTTTATCTGCAATGAAAAACTGTTTTTCCTTTCTGTTGTATTGTGATCGTGACTGTCACCCCTGTAAGCTATGAGGTAATATGGTAACTAATTAGAAAAGCAATAGTTTTTATAATTTTTTTTTATATAACTACCGTCTGAAAAGGCTATGAGGTATATCTGGTGTTAGTCCAGTTCTAAATAGTTGAAGTAGTTTAAATGCTGTTACTGGGGGCGGGGGGCGGGGGGGGGGGAACTTGGAAATATGATTTAATTTTTAACGAGTATGAAAAATTACTATACGTCTCTCACCTCCTCCCAGGACTGCACAGGAGGGAAAATTTCTCTGCTATCAGCTCAGGAACTGCTGCAGGAGCAAGTACACCCTCAGGCCACATGGCATAGCTGAGGAGCAAAGGAGAAGCTTTCATTTTTAGATCTCTTTAACTATGTCCATTCACAGCAGCTACCAACACCCTCTATCCCCTTATCAGCACCAAGATCGGTACCATGGACTGCTGGGAAAAGAAAAAAAGACAAAATTCTTGTTTCTCCAAGAAACTCCAACCAGTATAACTGTGCTTATCTAGTACATTCTACTCCTAGATTTATCCCAGCACATCAGCTGCTGACGGGTGATGCTTTCAGTCTATTCAGATTCTGGGGTAGACACTATTTGTAGTTAGAAAACCACAAACATTGACTTGTTTTGTCTTGATGCATTTGCTGATACAAAATATCAAAAAGCAATCTGTCATACACCACAATAACAATTAGTTGTGTTAAAAATTATGGTTTTTATAGATAAAGATAGAAAAGCAACTTACTTTAAAACTGAAAAAGGAAAATCTTTGTATTTTTCTTAATTTTTTAATATTTATAAAGTAAAATGTAAAAAAATATTTCAAAACATATTTATATCATATACTGATAATTTGTGTGATCATGACTCTAAACTGTCAAGTGAAATAGATGCAGGGGCAAAAATTCAACATCACTGTTCAACTTCAGCCTCAGTTTCCTCAGTGCAAAAGCAAGGAGACATTTAATCATTACCTCCAAGGGACAAATAAACTTCATATCTGTCATAATAATAAAAATCAGACAAATTTATTCTAATAAAATCATGTCTTTTCGTGCTGGTCTCCAACTGACGTTAGACATAAGCTTAGAAGGAATAGATAGATGGGTAGAGGAGAACAAAAAAGGAGAAAAATCAAATTACAGTAAACATAGGGAAGGAAATGACCTAAAAATGGCGGAAAGAGAGAGGGGTAGAACAGACCCTTCATAGTATCAACAGAACTGGTTGAGAATTTCCTCGCAACTAGTTAAATGCACAGACACACAAATCTTTCTGATTTTAAATGATATCTTATACCAGAAGCATTCACTGTTTTAATGTCTTAGACAGTGAAGTCTTTTGTTAAAATGAAAAGTAGAAAGCACTTGTATATATTATTATAAATTACTTTGCTAAATCCTCCAAGCTATGTCAAGTCATGTTTTGCTTTCCTTCTATTCATTAACACAACTTATCTAGAAATAAAATATGCTATTCACATATTTTTACAAAAGGATTTTATTGAGACATATTTTATTGTGCTCAGCATTTTACTTTAGCAAAACACAGGCATGAAGTGCTGTAGAGCAATACTGGGCAGAAGAAGGATCGCAAATGATACACAGCAGGGTGTTGCTCTCTCCTGGCTTGTGACACAGACTGTGATTCATGATGCAAATGTTGCTGATGAAAAAGGCTTGCTAGTTTGCTTAAATGAACTGTCTTATTCTGCTGCTTTAGATTCTTTAAAACTACTATTTGCCCCAGGAGGTAAATACAAATCTCACTAGGAAATCTCTCCTTCCCCTGCCCTCTTCCCCCTGAGTTGTTATCCTTGCAGGACCTTTCTAGAAACAAAAGGGAAATAGATCCTTTAATTGAATAAATTGATTGCTTACATTTCATTAGTTGGTGATCTTTGCAACTTGCCTGCATAGGATGAAGGAGATTTTCATGCAACAATGCAGGGAAAAAATCACATCTAAAAATAACTTGTTAGAACTCACTAGTTCAAAAGCAGACTCAGATTAAAGAAATCAAGTTGAAGCTTAGCGGGGTTGTAAAACTGCAGTGTCTGGGGCAGATTCACTCATACATGCTTCACCTTCAGGATGCTCCAGGTTCACAAATGGCCTGCACGTAGCCACATGTTCATGGGCATTGCCCTGTGCAGAGGGCACTCACAGCCTTGGTGCATTCACTTCCCGTTTAGTTCATCACTTAGAGGTAAGCATGTTATGCCAAAAGCATGGACAGGGTGTTCCATTCTCAAACTCCTCCCGGATGCTGTATCTTTCAAGCTATTGTAAATAAGAGCCAAAGCAAACACCGGTCTGCTTTCAGAAACATGGAGCCGTGCTGAAACTAAGGCCTACCCCTAACCTGACACTGTCTGCTCCAAACCTGTATTTATTTTCTAGTCACAACTTACGAGAAAAGTGTAAAGAAGAATCCATTACCAGGCAGGCTGAGAAGGAAGCCCACATGAACTTTCAGATCCTAGGCAAAGAAACACTGGCTCAAAAGTGTGAATTGTCTCTCATCATCCATATCTGTACTGGCAGAAGGTACCTGGTAAAACACAAGTCTGACATGGCAGTACAGAGGGGCTAGGGTAGAGGGAACAGCTTTTTTACCTAACTTAGTCTCATTTGTAAGTCATTCCTTTTAAAGAATGGATGTCAGAGTGAGGTGCACACTCTGGAAAGGGCAGAGGTTGCCCCTTCATGAGGAGACCCCTTACTCATGACACCCCTCACTTCTTCCCTTACTCATCTATGTTATTTTAATAGTTATAAACAAGGTTTCACACAGTTAGAGCTTTTGAGCTCAAGAGTGGTGTCTTTGCTATTTGGGTTGAATTTGGGCAGATGCCTTTCTACATGGTCACAAGTGTGGGGTTATCTCTCTACTAGCAATTGACACCTGCAGTGCAATTTTAGTCTCGTTTTAGGGAAATGACTACCCCTTCTCAAAATAAATGGTCACAGAAAAAAAGTAACTCATATCAGGAGAGAACTCCTAATGAGTACAAGCTGGTCAGAAGCTGCAGTATTGTTTCAAGAGGAAATATCTCTGACCCAGGGCAATTCCACAAAGCACCACTCTGATGTCTTCTATAGCAAAAGGGGACACTCTCTTTAACAATTGAGCACAGTTAAATCAACAGATAGATCATGAAATAAGAAGATTAAAATACCCAACCCTGTCTTTTCTCAAGATTATATCCAAGGACTGTTACAGGAGAACTTATGTATTTTCTGCTCCTCTCTACTCAGCAATATTAATTTTCTTAACTACATAAAAGCACTAATTAGAAGCACTGCTTTCTTTTTGCAATTGTTTTGAAGTCCAAAAACATCCTGCATCTGTACTGAGTGGTGTACTTGGCCAATTATTTTCAGTCTCATCACTTAAACATGACTGTTTCAGATAAGCAGCACTTAAGGCAAGAGTTAGAAACCAGAAATTGTTCATTGAGTTTAGATGTAACTCATATCTCAGCTACACAAATTAGTCTCACTTCTACAACCAAAAATATCACAGTTACCAGCAGCGGGTGATGCTTTTTTAGTGTGTCCTCTGGCCAGTTATTCTGCTATGGGGTGGAGGTGGACAGGGAAGGAATGTACAGTGTTCATGGTCAGCCTAGAGACTGGCATACACAGAAGTTCCTCAAAAGCTACTGGTGTACTTCAGTCTTCCTAAGAGAAAACACAAAATTGCACCACACTATGAAAATCTAATCATCAAGCAAAGTTTTAAATCAGCAAAGAGAAATTCCTGTACAGTCCAACACGAGTGACCGTTTCTGTTTCCCACCTTCTTAACATCTGTCTCCCTGCTGTCTGGGGGCTTCTGTGTTTGCATTTCGTTCATTTCCATAAGCTGCTAACTGCCTTTGATTGACAGGACTGTTACTGGGCATCTGATCTGGTGTCAGACAGAAAGCGAACAGAACCTGGTAGGACTTGCTATTGAAAAAACTATTCATGTCAGAAGAAGGAGCATTAAAGCTGGACAAAGGAAACAAAACACGTGGATGCAGCATGGTGAATAAGAGCAGCAACACATTCATTTGTGCCAGTTGCTGAAAGGTTTGTGCATTAACTACAGTGATATGAGCTGGAGGATTGCATCTGGCACTGTTGCTGGGAGTAGTCTCATCCAGCATATATTGTAATGGACATTTGTAATGTTTAATTACATTGACAAGGCATGAACAGAAGAGACAAATACACAAGCAGACACATAGCACTGGAATGGAAAATCTAGTCATTAAAGCAGAAAACATTATTTTGAAACAGCTCGTGAACAAAGTAAGATTAGGTTGCTGTGAGTTTCAGAAACATACCACCTCAGCTAAGAGACAGAAATCACAGCTGGAAAGGCAAAATGGAGAAAGAAAATATAGTAGTTATTCTGTTTCATGTTAGACAGCGTTTGTTCAGGATTAATCATTCAGTCATATTTGGTCTGAATATTCAACATGTAGTATGTCCTCCATTTCAAACTTCAAGACTGGCAGTCCCATGATATGAAAATTAACCTATCGTAACAGAAGCCATCTGAGGTGAGATGTTTCCTTCCCCTGATAATTCCGATAGGAGTTTGTTTGTTTGTTTTGCCATACTTTGTTTTCCTTAAATAAGTGCTGGAAAGGGCAGTCTGTCTATAAAAATGTCTGTGGGCCAGGGACATTACGGGGGAGTGACAGGGAAAGAGATGACTTAGATGAATCTGCAGAAGAAATTGAAGATGCTTGGTGAGCTGTGACTAGCCTTGATCCCTTGCCCACATATCAACTGTTACAGCTGATGCACTTAAAAAGTTTGTTCTCCTTCTAGAGATAGATTATGCAAAAGTCTGTGTGCTAAGCTGTCCAAAGTAACAAACCAGCTCACAACCTCAATGCTAGTTCAGCCTGTTACATAAAATTGTTTATCAGATCAGCAAAAGACTGAGATAAAAAAAAAAATGCATGCAAAATGCATTGCTCAGATTGAAAGAATTGCAATAAACTGACTTGCGGGCCTCTTGTCAGAACACCACAGTATTGGCAGAAGCTGAAATACCACTGGAAGAGATGCTTGCAGTAATAATTCCAAAAAGTGTTTGATTTATTGATGTTCATGAGAGTGGAATGTCACTCTTTGGGTAGTGTTGACTGGAGACCCTCCAAAGGGGTGTTGATGTGACATTTCATTTCTGCTTTTTCCAGACCACCACCTCCTATGATTTTAGGGTTGGGCATATCTGTATTTGAGCTTTGCTCTTCATATCCCATCAAGCATCCTGAATGGATGCTGGAAAAATAAAATATTTTATGAGATTTAGCTAATTTCTACATAATACCATCTATTCCTATTAGCACAGGGTTCCTGTTATTACTCCTTCCCCCCTGAGTTGTTTTCTTTCTTTACCTTATTTCTTCACTTCTCTGTTATTCTAATCCTGTCTTCTAGCTAAAAAAATTCTGGTTCAACTTGCCAAGCAAAATATACTTTTTGCAACATTATCAAGAACTGCATTGTCTTAAGCACTGTGATCTTGCCACACGTTTAACAGATCTAAGAGTAGCTGAGGAGACCATCCACAAGGCCCTCAATGATATGATTATGAAATAAATCCCAATGGCTGGCCACACTTTTTAATAGAAATAACTAATCCAGGAGGGACAGCCAAATCATCAAGCCTTCTGCCATGGTATCACGTAAAATGCCATCTGATTCCTTAGGGCTCTCAGATTCACAGGCTCACTGCATTGGCAGGATGCCTGATTTCTACTTGGACAGTTTCCTGGTACCTCTCTCCTGTTCTTCACAGGCTGCCCAGCTGGTAAATGGCCACATCACCCATTTCCTCAGGCTCATTGGCTCTGGATTTTCCAGCTGCCTTGACTTCCTGGACACTTACCTTTCTGTGCTACTGAGCTTCCACAGAGGCCACCTGTTTGGAGACCCAACATCCCAGCCGTCCTCCTCACAAGCCAGGCTAGAAACTGAAAGGTACGAGAGGCAACAAGACAACCATTTAGTTGGTGGACCCAGCTAATAGGGAGACAGGTGCCTGCCCCGTGAACAGGAAGGCAAGGTCCATGAAAACATTTTCAATGGTTTCATTTGTTTCCCACTATTACATTTGGGTTTGTATACATGAATTTTCTGATGAGACTGATATGCTGTTTACCAATCTGGTAACAGCGCATTTGTACTCAGATTATCCAGAGATAGCCTTATATATAAAGGAGAAAGAATCTGATGCAAAAATGTCATTCACTCAAGGAAAGAAAAAAAATATTAGAAAGGAACTTGGCTGCGGTTGCACAGCAATGTGATGCATTATGGCATTGCATTATGGCATTCCTTTCCTTTTACATGCCAAAGTTTGCACTATTAGTATTTTTTAATTTAATTTTAAATTCTATCTAACAAGAAAAAAAACTTTGCAATATATTATTATTTACAAAAACAACGTGAATTTCTTCCTTGTCTGCATATTCTGCTTGCAATTTTGAAAATTTTAGTTCACCCACACATGTTTTTGACACCTTTTTTAACAGAATAACTAAGGGAAAAGATTATTATCCTCTGTATGGCTCTTTATTAATCAGCTTTGGGACACCTGACAATCAGGTTTCACAAATATTAGCCAACAGACAGAGAATAGAATCACTCCAAACTGTGGACTGTGCTTTGGTTTGATGCCAGTTTTGATCCCTCTGACACATTTTTTAGTTCTGGTCTTCTTTTTTTAGCCCCTCCAAGGCCTGCCAGCTCACCTTTTAACAAAAGGTTCCTGGATCCAAGGCAGACTCTCTTGTTTCCAGTGAGGAACAGAGATGGAAAAAGACATATTAAAAACTTGGCCTATTTGATGCAATTCCATTTCCTTAAAATGGTCAGAAAATGTTGGAGTTTTGTTGTGATACAGAATACAAACAGATGTTTACATCCTGAGAACTGTAGAATAAAAACCAGCCTGCACAGTCACTTTTTTTCATTGGGAAACTGCAAATTTCTTTCATTTTCCCTAGTTATTTGCTAATCATACAAGAAGCTACTAGATGAGCTGCTGACTACAACTCAGAGAATTCATGTATACTACAGACAACACATTTAAGCAAACAGCTAAATTCAACATTTAAATCAAAATGTATAAAGTAACAGTAAAACTGCATTGTCATCATGGTTTAAGAGAACCTTTATCATTTTGAATATTAATTAATTCTAATGAAGAACGATTGGCTTTATCAGATAATTTGAAGTAGATTCAGGGGTTATCATTATTTAGAACTAGAGCTTAGTGCTAAAAATGACAGAATTATGAAATAGGTCATTTGAGTGACTCTGCATATTGAGGTGCTCATTTGAGATAATTTCCAAGTACAAAAATAAGTTCAGTACAAAAGTTGACCAAAATCTAAAGCTTGTAGTCTAAACTCAATTGAACATAACCATTAATTCTCAATTCATCATCTATACCATAAGCTTTCTCAAAATGACCACTGTTGCACTTGAGATTAATTTTTAAAAATATTATATGCACAAGACAGGCAATGAAACCCCATGTGGAAAAGTAGATTTGTGTTCATCATCTGGTCCATTATTTCCAAACGCAGTATCAATTCATTACCTTTGATAAAGAAAGATTTATTAATAAATACATTCTTGTAAATTCCAAATCTAAAAATATTTGTGGAAGTCTTGTGCTGGGGTTTTAGATCACAGGTTGTTTAGACCTCAGGACAAAAATTATATTGTAAATGCTGCCAGTTTTAATGAAGATTACGGATTGAAATGTTTACTTCGCTTTATCTGCATATACCTTGCCTTGTCTTTCCATACGCACACAGTAAAAATAACCTGAACATTGCAAATATTGAGGCTAGCTAATGGAAAGTCTTATCGGAGACAACGGCCGATATTTAAATATTATGAGGTTGTGCGTTATGATAATGAAATGAAGCTAAAAGACAAACAGAGATATTGTTCCCCTTACCTCCCTCTATCTCTGTGCCAGATTAGGGAGTGTCAGTAAAAAATTATCACTTCATGATCGTTAAGGACAGCCAAAAGCAGCAATCCAACATTTTACTGCTGAAGTTCTTCCTACAGATTATTACGTAATATGATATGCAAGTTCCTAAACTTCAAATTCAAAAGTTGTGGCACATGTTGAGCTGAATAAGGGAGTGTAGAAGTGACGAGACTGGCAAGAGATGGGTTTACTGACTGAAGTCTTTTTCAGCAAGGTCATCTTTTGTTAAAGAAGTTCTTGCTTTTCAGACATCATGTTCCTTCCTGGACAGAACCATACAAACTTTGCATCGTGCATTTTCCCTATTTGTTTACTTTTTCTTAGCAGCAGCAGATTTTCAGTGTTTTCAAACACGGTTCTTTTTTTTTTTTTTTTCAACAAAGCATGGTAAGTTCTCTCATGTCATGCATCATTAGTGTGCAAAGCAGGGGGGAAAGTGAGGGAGTCTATAAGAGACTAATAAGACATGGTGTAGTTGTCTGGTTTGGCATGTGACAATCAGCTACCCTGGGAGGTCTGAAGAGAGTTCACTCATCCAGGAGTCCAATGCCCTTAATCCTCACCTCCTGTCATAGTCCTGGAGAGGTCAATAACGTGACAACCTGAAACCAGAGATGTCAATGGCAAACATCAGTGATCAAGAATAATGTCAGTAATAAACCAAGGAGGAATATAGGTACTGTCCCTCTGGACCACAGATGTTGTCTCTCTAGTCCGATAGACTGTTACTGGTGCTAGGCAAAAGACTCCACATGACGTAGTTATATGTTCACAGTATCAGCATAACTTTCTCACAGTTGTGGATGCCTTGTGATTCTCATCTGTCTTCTCCTTAGTGTAGAACTTTAGTTTCCTTCTAATAGTTTGTTTTGTTTTGTTTTTTAATGAAAAGGAAAAAATAATAACTTTCAAACTGTCATTTGCATTCAGTGGCTACATCTAGAGCATATGTCTGGGGTCGTTTAGCCTGGAAAAAAGGAGCCTCAGGGGAGACCTTATCACTCTCTACCACTGCCTGAAAGGAGGTTGTAGACAGGTGGGTGTCAGTCTCTTCTCCCAAGGAACAAGCGACAGGACAAGAGGAAACTGCCTCAAGTTACACCAGGGGAGGTTTACATTGGATATTAGGGAAAATTTCTTCTCTTAAAGGTGGTCAAGCACTGGAACAGGCTGCCCAGGGACATGGTGGAATCACTGTCCCTGAAAGTGCTAAAAACACTTGTAGATGTGGTGCTTAGGGACATGGTTTAATGATTGACTTAGCAGTCCTGGGCTAACAGTTGGACTTGATGATTTTAAAGGCTTTCTCCAACCAAAATAATTCTATGATTCTATCTATAAGTAAACACAAATGTTAAAGGAAAAGCAAGGCATATCATATTATTGCTTGTAAAGATGTTATTATACAACATGGAAAAGCTGTTATACTACCACCCCTTTGCCAGACAATGGAAGCCATAGACTTGTAGTTTGAGGAAAACTGCTCATTGTACTTTTCCCAGTCTCCCCTACCTTGTACATAGCAGTTCTGAGATAAAGAGAATTCTTTGTGTCATGCGCCTGGGAATAGCCATCTTCGATGGAATCACTCACCTCTCGCTGGCGTCATCCAAGTGCAGGAAGCGTGAAGGAGGCAAGGCTTTTGCCAGTCTTTTTCAGCAAAGGTCAGTTCCAGTTTGGTGAACGTTCTCTCATTACCGATACTAGAAGCTTCTTCTGCAAGCTTTTAATTCTAATGTAGTATTTCAGAGGTAATTATAAAACATAGAACATTATCTATAATGAGAAATCTACTAGTCAAGATATGAACAAAAAAAAAAAAAAAACAAGACCAAGAATAAAATATTGAATAAATGATTTACACCTTCTTCCAAGCCGCATTGCCTCTGACCCAAAACCGTCCCAGGGCAACTTTGCTTCAAAACTGTAATCAGTGAGAGCCCTGAGGCAGGCAGGAGCACGGTGGGGCAGGGAGCAGAGCAGAGCTACGTCACGGGTGCAGTGCACTACAGCAGGATCTAGCCCAGATGTTGCATTCGGTTGCAATTGCAGTGCTGCCACGGTATAGGTGTATTGCCCATCACCACTTTAAATCTGTTAATAGTGGGGTATTTTCTTCTTAGGAAAGCTTTCTGATTTCACAGCTCCGTGTTTCATTAATCACTTTTTTCAATGACTCATGACTTGGATCAGAATTTTTAACTCTTTTTTTCTATAAACCTATTCTATTTACAGACATTGATCGTGAAATTCTTAGTGATATTAGTAGTCTAAGGGAAGTTGACAGAAGTCAGTTAGGCAATAAAAGTAAATGAAATTTGTTGCTGGGAGGACAGGCAGCAGCCTAGATTTGAATAATTTTAATAAAAGTGTATTGGAATGTTTTACGTAGAAGTCTATATACTTCGTGAAGATTTAGGAATTTTAGCTGCTCTTTGTCCCCTCCATAAACCTGTCCTGTTTATGCTCAGGTCCTCAGCATCATATGGCATGCACAAATTCACACTGCAGCTTTAATCTAACTTGTAAATGTGTTTATTTCAGATCTGGTTCAGTAATATCTGTGAATAGATCCCAGACTAGATGAACATTTATATATTGCAGCAGTGCTTTTCAGTACACACACACACACACACACACACACTTTCTGCTGAGACTGTGTGGAGGAACCGCAGCCATTCTCTCCCTGACAGCTTCTCAGTTGATGACTTGCTGCTGAATTAGACTGTAATAACAGATTGTGATACAAAATGGATGCCTGCAGATTTGTCCCTGTAACATCCTCTTTTGTTTTTGTTGGTTTTTTTTTTTCCCCTGTCTCGTTTTATTTTAAAACTTAGGTATATTTTAGTAGTAGTTTCAATAAAGCCATAGTTTCAGCTCATTTTATTGTGTCTTCCATACAAACATCTCCATTTTCTTCAAATGACTATCACAATGTTACGAATAGGAGTTGTAAAGCCACCTTTTAGGTATACATATACAGTGCCTAGTGCATACCCTTATGCCATCAAACACACATACCACATATTTTTCCTCTGTAAATCATTATGTTAAAGAAGCGGTTATATTTTCTGCCTTTTCATTGTAAACCTAAATTGAGAGTTAATGTTCCAAATCAACCCAGATTAATTAAAATAATCCTTAAGTGGACGTAATACTAATAATACTGTAGTAAGAAAACAATACAATAGCTCTAGATTTGGAACTGAGAGCATTTCCCATATTGCTGGCTATGTACTTGCACTAATCATGAAATTTTCATACAAAATGCTAACTCCCTTACAGAAGGAGTTTTGACAGTAAAGGTTTCTCAGGTCCAGGAAAGAACTGATCAAACTACAGTGAGAATAAGAGCTCTGTACTCACTTTCTGAATAGCCAATATTTCAGTGATTATGACATTTGTCTGGGACATGCTCCAATCCTTGCTCCATCAGCTCAGACTAGGGTCCAGATGAGCCTCCTTGTCACTGTTACGCAGGTGCAGTTCTCTGGTTTTAAAAGTTTCATCCTAACATTGAATATAAATGTTCTGAGAAAAGGAGGAAGGAAAACCTAATTTCTTGTACATTGTTACGTTATATAGGATGGTTAGGTGCAGCAGACAAGATACCTCATGGGTAGAATAGCCATAGAAGTAGATTCCATTTCGAAGGATGTAATAGGATTGAATCTTCTTCCAATACCCAGAGTTATAAAAGGAAATAATTCCTACGTCAACCAGTCCTGCATGACCAAGTTTCACCTTGAGTTACTCCAGTACAGATGAACTGAATGCAGATAGGTTATATTAACATCATTAAGTAAAGGTCTGACATATGCAATAAAAATCTTTATGCAAAAAAATCCACTACACCGTGTAAACACCTGATTTAATGAGCTTTTTATGATGCCGTTCCCATGGCATAATACAGTAAATGCCCTGTCACATCAATATTTTTTTACCATTTATGTTATTATGATATAAATCTTTCAAAACTTGCAACAAATAAATAATCACTAATATTTTTCCCCCTCAGTGTAGTCCAAGGGAGATGATCACCATGTCTTCCTTCACAGGGTCAGGGTTGTGCAGTTAATACCCTAGAAAATGTTTTTGAAATGCAATACATGTTACCTTGTAAATACTACAAGCATTCTTTGGTTTTGCTTCATTTTGCCAATTACTGTCATAACAGAAATATTGTTAAAACATGATTTTCTAAGCACTTTATTGGCGTGATTATTCCACAAAGTACAGGTCTTCAAAGCCATCCAAATCCATCTTGATAAGCACATAAACAGAAGCTTACTAAATAGCCTATTTTGTCACACACTGTTACACACTTCTGAATGAGAAAGATTTTTGCCTTTTTTTTTCCTTTGCTAAGTCTAATACTGTAAATACCAAACTGGATATATGTAACCTTTGTAGATACAACACCTTGCTCTTTCGTGATCTCATTTCTGACTTTTGCAAGATATTGATTTTATGTCCTAATGCAATGATAAGCCCCTTCTCTACATGGCTGGTTGTACTGGAAAAAGGTCTAGCGATTATGCAATGTCTTCTTTGTCCTGGCCTGAAAATGTATTTACAGCTGCACAATTAAATGAACTGTATTCCTTCATCTCTCCTTCCCTTTGCTGTAGACACAGAAAGTAGGATTGTTCATTCCCATTTGAAGTTGTAACTACCACAACAGTCAGCAGCATTCTGAACCTCTGCTCTTTCGTACTTTCTGTAGTCATTTATACCTTAGTGTCTCTGCACATTCCAAAGATCGTGTGCAGGCTTTACGGGACTGAACATTTAATAGCCGACGGAATAGGTATTATAAGGCAGCAGATCCAGAGTAGAGGAAAATTAAATACTCCTGAGTTATTTTATTGAAATTTCAGTTCTTCTGAGTTTATAGTTGTAGGCAGGGTTGAAATTTAAAAAATGCAATTTCAGAGTACTTTTATGGAGTTCCTTGCTTGACTACTGAAAGCTGTAATCGTCACAATAAAATCCCGGGATGAGGTGCCAGTATAGCATATCTTCTGCTAGTATAATAAGATATGTTTTACAAATAAACTCCGCTAGAATTGGGCAGATTAATCCAGTCCTACCTAATAGCATTTCAGGTATTCACAGCAAGCTCTGCGTGTAGCCAGTAATTTTTTTTATGTGTATTTAATAAGTATCATATTTTATGATGTAGTGCAATACATTATCCATTGGATTTTGATTCTGCAGGATTATACGGAAAGACATTGATTGATTCCTTTAGCAGAAAGAAACTACTTGATAAAATGCAGCTGATGCTCTTTAGCTAAGTACATCACAAACAATGTTTTCCCCCCTAGGGTTCTCTTCACTTCAGTATGCTGTGAAATAACTCATGGAAGTCTCAGACAGCTGGAAGTTCAAAACCTCACAGAAGGTGTCAAACAAATTGTTGGAGTGGGTTTCTTGACTGTAAGATGCAGGTGGCAGGACCTTGTTTTCTTCTGTCTCTCTCACAGGGAAGAACACAATTTCATCTTAATAATCTAATTGTAACACTTCTTTGAAGGTGATGCATTTGTGGAAGTTGATTTTTAAACAGTTATTTCGACAGAAGCCGGACCCCTTCAAACACAAAGAATTCTCACAAATCAGTAAAAGGGCAAAGGGTACATGCATAATTAAATAGGAAAATCAAGATTAACAAATATAACAGAATCCCTACCCATCCTTTAAGGCTTGTATTTGCTTCCTGCTATCTTTCTTTAAGAAAGACGCTTCTTGTCATCACCAGTCACCAGAAGATATTGCTGTTTCTTGAAATCTGCACACTTTACATGACTTGATAAGGTAGGAGAGATGGGTGCAGAGCAAGAATGAACTCATTTTATCTTTTGATAGTGTTTGAAAGGTCTCAGCTTTTCCAGAATACTTAAAAATCATCATGCAAAGTAGTATGCTATACTTCAGTGAGCATTCTCTGGACTTTGATCAAAGACTTTAATTTTGGATGTCTTCAAATATGTATTATTTGAATGTACATGGCTTGCCAGAACAGTTGTCCTGACCACTTTTGTTTTCAAAATTCACAGTCAGAAGATTTGGCTGATATGTGTTTTTCAAGTTTTTTCTAGGACATTGAGAAAGAGACTGAATGGCAGTGGGCCAAGACAAATAACCTGCATTAACCCATGAGGAAGAAAATTTTAATTTAATTCAGCTTTTCCATTAGCCATAGCTTTTGACATGCATAACTTCACCTGTCTTAACTTAGAACATATCACATTGATTTTGTATAGTATTGTTTTTAAACATGAATCACAGAGCTACAAAGTCACATATCGATCAGGAGATTCTTATATCAATGTAATTTTCTTTGTCAGCATAGGTTTTAAGTTCAATTCTTCAATAAACTATACTTGAACAAAGTTAATTGATATTAATGTTATCATTTTATCACACTTTTGTATTTAGATAAGGGAATCCTGTGCAACCCAACAGGATACTGTCCAAGAGTGATGTCAGAAGTACTGACCTATTGATACTTGAATCTTGCAGGTTTTCCCTATCAATATTGACACAATAATTTTTCCAATCTTCTCTAGCTGTTCTTTCATCCTAAGGCTGGTTAAAAAGTAAAAGCAGTGACTCAGGGGGCTCCTTAGCAAACTTTTGAAAAACTTCTGATATCTTTTTTTCTCATGTTTAAACATATTTTGATTTAGAGGATGATGATTAACTTTCTCCACAGTTATTGCTGAATGGAAACGTATTTTAACTTTGCAGCAGGACGTGTAAAATATTGGCAGCAGGAGGAATTGTAATGAGGGTGGTTTATATGCAGTTCCTTAGTCAGAGTCTAGTTTTTGCAATAAATGTAACTGTGGCTAGGCCCATCAACACATTATCCTACTTCCTAAAAATATCGTCTTCACCAGTAATATCCAGGGAGTCTCTGCCAAATCAGTAGCACTCACTGTCCTATAAACACTAAGTATATTTTTTCCTAAGGAAAAAAAAAAGAAAAAAGAAAAAAAACAACAACAAAACCCAACAAATCAAAGGGGGAGGAAGCATCTCTTGATATAAATAACAGAGTTCCAAAGAATTTCCAAATAACAGCTGTCTAGTTAGCTAATGGCCCAAAGTCTCACTTTAGTCCAGCATAGCATCCACTCCTCCAAGACTCTGCTCGCTCATCCAGTGAGCGTCTCAGGTAACCAGAAGCAGTTTGCTGCTGCTGCCGTGCTGCAGCCTGCATGCCCACCACACAGTGCACAACCTTGCACTGGAGACCCCAAAGGAAAACGAAGCCCTTGGGCAGGTCCGGGTGGCTCTGCTGAGCTCTTCTCTTTGCTGTGACTGAAACTCTGTTTTCACTCACAGTTCAAATGATTCTACTAGTAAGTTTAAGGGGGCTCACTCACTCCATGATATATTCTTCACAGTACCCATGGCTTTATTATAAGCAAGGTGATATCCACCATTTATATATTAAAACCTATTTCCAGGTGAATGAGTAAATTTCAGTAGACAGAACTATAGGTAAACAACTGTAATGTATGGAAGTGAGCTAGAGGTGATCTTTGTGCCTTAGAGAGAGAACGGGATCCAATTCTTTTAACTTTTAACACTAATTTTTTGTCTAGATTTCTTTCACCTGGAGCAAAATCTACATTTTGCATTCCTGAACTACACTGGGAAGTTTTCTTGTATCAGAAATTTGCTGGCCACGAGCACACTTATAAACTATGATCGGTCTCTTTCTTATGTTTTGCCCAGGCTATGGACAGATATATTTTTGCATGGCAATTGTTTATCTTGACAGTGTTATCCTACAGTAATACAAAATGAAATTTACTGTCTTTCAGGGGAGAAATGAGAGCAAGTTCATGTGCTAATTACCTTAATTTTACTAAATACATTAAGCTTCTAAAAGCTCCAATATTCACTACAGAGTGGAAGGGGTGGGAGGTTTCCCAGCTTGTCTCATGCCTGTAGTTCTTTTTCTAATTTACTTTCAAACTTTCCAAACATATTTGTGAAACCTAAATATTTACCTTGAACATACGTGTTCCAGTATAGATTTCAGTAGTGCTGTATAAAAAGGTAATGTCCCCATACTAGTTTTATCCAGTATGCTCCAATGTATTTTTATTTCTCTGAAATCCAATTCTCGTAAGCTCTCCTCCTGCCAGTCTTGTTATTTAGACCATAATAATAATTTTAAAAAAGCATTTAAAGGATAGGACCATCTTAAGTGACTACAGCTAATTACAAAATGTACATATGTCAGGATCTTAACCTGAAAATCAACCCAAACCAAAAAATTAATCATATAGCTTTAAACAGTTGAATAGTCACAGTGCAGACACTGACAATTTCTCATTATTTTTTTCTTAGATACTGAAAATGTGGTGTCATAAAGAAAAGTTGACCTTAATCACATTATCCAGCTAGATTCCGTTAACACAAGCTAAACACAGAACCTTTTCAGACACGATGTTGATGGTAGTGTTTCTCCAGAGAAGTACAATTTTAGCATCTTCTGTGAAGAGAATGCTATAATGTATGTTCTCACCATCATCCTCACAGCAACTACCTACTCATTTTCCATAGTGCCTCGTGCTCTCACCTAAATACCTTGGTCCACAATGTAAAACTAACAAGTGCAAAAAAAATATTTCCTACACGATGTGATACCCTAAATCTATTATCTACCTGCCCTACACTTAAACTATGTTCTTGGCCAGAACTGTAGACCGTCTCTCCAATAAAATACAATACTGGTGATCAAGGTTTCCTAACAATAGCATAGAAAATTCTAAGATACAGAAATGTTTTCCACATGAAAGCATTTTTTTCTTTTTTTTTTAAGACACAGCACATGTTATGTAAGGCCTCAGAATTTGTGACATCTGCTACTAATGCAGCATATGTTGTACTAGGGCTACTTGAGGAGATGTTATATTATCATCATAATGTTTACTGATTAATAGCAATACATTATGCCTGCTTACTTGCCCTTGCTCACCCTCACAGGAATTCCATCAGAGATTTCTGCAGTGATTCTACTGTTACACAAGTTAGTGCACTAATTGGGCCATACTTAGCTGTTGTACCAGCGCCTGAAATGCTGCGCTTCTGAGATCATTATTATATGGTAGGTATTATGTGCACAGTCTATGCAAACCTTGCAAAAGTGTTTATTAAGAAGATAATTTAGATGATATCATGTCAGGTTTAACAGAACCTTACTATCCACCAAGGTAGTTTCTGGAATGACATTTTGACGAAACACCAACAAATACTGTATTTGCTCACAACACTGAGCTACAGGAAGAAAAGAATTTCAGAAGAAAACTCTGAGGTATAATGGACAGCTTAAGAACATAAATAGGAAAATCAAACATCCCCACTTTGTCATGGAACTTTGTCAGGGAGCTTGCAGAAACAGCAACATTGTGCTCCTCTTTTCAGGTAGAGCCATCCACCTCCACAACGCATAAGATTCAGACCTCATTCTCAGCAAGGAAGTTATGGTAATTCTGATAGTATGTGATGGACAACATCATTCAGCCAACAAATGAAAGTCCTTCCCTCTAAGCCACCACATTTTCCTATTCCATGCTTTATGCTTTGTCTCTTTATCAGTTATCCAGTTCCCCACCATTTCCTTACAATTTCTCCACCAAAAGAGTCAGAAGTCATCAGAAAGGGAGTCAGAAATAAGATCTTTATATCACAGAAACATCCTGTGCCTGAATGTCTAAATTTAGAAGAAATCTGGCAGTCCCTGTTCAGCCATCCATCCAACATTTTTTTTATATAAATTTCCATATTAGACTAGTTCACTTTCACCAGTTTCTTTAATTGACACAACACCACAGGTGCAGCCATTCTGGTACGCTTGAGGATAGATCAACAGGTATAAAAACAAACAAATGAGGATGTGAAATAAAAACAAAAATAAGGAAAGTCAGGCTGAAGAACTAATGGAGAAAAACAAACAAACAACAAACAAGATAAGTCAAGAGAGAAAAAGATAAAGAGTTCAATAAATAAAAGGAGAAGTATAGATAAAAAGCTGGGGCGGGGTTGGGGGGAGAAAGGGAAAAGGGAACTTAAAAAGAACTGGAGAGAATAATGAGGAAAGGAAGACTTAAGACAGAAAGAAAATAATAGACAGGGAACCGTGAAGGGTAAGGATGTGAAGAAAGAAAAGAGCTCCATGTCAGAGACTCAAGTGAAAAGAGCCAAGCTGAAATGTTGGGATAAACAAATTGAAATAAGACATCAAAGACAAAAACTTATGAAAGAACAATGAGAAAACAAGTAGGCTGACAGTGAAAAACACAATTACTAAAATGAGAGCTAGAGCTACATCATGCTATGGCAAGAGTGGACATGAAAAGGTTTGAAATATAAATAGCATTGAGAGACAAAAGGGAGTTTTAATCCTGAGTTCACATATATCTAGCCCCATTACTAAAATACTGTCTGTTATCTAACACAAATATGTGGTACAGGCAGGAGCAAGTGCATCAAACTTCAGTGGAGCATGAACAAAATAAAAGTGATTGCAGCCATTGTAATCTTACTACCACTTCATTTTCTTCAGCTCTTGGGTGAGAGAGCAGAATTACTGTGTATGTTATTTTAGTGGCTACACTCATCCTGCTATGTCACTGCATTCTAATTGTTTAAAGCAGCTTTATGATGAGTGACATATTTATAGTGTTTCCCACGTTAAGGTTTTTATTAAGTGGCACAGTGAAGTAGCAAGAAAAATCTATATCAAGTGAACCTCCATTTTTAATACTTTGCTGCATCTGCTCTATTTTCTGACTGCTATTTGGTTTATCACAGGACTGTGGTTCTTGAAATCTTTTGTGAAATTAACGTAGACTCATAGAATCACTTAGGTTGGAAAAGACCTTTAAGATCATCAAGTCCAACCGTTAACCCAGGACTGCCAAACCCATCACCAAACCATGTCCTCAAGTACCTCATCTATTTTTTAAACATCTCCAGGGATGGTGGTTCCATCACCTCCCTGAGCAACCAGTTCCAGTGCTTGATCACCATTTCAGTGAAGAAATTCTTCATAATACCCAATCTAACATCTTACTAGAGAGATTGCTTCTTGAACTGAACCCACCTAGAATAAATTCCATCATGCTCTGCCCTTCATACCTTTACACCTAGAGCCTGGATACTCCTTTGCATCACTGATTCCTGTTCCTGCATTACAGATATTTTTCATTTACTGATTATTCCCTGACTCTTCCCACTCATTTTTGTACTATTCCTTTTCCATGATTTGTGCTGTTCAACTGATCCGTTTCAGGTATGTCCAGTATTACTGCAGGTACTGTTCCTTCACAGGTGCTTTTTCTCCCCAGCTACAACAGACTTGCAAGTGTACTCCAGCATGTTCCAGCATACTGCAAAGTATACTACCTATCCATATTGTTGCAACCAAATTAATATTGTATTTATTTATGTGTGACACTGTTTTTTTTTATAATTTGTCCTCAGGGTCCTTAGTGTGTTACTTGTTTGAACTGATTCACGCATTATGGTGGAAGCACCCGCAACGTCCTGTGTAGTGGATGGCAGCACAGAAGCCACTGGAGCATGCACAGTCTCACAGGGTCCTCGTTCACCAGCTGGCAATTCTGGTGCACAGTAATTATGGCAATGAAGGAGAACCACATCACCATCCAAACAAATGAAGGCCAGTTATATCAACAGAACATGTACATGTGGGAATGCATGCTCACAGCATCACTGGCAGAGTTCATCTGCCTCCCAAACTAGGACAGACAAGCCCAAATCCATTTTAAATGGGTTAAAGTATCACTAAAAAGTTGACAAGGTGGATTTCCATAGCTGCATGCTTCAACGAGCACTGAAGTTTATTCAAATGCCACAGAGTTGGCTGAAATAGTAGCTAGCATTGAGGCAATGCAGACTTGAAGCACCTTGAGGACTTTTATGGTGTAAATGTGCCCATGTTTTTTCTGAAACAATGCACAAAAAAGCCCACATCAATTACAAAGGTTACCAATACTTCATAGCTGTGAAGTAATTGGGTAAGATTGGTTTTGCTAGAAGGTGTGTTACCAATGGTCTTGTCCACCCTACCTATAGGAACAGAACTCCCCAGGGAACTATCCCATGAACTAATCCATGATTTTTTTCTCAGAAGGGCATAACTAGTTCAGGAGAACCTGTATCTTATCTAACATGTATGCAAAGTAGATGGCCAGAAGACTAGGCCTGGGAATCAATCCAGAACTAGATAATTTAACAAAATAGGGGTGCACCTAAAGAGATGTCTGTGCCTTCGTCACATCCTCCATGCTTCTTTTCAATTAAACCATGCCCTGACAACCCACAATCAGGCAGAAGAAGGCTTAATGAAACAGTTGGCAGTTGCATGGTGGTGGCAGCCTGAGAACTTGGCAAGCTGAAAGCAGGGCAGGGCTGCTTACAACGCTGTGTGTGTGCCAGAGTGGTCAACACCATCTGTACTACTGTGACCTGCTGTGACCCAGCACAATATCTGGGTCAGACTTTTCACCAAAAGTGAAAAAACGCTCAATCACTTCTACTTTAGACACATCGTGCAGACAACTAGAAAATGTACCTGTCATTTCTGGGGCAGATACAAGCAAGCTCCTGACTGAATGTCCACTGCTGATGTAACAAGAGCAGTATAAAAGGGAATTTGTTACAGTGTTACTGCCATAATTTTTACATTCTGATAAAAACAAAAACAATCCTGTCACTTTCTCTTCTCTGTGATTATTGTGCTTAAAAGGCAGCATGAAATATCACCTTTGGTAGTCAAAACACAAAGTGCTATAGTCTTTTAAGATCTCAGGCCCTATTTGAAAAAGTATTTAAAGGTGAATTCATACATTACCAAATCCTATCTAAATTTCCCTACAGTTCAAGCCAACGGGGGAAATTCTTCTTTGATATGTTTCACTTTGATGGTGTCATACATCAAAACCTCAGTCATCTGCATTCCACTTACTTGCACATTGTATGAGCGGCCCAAAACACCCTTCAGCTTCTTCCACTCTCCCCTTTAAAGACTGAATATAGAAAATTGCAAGTAGTTTTCATGTTTGATTAAGCTGTGTTCCAATATGCGTATGAACACTATCATACTCACTGCTGGAACATCCCAGCAAAGAGATATGGAATGATGATGAGGAAGAATGACAGGCTGTGTTCACTGGTGTGTTTCCCAGTACGGTCCCTTTTTTTCTGTAGGTGTCCTCTTGATTGTAAATTTCTCGGGGCAGAAATCATTTGTAGCATTATAGCATACATCACATGTTTTGCTAGCACTTAACTAAAGAATAACAAAATCACAGATAATTACAGCCAAACTACAACTGTTACAATGAATTAATGAAACATTTGTGGATTAACTACCCTCTGGTTTTCATTATTTATTCACTTTGATGCTAATTTGCAAAATTCTTTAATTCACCATAGCTCTCCCTATCATTAATGCAAATTAACAAGGTTCTACTGTAATGCAGATATTATTATCCTCCCTTGCATAAATGCACACAGTTCTTTAATTAAAACATGCTGTATTTTTTAAAATCAGATTACCAGGTATAATGGAAACAGAAAACATGAACAAAGTACTCAGCTGTTTAGATAAAAGCTAGGAGTATTGAAAAGGAGAGAGGTCATTCTTTTTATGTTCAAATAAAATTAGTGAAATGAAAGAGAGAAATTTTAATGAGAAGGTAGGAATAAATGTTGTCTTTTAGAAGCACTGCATTCATGTGTCTGTCAAGGATCGTTAACAAGCCACTAATACACTTGTAGACAGATTATGCAGTTGTATGTTATATACACACCCTAAGTTAGGTTGTAGAACTGAAAAGCAGAAAACTAAACAAACATCACTTTATAACTTTTAATATACAATAATATTCCCTCCTTATCAGTCTAGCTGCTCTTTTCATATACATGATTTTTTTTACTCACTGATGACAAAGGTTACTGTATAGTTACTCAATAACAGCATTTTAAAATGTGTTCTAAGACAAAATTCTACATTCACAATAGAAATGTAAGAAACATTAAGATGAGCAATAAAAATATTTATAAGCAATTCTCCTTTTTTCATCCTTTTTGTGTTCAAGTTTTCATCATCAATTTCTTTCTGAATTCAGATTTATGCATAGTTTAGTAGATTATATACAAATGAAGACTGTCATGTCACGACATTTGGAAGGTACAAAATTTTCTGATTGTAAAGTGATACCAAGTTCTTCCATTCTATGTTTCATTTATATTGGCTTGACTTTTGATGTATTTTCTATTATTTGGGAGGAAAAACAAGAGCAGCAAAGTCTTACTATTTTCACGGTTGGAATTGTTACACTACCACTCCCATCAAGATTAACTGAAGAACTGCAACACATATGTCCCTTAAGAAATTTCCCACATCATGTGTCTTCGGCTTTCATGTTAGCTCACTTTCAAGTTCATATTCAAGCCAAAATCTTCCAGTGGTCCAGCATGACTGCTTCTTGGCTCACACTTTCGCTCATCTGCAAAACAAAACAACTAGATCCTCAGACAGATATCTTGTCAAGGGATGGCAGCAGAGGCTGGGTCACGTTCAAGTCCCAACTCTATAGGCTCTTTGGATGCAACAAGCATTTGATTGGCGCAACAGGACTTGCCTACACTCCCTCAGACCTGGCCAACCTGTATTAGCCCTACCTTGCTGTTGCTACTTTTCCAGGTGGTGTGTGATGTGGCAGAAGCATCTGGATTGCCTTTTTCTTTTTTTTTTCTTTTTTTTTTCCCCCACTGTTTCTGAAAAAAAAATTAACATCTTCACCTTGTTGAAGGTTTCAGTACGGCACCATGGTCAGCTCCCTAAGAGGAAGAACAGCGGGGTGCTGTAGTCAGACAAGGAACACCGTACAGGTAACATAAAATGCTTCCCAGAGGGCATGGTAAGTGCTTATTAAAGAGGAGGGAAGGGGGAGGAATAAAAGGGAAAAGAACTGTAACACTAAAGATAAATGTTAATTTTAGGATTACAAAAAGGAATTCTCTAGAATAAATCTGATCCTAGAAAATGAGAGGGCCCCCGCACCACAGGACATATTTAGCACAAAATAGAGGTGAGGCAGGAGGCTGAAGAAAAGTGGAGGAATCAGTGGCTGAATGAAAAGGAGAGGAAAGAAAGGAGTGAATGACTGTGGGAGAAGAAAGGGGAGGATACGGATGAGGAAATCATAGCAGGTAATGGTGTCTGTAGCTATGGAAGTCCAGCCTACACAGTTAATACTTAGGTGTATGAGACCTCTTGCTGCAGTTTCACTTATATTCACATAAACTCTCCTTTTCTTGGCTGCAGAAGTGACAGGCCAGGTGGGTTTACTATAATGCACTAGGCGCTCTATATGTGCACCTACAAAGCTGTGCAGAGTTGCTCACCAGGTGTAGGATGTAGCTACAGCTGTATATATCTTCACAGCCATAGATCCTGAAGGTGAGCATCATTATACAAATGTGATACGTGGCCCTGAATAGCCAGGGGATGCATAGCAAGTGAATTCTCTTTTGCCATCTAATTGGACATGGTGGGTATGGTGCATGATGTCACACGCCTGGATGCTGATGATCCAGATATGAGCTGTAGCTGCCTGCCTGCTAGAAGGACCTGTCAAAGTGTGAATCAAAGCTAGTTAGCTGGCTGATGAGATCATATTTGGCTCAGAAAGCTGGGGCCAGCTCAGATATACCTTGTCAATGCAACCTAAGGTACTGGATTTCAGGCCTGAAAATGGCTGCTTATCCTAGCAGCAGCCTTTAACCAAGAATTTTATCTTTTGTATGGGAAGTGAGGAAGTAAAGTGATAATGGATTAGCAGCAGAGTTGCTTCATGTAGTAAAACAATTTTAGTTGTAACAATCTGGGTTGAAGTAAAGCCTACAGAAATAAGTTGTACAAAAGCTACCTTCTGTTTCCTGCAGAAAAATTGTAGCAGAAGAGAAGACAAGTTTTTTTCCTGGAAGACAAACAATTTTTTCATCTTAGTTCAATGAGGAGGAAAAACCTCTGAGACACTAGCCCATAATAGAACCTGAGTACTTGAATGTATGATGACAGGATAATACCACATAACAGCAAGCTTGCATAGGCAGCATCAACAGGAGACAAGGCTGGAGCTTCTATTCCAGCCTTTTGCATCCTCATAAACAAAATGAGCAGACATGTCAGCCCGGGTAAAGAGATAACACATGACCGGCGTGTTATCCAGCGCTGTGCTGGATAGGCACGGACTACACTAGCAATAGCAAACATGGGAATTAGAGACGAGTGTGATCTAGGGGGAAAAAAGCAAGCAGGTGGGAAGTTAAGAAATTTATTTGGGCAATGTGTTGTGGTCCTTTGTCAGAGAGTTTCTGCAAATGACAGACAGTGAAAGAAATTTTGTGAGTTAGATAATACTAGTTATGAAGGAGTCAAAGTGAGGAAAACCTTTTGGCAGTTAAAAATTAATACTATATGTCAATTAGTGTATTCCTAAATTTTAGGAGCACTCAAATCTGAATGTTATGGCTTGAGCGCTTGTCTACCATCTACAGACCTGAGAGCTGATATTTTCTGTTCTGAGTGTTTTCTGAAACACCTTGGAGGAAAAGAGAGAATATGCTATGCTAGGAAAGAAGATATTCACATAAAAATTCAATGTTTCTAATCTGATTTTTTTTAAAAAATAGTTGAGAAAAAATGTAGACAATCTCTCACCATATGAACAGCTTCCAGAAATTATTGATTTCTCTTACCTAGAAAATTTACTTATATTTATGTATTTTCTTTCCATTTGCAATTGTATTAATGAAGTTTTTCATTGTCTTCTTCTTTTCACTTTTTTTATCCTTCATGAGGTAAGTACAAAATCTAATTTTCATTAAAAAAAAATACAAAATAATCAGTGTTAGAGTGGCAAGGATCCCTAACCTACAGCTCACAACTGAAAATAATGAGGCAAAAGGGTCCTACTTTTATCCAGATCTGTGTTTGTTACTTGTGTCTACCCTGTAGGGCTTCTCAGCTGACATCAATCAGCAGCCTGCTATTGGTGTAATTGAAGCAACACTAATTTACACCCACAGAGAATCAGGTTCACAATGTGTTAAATGTACTACATTGGGAATTAATGTGGCATTAGATTTGAATTCCAGATGAGCGCAGCATCAATTTTTTCTTTCTTACCTGACAATTAGAAAGTTGGAGACATTGTATGTGAAAAAGAGTAGTGTACACTTATTTTGAGCAGTTGACAGACATGGCTGGAAGTCTGGTATGATTAATACCTCAATAACAGGGCTTCAGTAAGTTAGTTCCAATAGATTCCCAAACTAGACAGAGTGCCAAGATACTGCTAATAGTTAAGTGACTTTTATTAAACAAAAAAATTCCATTTTTAGTTCTGTTTTACCAAGGAGCTTTTATAATGCATTAAACCCAAAAGAATTAAGGAGCTTTCTTGCACACAAGTGAGTGCAGAGGAACTGGCTGTCTGCAAGGGCTTGTGAATCCCATGTCTGACCAGAAATAGTCTGAGACACCTACAAATCCATCTTCATGTTCATTTCCTTACCAACACCTTGAGACTTTTTCCTTGAGATAAGTATTCAGATATGGTTTGGGGTTGGTTGGTTGTTGTTTTTTTTTTCTTTCTTATCTTGGGCAGCTGCAGAGGTGCTGTCACACACCCCGCAGGGAAAAGCAGGAGATTAAATTCAAATGCACAGAAGCTCAGCTGCAAAGTAGGGGCAAAAAACATTACAAAGTCCTCCTTCTGGTGTTTCCTTTCATGCCTGAAGCAAGAACGTTCAGGTCCCTTTTCTTGCCCTCACTAGACTTAAGAACAGAGGACGTCTTTATACTGACAAAAATTCAAAACTTGTAGAAAGGGCTTGACTATAGATCCCTTCTTTCTGCTTTAGCCAGCAAATAGAGTGCAGCCCAACTTACTGAACAGTACCATTCCAGGAATTATCCTTACTCAGAGAATACAGTTCCAGGAATAATTAATTATTGGAAATGTTATTTATTACTTGTTTTACAGCAGCTTTATGGATAGGCGTGTCAGTGGATCCAATAAGCAATTCTGGTGTAGAGCCAGAGTGGAGAGTTCAAGTCTTGCTCTGGCATTGTGCCAAAGGCCACCAGCAGGCAGCTCAGCTGTGAGGAGCTAGCTGTTATTCACACTGGAGCCTCAGAGGCAGTAGCGCAGATGCTGACCACTCGACTTTTTTTTTATGTAGCTTTGCTTTGTAGCCTGGTACGCCTTCACTAGATGAGTTATTCAGGCTTGTAAGTGCATAAAACAGGGAGGCTCTGCTGTGAGAAGGACCTTATTGAACCTGGCACTCTGTATGCATGTTATCAGAAACAGTCCTGGTCCAAAACAGCTTTAGTCTAATTAGAGAAAATGGGGAGAAGGGATTATTTCATAGGGATTGTGAGAAATTGCATGAACAAAACATTTAGAGGGAAATAAAAGTGTTGAAGTGAAGGCAGGTAACCTCATGGCAGCAGGGAGTGGCAGAGTGCAGCAGCACTTGGAACACTGCACTGGGTCGCAGCCAGGGGACCCCTGCAGGGATGCAGAGAGGGAGGAATGTGGTCACAAGCACAGGCTAAGATGCCTTTCAGTAAGGCCTTTTATGTAAGGGAGAGGGATGAGTAGGATAATCCAGTGGCAAAGGTGGAATACAACCAGATTTAGGCTAAATGAGAGACTGAGCTATGTACGAGCAAAAATTAAACAATAGGTGCATGAGTTGTTCAGAAAGAAGTTTTACAACAAATGGGGGAATGTTAAAAGCTTCAAATCCCAAACTGTAGTCTGGAGTAAAGGGAAGAAAAATATGACAGCCAGTGTGGAAGAGGAAATTAAGACTGCAAGTTTACTTTGAATATATTTAGATCAATTTTCTGATGCTGGAAAAAGCAGAAATCTGCTCTGTCACTTTGCAAGTAATCCTGAAATATGTTGATTTGCCTTTTAAATTACTTCATTCAGAAGTTAATTGTTACAAATGATACTTTTGCTGAAAAGTGGATTAATCTACTTAATAATTGTGAACTTGCCTATTCATCTTCCTACTTTGAGAGGATTTGTTCTGTTTTCCGTGTCTATTTGAGCAATAATTCAGTTTGAAGGCTATCACCAAAGCATGCTGGTGAACTGAGCATGTGGAAACCAGCTCCAAAGTGAGTTATGTTTAAGTTCTCTTAAACTGACAAAAGTGATGAGGTGTGATAAAGTGGTGATTTTACACTTTAAAAGTATAAAATGTAGCTTGCTCACATTTCGATTGCAGTTTGAAATATTCTACCTCCTTTTTTCCCTGAATTTCACTTACGCCATGGATTTGAACTGATAAATCAATGCTAGCTTACATTCCCCAACTAGTGCTTTTAATGGGCACCCTCTTTGAAAGTTAAACATTCTAGTAAATTGCTCAAACACAGTCTTGAAAGGTTAAACACAGGTCTGAAATCTTTCTCATGTTAGGCAAGATTGTCATAAGCTTTCAGCATAATTATAAAAAGGCCAGAGCCTTGAAACTAGAAATGTGTTATAATAACCAATTTCATTGCTATAGTCATGGTAATCATTATGATGATCCAAATATCCACCATTGTGTTAACGGAGATTTTCAATTTCTGCATGCGTTATTTTTCAAGTCTTGTGGGCCATCTCATTTTCAAAGTTTCAGAAATATTGTTGGTCACAAAACAAACAAGCCAGACTGTTTGCCAGCAGCTCCTTTCTCTCTACTCACTGTGAGTAGCAACATCATCCTCACTATCAAATGCCTTCTTTTTTAATGCTCAATTAAATCATGAGTGTGAGCTAAATATTTAATGCCTATAGACTATGTGAGAAAATCTTTGGTTTAGTCTTATTCCTGTTAATAGCTGCAAGGACAGATTTTATTTAAATGTACAATGTGAATATAATAGGACATGTATATCTATAGGACTTCTCCCATTGTTTTCTCAACATGCTGCTCAGCCTATACACATTATCTACCTCTTCTGAAAATGCCAATTGCCCCAAACTCTTTGGTGTCCTGTAACAGCAACCGCTAGCAAAGCAATTCACCCAGTGTTCATGAAGACAGTCCACACAGCCACTAGCAATAACACCAAGCACCGCTTCACTGCTCCATGAAACATTTGCCAGCCTAATATTCACTTCTCAGATATCTCACACACTTCCATGCCTCCTCCCTCCTCTCCTGACAAACAGCAAACTCCTGACATCTGCTACTGAATCATTTTCAAAACTGTGGTGCTCCAAAGGGAGACTTGCTGTCATGGATCGGACAGGAATCTGGGAGGCAGAAGTGCCTCCCATCTAATTTTGACATTAATTTATATTTTCCTTATGTTCATCTATGAGTATCTCAATTTACCCACAACTGAATGGTACATAGCTGTGGCCTTGAAAACGTGTTAATAATGTAAAAGGCAGTTGTCCCTAAAAGCGAAGCAGAAAGAGCTCAAGGTATCTCCTGCAGCACCACTTCCCTGGGGCACTGTCTGAAATACTCAAATGGCTCTAAAAATTGTAAGTACCACCTACAGTACATTGCTATTAGACTAAAAACACACCATAATAAATGGTGAAACAAATACTGTTTGTTAATTTATCAGGATTAGGGGAGCATTTAGTTTTCACTCATGAGACTACTAATAATCATACTGACTCAGAAAATTATAGTTAAACAGAAGATATATTCAGAAATAATGTATGTAATTTCTGCATTGTGTATTTCAAATCCACAGAGAAGAACTACTAAATGAGGCAGCGAGCACCAACAATGGGTTATTGTACAATTAGACAGCCCAGAGATTACCTCAAATGGACTTGATATACTGAGTTATTCACTTGCAAGATTAAACAGAAGGTACAAGAGGGGAAGTACAGCTATCACAAGATGATCACTTACACTGGTGAAATAGAGAACATCACAGCAACAGCAATGGTCAAAACCCCACAGGAGAGTGAAAAACGGTACATGTGGTCCCTCTACTCCCTGGAATAGCTTTATTATTACTATTTCATAGAAGAACTATCCAGTGCAAAAAAATACGTTATGCAGTTGTGCAGGGTAGAAATGTAGCTCATTGCTCCTGTTCAGCAGCCTCATTTATATGAATTAAAAATCACTGAACTGCTTTGTGACTGAGAGATAGCTTTCTTCATACATTATGATCCTATAATTGAGCACATAATTAAAACAGACTGCTGTACCTTGTGACAATCCAAAGGAATTCTGGCAAAAAAAAATTATCAAAATTACTGACTACAACAAAAATAAGAATATGCTTTTGTGAGTTAAGGTCTTTCAAATCTAGGTATTTTACAGAGTAGCAGACCTCAGGAAAAGCAGGAAAATGTTTCAGTTTTGCCTTTTGTCCTCCACATTCTGCTAAGTTGTTCTCTTTACTTGTTGTCATTTTTATTCAAGGAGATGCAGATAAAAAATAATGCATTATCCTATGCACCAGTGATTCATAGTACACTGACAGTTTCAGCATCAGGTTCTCTAAGGCTTCATGTTTCACTCTATAAACAAACAGATTCAATGATGTGTCCTTGCCTTCAGATCCAGTGTAGGCTTCTTTTAGCCACCTGTATTTAAAACCATTAAAAATATATGTTTATTATATATAGATATGTTTCCCTTAAACAGAAAAGTGGGACCTTTGCAGCAACATGCCCAATGAATTTCTCACTGTCTTGCTTTTCTTTCTATCTTCATAAAGAAGGTTTCCCTCAGTATTGAATAGGTTTGTTACTGAAGAAGAATAATCAAAAACAGCCAGAACAGGTGAAAACCCTTTTCCTGTGAAGCCATATGTAGAACTACTCTGGATTTTCATCCTATTGTAATACCATTGGCTTATTTTGTTTAAAATTTTGCATATAGGGTATAAAAGTGGGGTATTTTATACTTTGCAGTGCTCATATCGCTTTATATTGTACAATATGATATGGAGTACAAGATTGTTATCACCTACCTCTACCTGGCAGCTGTAATGGTCTGAATTGTCAAGATTTCCTGGTAGCAATTTATTACCATTGCTTTCCCTTTAGAGTTAATGTGGCTTCCACACATGGAAAAGAGTAAACACAATTTACTTTTATTAAAATGCACATGAAATTAAATCCAATTCTTAAAATCTACCTAGGTAACAAAACCTCTTTTTTTTTCCCTTATAGTGTACCTGATACATTTTGGCTTAACACAATAAAAACATACCCTGATCTGGCTTATCCTGTAATTACGTACATTAATCATTATAAATTTTCTCTGTCAGCAGAAAGATATAAAAAACCTCCCCTTGAATATCAGCAGAAATAGTACCAAAACATTTAAAATTCAAGTTGACAGGTAAGTATTGAAACTATGTAGCTTTCCCTCAATACTTTAATTAATAGCCAGTAAGAATTAATTCTTTATTTATCTAAGTGAAGTACACGAAAACATGCTTTAAACAGGAAAGATGATAAAACACTGCAGCAAAAGTAAAAGAATTAAGGATGAAAGACCTCGTTAGCTGTGGTGTACAATGCACTGTTTAGAGCGTGGGGTTTTCTGATGACAGTTATTTTACAGATCACCACATCTGCCAAATTCCAGTATAAAATTACCATGCACAGCATCTTTGTAAAGGAGATCTAGAGTCTCAATGACTGCTGTTCAGCTTCAATTTCACACTGGTGTAATTCCATATGGACGTTAAGGGATACAAGAGGAGGAAAGCAACTATGAATGAAAGGCTCTAACTAATTTAAAGAGGAGGAGGAAAACCTTAAGCTTGAATGTCATAAAGAGATAAAGCCAGTTTAAAGCCAAATATAGACATGAGTGGGAAAAAGAAATCAGGAAAGAGCACAAGAAAAATATAGCCCTTTTAGTCTCACACCTGTAGTCTACTTTTAAGTGTTTAAGATAGTACTTTTCATTATGTTCACAAATGCAGTTTAAATAATGAAGCATTAGTAATATGAGACTCCCTGCTGCTTTGATCTGCTATTAAATCTCTGCAAGAAAGCAAAGTGACACAGGTTGGCAAATCAGTGGTGTGAAAATTAATGAGCATTCTCTATGCTGATCAACAGTTGCCCTCCCTTTACCAGTGGCTGATTTATGTTCACTTTAAACACTTTAGGATTTTAGTCTGAGCAACCCCAATGTCATTTCTGTATATGAGAGTCTTGCAACATTTGGTACAACTGCAAAAGGGGTGTTTTAAATTAATATCACCTCCTTTCTTTTAACTTTTTCCATGGTGCCATTCCTTCTACTGCATCCAATATTAACATATATATCATATACTAATACTTCTATTAACATTAAACCTTCTTTATCTATCCTGACCTTCCTAGTGATAAATTGTAAACCCAGATTCTGCTTTTGCTTCAATACTCAGAAAACAAACATTAGTCCTAGTTCCTAAATGACTAATGTTTGGTGCACTCCAGCAATCAACTAGATGAGAGACTCTAGTGATAATTCAATATTCTCTTCATTAGGTGTGACTGAAGTAAACAGATAAACTCAGTTTGAGAATGCACAGTAAATTCTGTGTGATTCAATAAAGTCTTTATAGGCAAATGTATTTTACTAGAAGTTAGATACCGAGCTGGACAAAACATTTCCAATTAATTGTTCAAACAGGAAATACAGACTTCTAGAAATAAAATATTTTATTCAAACAAGTGAGTTTTAATGTAGCTTTCATTAGGAGAAGCTTCTTAGATTCAAGATTGAATGATAAACTAATCAACCACCTCCTGAAGCAAACCAGGTATTCAAAGTTTAAGCAAAGCGCTTTAACAGCCACAGTACAGATCTTTGTTTTCCTCTCTCACACAGAGATACACTCTTACATAAGTTGACTTAATTGTTCCAAAGAAGAACAGTTCCATCAAATACTCTTACAAAAGGCCTTATTTACGCCTAATCTTTAAGAGAGTTTACTAACATGAAAGAGACAAAGTCACATTCCCTGCTTTTAATGACATCTAATGATCAGGAGAAGCAGAGAAATGTGATCAGGCCACCACAGGTGAAATCCTAATCCCTATTTCACCTAGATGTGCTAACTGCCTGTGTGTGTATGTGAGCACATGTATAAGCATATTGAGTTTGTGTCCCTTTTCAAATCAACAATGTTCTTAAAGGGTTTTTTCCAAGAAAGCAGTGGGGGCTGGATACCTATCTGCATGCGTATTCCAGCATTTGATACAGAATTCACTTTGAAATATTTTCATTGTGTGTTGTGTTCTTAATTAAGTAAACTGCTACAGCATTTTATCAATTCCTGGTCATATCCAAATTGCCTGCCTTATATTGCTTCAATAAATGGTGCAAAAGACCCAATTAAGGTTCTATTAGATATAAAAGAATTTTAAAAAAGGGAAAAAAAGGTATCTGAGAAAATAATTTTACCTCTCCCATGTTTCTTATAGTTCTATTAAAATGCTTAATTATCCAGACAGGAAGGCTAATTTGTGTTCTAGTCCTGAATCCAAAAACATTAAAATTTCATCAGTAACATTTCTGACAGTACAAATATATAAATATCATGTGGCTTTCTTATCCTTTATAATATCCACTTTTTAGTGTAATGAGAAATATTTTTGTTGGTAGAAGTTTAAAATGCTTTTAAAGCATGGTTTACCTTCCTGTGCAATAGTTGTATGATCTAGATTACTAGCAGAATAGTAAGTAAACCCAACTCTTTTTTCAATATAAGAATTTTAAATTCTGTAAAATTAATTTTGATTAGGGTAGCTGGAACTTACTGCTACAAGAATAACATTCAATGAAATCTTCAGAAATAATTTATAATAACTGCAACTACTGCATATCAAGTGTTTTGCAATAAAACTGTACTGTGAGAAGAAAAGAAAGAGAAAATCTCCAATGGGAAGAAACTGAAGATAGATAAATTCAGACCTGAAATTGACTGAAATGTATGTAACAGTCATAGCAGTTAGTCATCTGAACAACTTTATGAAGGATCTGGGAAGTATGGGTTGCACTCTTTCTATCTCTCCTCCTGTGCCCACTTCCTCTATGCCCTCAATTTGCTGGAGTTAATGAAAAGCATGAGCTTGACACAGGGATTACTGCAAAAAAACTCTCAAAAACCTGGCTGGAATATATCTTTTCTAAAATATGTAATTGTAACTTATTATATTCTTAAAACATATGAAACAGCTGGAATATAAATATTTTCATCTTATTCGAAGATTGAGAAATGAATTATGAAAAAGTATCTGAACAAAAAGCATATTTTATTTAATAACATAATAAATGTGTAGAATAAAAAACCCCAAAGAGCATTCAGTTAGCTAAACCTGGACATCGACCATGTAGATGTCTGCAGCAAAAGTTCCCTTGTAGTCAGTGAAATCAAATAAGCCTGTATACGATTAACTTCATCTCTTCCAATAGTAGACTTTTAAAGAGGTTGGATAGGCTGCAATCTTAAAGTGTTTCTTCCCTTCCATTGATGACAGAAGAAGTCTAGGTGTCTAACTGATGTAGATAACTAGGCAGCAGATCTCTATGGCATTGGTTTGCGTATTGTAAATACATGGAGACAGTTCAATACTGACCAATGTTTACTGACTTGTAAGACTATGAGCATATTTGAGGACATCTTAAACTCAAATTACTATCTTTGTTGAATAAATCCTCCTTGAGTGTGTTAGGTAATGACAAACATAATAGACTACAGTGATTCATTCATGCTTACAGTGCTGTTTTGTTTGCTTTCTCTTGTCCCAATAGGGTACTACAGAAATTCCAATTTCTCACAATAATTATACAAGATACAAGGATGTCTGGCAAATGTTGCAATTCTATCAATATATCTAACATGTCTGTTAATTTCTTTACTCTACACTTAGTGTAGAAGTAGTCTTTTGAGTGTTGTAAGGTACACTTCTTTTTTCTTGAATCCAGACTTCAAATATGATATGTATCTATTTTTTGTGCTATCCAGATAAAAGGTACTGTATTCTTTATAATAACACAAAGCTAAGAGATATATACTGCAAATATATATTGACTCCAGAAGAAGCAAGCATAAGGTTTTAGTAAATAGTTTTGAGTCATTAGCTTTATGTGCTTTATTCCAAATAATAAAGCCATTTTTATAACTCCAAACTGTATGTTGTGAAAGGGTCTCAGAGCTGGCCAATGAATAGCTAAGTTGTTTCATATATGTTTTGCATTAAATGCCTAGTGTTGTATGAAACAGAGAAACCAAACCAAAACTAAACCAAACCAAAAAAAAATTAAAAAAATAACAAACAAAAAACCTGAAACACTTAAGTATGGGTTTCACACATAGAAGCAAAACTTTCTATTCACCAGTACTTTACTACCAGTAAATAAATATAATGCTCAATACTAATCTGTAACTTGTGGAGTCACTACCTAGTAGGTTTTTCTGTAGACAATTCCATAGCTATATAAATGATCTCTTTCTCCTGGTGTATGCTGTATTCATTTTCTAAAGGCAACTGCCTTTGCTGTTAATATCTACAACATAGAATGTTTAAAATTTTATTTTTCCAATACAGCTATGCAAAACCCTGTTTTTCAATAACTGAATATTTATGTGGAGTTGTAGGGAACTCGGTGTTAAGAAATGCTTAGAACAAGCGGTGCTGTCATACTTAGCGTGAGATAAGAGTGGTATAAGCATATCTGTAGTCAGGTAGGTGAGAAAACTATAGAAAACAGGTTAAGAAATCTGTATTCCTTGCAATGCATAAGCAGTTGCTGATGGCTACTGATGTTTCAAGCAGTCGGGTGTTCTGCCAAGACCATCCACTCTAATTGACTTCAGTTCATGATCAAAATCATAAACGACCATTGAGAATACCTTCAGAAACTTTGAAAAATATCATGTTGATAATGAGTGGAGGATTTTGCCCAGATACTGCTTGCAACTTAAAATGTCATAGATTTCACCCCTCACTTCCAAAATTCTGCATTCTGCATCAGCAACTCCAAAGGAGTGATCACAGAGGGCTCGGGGAACTGATACATCCTTACAGGTACGTTTGATAAAGCAGTTGTATGATAATGTGAAAAAACTCCAAGTGTGAAACTGGGGATCCCTGGACCAAAAGAGGGAAATGTTATTTTGCATCCCATTGAATAAATACCATAATAATATAGCTTAAACCACTACAGAACATTTCATAGTCCTTTAAAACTTCACTCATTCTAATTTTCTCTTAAAAGACAATACGTCTTGTCTTTTGGAAAGTTTCTCTTTGACATCTCCCTGGCTTTTGATCTTGACACTGTCTTCGTTGGGGCTATTTCAACTTTTTTATTTTATAAAATGTCTTGCAGATTGGAAATGAAGAAATCCTTTTCCAGTTCATACCCAAAGATGAGAAATGGTTTTCATCTGTCTTTAAAGATTTAACATACTCCTCTTGTAACTTCTTTGTTCCTTCATTTGTTGAACACACCAATGTTCTTTGAGGAAGGACTATGCTGAAGTCCAGTCTCCTACAGAAGAGGAAAATTGCATCCAAGTTATTATAAATTCTCAAGCTAATGATCTTCTCATTTCATTAGAGGTATAATACTCCCTTTGAGTTTCTTTAACATTCTTTTCCTTGATTATTTTACAACTGCAACATGGAAGCTTCATCAGAAATAGCTTTGTCAGGAATAATGTTATGAAAATCAATATTACCTTTTAACCTACTGTGGTTAGACTCATCCTAAAAAAAAAGAAAAAAGAAAAAGTCATCTTAAAATTTCTATATACAGAAACTTCAAAATAAATAATGCAAAAAACATTTCTTTCCATAAATTTCTGAGAACTAAGACCTAAAAGTTCATCTATTGGACGTTTGACTATAATTCAAACTAATCCAAAAGTTTTCATAATTTCCACATACTTTTTTTTTCCTAATATTCTGCTCCCCAAAACCAAATTATATGTGAGAAGCAATAATGGTTCTCTTCTCCTGAGCATCTCTTCCCCATAAAAATCTGTGGCAAACTCATACTGACCAGTCAGAGCAGTAGGCGATCATGGAATGGAATAAGTTAGGAGTCACATATTATTCAAAGACCACTTAAAGTATATTTAAAAAACATTAATCTTCAGTTGCTTTTCCTTAAATCAATGCAGAGAAGAGAGAAATGTGTCCATATAAGCACAGAGTCTTAAGTTTGAAAGGCTTAGACCATGAAGTCCTCTCACGTTTCCAGAAATCATCCTCAGAACTAAGATACTGCTCACTTACTCTGTAAACAAATGACTTAAGGCTGCAGACCTGCTGGCCAGCAGTCCATGAAAAATCCTTTAAAATATCTTTAATAGGAAAGAAATAACATTTTCCTGATAAGGATTTTATGTGAATTTTGATGTGACAATATAAGAGAGAATAGACCTTCTTCCCTTGATTGATGCTGTTACAGTTTTGAGTTACATAATTACAGTATGCACAGGTCTAAGCTGGATACTTTTAGAATCGCTAAATATTCAACAAAAGCAAATAATTACGGGTATGAAATTCAGTACAGAAACAGAATATTCTAAAGAATACCCACAAAAATGTACAAAGTAATAGTGTCATGATTATTTATTGTAAAAAAAAAAAAAAATAAAAATATATATGGTGATTTTACAAGGTTTTTCTGGTGGATCCTATAGTGAAATCTTGCTTTTAGTTTACAGTTACAGACATGTAATTATGTCTGACATTGTACTCGTTTGTTGGGTTTTTTCAAGTGAACCAAGCAAAATCTGAACAAGAAGAAATTATGGAAATTAACACACCTTTGTTACTCATTCTGTTGGAAATTGCTCAACATTCAGTAGCTGTCAAAAGACAAGGCAAATGTAGATAGTATTAATAAAACCACTGAAAACAAACCAGAAATTATTCATTGTATCAGTTGAACAAATATATTGTACATGTGCTCCAGGATGTAATTTATTTTGCTCAAGTTCTGCCACAAAAAAAAAAAAAAAAAACAAAACAAAAAAAAAAAAAAACAACACAAAAAAACCCACAAACAAAAGTAAATACAGTAAGTCACCTCATCCAAAAATGTCCAAGTGATACAATTTTAGAGATGCCATGGA
This sequence comes from Falco peregrinus, assembly GCF_023634155.1. NCBI lineage: Eukaryota > Metazoa > Chordata > Aves > Falconiformes > Falconidae > Falco > Falco peregrinus. The sequence continues at coordinate 3,884,298 of NC_073726.1, read as the reverse complement.
TTAAAGAAGAGCCCAGATGATGAGCTGTGACTAAACACCTAACTTGTAAACAAGTACACCTATCTTCCCTTGTGTCTGGTTTTGGCTGGGATAGAGTTAATTTTCTTCCTAGTAATTTTCTTCCTAGTAGCTGGTACAGCATGGTGCTCTGGGTTCAGCATGAGATTAATGTTGGTAAAATGCTCTTTTAGCTGTTGCTAAGTAGTGCTTACCCTAAGTCAAGGACTTTGCAGTTTCTTGTGCCCTGCCAGTGAGGAGGTGTGCAAGAAGCTGGGAGGGAGCAGAGCCAGGACAGCTGACCCAGACTAGCCAAAGGGATATTCCGTACCATAGAGCATCATGCTCAGTATGTAAACTGGGGGCAGCTGGCTGGGGGGGAGCCAACTGCTGCTTGGGGACTGGCTAGGCATCAGTCAGTGGGTGGTGAGCAATTGCATTGTGCATCATGTTTTTTCCCCCCTTGGGTTTTATTCCTCTCCCTCCTCTCTTCATCATCATCATCATTATTATTATTATTGTTGTTGTTGTTGTTATTGTATTTACTTCATTTCAGTTATTAAACTGTTCTTATCTCAGCCCATGGGTTTTGCCTTTTCCTGATTCTACTCCCCTTCCCACCAGGGGCAGGGAGAAGCGGGCGAGCAGCTGTGTAGTACTTAGTTCCTTGCTGGAGTTAAACCATGACACCTAGGAAAGTTCAGTTCCACCCCTTGAAAACTGCAAGTGATTTTAACCTTCCTATCTTTGTCGGGATACATAAACCCAAGAAAATTATCAGGAACAGAAATTCAAAAAATATTTCCATATATTAAAGGCAAATAGTTTAGATGTCCTTATTGGAAAAAGGACAATTGAGATAGGACATCACTGCCTAATGTGTGCATAAGAAAGTAGAATGGGGTTATTCCCTGTTTCCCATGCCACTGAACCCTGCACATAACCAGTGAAATTATTTGACAACAGGTTCAACTGAGACAAAAGAATGTCATAAAATGCTTTGCTGTGAAAAAGGTATTAGTTTGGTATATGGGGAAAAGTCCATCAGCAGCTATTAAAAATGAGTCTTGTGCCTAACCCGCAGCTCAAAGTTCTTAATCCTCGTGATTGTCAGAAACTGATAGGATATGAAAGGAAAATTGCTTTATAATATTTTCCATTTTCCCTTAATCTTTCTATAAGATGTTTCTGGTTAGAACTGCTACAGAGCAGCTCTCAGGCTAGGCAAACCTTCCGTCTGACTCTGCACAGCTGCTCCTACGCTCTCAGACTGCAGAACTGTGTCACTTCTCTCAACAGAGAAAGACAGAAGGAAGCCTACTGGTATTAAACATAAAATCTTTACACAAATAATAACTAAGGATTGTATTTTTCATGTTAACTGATTTTCTTCATGTTTACACTACAGTATTATCATTCTTTATGCTATAGTTTTGGTTTCCAAGTTTGTATATTTGAACTTACTTTCAGTACCATTCCTATCACAGAACATTTTGTGTTATTTGCAGTTCAGATTTATTGGACTTAACTTTACCTCCACTTTATTCCCCCAAAAACGATACAAATCAGTGTTGGAAGTTTGGTGTTGAACAGTAGAATCTTACTTCCAAATTTCTAAGCAGATGGGGAATTTACAGAAGGTGGAAAATTATCCTCTTCAGTTTTTACTTTGAAACCCTGGCATAGAGTCTTGATTCATTCTACCGATGTCACCTGAAATTCCACATGCTGAACAAGTACAAAACATTCAAGAGATCATAGTATATGTCCAAGGGGACAGTTCCAATTTTAGTTCTACTATACTTTGGTTTTGTCAATTTATAAAGATCAAGAAAAAAAGTTCCTGCAGTACTGCATGCATTCTTTGAGCCTTCCTCTGGGATTTGGTGAGGGGCTTTGGGGCTGGGGGGTAGAGGGGGGATTTGAGCACTCTTCACTTGAATTTTGGGTGTTTTTTTTTAAAAAACAAAAATTGAATTTTTGTTTTTAAAAAAAACTTTTTTGTTTTGTTTTAAAAAACACTTGAATTTTGGGTGTGTTTAAGAGGTTAGAAAAGCAGCAGTTTTTATAATCAAACAGCTTGCTTTCTTCAAGCTTTTTTCCACAGAGAAAAAGAAGCCGGGGGGGTGTGGGGGGGGTGGGGATGGGGAAAGACAAAGAATTACACTGGGTTTTCATTTTATTTCACTTTTTAGTGACGTAATCTTGAGGCAAATACTCAGAAAATATTCATTTCATCACAGAAAAACAGCATTTATATCTGAATCAGCTCAGAAGTTCTAGTGACTCCCTGCTGATTTTTTAATAGAGAAGGGAACTGAAATCACTCCTCACGAATAAAAAAACATAATAGGATAAGCATTTACTTTCCAGAAAAAAAGCCAAGTAAGTGGTTTGCAGGACTTTCCATTTGTAATGGATTGTCCTCTGTAATATATCCTAAAGCTCAAGTGCCACCAAATCTCATCACAGATCAGCAGATACATGCCAAAATTGTATACACTCAAGTCTTTCAACTTTTTCTGAACTTGCCCTACTGCCTTTCAAATCCAAAGCTGACCTTCTACTCGCTCCAGCTGGAGTAGGCTCTTCTGATTTGCAGCTTCCCTACCTCAAGTTTGGAATATTTCATTGTGCAGCTGGTGCCAATGAGGAACAAAAGCCAGAGCGTGTTTGTCCAAAGGTAAAGCTGTGCCTGGAGGACACTTAGAGTACACAGAGAGGATCTGTCTGGGCAGCTAGCCACATTTTGTGTGCAGTAAGAGGAGCTCATATGCAATTATGAGCATAATTTAGTCACTGCTTTTATTTCTACTTGTCAACTGCTGTTTTATTTTCTTTCTGTATTTGTCACTCAGCTTCTTTCAGATAGATAAGTCATAGATAGCACTGTTATCCCAAATCTGGGTTCTTCACCCGGTGTGCAAGAGCCGATCCACACACCCAGTCCAGATACTTGCTCATTGCATGTCTGCACAGAGGTGGGTGCTGGGTGGGCGATCCACAAAGCCAGCACACCTCTTAACGCAGAGCAGAATCTTTTTGCACACTTTGCCCAATGACAGTCACATTAATTCTTACTGGTTCTCACAAGCCTCACCTCTATTTAAAGGTAGTGTTCTTTTTTTCACTGTATGTGTTCTGTGGGGAGGGGGCTTTGTTAGTAGGGGGCTCTCTTTGCTCGAGAGTGGAATTTTTAGTATACTAATTAGGACAGTTCACACACAGTTCAAGTAATCTTCTGTTTAGTCTCATTAACCTTTTGGATCTCCTTGAGCTCACCTTGTTGGGCCCCAGCCTGAGGTATTTATAGTGTGGGGTCCTTCCCCCAAGGCCCTGTTTTGTTAACTGTAAGGATCTAACTAACATCCTCTGTTTTTCAAAATCTTTCTTGTTTTTCACTATAGATATTTACATTGTTTATCCTCTCTTTTTTTTTAATTAAAAAAATAATTATCATATCAGCAGTAGAACTGGTTTTGCATGTATCATACTGGGGAAATATATAACTGTTACAGATGTTCTGTTCAGGTTCGTTCAGATGCTGTCCTTGTGCAACAGTCTATTGCCAGCAGGCATTTTCCTTCATCTGATGCCAAGGTGGCACATTAGATGAAACATTATTCATGGCATTTGTTTTACTACTGGATTATGTTTTGTATTCATGTCAAAGGGACACGGGAGAATAGTAGGCTTTACCAGGAGTTTTCAGAAAACAGATATAGTCTTCATTTCACATTTGTACCTGAATACAAACCAGATATAAAAAATAAAGAAAATATGAGCAAGAAGGCGCACTGCATGATGCATGTAAAGGTATACTGGACAAAATCTTAGAAAATACAGCATAGTGTACCCTGGGGAGCGTTTCATTGCTAGGAGAGGAACAGCCTGGAAAATTTATTAGATTTTATCCAGCCCTAAGATCTATGACTCAGAAGGGCTTATTGCTCTTTAAAACTTACTACCTGGCTAAGGGACTACTGTGGTAGTGCAGGTACTGTACTGCTACCAAGCCAGTCCTTGGCGATGCTTTCTACCTACGCTGAGCCCAGAGCAGGGCCGTGGGGGGCTCCCACAGACCACCCGTGGAAAAATGGCTGGGATAGTAACAGCTGTTCATGTATAAACATTATATATTAACATGTACAGGAATGTTGGAATTGGACACCCAAAATGTTCTGGATGGCATTTACCCCAAATCGATAATGCTATAGAGGAAGGTGATGATAATCATCACACGGATAAAGCAGTTCCCAGGGGGTTACCAAGAAAATTTGAAACAAAAGAGCAGGCTTGGAAAGCAGCATCAAAGTGTGAAGATCTGTACGGGCAGGAGAGACACCATGGGGGGGATGTGGGGGACTGGGGAGCTGTGACAGGGTAGGCACAGAGGTCGGTGAGTGACCCTGGAGGGGTGTGTGTGGATGTACCTGTACTAGAACCATTCCAGGTTAGTTATAAAAGCACATTCAAAGACTTGTATATGTTTGTTAACATTTGTGATTCATATTTCGTGTCTATCTGTTACATCATTGATACTGATCCTGAATCTGTGGTTCACTGCTGGCTATTTGTGTGTCATTGATAAATCAATAAAACGCTTTGATCTTGATTTCTTTTAAACTACATGAATGGAGCATTTTTTCTCTGCAGCAAGGACCAAACAGGAGCATGACATGGTTCCCTGAAATGCTGGGTCTGTGTTGAGTGTTAGATCAGGAGAGGTCCCTCAAATTATTGCAGGAAGCTGGAGGTTTCCTTCAGCAGAATCTTACAAATGCACTGTGTTCTTCTGTGGGTAATATTAAAATCAAGCACCGTCACAGAGCAAAATTTGTCAGCAGCTTGCTGTCTAGTGCCATGCTCAAACCTTCTTTACTTGGCCCAATTAAGAAGACAGCCTGGCCTCAATAAATACAATGCTCTGAAGTATTATTCTAATGTGCTTGTTAAACCACTGGTTTTTTCTAATTTACACTTTCATTTTGCAGTCATTTTCAAATAATATTGGTTAATGCTTTAATGAATCTCTTTCCTTGCTGTCTATACTAAACATTCATTTAAATATACAATAGTTCTACAGCATCTTCACAATGGTTGTGTTCTTATTGCAATTTAATGTTACAGGCTGTTAACAAAAAGAGCTGATGCCAAAATAATGGCAATATCCAGTTAAAAAGTTCCAACCAAAACCATTACTGTATCTTATGCTTATTCCACAAGTAACCAGAGCCTCTTCTGCTTAAAAATCAATGCCATAAACTCTATATCAGTAGTATATTTATGCTAAGCAAACTATTGAAACCTAAGTTTTTTCTGCCTGCACTTCTGCAAGGCTATATACTCAGTAGGTTAATATAACTCAACCTTTTCCATATTCTCTCGTATCCTCAGTGATAAGGATATCACTGGCTCCTCACCAAAACAACCTTTTTTCAGTAGAAAGTGGTAGGTATTCAGTACATAAGCCCATATTAAGCTATTTAAATTACAAATTCAAATCATCTGACTAGCAAGAATTCATTTAGCATCAAACAGTATAACAATGTATGTGTAGATGCAGTCTAGACCTCTGCTCTGGAGCAGTGCATCCCCACTGGCCATAATAAAATATAATTATAAATAATCACCTGGTTTGTTTTTATTCACTTCCAGTGAAGGACATTTTATAATTTTTTCATATTCAGTTCTGTACTTTAAAACTTCTCTCAATATTTAGCCTAACTAATTTTTACAGAAACATAAGTTGTTCTTTTCCAGTGTCCATATTTTTTAACATCTCTTTCTCATGGAGGAGTTAACATCTCTCCTCAGTCTTCCTTATTAAGGAAGAACAAATTCTTTCAACAAATCTTGAATTTTCTTATCATACTTCTCAGTACCTTCTGGATTCTTTCGATGTTATGTTTATCTTTCTCCAAGCATGTTTCTCAAAAAATATACATCAGAATTGTATAACTCTTCATCAGTCCAGAACCATATATATCTTGAATACCCAACTCTCCCTAAGACATCCTAGAATATTCCCTTTCATTTTTACAAGAATATCACATTTCTGGGTCAGACTGCAACACCCAAATCCACTTTTGCAATATTGTTGCTTAGTCAGTTTGTCTCAACTTTCTAATTCATCTCCCCTTTTAATCACTGGGTTTTAATCACTGCAGGCAGAGGCAGAACTTCAATTCAGGGTCTTTTTTTCTTGGCTTGTGCTTTAATTGCCAAGTTACTTCTAAAAGTGAGCTGGCTGTGTAGTCAACCGGCTTGCAGATATGTTACTAATAGAAGGCCAGTCTGTTATTTAACTCGAAATTTAGACAAAATACATTAATATCTACAGTGAAGAACCAGAAAGAGTTTGAAAGGCAGAGGATGTTGGTGGAACATGGCCTTGGGAGGAGGGATAGACACCATAAAAACCTCAAGCTGGGGCACAACGAGATAAGCTCAAGGAGAACCAAAATATTAATGAGACTAAACTTGAAATTACTGGAACTATGTGTGAACTATCCTAATTAGTGTACTTTAAGTTCCACTCTCAAGCAAAGAGATCCCCCTGCTAACAAAGCCCCCTCCCCACAGAACATGTGCAGCGAAAAAAAAAAATATCTCTGTACTTTTAAATAGAGATGAAGCTTGTAAGAACCAGTAAGAATTACATGTGACCAACTTTAAAATGTAAGGAATTGTTCAAAGTGTATAAAAAGGTAAGAGGTGCACCGGCTCTGGGGTTTACCACCCAGTGCCTGCCCCTGCGCAGAAAGGAGTAAGTGCCAGCACGGCTCTGTGTGTGAGACTGGGTTTTTGCACACAGGGTAACACACTCCAGTTGTGAGATAACAGCAGCTCTCCAGTCTACGTTTAGAAGTAAGGCAGCAGTAGCAACGTGGTCTAAAGAAAACCAAGTCGATAGAATTTTGGGTAATAAAGGTGGATGAATTCACAGATCCTGAATCCCCATAGTGACTGATACCCACCTCTTCAGCACCATTAAGATTGGCACATTTCAGTGAAAAACTGAAGTCAGATTGTTAGAAGCCTATTGGAACTAATGTAAAAAAAAAAAAAAAAAAAAAAAGTGCACATAGCACTTCAGGCAGTGCTGTCTTTGAAAGGTAGGTGAGATGAACATTTTTTTGGAATGTTGTACTGAGGTTTGCTTATTTCTGTTTAAGAGCTCCTTTAACACCTTAAAATTTTCACTGAGCCCAGCCTGAAGTTATGGAGGCTCACCTATAAAGGAAAAATATAAATTATCTAAAGGGGTCTCTCGCTGAACTGAATGGAAAGGACAATTCGTTATTATATGTGAAACTCCTGCCATTAAGCCCAGACCTGTCAATCCAGCAAGATCAGGAGGAGCCTCACAGAAAGGGATGGTGAGTTTGCACCATCCATTAACACCTCTTAAAATCAATGACAGAATTCTTAAGCAACAGCAGTCTCAAGGCATGATCTAAGCTTGTGCTATTTCTCTTGGAATATTTTTATTCATAAATCATTTTAAGATTTGATTCATGCTGAAGAGCTGGATAATTATTTAATGCATGAAGTTCATAATCATCTATATCTACCCTGCTCCAGCGGTTATATTAATCAGAGAATAACTGTTGTGCAGCAGCTCAAATGACTCAGAAAATTGCATAAGCAGGAGTTTACTTTTTCTTTTCTCTCCTAAATGCTGGATAACAATTACTGTTTAGTACATGAACAGGGCTGTACAGCAGGTAACACAACCTTAAACACTTTGAGAATCACTTCTAATCAGCTTTTCCTTAATTTTACCTGCTGTGTGGAAAACTCCAGTAAAACTGTAGAAAATTTGTGCCAATTTGCTAAATCACAAGCTAGCTTTTACACGGAGGGAACGGTCAGAATCAAGGGCACAAATTTTAAAGATATGGAAAATGGAAGCAAATGTGACATGCTTGGCTGACTGCAATTGTTAGATTAGATCCTTATAATAAATATATTGTTCATTACACATTATCAAATTACTAAAACACACTTGGTCTGCGCCTGGTATTTCACAGTGCTGTGAAGTTTAAATATCCTAACTGCATAAGCATTTTAAATATTAAAGTTACCCTTGTGGTTCCCCACTGCATTGCAGCTGGCACACTGATGGTACCCTCATCACTAGAAAAGCAAGAACCGAACCTGGAAAGGCAGAACTCAAAATGGGGAGCCATTGGAACAAACAGGTGATACTGTTCATAATTTGAAGGTAAGCATAATCAGCCTTCAACAAATATTCTCAAACATGTATGGATTTACCAGTTCTTTAAAAGAGAAACAGCTGGTTAGTCAAGGTTACTCTACATCATTAAAACAGCAATGCCTACTGGTAAACCCTTCCTTTAAATTGTACCTACTTGATGGTACTACTGTTCTTTAGATGCCCATCACAGCAAAAGCTGCAATACAGCGTGGAACTTCTCAAAAACCTTAAACCTACATTAAGTAGATGAGCTTGCAAAGTGCAAATCTAATCTTGCAAGTCTTCATTTGTGTGCAATAGCAGGATAGTTTGGAAATGCCGTCTGCCATCGTTTCCAGGGGTTTGGGGAATATTCTTTGCAGCCATAGACAGAATTCTGCTGACTTGAGACAGCTGACAGGGAAAAACAGCGCTTCAGATGGTGCCCCCATTAAATATTTAGCAGAACCATAGTACAATTTCCCATGCAGTTACATATTGACTAAACTTGCTCAAATCATCTGTTAAGATGCTGCAGACCAACTATACCCTGGGTTTGTCTCTGCTCACTTTTCCAATCAGTCAGTAAAAGCACAGCAACATGAGGAACAAGTCAGATTATCTTCTTATAGCACCAATTTCTTGTACTAGAATTAAACACCAGGTTCCAGGCCCCACCTCCCAGAGGTGTGCCACAGCACACAGACCAGGCACTGAAGGACCCTTCGTTGCCAATAATCCTCCAGGCACTTCTGGAAAGGCAGGCAGAAAGTTTGCATGTTTAACACTTCCATATTTCTCTGGAGCTTAGCCATTCAAGACACGCCATAACAGCAATCAAACATCGGTCAAATCTACATATGTATACCTGAGTTGGTCACTGAAGTTGCTTTCACAGTTAAAGAAGTGAGAACGACACCAGCAGGTATGACTCATCCATGACGAATTGCTCTCTAAAAGTGCTTTTTTCCCCCCCACTGCCTGCAAAGTAGATTGGGAAAATGCATTTAGACGCAACCATCTGAACTTAGGTTCATCAGAAGTTAGTTGAGATGAAACACACGCTGCACGTTTTCTTCTCCTCCAGCCAACAGCCCTGTTCTGTGGATCAACGGCCCGATGGGCAAGGCCTCTTATTTGAGATGAGAACCAGCACCACTTTGCAGCCTTGTCCTCAGCATGCTTTGCGTTGGCTGCTATAGCTCGTGCAGAAGCTGTAGCCATCAGGCTGTAGGCTCCGGCAGACATGGCTTTGCTCCTCCTGTTGAAGCTGCCCAGTTAGGCAGACAGGAGTGCAAGAAACATCAGCCTAAAGGGAAGCAGGATTTAGTGTACTGCTCAGGCACTCCAGAGCAAAGGGCAAGAAACGTGAATTTAATCTACTGATTAGGTACTCATCAGAGAGAAATCTTAGGTTCTGCCCCCTCCTCCCTTGATTATTAATATTTTAATACTATTTTCTAAATAAAAACATTTAAGCAGCTCAGGAAACAGCATATAGCCAGTGCCTATAATGTTGTATAGGTCTCAGCTCACTTCCACGCAGATTGCAGATCAGCTAAATGAGTTCCACTGTTCATAGCAGTGGTTTTCACTATAATTATGCTGAGGTTTTATAGTAATCATACTGCAGCAAAACAAACTTCTAAAAATACCCTTGTGATTTTTTACAAGTTCAGCCAGATTTTTTCAAGGCATCGAGTATTTATTGTCTCTTCAAAATATATTCAGATTAATTTAACATAGCCAATTATGAGCTGCCTGAGGGGTTTACATAAACGCTTCATCGACCCCTCTGAAGTCAGTCCCATTAAACATGAATGAGTCCAAGCTGGACTTGTTATGTTGCTAGTTTCTGAACTTTCCCAGTGGGCGCTTAAAAAAATATGCAGCTATTATACATTAAGAAGTGTCTTTCTTTGTGAGGGTCTGGTTTTTGGTTGTCTTTTTTTCCCTTTTTTTTTTTTTTTTTTCCTTAAGCAGAAAGCCCAACCAGAATTTACTGAAATCTCCAGTTTATTTTGCATTTTCTATTTCAGCAGTGCGAAAAGCCTGCTCAAGGAAAAGACAGGAGTCAAAGTGCCTTTGGTAGCCACTAGAAGTACAATGCAAATAAAGAATGCCGGCAACAAGCAATCCTCCGAGAGTTTGAAAAGTGTCTTGAAGAAAAGAAAACAATGTTCCAGCTCAACTTCCTATTAAAATATGCCTATTGCAATTTGAGCATTACTCAGTTACATCTGCAAATCTCATGCGACTTCTTCCACATAGCAGCATGGAAAACAGCAAGTAGGATTCCAGTATATTACAGCACATGAGCATGTGCTTATATCTGCCTCTAGACAACAACAGGCTCATAAAAAAAAATAATCTTTTTTTAAGAGCCTTTGTAAATCAAAAGATGAACTCTTTAAGTAAAACCTGACTCTTAAGGAATATTTACACAAAGTACAATCTTCACTGCTCTACAGAAAGAGCAGGAATTTAATGTTCCTCCTGTATTTGCTTTAATTTACGATAAGCCGTAGGGATTTTACCTACTGTTATTTTACTACATTAATAAATGACAACTGACATCAAGTATCTAGTGTTTTCCTAGTGAGATTTCATAGTAATAGGCAATGAATTCAAAAGCCACTTGGAAAATGAAAAGCCAAACCTAACAAGGAAAAGGTTGCAAAACAAAGAAGAAAAATGTTAGCTATTGGTTTTTCATTCTCATTGCTCTTGCCATTTTATTAGGAGTTTAAATATGTGTTATTTTTCGGAAAAAAAAAAAAAGTCCTTAGATTCCTATGAGATATATATATACTTAAATCCTTGAAATTGTTTTATTTAAAATGCCTATTTTAGTATTTATCAAGCCAAAAGCCTTAAAGTGAAATGCTTTAACAAAAGGATTACTCTACTATCAGTAGCTGTAAATTGCAGAGCATTTCATGATATTGCACCTATAGAAGAGCAAAGAAAATGTATTACAAATTATTTATTTATTTTGTTCTTAGTGTTGTAGCTCCCACATTTTCACATCTCTGTCACCATTCAACAAGCTGTCTCAAAAAATCCTAAAAGACTTTGGCAACGAGCCATATTTCGTACATGCTTAATTGAAGATCTCGGCCTAATCATTTGCTAAGCCATACATATGCATTTTAAGTAAAGTGTAAGTAACTGGTACTGTTATTAACTACAGAACAAATGCAAATGGATTACATAATGTATTTCTGTAATGCATGTATTTTGAGCCAATAAAATGACCTTTGAAAATTACTGAGATGTGTGAAAATGCCATTTACTGTAATAGGAATCAGCAAAAGAAGATGAACTGTAGGTAAGGCTTAACACTTCTTAAATTTTCAAAATCCAGACAACATTCAAAGGTTGTACTGTGAATATTTAATCACCTTCAGGAAATACATGCATTACACATGCATCATGCAGAAGTATTAGGCTTTATTGCCTTCACATTTAAAGCAACATGGTTTTCCATTTTAACACTTTCTTATTAATACTATATCATTTTCTAATCAGAAACAGAAGTAAATGCATGGTATTAGAAAATATTTGAGAAATTATAATTTATTAACACTACCTGAATACAAGCAGAGCTTTTGACAAGATATAAAATGTAAAAGGTAAAAAGTCACTGACTCGAGTACCTTATAGTTTAAATAACAGTACAAAAATAAGTGACATATTTGGAGACTGAGGCCATTTTGTGATAGAGGTTCCACAAAACTGTAAAATTAAAATTCATCTTTCATTTGAATTATAGATTTAAGATGTTGGAAAAAATAGCATGCCCTCTTGTCAAATTTCCACTTCTTTTCAGAATGTGATGAATTTTCCAAGGGTGAAGTTTTACAGCTAAGGTTTTTTACCAGTGGAGTTGTTGCTAATTGGGTTATTGATGAAATTTATTACTCAAGTCATTTTTTCTTTCTACAAATGATTGCAAGAATAAAATAGAAGGGATTGTTCCAATCTCACTTAAAACTAATGATGAAATCTTGTGCAGTAAATTTTAGTTACAATTGCTGCTGTTTGGGTTTTTTAGTTGTTATGACTGTATAGCCCACTAGAAGGACAAAGATAAGGGCTCAAACAAACCTTAAATAGTACTAATGTGAAAATATTCAGCCAGTCATGTCCAGAACTTAACAGGCAGTTGGAAGCTAAGATGCATAGGAAGAAGTATCAAATTAAAAGGCACAGAGTTACTGTGATTTGGGGACTGGCCTTCCACATAACCTTGGGCTCACCACCACGATCCTTTCTACAAAGGTATCCACTGCAAGTGGACAGTCTCAAAAGTAAGCTTGGGCTGGTATCTGACAGTGGTCATTGTGAAGCATCAATGCTCCAGATGTTTTGCATTGGTCCAGAGTAGCAGTGAATTATATTTTGAGTTAAAATGAAATGTTTTCAGGTTTGTATTATGTATGTCCTTAGTATGTACTTTTTATCTACTGAGGGGTTTTTTTAGTAGTGAGTAAAGATAAGGGATTGCACTTAGAAAAATGTCTTTAAAATTGAAAGGATAAAGCAGAAATTGAGAAGTGGAATCATTAAAGACACATTGCATTGTCCCCAAAATAAGCACCTCCAAAGTCACCAGGTAGAATCTTCAGACTCTAGCTTAATGAAATCTAAACTTTTCTTATCTACAGAAGGTAAATGAGCAGAAATGTACAGGATTGAGACTGAAGGCAACCAGCTTATATTTGCTTTCTCATTATATGATGACTGCAAGAATTGTCAAGGAATGCTAAGCAATTTTAAAAGAACAACTTCACTGGAGGACTACAGATAGCAGTGTTTTTAACTGTAGGAACAGGACTTTATGTAGTCTCTGCAGTGAAAAGTCAAGATTTATTCCTGCTTATGGCTGCCTTAGAAATTAACCAGGCTCTGAATTTCACCAGCCTATCACTTAGGGCCAAAAGGGAGCATTTTGATCATCTGCTTTACCTTCTAAGGAGCTGTGTTGACATTTTTCCATTATTTTAATATGCTTTCATATCTTGGTGTGCTGAGTTTCTGTTTCATAGATTTTAAAGCTAGAAAGGACCATTTTAATATTTTTTTCTGACTCCCTTCATAACACAGGCCGTTATTTTTACTAAGTGATTCCCAAATTAAGCACATGATTTCTGGTTGAGCTAGAGAATATCCTCTGGAACATAATTAAGTTTTGATTTCAACTGCTAACGATTTCACTATTATTCTTAGGAAAATGCCCTCATATTTATCCCGACACCCATCGTTTCTAATTGCAGCTTGTTTTCAGTTTTCAACCACTATGTTCCATCCTTGTCCGTTCCTTACGTTATGTTATGTTATGTTATATGTTATATTATGTCTTTTTTATCTACTTAAGAGCCCTGAGGAAAGGCTGAGATGGTTTATTTTTTAATATTTTATTAGGTATTCATTTATCAGGATTCAGTCTCTTAATCTTTTTACCACTAGCATTCTTTGTGCTAAACCCATTGATGGCAATTCTTTATTCTCTCCATCAGTGCCACTTTCTCGCCCTTGAAAACACTTTCAGATATTTTTTTTTTTCTTTTAAAATTATTTTGGATCACATTAGCATCTCTCTCAAAAAAAGTACATCCAGAAAAGAGACAAAAAGTTCTTTTAGTCTAATAATATAACATTTTGCAGAGATTCTTTGCGCATACTCACCTTTCACACACATTCCTAAAACTATTCATACTTAGTTCAACATACATGAAAGAACAGTCCGGTTTTCGTTGTTTAACCCTGGCCGATAACCAAGCCCAACGCAGCTGCTTGCTAACTCCTCCTCTCCCAGAGGACTGGGGAGTAGAATCAGAAAGGAATGTAAAACTCAACGGTTGAGATAAGAACAATTTAATAGGTAAAGCAAAAGCCATGCAAGCAAGCAAAGGAAAACAAGGAATTCATTCATCACTTCCCATGGGCAGGCAGGTGCTCAGCCATCCCCAGGAGAGCAGGGATCCAACACGAATAACTCAGGAAGACAAACGTCATAATGCCAGATGGGATGTCCCCACCTTCCTTTTTCTTTCCCCAGCTTATATACTCAGCACGACGTCATAAGGTACGGAATACCCCTTTGGCTAGTTGGGGCCAGCTGTCCTGGCTGTGCCCCCTCCCAATGTCCTGTGCCCCTCCAGCCCTCTCGCTGGCAGGGCCCAAGGAACTGAAAGTCCTTGACTTGGTGCAAACATCACCCAGCAACAAGCAAAACCATCAGTGTGTTGTCAACAATGTTCTCACCCCAAACCCAAAACACAGCACTGTACCAGCTACTAAGAAGAAAACGAACTCTATCCCAGCTGAAACCAGGACACTGGGCCAACAGTTTTTCAGAGCAATTAAAGCCAACAGAGTGACCCCAGAACAACAGAAAAAATAAAACATATTAGCAACCTGCAGAGCAGGGTCTTTAATCTTTTGAACACCATGATGTTATTAGTAATAGTTGTTATCATTCAAAACCAAAGAAAAATGCATAACACTTCTTCACAGTCAGGATGAAATGAGCAGATGACAAAGAACCTGATTTGATCAGTATGTCTATAACACTACATACACTTCAATCCAAAAGGTGTTTTTTATTGGAAAGTTTTGTTGCAATATCTGTAACTTTGGAGATTATTTTTTGTCATCACAACTGTGTTATAAAAACTTGCACTACAGTACAATATTACCCACCTATATAAACCTTTTTACATATATGAAACTGCATTTATGTTTGGAGATCTTTTCTATTTTAGAAATGGTAAAACAGGCAGATCTCTGCTATGGCAGACTAAGCTTAAGAGACACTGAAAAACCAACACAGTAGGCTGGTGAGTATAGTCCCATGACCACAACAGCATCAGAGAGAAAAATAAAAATTATACAAAGAAATACAGATTCTAGAAATGCTGCTAAATCAGCCAGAATAATGCATATTGTAAATGCCTTTTCTTGAGCTACATGGAAATGTGAAGTTCTTTGAAAGCAATACTGTGTGTAAAGACAGAAACAAGAGAACTAGCAAATTGAATTCCTTAATCAATGGAGCTCTAAAGAGTTCTTCATTACTGTGCTGTTTGGACATAGCATGATAGATATTTAAAGTGTAGTTAGGATGGTGTAAGCAACAGACCTTGTACTGACCTACTGAACAAAGGCAATGTCACTGAGAATTCATAAGTGTTCAAAATATCTTATTATTATCAGAGTAAATCTGGACATCAAAGTTTAAATCTAAAAGGAAATAAATGATTCATATACCAAAATCACTAGAAACAATGCCGAGCAGCAATCACAGGACAATAAAAAAGACCACCTAACAATAACACAGTATAGTGCCCCATGGCCGAATATAAATAAATGCTGAATGTTCTTTAAACCAATGAAGACCCAAAATTGGTGTCTACCCTACTACCAGAGTTACAAATTATGTAACTAACTTACACTAATGCTAACTTACTCTTTATGTTTTTTATAGTATGGTGATTGACGGGTTAGCCTGGTGAGTTCTGGAACTGATCTTCACACCAGAGTCCTAATGCTGATTTAGAGGGCATTCTCAGTCTTGTAAATGCTGGAAGGAAACAAACCTGAACCTTACTTAGGGCAGTGTCACACTGAAAAAGAAAGAAGGGCAGCTCAGTGGAAGGGGATGAGACCTCACATTTTGATTTCCACTCTTAGGAATGTCTCTCTTTCTTTTCCAGTCATATTCTCCCATAAATATGCATGTGTGCTATAGGGCGAGGACTGAACCATTGCTGCCTTCTTCATTCTGTGCAGGTGAGACCTGTGCTTCCAGCTCTCTGCTTGCTCCAACAGGAGGAACCTGGACTCTTCTCTCTGTCATCCCACAGAGCATCCTGTAATTTTGGTGTGGTTAGTGGGGTCAAGCCCTCTTAAGATGAGGAGGACCTAGATGAACATAGATAGACTTTGGGGATACTTTTGGCATCATTGTGTGCTGGAAAGAACAATGACTTTTCTCCATTAGGCATCTAACCACAGCAGAAGGCTAGGCAGCCTGAACTCCACACAAAGTATCCTTTGGTTTTCCTCTCAATTCCCCATACAGACAACAGAGAGAGGTGAGGTATAGCTTGGTTCCCATGGTGCCCTCCAGAAGCCTTCAGAGGTTCCTTCTTACTTCTGTTGTCTGCAACACAATATGCTAGGTCTACTGCAGCCATAGGTGCGAGCACAGTACCATTATTTCATCGCAAATAACATTTGGATGGATTTTAACGACAATTGCCAGTCTTTTGGTAAGATAAATACTACATGCTCAAAACAGCAAACTAAGTGATCAAGCAGCCTGTCTGTGTCTTTGAGCATAGTGGCACTGAGAGCATGAAACACCATGCCCTGCCATTACAGCACGTAATGCCATACCACACCTGGAGACCACAGTGACTGCTGGATAAGACGGAAGCTTTTTTTCAAGCAAATTGTGGTCACTGGTGTTACTGTGGAAATGATGTTATATAGTAAAATTAACAAAAAATACTTGCTCTGAACAAAAAGCCCACTAAAAAAGTAGTTTTGTTAGTAAAGGTTAAACAGGCTTCTCACTGGCAGCTGTGGAGATTACCAGCTCAGTGCATGGCTATATTTTCAAGCAGTTAGGCAATAATTCTGGGATATTTCAGTATATTGAACTAGCTGAATTCTCTGTGCATTCTAGGGGAATAATTACTCATTTCAGATGATAGGAGATTTTTTAAAAACTGAGTTTTGTCTGCAGGAATAGAAGGGTTTTATTTCTCCAGTTATGAAATGTTATAGTCATACTTTGCATTAGAAATGGGGATTTTATTCCCAATGAGCTTGACAGGATTCTTCTGTTTGCAGATTCCCTGATCTACTTGCAATACTCATTATCATTTTTTCTTAGTATTGAAAATATGTTTAACAGTGTTTTGCATACACCAGCCAAAGAAGGGTAATTATTTATCAGCCAATGTATTCTAAATAGTTTCATTTATGCTATGACACAGAACATTTGCAATCTAACAATTATTATGCATTGTTGTAAGGCATAACTATAATTTCTCCTGTGTTTAAAATATTGCTTTCATCCCTAATAAATGTGAAATTAAAAATAAAAACATTATTAGAATAAGATGCCTATCTTTTCATGGAACCAAATCAAATTTCCTCTAACTAAAGCAGTTATTATATCAACTATTGCCTTGCATCTGCCATTCATCTACGTGCAGCCTAACTGGCAATGCAACTTGTACGTTCATTGCAAAGGCTACATTTGTGACAGCTGTGCTGTGATTTGGAAAATTTACAATAATATGGACACATACATCACAATAGGCAAGGCACGGATAACATGGTCACTGGGGAAATCTGGTTGGTGGGGTCTTCCTTTCCTGAACTGCCTCAACTTTGATCTACTAAGTGTTTTATTAACCTCCCACAAATTCCACAAACCTCAGTTTCCTACAAGGTGTTTGAGAATGAGCTAAGATTTCATGGGGTGTTTGGTGGTTTTGGGGTTTTTTTTATTATTATTTTGGGTTGGGTTTTTTTCATTTTTATCCTTTTATTAATGCATTTACTCACAGGTTCCACAGGGATCTGCATTCTTATCCAATGTATGTTCAAGACACTGTGTTATATAGTCAAATACAGGTGATGATCCCTGTTATGATAAAATTCATTGAAGACAATACAGCTACTGGTTTCCATGTTTCCTTTATTGGGAGCTAGTCTTGTATAGTAAAAGCAACAAAATTTAATTTAGTAATTGTAAGAAAGGCATTGAATCAACACTTAGATAAAAACAAGTCATGTATTACAATAAAAGCATTGCAAACTCATTTAAGCTTACCTGCATATTGATTTTCATTGTAAGCTGTAAAAAGCCATGAAAGCAAGTTACTAAATGATGAAAGAAGTAAGTGGACAAGAACATGTCTGGGCATACAGTTGATTAGGAACATTATCCATGAATGCATAAAAAAAAATAAAAGAACAAAAGGGAAATATATAATACTTTTCTTCAAATGAAAACTTAAAACAGATCCCCAGAATGCTCTTTTAAGAGTAATGAAGACATATTCTTTTAAATATATGGCACCAAACTGAAAGGGTTTTTTTTCCCTTTCTGTAAAAGATAAAATAAAAGATGCATAACAATTTATGACCCTTATTGAATCATATTCATTGTGTGATACGCTGGTATGATACCTGGAGTGCTGGTGAAAACGAGACATTCTCTACTGTTTATTTACAAAGAAAGGTCAGTGAAAATTATTCTTTTTCCTTATTTACTAATGACAGAAGAAGCTGTATGCTTTTTAATGCACAGATCCACTGTACAAAAAATAGATGCTATCACAGTATTCTTGTTAAATAACAAGAAAATAAATAACTGCATGAGACCATGACAGAACGTGTACTCTGCTGTAAGTCAATATCCATTTGTTTTTTCTAGTATATTTTTCATTTCTTTGTTAATATTTTTGCTAGCGCTGTAGTAAAGAGCAATTTGTTATGTGCTATACTATTTCCTTTTTATTATTTGGAATCATAATTCATTTACATCACTCAGAAACATTACCCAGTGAGCCTGTAGCAACCATCTTTCTGTAAATTAAAACACTTCAACTCTGTGCTCACTAGAAGGAATAAAACTTTATAACTGTGCCTTGAACTTTGATGACCACAAGTCCATGTTTCCAGATTAATAATTCCTATTTAAATTGTCCATATCTGAGCACCTGATTAGGTAAATGTTAAAAATCAGTGGAGGAGGAAGTAATAAAGGAATCTCAGATCTTCTTAATTAAAAAAGTGGTTACTTTTCAAAAATAGAAAGAATGGTTTGCTGACTTGAATGTTAGAATATAAATTTTGAAATGAAGAAAAGTGGCTGATATTGGTAAGGATAAACAAAGTTCTATTCTTTTGTCCCTCTCATTCTATATGGCATGTAGAACAGAAGACTTTGGGGATTTCAGACCTGATAAGCAGCCTGGCTCATAAATCAGACTATTTCTCTTTGTTAACAAAAAAATTATTGCAAATTACCAATGTGTAGTTTACTATTTGCAAATCCATATTGCAAAGTCATTAAAAAAAAAAAAAAAAAGCTGAATAATTTGGTTGCGGGGTATCAAGTTTGCATATACTTTGCATATTAAAAATCAAAACAGCCAAAAAAAAATTGTTTAGTCACTTGGTAATTGAGTACCACTTAGTAGTTCAATGTTTTCCTCCAAATTTTGCCATGAAAAGAATATTCAAATAGCATGTTATCAGCCAGCTCAGTTTAGGGCTCCCCACCAAAATTCAGCAGTTAACTCTTGGTGTGAGGCTCTCTGCTGGACTGTCTCCGCATCTCTCTTGTGCTGGGCTGCCCAGAACTGGGCACAGTACTTCAGGTATAGCCTCATCAGTGCTGAGCAGAGGGGAAGGATCACCTCTCTCAGCCAAAAGGGCAACACTCCTCTTCATGCTGCCCAGGATACTATTCCCCCTCTTTGCTGCAAGGACCCAGGCCCTCTGCTGACTCATATTCAATTTGTGTTCACGAGGACCCTCAGGTGCTTTTCCACCAAGCTGCTTTCCAGCTAGTCAGCCTCCAGCCTGTACTGGTACATCAGCTTGCTCCTCTGCAGCTTCAGGACTTTGCACTTCCCCTTGCTGAAAGTCACAGGATTCCTGTCAAACATTTTGTCCAGCCTGTTGAGGACCCTCTGGATGACATCACTGCCCTCTTGTGCATCAGCAGCTCCTCCCAGTTTTGTGCCATCTGCAAACTTGCTGAGGGTACACTGCCCCTTCATCCAGGTCATTAATGAAAATGTTGAAAATGGTCAGAAGCACTATTAACTCCTGCAGTACACCACCAGCTACTGTCCTCCAACTAGACAATGTGACACTGACCACCACCATCTGAGCCACTCAGTTTTCAGTCCACCTCACTGATTTCCTATATGAGAGAAGAGATGAAAGAGTGTCAAAAGCCTTACTGAGGTCAAGGCTCACAGTATTCAATTGTCTCCCCTTGTCTCTCAAGCCATTCAGTTCATTGCAGAATGTTAACAGGCTGGTTGAACATGACTTTGCCTTGGTGAAGCCATGATGACTGTTCCCAATCACCTTCTTTTATTTCATGTGCCTGGAAATTTTTCCTGGGATTAGCTGCTCCATCACCTTCCCAGGGATCAAGTTGAGGCTGTCTGGCCTGTAGTTCCTTGGGTTCTCCTTCTTGTCCTTCTTGAAGATAGGAGGGACATTTGCTCCCCTCTGCTCCTCAGGCACCACTCTCAGTCACCGTGATCATCCAAATATAATGAAAAGTGTCCTCACAATGCCATCAGCCAGCTCTCTCAGAACTGTGGGTGCCTCCCATCAGGGCCCATGGATTTATGTGTGTCCAGTTTGCTTAAGTATTCCCTGACCTGAAAATCTTCCACCAATGTTAAGTCTTCATTGATCTAGACTTTTCTCCCTGATCTCAGGGTTCTAGGTTTTGTGGAGGCCTGTCTTGCTAGTAAAAACTGAGGCAATTATTTACTGTTCAAAATGATGGTAGTATTTAAACGGTGGTTGAGAGCTGAGGGTTTGTTTTTTTTTTCCTGTCTTGTAAGAGAAGTATATTCATTTTGCTCATTCCAGCACTGTGAATAGTAGCTCTGGATTTTATCTGAGAAGCTGACAATACCTGTAACAGGCATCTGTTACAGTAGACATCCAGGCTGACTGTCCCAAAGGTGTTCTGTTGTCTGAAATAGAGCCAGGAAAATATTAAAATGTATTTTGGTGAACAAGAAATTCCATGTTTTCTGGAATTTGAAATTATCATGTATTTGCTGTCTCCTTCAGAAAATTTGGATGGCTTTCCATTATGTTTGCATGTTTCAGTCCGATAGTTTGGGGTGGTGGTCTTGGGTGGGTTTGTTTGTTTGTTTTTTTCTTTTAAGCAGAGGATTTTTTAGCTTGTTACAAAGAGGCAGCAAAACAATATTAATTTCTTGGTTCAGAAAGCTGGGCCAGTCCTGATGGAGATTAAAACCTGCTTCCCTCATTTAGAATTTTAAAGGTTTTTGTTCACACTCTCTCCCAGCATTGTTCCGTCACCAAATACTCATTCCTGTTCTTGAAATCTATTCACTTCCATGATCCATCCATAAGAGTGAAAGAGCACTACAGCAGTGGGTGAATGATTTGTTCCCTTTCAGAAGAGAGGTCGTTCTCTGCAGAGCATAAATGGTTGTGTAGCCTCCTTTGGTGAAATACATCTCACACAGCTTTAGATATCTATAGACATCTACATCTGAGCCAGCTGAACAGATTCACTTTGTAATTTATAGGGGGAGATAGGTAGTTTACGTACATCATCTCTGACCCCTTTTAAAATACCTGCTTTAGGGTGAGGCACTAAAAGTACCTGCCTATCTCCAGTAACTATGAAGAAATCCATATGTGAAGAATCCAGTGTCTGTGGAACAGACCCTTTCACAAAGATGTTTTCCCAGTCTTTCAAGTTGCATCTGTTAGGCAGCAGGAAAAGTCTGTATCCTGGTACCCAGACACCAAGGGCCAAATCCCTCATATGCTCTGTGCTGCTCTGTGAATTACTGGACTGCTGATTACTCATGGCAGTTTCTGAGAATGAAGGACAAGAATCCAGTATTCTTGAGATGATCGAGCTAAATTGCAACAGGAGGCAATAGGCACAAACTGAAACACAGGAGAGTCCATCTGAACATCGGGAAATACTCGTATACTGTGAGGGTGACTGAGCACCGGTACAGGTTTCCCAGGGAGGCTGTGGCATCTCCACTCTTGGAGGTACTCAAAAGCACTTTGGACATGGTCCTGGACAACTTGCTTCAGGTGGCCCTGTTTCAGCAGGGGATTGGGCAAGATGACCTCCAGAGGTCCCTTCCAACCTCAACTGTTCTGTGATACTGTGATTATAGTAATCTCTATGGCAAAATACTTTGCTGCTGAGATAGTTTCACCACTCACTGTTGTGAAAGAAAAAAAAAAATAATGAAGTGCATTGAGCCTACAAGACAAAAATATTTTATTATGACTATAACTGTTTATAAGAAAATTTGGATAGGTTTGAAGCAGGTTTCCTTTGAGGGCTTTACAGTCCAGTACATATTTTAGGATCAGAGAAGCTGGTGATCATCAATAGTTAGATTTTCCCCTTTTCCCCCAATTAAATAGGCTTTATTTCAGGTTCATTCTAGAAACCAATTAGCTGATGCATAGAACTAAAAATATAGACATATACATTAGTTCAAAGGTAGAGATTCCAACAAAAAATTCTAAAATTTGAACAGGAGAAAATGGAGTGGTTTTTTTTTTCTTATGTAACATATGCCCAGACCTGAAATGGTGAGATTAGCAAACGTAGTGCTAAGGATTTATATTGGGAGACAAATTTATTCCCATAGCAATAAGCAAAGTACAGATTCCAATCCAGTTTAAAAATAGAAATAAAAGTAATGTGTTACTAGTAGAATCCTCTTTTCTAATTTCAAAGGCTGAGTAAAAATAGATGAAATAATTTCAAGGAAATAGATTAGATGCATACAATATTTTAATCTTTTTTCTATTCAAGATTACCTGTCAGAGACTAAAATAATCCCATATACACAAATCTCAAACTATTAATATGTTATCAAAGTTTAATTGTTAATTAATTGTCTTTTTAGTTAGCTTTCCTTATAAGCAAATCCACATTAACATTAGTTGCTAAGGAGAAAAAGAAAATTGTTACATAGTAACTTACCACCTATTCATAACATTTCAGAATATGCTGTCTTTATGACATTTTCCCCACACCATGAGCCATATCTCTTGTACCTCTTGGTCATAGCTTGCTGTAAATCCACGGAAATTCAGGCAGTTCATGGCATTTATATCACAAATGGGGGAAAAAAAAGCTTTGAGATTTAATCTGATCATTATCACTTCACAAGAGGCTCTTACAGTAGATCAAGTCTGACATTAATATAGATTTGAAAGTTAATAAAGTTTCTTTAAGCAAAACTACTTTCATGATATATTTAACCTTTTGGGGAAACTGAATGCCTTTTCTCCCAGTATTTTCAGTGGTCTTTGTTGTGCATGAAAATAGTTATTGCCTTATTATTGTTTCCAAAATTTTAGATGGCAGCATTAAGTTTGACCCATGGGAGTCTCCCAAGATTACAAAAGAAATTCTCATCCACTGCATTTAGTTACAATTAGCTCCTTCATCTTCATTTCACTAACTTTAGCCTCCATATCAACATTATGTTGGTTCAGATTATAGCAGCATTAATAAATTAATTCCAAGAATTTCTTGTGCCTACACTTACTTCTGTAATGAGAGTCTTCGTATATCAAACTACATACTGGGTTTTACTGAAGAACTTCAACTTTTTAAAATAAATGTTTTTATGAAATAAAAATTTGTATAATATTTCTTTACTGTGCTATACAGTCATAGTATCACAAAAAAAAATTAGATTCAGTAGGAATGTCAAGACCCTCCTCAAGGCAAGGTCATCTGTAAGTGGCATTCCTGGCAGGTGCTTAAGATGGGAATGGAACACCACAGCCTTCCTGGGCAAAGGAGTCCTGTGCTTTAATCTGCTGATCATTAGATTTTTTTTTCCCCTCTGTGTTTAAGACCTCTTTCTTGCTGCATCTGAAAACACAGTCTGTCCTGCTCTCCTTATTCATAAGGAGTGTAGATATATTCTCTTAAACATTACTTAAAATACCTGAAAGGAAGTTACCATTTTCCTTCCAACTCTGCTGCAGTTTAAATAAATAATCCCATTTCTTTCAATCGCTTCTCTTTGATCATTTTTTCTCTACTGTCGATCATTCTCTTTGTCTTCCACTATAATCTCTCCAATTGGTACACACTTTTCATCTAATGGAACATAAAAATATTGCCATTAAATCTTTGCCCCGTCTTCCCCTGTAGCTCCCAGATCTCTCTTTCCAAACCTATTCATGACCTGCTGTTCCCTTGCTGGTTTCATATTGCAGATTATTTCTGCCTAAGTGCTGTACCTTGCATTTCATCCAATTTTTAAGCCATTTCTCCAATTTGTCAAGATAATTTCAAACTTTATTCCTGCCTCCGTCCTTGTGATGTCTCTCAGTTTCATGACATCTGCAAATTTAATAAGCATATTTTCCATTTCAATTCAATTTCAGTTCAATTTCTTAATAAAAACATTGAACAGAACTAGACCCGTGACTGAACCCTGTATATTCCCACCTGATCCTTCTTTTGTTGTTCGGGGTTTTTTTTACCAGTGAAATGTTGCCAAGGACTCCACAGGTACTGTTAGCAAAGCTGTCTAACATCCACCTGGTAGTTTTCATCTGGACTATGATTCCAGAGTTTGCCTATGAGAATGTCACAACAAACGATTCCACATGCCCTGTGAAAGTCTGTATACAACATCTACCGCTGTTCCCCTGCTCACAGTTCCTGCAGTGGTCATGGAAGGAAATTAAGCAGGTTTGACATGATGTATTCTTGACAAATCAGTTCTCTCTGTTATTTATCGCCTTGTTATCTTCCAGGTGATTAGAAATAAGTTTGATTATTTGTTGCCACGGTTTAACCCCGGCCTGCAACAAAACCCCACGCAGCCACTCACTCGCTCCCCCTCTCGCAGAGGGATGGGGAGGAGAATTGGAAAGGAATATAAAACTCAGGGGTTGAGATAAGAACAATTTAATAGGTAAAGCTAAAGCTGCTCATGCAAGCAAAGGAAAACAAGTAATTCAGTTGCCACTTCCCATGGGCAGGCAGGTGCTCAGCCATCCCCAGGAGAGCAGGACTCTGTCATGCATAACGGTTAATCAGGAAGACAAACATCATAATGCCAGATGGGATGTCCCCACCTTCCTTTTTCTTTCCCCAGCTTATATACTCAGCACGACGTCATAAGGTACGGAATACCCCTTTGGCTAGTTGGGGCCAGCTGTCCTGGCTGTGCCCCCTCCCAATGTCCTGTGCCCCTCCAGCCCTCTTGCTGGCAGGGCCCAAGGAACTGAAAGTCCTTGACTTGGTGCAAACATCACCCAGCAACAACCAAAACCATCAGTGTGTTGTCAACAATGTTCTCACCCCAAACCCAAAACACAGCACTGTACCAGCTACTAAGAAGAAAACGAACTCTATCCCAGCTGAAACCAGGACATTTGGTCAAATTTCTTCCAGACGTTGAAATTAAGCTAGAAGTTCTATAACTTGGTTCCTTTTCTCTTTTTCATAGGGAGTCACAAAATTTGTTCTTCTTCAGGCCTTCTGACATTTTATCTCTGCTTCTCGGTTTCTCAGAAGTAACCCTCAAATGCAAAAAAGCAGCTGCCTTTTGGTACCTGTTAGCTGTGGCTGCACTTCATCTTCCACCTGTAATCACACCCAATGCAGTTTACCATTTTTATGGTAACCAGAAAAAGTTATTGCTGGTTACTATTACTATTACTAAAGTTAAAGTAACTGGTTACTGTTACTATTACTAAATTTATTAATTTAAATAATTACTATTATTAAAATTAATAAATATTACCTAAAGTTACTATTGGTAACCAGAGGTTACCATTCCATTTTATACTCTGCTTTTTGTCAGGGATACCCTGATATACTATCGCTTAGATTATGCCAGCCAAGCTGCTAAAGTGATTATTCTCTTGTATTTCTGTGATAATAAGCTGGGATAGCTCATTTTTTTCTTCAGTGAAACTCTTTAAGGGAGCCTGGCTCACTTGGACTAAAATGAGTTAGAAGGCACTCACATCGTGATGTGAAGGAGAAAGTGATTAGCAGCTGGGAACAGGATAGGGGTCATTACCTCTGCAAGCAACACAGCTGGAGAAGGAAGAAGGCATGTGTTCTGGCTTCGGTTTTCTTCTAGCTGAGAAAATCTAGCATTTCAAGAGATATTAGCATTGAACACTGGACTTTTTCACAGTCTTATTTTCCAAAACTTCTTGTAGTCAGCTAATACACCCAGTTCTTTCTTTTCCCCTGCTGCTTCTATCTAATCAGCTATTGAAAGCAGAGGAAATTTCACAGCTTTGCCCTCTACTGAATAATGTTATTTTTTCTCATGTCTGCATCTCCTGTTCTTAAGATTATCAAGTTACTTCTATACGATTTCTTACATCTACTACATTGAATTATTTTTCTGAACATGATGCCATATGCAACTATCATTAACACATTGTTATGGCTTAATATGGATATTAATAAAAGCATTAAATACAAATTGACCCAAGTTAAGTCCTTAAGGAATTACACCATAATGGAAGGCCTGTAGTTTCCTTCAGCACAGTCCACCACAATCTCCCCTTTTGCTGTTGATTTACCCCTGTCACATTTTGTTTAGTAATCTATCTTCTCTTGCTTTACTCATAAATTATGAGTAAAGGACATATCTTCTAGAAATGGTACAGGGGATGTTTTTCTGGTGCACGTGTGAGACCCTGCAATGAGCCCCAAAAGATTGGAGGCCACGAGCCGAGGCAGAGCTATTTCTGTGACAACGGCGAAGACTGTAGAAGTTAGTTTTTAGTGACTCTCCCAACATGCTCATTTATCATTAGAACCTGTTCCTCCTGGCATTAATTGCAGGGCTTTCACAGAGCTTTAATGGGAGAAGAATCAGAATATCAAACAGGCAAGATCTCTCACTAACTGAAACTCTGCATAGGAACAGCTCTAACAGAATTCATTGGGCAAATACTGGAGACATTTATGTAAGCTTCAAAGTCAATAAAGATAAAAATTTGAACCAGGAACAGCTTTTCAAGGAAAGTCATAGAATGCTTGAAATCTGAACTGGATAAGTAATTAGAAAAAGGACATTATAAGCTGCAGGCTCTGATATAGGTTGGAAGGCCTCTTATTACGATGTCTAATTTATTTGACTAATCCTAGAAATTTATACTCCATGGTGACAGTCACAGAAATTCACATATTATTTAATCCTTCTCTTTGTCTCATTGCAAATACAGTTCTTCATAGGGAATTGTGCTTTAGGAAATGGCTTTCAGTGACTTTCAGGCAGCAGTAGGAGAAAAAAAAACATTCTTGTCCAGTTCTTATTGCAGTGATGGTTGCTATTGCCCAGTATCTTTAACAAACGTGAACAAAGTACTGTATGGAAACACATGAAAGACCCTTTACATGTTGGGTGGCAACACCGTTTCAAGGTTCCACTTTTGAAAAAGGATGACCTTTGTCCTTGAGGGATGGCCCTTCACAGCCCTGTATGAAAAGGACTTAACATAGCTTTTCAGTGAAGGGTGAGTGACACAGTCATTTTTCATGAGAAATGTTGAGAATTCACAGACATAAATACACCTGAGACAGAAATATAGGCACAACAATACTCTATTTAATGTGAAACCAGAAAATAAGGTTGAGGCTTATATAGTAAATATTCTGGGGATGGAAAACTATAAACAGAAAAAATAACGTGTCCCTATTATTCCAGAAAGCACCACCAGACTTTGGGTTGGGTTATGTATACAATCTAGCTAGAACTTTCCTTATAAAGTAAGTTTGCAAGTCACCTTGTTGTGGTTTAACCGCAGCCGGCAACCAAGCCCCACGAAGCCACTTTCTCACTCCCCCTCACCCAGAGGGATGGGGAGGAGAATCAGAAAGAAATGTAAAACTCAGGGGTTGAGATAAGAACAATTTAATAGGTAAAGCAAAAGCCGCACATGCAAGCAAAGCAAGGAATTCATTCATCACCTTCCATCGGCAGGCAGGTGTTCGAACATCCCCAGGACTGCAGGGATCCAGCATATGTAACTCTTACTCGGGAAGACAAACACCATAATGCCAGATGTCCCCACCTTCCTTCTTCTTCCCCCAGTTTATATACACTCAGCACGACGTCATAAGGTACGGAATACCCCTTTGGCTGGTTCAGGCCAGCTGTCCTGGTGTGTCCCCTTCCAATGTCCCGTGCCCCTCCAGCCCTCTCGCTGGCAGGGCCCAAGGAACTGAGAAGTCCTTGACTTAGTACAAGCATCACCCAGCAAAAACCAAAACCATCAGTGTGCCATCAGCATTGTTCTCACTCCAAATCCAAAACACAGCAGTGTACCAGCTACTAAGAAAACTAACTCTATCCCAGCTAAAACAAGGACACCTTGCCGTTAGATACCTGAACCAGATACAAGATTCATCATCATGCTTTTTTACATTCATACACACCTGTTAAATCTAATATAAGATAGTTTAGATTATGAACATAAATCCAGTCTTCAAGAACTGAAACTAAGCCAACTTTTGTGCTGCTATTTTGTTGGCACGCAATCTAAATATTTTCATTGGCTTTGGCTCCTGCTTTTAAACTGGATGGTTTTCAGGCTAATGCTCGGTTAGGAGATATGCTTTCTTTAATAATGGAGAGGCCAACCAGCCACAGTTAGTACAACCAGAGGCACAAGAGCTACTTTTTTCTGGCTGTAATATATTTTTCTCCTTGACATAGGGATTTTCTTAGCATAAAGTTAATTGCTAGCAATGGGTTCCCTCAGAAATATTTTGCCAAGAAATTAACTGCATGTATCATTAATGAAGTCAGTGTTTCTGCATCACTGTTCATAGAAAATATTCACATAAATAGGGCAATAAACTCAGGAGATTCTATCAAAGTAAATGTGCCTAAGTAGATTTCTCCAGAAAGAGAAATCTATAAAAATATTGTTGCACTTCACAATTTTTTCTGAATTTTGCTGTCTGTCTTCCCAATAGCTTTTTCTTGCTTCTCTCTATATCTTAATCTTTAGAAGTACATTTTTCATGATGAGTACCTGGTTCAGACTGAAATAAGTTAGAAAGCTTCAAAAGAAATAGTTCAGCCTATTCTGAGACTGAGATGAGGAAAAATTGTTTTTGCACATTAACTTTCTGGTCATTAAGCTTATTTATTCTCTTTGAGAAACTAACAGAGCCATAAAATCGAGTGATGGAGATCAGATACTCACCATTCACATGAAAAACAGCTCTTGATTAACCAAGCCATGAGCCTTTCAAGAAGTCTCAGTTCATACATATCATTCAGGAACCTGTTCAAACTTTGACAGCAAAGTTTAGCATATACTGAGCATACCCCAGGCTTCTGACAGTGGTAGGTGTGTGTGGCCGTGCTGTGCAGAACAGGACATTCCCTGAGAATCCTGCTGTAAGCCACAAGTGCTGGATAAAGCCATTTTTTCTCTCTCCTATTCTCAGTAATTACAGAGATCTCATTCCTGCCAGTTGTTACTTTCAGTAGTCAGACTACCTGTTTTCAGGGTTAAATCAGTGGCGTGCCACCTTGAAGAAGACAGTCTGTAATGACCAATCACAGCCAGATTTCCCCTCTAACACAGGACAAATCATTCTTTTTGTGGTAGAATTACCCAGGAACTTCTACAGTGTTTTAAATACATATCTTCATCTGAGCGTGTTCAAACTGTAATTCTGAGTTCTTTTTCAAAATCATCAGGGATATGCGGAATTGCTGCATGCTCGTGGGTGCACTTGACATTGGCTGGAACTGTGATCTGAACAATCAAGCTATAATAAAGTCTGGACTCTTAAGTGAATGTTGTTCTTCACTCCTCTGTGTCTCAGTTCCTTGTAAATGAAGCGCAGCAAATGTTGCCCCCTTCACTTCAGGTTATGAAGACAATTCCTTTATTAGTGTTTTGAAAAATACCAGGTGCTGAGATGCAAGCAGCAAAGAAACAACAAGTAAACTTGTAATTTGGAATGCAGAATTTGAGTGGGTCAGGGCCCACTCACGGAGAAATTCAGATAGCAGTGCTATTTATTTGCTGACTCATTTCTTAAAGGCTATTAAGATATATAGGATAAAAGCTGCACAGGCAGTTTCTTATTTTTTGAGTGTTTCATTCTGAAAATGTTAGCTACAGCACATTAAAAATCCTTTTCAGTCAATTTCCTTTGTGAAGAAAGCAAGAAGTAGAAAGGAGGTATGTATTTGCATCTGGTCCCAGCCCACTGCTGATATTCTGCCAGGGCATGCTCTGCGCCAGGCATTCAGAGCTGCTCCTTAGGGTATACGCAGCCTCTGAGAGCAGGGAGCTGAACTCAGCCACCTCAAAAGCCTCTTCCATTTTTACGATAGCAACCTAGACACAAGCACTTTTATCCACATAGCTATAAGAAACTCTTAACAGCGGCAAAACCTTTCTGTCTGATTTTGGATACAAGGAGCCTGGACTAATCTGTTTCTTCACACGCGGAACAGCTACAAAAGACTGAGTTTTGCAGATACCTTTGCAGAGACAAACCGAGTACATTCTTCTCTTGAACAGCTACAGTGTAGCTTTATGATAAGCAATAAAATCAGACTCATGATGGCTAGTAAATTACTTTGAGATATTTCTATTTGATAGTTTTCTTACACTGAAACCGCTGTCTAAGATAAACCAGTGCAGCAAACCCATACACAATAATTTCAAGGATGTGTTTTTAAGGAACGTGTTTTGCTTTGCTTCCATGGAGACACACAGCAAAAATCTCACTTTAACATTCCAGTTTTCTTCACATGGCCTGTAGGGAAGCAATTAAAACCAGCAGTTCCGAAGGAAGTACTGGCAACTTCTTTTAGAGAAATATGTATATCCCATTGTATCCATCTGAACTAACAATTATAATGTATTACTAGCTGCATGCTGACAATAAGTCATTTATATTCTGTGTTGCTGAGCTTGAACACCAGACAACTGCAAGTGATCAGGAAAGAATAACTGTTGTTCTTTGCCTAGAAAAGTCCCCAATGCTAATTTTACCATGAAAAGCCGTTTACAATTGCAACAGGAAATCAGGTAGACCTCAGAAAAATCCTATCTCACTGCCTTGCCATGTCGATACACAACTTTCTGTCCATGATTGTATCTATCCATGATTCTGTCCATGACTTCTAACTATGATTAAAATCATACAGGCAACAGTTTTTGCTAGTAGTGGGATTTTTTATCTTTTAAAACCAAGTTCTATAAGAAGACACAGATAAAACTTTTGAATTATCTTTATTCTCATCAGAAAGTATCCAGAGCATGACCATTCATCACCAGAACAGAGTGTAAAATGTATTATGTTCTCTAGAAGCACACTGAGTAAAGTGAAGGGTAAATGAGACCACACTTTATAGATGCCCATCTCCTTCCATTTGTTACAGCAAATGTTGCAGTCCCAAGTCCATCAGTCTGAAATCAGGAACAGCATGATAAGAATCCCTGATTACAGAAAAACTGACTGTCACAGAACGGAGATCCTTCAGTAATGTAATGTAATAGTACTTATTTCATCAATTTTTGGAAAATTCAGAAATGTACTTGAATGTTGCAAATCCATCCTTTTTTGTCTCCTGCGTGCATATGTATTTGCACACATACAGGCACATACATCCGATTGCAATAAAAACCACCTAGAATTTTAATACACTTTTTATTGGACAACTGTTTAATTAACAAAAATTGAAATAATCCAAGGTTTGCTTATAACACCTCAGCTCCCCCCTCGAGTTGAATTCTAAGATACAAACATAATCATTTGATGTTCCCCTTTTGATCTCATGAATCCTGCAGTTCTAGCTACACACTGATCCCACCCCATGACAAAAGGCCACATCTTTCAGGAGCCCAGCACCTGTAACCCAGTCATCTGGGCACCCTGCTGGAGACTCATCCTTCCCCTGAAGCAAGCCCAGAGCACCCAAATCTCCTACTTACTAAACAGACACTTCTAGCAAAAGCCATCACCCATTTAGGTGAAACTTAAAGCAAACCAAGTTCTGAAATCTCAGAGCATCTCTGGCAGACTCCTTACAAGACCTAAGAAATGAGAGGCCTGTTTCTGGTACCCATGTTTCAACATAGTATACATGCCTAGATTGAATTCAGACTCAACCTTTACAAGCTTAGTCACTTCGGGATTCTTTTTTTGTCTAAAGTGTTGGCACTTTGGGTATCTCTCTTCTCAAACTGTATGATATACCTGCATTGCTTCTATGAAAAAAATCCCATGAATGCTCCCATCTCCCTTTGTTTGGTACTTTATATTTTTAGGAGTTTTTTGAACAGTGGCACTGTACAGTTAACAGAGAGGTGTTTTGGTCACCATTCCTTGCACATGGAGTGGCTGGCTAAACCAGATATTAGGGAGAGAAGGGTATAAGGAAAATGTAGTCTCTCTGCCAGACTTAAATGCCTGCTGAAGATACACCCTGAGAAATATGTGTCTGTAGAATTACGATTCACAGCTCAGCATTACCTTTATGCTGTGCCACCATCACCCTGCCTCTGAGTACAGACATCTGAAGGCACTTGTCAGTCCTGTGCAAGTCATTTTACCCTAGTCATCGTACAACCTCTCCATTCTGGCCGAGACTGTGTCTAATCGTTGACATGAAAATGCCAAGGGCTTTGAATCCCTCCTCCAGGGAAGCACCTGATAAGAAACTCTGCCCCAGCCCTTCCCTCTCTTCCCTACCACTGCAAATTCCCACATTAACTAATCATATTTTCAATATGCTACATCATCAAAATTCAGTGATGAAATAGGTGAATTGATTGAATGGCTTCAAACCAAGTGCCACTGACTTGAGAACGGTGCATATTTGAACCAGTCCTTCACTGCAAACACAGAGCTAACAGCAAGACGATCTGGTGCTCAAACAAGATCACTAATGACACTCATATGAAAGATCATTTAACCAGGGATGCATCTACATGTCATCAGTTCAGACTACACTTCGGGAGTCCTTGAATTACTCACCGGTGTCAGAAAGCAGGCTCTGGAGAGTTACAAACTTTCTTTCCTCAGCTCCTGAGCCATAGGCTTCATCCCATATTGCAGGAAAAATCCTGATCTCAGCTACTAGTGCTTTCTATAATCCTCAGCTAGTAAGTGGTTACTGATGTACCTTGACGTAATGTCTTCAATGCCTAAGAAATTCCAAGTAGCGCCAAATGAAGCCATGTTGTCTCCTAGGAACAGGAGTCATCATCAGCACATCAAGCTCAATTTCCAGGAGCTTCTAGGAAGAAGGATATGGACCTTCTGTGAATCTTTGCAGCAGAGTTTTTGGACGGAATAGCATACCTTGAGACTGATACATCCACATGGTGGGGCACATCATTCAGCAGACACTCCATTTCTGGCACTGCGGCAGTGTAACTGTATTCATACAGCAGAGCATCAGCCTTACATTTGACATCAGGCCTTCCCCACTGATTTGCTTTTATACTGCTTTCTGTGCAGAAGCACCAACAGACCGCGTAAATGGAGTCTACACAGAAATACCAATACTTTTACAGTAGCTATATCTGCTTTAATAACTTTTGCCAAATGCAGTATGCACCAGACGCCGCATTGTCAGAAATGGTCCCTCATGAGAATAAGTTTGGGTCCCAGTCTACAAAATGCATAATCAATTTCAAGGTCTTGGTCCTACAGCATTTTTATACCCCATGCCCAAGGAAGTAGGAGAACAAAAGGCTACAGCTCAGAAATGAAAAGCATCAGTGACAGCTCTAGTCTTCCAGTATAACAGAACATTCTACTGCAGCAGTAAAATTCTTCTGTGTAGGTGATACTCCCTACCGTCTACCCACACCTTCCAGAAAAATATGCCATCAGAAATCTCATCTGCTGCTGCCCCCAGTGCAGAGTGCATTGCTTCCACCTTGCCCTCTCTAACAAATACATCACAAGATGTACATTTTTAAAAAATAATGAAGGAAGAAAGGCTAAGACTCTAGGAAAGTAAGAGTCCTTACCATCTACTGCTGCACATGTGCTGTTCCCATGGAACAGGAGAGAACAAACTGTATGTGGCAGAAATTTAGTTACAGTGAAGGATATTTCTCTGGAAGGTGTTCAGGCCCTTTGAGATTAAGAAATGAGTTTATAAATCTACATAGGATAATTAGGATAGGATAGGATAGGATAGGATAGGATAGGATAGGATAGGATACGATAGGATAGGATACGATAGGATAGGATACGATAGGATAGGATATGATAGGATACGATAGGATACAATAGGACATGACAGGTTTTCAGGTCTTTGACTTACTTGCATATTCTTTGTGCTGCCATCTTTATCTTAAAGCAACATTTTTTTTTGAGAGAGAAATACGATACAACCCCAAATTTGTGGAGAATCATGTTTATTCACAACAATTCCATCATGCACTGTTTATAAGTAATTGACCCTTTTCTCCTGTAAAGGTGTTTTCAAATATGTGCCTTCTAATTGAAGGTATTCTGTAGCTTAAATTTCCATGAAAGTTTATCATAAACACAGGTAAGACAGCAACCTATCTTCAGGCCACTGACTGACACCTGTGACTCTTGTGCTGAAAAAATGTTATTTGGTCTGAAAGAACCGCAATGTATCCCATACAAATTTGGTAAAGTGTGTGTGGTTTTGCATCCTCACCTAAACAAACCCTGTTTATTGCAGTCTGTGAGCAGCTGTTTTGAAGAGCTATTGATTTATCTGTTATTTTCTGTCACCCTTTTTGGATTTTACTTTAAATCTTAGAAAAAATTGCTTTTTATACTTTCAGATTTAATCATGTGCCCTTTGCTGTCTGAGCAGAGCTCAGCCCACCCGAGCACAAGCCCTGAGCCCCCCCACACTTGGCATGCAGCTCTGGACTCCATACCGCTAATGTCTTCTTAATGTGCTTCTACTTGGGCACACTTTGGAGCACTGCTGGTTCTGCACATTTTCTATCTTGAAAGAGAATAATTGTGTTATTGCTTTAACTAAGTAGTAATACTCATTTTTTATTTTATGTTCTCAGACATAATTTCTTAGCAAACCAATCCTCAAAGAAGTTAGGAAGTAATTTGAAAAAAAAAAAAAAAAAAACACTTGAAAAAGACAATCTCATTAAATAGCTCCTGAAGGCTTTTGTTAACCATGAAGTTTCTCTAGTATTTTTATATTTATACACACATAGACACACTTCATTTTTAAACTGAAATTTATTTTAAGATTTTCCTTCAAGATATACACTACTCCACTATGTATTTCTTGTAACTTCTCCTATATCATATTTAACCTAGAAAGAACACATTTTACCTTAACAAACATATCCAGGATTTTTTTTTATAAATACATCTCTTCCTTTTAGCTATTTTCTTAACACCATGTCAGCAAACAGTTTCAAAAAGCTCATTTTAGTCATTGCATACTCAAAGCTGTCATCTAGCTTTTTGTCATCTCTTTGGAGAGCAGCATCCACATATTCCCACTGGCTGAGATTCTCAGGCCCTGTATTTAAAGAGTGACAGAATTCACGCTCTGATCCCATCCTAGGAGATGAAAGAGAGATGACAGTAGGTAGTAATAGCAAGAGAAATGTTTAGGGAGCAAAATAGATTAGGCTAGATTACATTCTATTACATTACATTAGATGATAAAGCACTGAAGAAAGTTAGAAGTATGTAGATGGGAAAGAATAATTTGGGAAAGGAGGGAGGAAGAGGAAAAGAGGAGTGTTGTAAAGGGGGAGTAAGGAGATAGAAGAAACTCAGAGGCATAAATTATATTGAGAAGAAACTCTTGAACAATACAGAAAATTTTAGTCTAAAAAACAGTTACTAAGAAAATAAGTATTTGTAAATTAGTCCTGCAGGAAATGTGGTTGCTGAATAGGAATAGAGAAAAAGAAGTGGTGACAGGAGCTTTAGTAAAGGGTCGCGTTTGTGGTGGTTGTTTTTGAAAATGCAGTTAGATGCTGAAATATTGAAAACTATGAGTCTGTGCTGCTCTGACTACACATCGCACACACATGAAGGGTTAACACTTTCCCACGTTAGATGAGCAAGGAGTGGCACCCCGGCCCAAGCCTGACTTGACATTCCTTTAGGACAGCAGGTATCACCTTCACTTCCCCTTTGAAAAGGTGACAGGTATGCACTTCTGCCTTAAGGGCACTGTGGTCCAGTTCTTTCTCTGCCTGTCAACAGACCTGCCAGGCATCTGGGCATAAAGGAAAGAATTCACTGTCCTTTTAAAGCCAGTCGGGAGCTGTTAACTCCAAATTGGCTGATTGTCTTATCTCTGGCTTCAGGATGAGTCTACCTAAGTGTCAGCGTCTTAAGCTGTTGAGAGAAGTATCGATCGAATCTTTACTCAAAAGTCTTTAAAACTCTCAAAATGTAAGAGACGTTTAGGGACTTCTCAGGACAAAACTAGAATTCTGAACTGCTGTGAAAACACTTTGAAATGCAATCTCAATTTCTGTTCAAAAAGCCTCAGAACCAGAATGGCCCAGAAAATAAAGTTTACTGGGCATTTTTCATCTCCTGTATTGATATTACACGTCATGTAAATCTATCCACTGAATACTGACGTTGTTCATTAAACACATCATTTGTGTAATAGCACTTCATTAATTATAGAGCTCCTGAATAATGAAAATAATTGTCAAATAATATATTAACTGGATAATATCAAAAATAGGCAAAGAGTATTAAGTCATTTTTATAATAATTTAGCATAACAATATTTTCTGGATTTAAACACTATCAGACAAGTATTAAAACAGTTCATGCATATGAAATTATTAGCTTTTTCAAATTAACTCTCTCTTGGGCCTTTATAGTGTGGCATTTATGCAACAAAAGACCAAAGGCAACAAAGCATTCCACTTTCAACTCACCGTATGCAGAACACAAACCTAGAGTTCGGTGATTAAAATCCTACTAATTTAAAGTATCTGTGTTTAATATAAATGGACACATACATATATATGTTTTCATAAATGATTCCTAGATACACTAAAAACCTATTGAGAACTACCTT
Source organism: Falco peregrinus (assembly GCF_023634155.1). Classification (NCBI taxonomy): domain Eukaryota; kingdom Metazoa; phylum Chordata; class Aves; order Falconiformes; family Falconidae; genus Falco; species Falco peregrinus. Next base: position 3,847,236 of record NC_073726.1, on the reverse strand, counting down.
GAAAATTTAATGTAAGAAAAGGAATAACTTTTCCTACATTCAAAAATGTCAGAAAAAAGATTATTATCTGCAGTATTTAAACAGTTAATTCAAACATGTTAAGTAACTCATACTAGTGCTTTTTGACACTTTTTCTTTAACAAAAATCACAACAAAGTGAAATTGTTAACTGTAGTTAGAGCAGCAACCACATTTCTTTTTTAATATGGACAATAAATTGTCAGGGTTTTTTTATTTGGCTACATATGACAAACTTTTACAACTAAAAAAATCCATTACAATCTTCATATAAAAAAAAAAGTTGTAAGTATTTATTCAAAAACTCAGTTGTAATAGTAGCCAAGGAAAGATTAATTTTGTGTTATGTGCACCTTCAAAAGTTGTGAAACATTTCCTTTCAGGAGCAACTTCAAACACTGATGAAGTCTCAGAAGGAAGTAAAGGGCTACATCTCCCATCGATCATGCTCAAATGGTTCAGCATTTGGCCAGATTCACATGCAAATCCAAATAGTCATTTTAACTGGTGGGAAGTGAGAGTTTACAACAGTTTTCTCATAGCTGTTGTCAGAGCACACAGGTTAATAATGGTTTACATGCCTCTCTCTTCTCAGCGTCTATTAGTACTGTTTATGACACAATTCCTTCTACGTGGTCCCAAAGTATTCAATAAGTGCCTTTTGAGAGAATGTCTCCTAACTGCAGCTGAGGATTTTCTAACACTAAGAGCTGAGGTGAAGTGTTTCATGAAGCACTTTGCAATTTATGGCTGTATAGGTCAGATGTAAGCAGTCTTTCATGTTAACCAAACCCTCAATATTACAGATTTTCTTTTTTTCCCGAAGACCTACATAATATAGCTAATGACATTGAACTCAGTATCTCTGTCTCAAAAGGATTAAGGTGATAATCCTGTTTACTGAACCCTGAAGGCAATTTCTTGGGTGTTCTCTGTGTCACAAATTCTATATCCTCTTCCTGCAACCCTGATCATATTGGATAAACGTCATGGTCCACTCTGAGAATTTTTTAGTTCTGTTTCTTCCATATTTTGCTACACCACTGAAGTATGAATGTTACTCGATTCAGATATGCATAGAAGAATATGCTTTCATTTTAATAGTTCTCATAATTAGGCCATTGTTTACAGTGATGGTACTAGGCATTATCACAGATGGACACAGTATCATTTTTTTTTCTTTTTGGAGTCAAAAGGAGATTGGAAATGGAAAGTACTAATAGGAAGAAGCAATACGAGAATATTCGTGTTCTTTGGCATAGAGAAGAGCTTCAGAATCAGCAAGTGCAGGAGGAAACACCAGATCTGGTCAGGTGGGAAAGATAAAGTCAGATGTGATACTGAACAGAGAGCAGAAACAGCAGGTGAAAACCCAAAACTAGGAACGAGCATGGGGAGCATGTCTGGGAGACATTTCTTGTCAAGAGCTTGTAAATGGTGGGAAAATAGTTGTAGGCAGGTGAAAACACTGCAACAGTGAAATTTTGCATGGGAGTGAGGCAGAACGGTGTGAACACAGAGGGTTGCTGTCTAAGAAGAAAGAGCTCCCAAGGGGATGAAAATGCATTTTGTAATAAAGAAAACTTTTGCCTAGAGGATTGCTGCCTTTTTCATTCCAGGAACAGAAGAGACGGGTCACACAAATAGCTGAAGACAGGACAGCCAGTTACAGCGTGCCAGATACCCCAGAATAGCTTTAGGCATGAATGTTCTTATTCTTCAGGTAATGGCAGGTAGTGAGACTGTAACTTCAACCTCTCGGGCAGTAGAAGGCTTCTGAAATGCCTCCTGGGCAGAATTGAGGAGCAGTGCAAAACAACCCTGCCTACCTTGCTTAGGTACCTGAGATGGCCACAGGCACAGAAGGCTTCAAGAAAAGGTCCTGTGAAGGATTCATCTCAGCCCAACTAGAGCCTTTGAGATTCAAAAAAACAAATGTTCCCCAAAGACAAAAATGTCCCTGCCCCTAGCTACACTGATTTTCAGGTATATATTACCTCTAATATCCTTACTTCTTGGTCTATGAGTTTGGTAGTTGGGATTCCTTGGACACCTGCCAGGCATTCCCATATGTAATTTGCTAAAACATAACCTATATGGTAATCTGAGATACTGATGCTCTCGTTTCCCATCTCTAGGTGTAGGATGGGCTAGTTCTAACCCGGCTAAGAGAATGGGCTATGTGTGTAATCTCAAAAGAGGTTTCACAGAGACGTCTGGCTGAGTCCCAGCGGCAGCCACATAAGACAATTTCAAACATCCCACCCATGTCTTCGTACTACCTAGCTGGTCAGCTTGGGCCTCCCATCCCTCAGTGTCCTGGCAGACGTGAGCTCCAGTCGAAGACACTCACTGTCTTTCACTTACTGTTGGATGTAACTTGACCTGGGGGTATAATTGAGCCACATGAAGATCACTGTGGACACAGTAGATAACTCTCAGGTGTTACAGCACTGAGCATCACATATCCTGAGAGTCTTTGCCTCTGTGTGTCATCTTGCACAGGGTGTTAACAAGATGCACCAATTAATTTTTATGAGTAATTCAGATACTTCAGTGAGGAGCGCCATGGAAATACTAATGAGGAAATTAATTATTCTACATGGATAGCAAAATTAGATGTGTTCAGCAAAGATGGCATGTGCTCGCTCACTTGCCAGCAGTGAGAATACCAAATATTGATTAGTTGCTCATTAAATCTGCACCATTCATTCTGACAGATGCCTCTCCGAACTGAATCAGTCCTGTTCCTGCCATTATTCATCCCATCATGCTGTAGGCACTTAATTGAGGTGCCTCCACTTTCCACTTTTTCCCAGGTCAGTGGGATGAAACAGACCACCCCAGGGACCATTCAGCTCCTGCAGCAGCAGAATCAGATGTGAAAGTTAGTTGCCTCCTGACAGGCTATCAGCAGAATGTTGAATAACTACACTTGAATTTTAGGTATTTCAGTAAGTGTCTAATTTAGGTAGGCTACATCAGGGTATATGTCACCTTGCAATTAAGACCTATCATAGACAAAGGGACATTGAGACACAGTTTAGATTACATTGACAATCTGAATTCGGGCATTTCTAAATTTTATGTGCTTCACTCTGCCTCCCAGATAATGTCATTTTAATACTGGAGATATTTTGACAGTATGTTAGGGTTTATGTCAACTTTTCTGAATGTTTTGCTGTCGCCTTAGCAGGACAATCAGAAAAAGATCAAGCTGAGCTATATGCCTTTCAACCTAGTCACTGGGTCCAGCAGTCTGTCATGCCTGTTAACACTTGTTGTACACCACTGTTGATTTCCATGTCCCACCAGCTACATCCTCCCCTTTTCCCATATCAGTAAGTCTCCTTCCATTTTGTTAGTGTCCATGTTTCCCTTTCAAACTCATTTAGAAAATTGCTTTTTTTTTTTTTTTTTTTTTTTGAATGTCAGGTATCACAGGCCAAAACAGGTTTCCTTTTCATTCTCATTTGAATCTCCTCGTATTCCTCTTTTTCCTGCCTCCTTTAGTGTTCTGCCTACTTGAATCAGTGTAGTGAATGGATCTCCAAACAGTTCTTAATTAGGCATAACTGGACAACGTAAGAAGAGCTATTCTTGTCCCATCCCTCCCCCCTTTATAAAATTTGTCATTAGCTTAAAAACAGCATTTAGTTAGATAGATAGATATAAACCTAAAATTTTGAATGCATGCTGAACCAAGGAATACAGAAGACTTTACCAAACTACTGCAGAAGCTGTTATTAGTCAGCTTCTATTTGGACTCTCCCTCACTCTTCCAGCTGATCATGACTGTTGTTGTCTTGGCTTTCTGCCTAGGTAATCAGGAAAAAAAATAGACCATTCTGGAGAGCAGCTCATACCATCTGAGATCTAGACCACTCTTTGGAGGTAGCTCGCTCTCCCTTTCTCTCCAGTAACTGTCACAAAGGTGTGGGTAGACACTGCCCTAAATTAGGCACCTCAGTCACCTGCCTGAAGTTCAGCATGAATGCACCAAAGGCAACAGTCTGCAGTATTAATGAGTTTACTCTCATCTCATTGAAATTCCATAGTCTTTCTTCTCAAATAAAAGCCAGCAGAAAGCGTAGTAGTGGGGGTTTTATCTGACTGCTTGACAGATCACAGAGAAAATGCCTGGAATTACATAGGAAATATTTTTGATGTTATTGCATGACATTTAATTCTGTGGATCTATCTAACCACTTACCTAAGCAAATCAGATATGACACAGGAAATAAAAACATTCTTGAAGGCAATATGAAAGCTGTTCCTTGCTGCTAGTGGTAATGTCCAAGGAAATTAAGTCTGTATAGTATTTAGTAGTGTCTTCTTTAAAGGAGGACAAGATTATCCTGAATAGCTGTAATGATACTAAAAGAAAAACACGGAAATTTTGGAAAGTAAAAAAGTTTCAGGGCTTCTGAGTACGACAAAGCCTGTAGGAAACTGTTTAGAGGGCATGTTTTTCCACGTTCACTTCCTTTTAGTTTCTTTGTACCTTTCACTGAAGCATTTGATACAGGTCTTCTAGATTAGAGCATGCTCATCCACAAAGCTGCTGCTTGTGATCTAGCATGGTGATTCCTGTGACTCAGAAATTTATAAACCCATTTATAAACCCACTGATGTACTACTGATCCTCAAGTACTCGTATAAGGCTCAATTGAGTAAAGGCTTCAAGAATAGGATATAATTAAGTAATTCTTCCTAAAACAAAATGTAATACTATAAGCAGATCCTGAGCAATAATAAAAATGAAACTCAGCACTCAAAAGTCATATCTTTACAGACAAATTAGAGAGGCTGGACTTCAATAGCTGGAAGAATCAGTCCTGTTTAAGGTAAATAAAGAGTTCACATTGCCAAGGAATGATGAAGCTGAACTCTGGGTATGGCAATTGTCATTTTTGATGGAATAGAGATCTTGACATATTTATTTACTTTTCACAATTGTACTGAAATGCCGAGTCTCTCATTATGAAATGTGTTCTGTCATTAATCCTTGAATTTCTTTTAAAACATAGGAGTCATAAGGTTCTGAGGTGGAACAGCAAGAATGGATGCCAGCAAAAATAACAAGCTCAGCCTCTCAGCTGAAATGCAAAGTGATACGGTTTCTCTTTTTCATCCTTCACTCATTGCTCTGTTTGTCACCCTGATCTGTAAATTAGAGTGATAGAAAAATAATCATTAACAAACCTTGCGTGTCAATGGCAAATAGCTTGAAAAAAAATCTTTTTGTTGTTGTTGTTTGTACATCCCAATATACACACATAGCAGGTAGAGATCATTACACTGGAAGCAACTGATAGCCTAAGAAATAACTGATTTATTTTGGGGATTTCTTTATTTGGCTTGAAGAAATATCTTAATGAACTTAAATGCAGAATTTTATAACTGACCTCTGGTTTTGTGAACTATTTTTGAGATTATTGTTATCAAGTTACAGCTCCTTTTACTCTGCTCAATTTCCACAAAGCACAGCTATTTCACAAAGCATTTATTAATAATTTCACTAAGTCAAGGGTGGTTTTTTTTCCTCTTGTGCTCACTGTAACAGTCCAATGGAGCACTAAGCATGGTAAAGAAATGAATCTGATTCAGAAAGAAAAGCTGAGAAGCTTCCTAAAGCAGTAGGCAGAGATGGCAAAAGGAGGAAGTAAAGCATGCAGCTATTAATTCTTTTTTTTTTTTTTTTTTTTTTTTAAGGAGAGGGGAATGTCTTCTTTTGTCTTCTGTATAATGGCAGGGGGTGGGGGAGAAATTTTGTGTTAGTTAAGAAGTTCCATGCTGAAACACAGTGTGCTGGAGGAGAACAACCTTTAGAGGCTGGCTCACAGTTATGATTTATGAAACAAATACAGGGACTAAGTTCTGTTTCTGGGAGATGGAGGTCACATCCCAACAGGCTTGGAAATGCGTGACCTCTGAAGGCTTTGCAGATGTCAGGAACTTAAAAGCCTTTTAAGGAAAAGTAATGTGACTCATCAAACTTGAAAGCTTAATTTTGTCAATTTATGTATAAGCACAGGCACTGGGCAATGAAAATTCTCAGTCATTTCCAGTCATAATTTATCACCAGAATTTTTCCTGCATCTTAGAAATCTCTTCTTGCATCATGCTCAGTAGCATTCACAAAGACTGCAAGGTTTGAGGTTCCCACACCCCTAGATGATGTGTTACACTAGAAGTCATTCTGGATGCTTATCCTACTAAATGAAAACTTACAGAGAGCGCTTTTTAAAGTAAGAGTTGAAAAACATATACATTGTAAAATTTTCATTTCAACTAGCTACTATATTTTCTCAGTGTGTTAAAGCCAGGAGCACTTTGTAGAACAGTGAAAGTAAGTAAGCATGGTCTTATTTTTAGTTATTAATTACTATTTAGGGGGGAAAAAAGCAGCGCTACAGTTTCTACTTGTTTCTGGATGTTTTTAAATTGGCTGCTATCTCATTTTATATCTGGATACAATATGTGTATATGCAGTGTCTAACGTATATTACATGTCATAGAAAAACATTAACACTGGACAATAAATCAGGAAATACTCTGTCTGGCATGTGTACCATGAAGCAATCCTTAAATACATATTCACAGGCTTTTTCAAGTGGTGTTTAACACCATTATTACTGTGCTTGTTGGCTTTTGTGTGCCAAAGAAGCGGAATCCATACAAGTCACATGAAAGAGAAAAAATGACTGTGACCAGATCTCCTGCAGAGCCTGCATCTACCAGTTTCTTTACAATGTGCTTCTGAAATGTACATACATTAAAAATAAACACCGTAGGAAGTGCTGCACTCCACTCCTTTTGAACACTCAGAAGGCCATGCAGTCCCCATCCCAGCACCTGCAACAATTTTACAAGATCCTGATACTAAATCTAAATTATTAAATCATCAAAGCTACCCATTTCTTCTTTATTTGCTTCATATCAACAGGACCTCATCTTGGCAATTTTTTTATTTGCCACAGAGGTACTTCAAGCTGTACCCACTGACATCAAATTACCTTACTGAATCATCGCTGGTTCCCTCCAGTGATCAAAACCGTAACCTGTTGAAACTCTTCCAGTCCCTCAACAGAAGCAAATTCTCAAGCTGTCAAGAGCTCAGAAGAGCACTCACTCATACTTTTTTTATCATGAACAGCGTGCTGTCCAAGCGGCTCTGCTGACCACTGCAGTAATAGCTGTAGAAAGAGCCAAAAGCACCACCATAAAATAAATGTCCATGATAGGTGTGACAAATCTCCTTCTAGTGCTGATTACTACAGTGGTTACTGATGTGGCTTAGGTGACCAGTTTGGATTAGATATCCAAGGTCTAAGTTGCTGATGTTTGATACCACAAATCCAGGCTACCACCTGGTTCCAGGAAACTTCTTGTCTCCAGATTTTGTAATAACGTCTACTAATCTAGTTGTCCTCTTCTTTACATATATACAAGTATTTCTGTTATATCTTACATAAGATATGTATTATTAATACATATGTTGTCATTTATTAGGTATATATAGATTTATTTATGTATATGGAACAAATCTGTTCTCATCCTGTTGTGTTCTCATCCTGTTCATCTTTATCTATTAAAAAGGCAAACACACTATTAACAATGGATACAGTGATGTTTGTATAAACAGTAAAAGTGGTTCTCTGAACAGATAAAGCACTGTGTGTAGTAACATTATATATACTTGCAAAAACATAATTTAACATCACTATATCTTCCAAAATTTGAGACAACCATTTCCGTTGCCTACTAACCAGGTATTTGCTTTATCCGTTATAATAATACTTGTTTCATTAGTTATTATAAATCCCCATGTGCATATATAAAGATAATTACATCTGTATGAAGAAAGATAATTTTTAATCACTCGCTTTGTAGACTGGAAGATAAAATACAGCTTTTATAACTTCTATTAAGAAGAAAAGCTATGCTTTGTATAGTACCTAAACCATTTGTGTAACCCAGATAATGCTAATTCATGACAAAAGGCATTTCCTCCGAACAATAGACCGGATCTTGTTGCAGATGCCTGTACCGCAGCAATTCGTGTGCAGGGTTCGTCAGGCAGCAATTGCCTGCTGGAGGCAACTGTCCCTTTGTTAATGTGATGGGGCTAATGAAGACAATGGTAACCTTTAAAATTTTTCATTTTTCCTGTGATGCACATAACCTCCTGACACACCTTAGAAAATACCTTGAATATGGCAAAAGCTATCATTATCTGACAGGTGAATGTTTTATGGGTCACCACTGAAACTAACTGATGGCAAATCGTCAGTAGTTTCTTCAAAGCCCCTTTATGTAATTCTTCAGTATTGTGCTATAAACCACTTTTACCATGTGTGTCCTCAACTCATCTATGCTCCTAATATAACAATACCCTTCACTGTGTATGACATCCCTCTAAATGATTAATTTTAACAACTTAAAGCACTCCATGTCAGTCATGTGTCCCAAATTAAAGTTAAAAGAAACATGGACTAGATCGCAGGTTATGAGATTACATTACATCAAGAATAATAAAATATCCATATTGTTTTGCTCTTATTCTGCCCATCTTTCAGTCTTAGGAATATTGTCTTTTGAAGCCTGTCCCCTTGGCATTCATTCACCGAATCAATGGCTGGATATGTTAGAAGATCTGGCTCACTGCTTCCTCTCCAGATACAGAACATGCCACCTCTGGGATATGTACAGATTCTATTAGTGCAAAGCCTCGGGCCTGACAATATCTTGCTGCAATGATTGTCTCTTGTGACTGAATAGTTACCCACACAGATTTAATTAACAGCAGCAGTAGAGTATTCACTGTTATAGAACTCTGTGGTAAATTACTAATCAGAACTCCAGGCACACTGGAGGGAATAGAAAGCTGAGGAAATGATGAGATCAGTTTTAAACAATATGGAACAGGCATGAACAACGTGAACATCATTTATATGCAATAAATGCAGTGATGGCCTGGGAGTAAAATGCCTAGCAGACTATCACTTAAATCTTCTCTAATAGTTTCACAAGTTAAGGGGCAAGGGAGGTGGGGGGGGTGGGGGGGGGTGGGGGGCAGAAAGGAAAATTGTTTACATTAGTGGTTATTTTGACCCTAAATGGGGAAAATAATTTTTATATGGGTATAGTCTTAGCCATCACTGTCTAGCCTTTGCTGAACTAAAATGTTGGCAACTGCAGGCAAAAAAACATGTAAGCAGGGCTGTTCTGGTTTCAGCAAAGAATTAAGCAGCAGTGCTCTGGAGAAGAGATTAATTAAAATTGCTTAAATCACAGACTTGGAATGGGCACCTCAGTCCTTTTATAGAGCTGCTGCTTTGGCACTTCTGAAATGAGCCCACCTGCCTAGTGCAATCAAGGTCACTGAAACACTCCAAAAGTGTATTTTCGCTTACAGAGTGCCATTGGGACTACACCGTGCAGTTAAGCTCCGAGGATGGTACACCATGGGCAGAGCTCCAGTGGGAGACAATGTATTCAGGAACTCATAAAAGTTTCTGTGCAATTCCAGATGCCATGAGCAACTGCAAGTCATTTCAAAAATAAGTTTGCATGTTTTCTGCCTCTTAATACCCAAAAGCATTGCAGTGTTGTGAAAAAAGCCCACTCTCACTGGAGCAAGAAGGGTAAAATTTTGGATCTCTGATGGCTTTTATGTGAAGCAAAGAAAAGGCTTCTTCTAACACATTCTCAGAGCACAAATTTCGATGTACGTTTTCCAAAACATACATAGAATCATGGAAACTTGGAATACCATGGAAGACAGAATTACAAATGAGAAGTACCCTCTCCCTCTCTCTTTCTCTCCCAGATCTTTCTTAAAAAAATGTTTTAACTTTAAAATGCTTCAGGTCGGTTCTCTACAAATGATTCTTCAAACATATACCAAAAAAATAGCTCCCTGTTAGAAATCTGGAAAACTTTTGTGCTGCAGGCTTTCAGTATCTATGAAATATTGATTAGAGAAGAAAAATATTCACAGCCCACATGTTGTACTCTGCAAGCTAAATTGATCCTTTGCCACTTCAAACTTCATCTTATATAGGGGTAAACATATTACCTGCATGTTCCTGCCAGAGCAAGAAATTCTAAATTAGTAAAGGAGCATAAAGTTTAAGCTTTCAGTATCAAACTTCAGCATGAGTGCATCATCAGTACGGAAAGGACCGAGTTTCTTTTGTCTCTGAATACAAGCACATATTTACAAGTTGTCATGTTTTTTGCAATGTAGTAAGTCAATCTAACCCACAGCAGCTGGTTGGAAGTGCTGTCATTGCTAATGCCTGGTAAAATATCTTAGCATAGTCAACAGGGTGAGCTAATCTTTACTTCTGTAACTCAAGTGGAGAGTCAGAAGACCGAACTGTCTCTTGCTTTTGATCAATGTCATTTCAGATCCGTATCTGACTAATCCCCGGTAATTTCAGCACTTGCAATTATGTGAGCTTACTTTAAGAACTACGACTTCTGTCTGTCTGTCTGCCAGACTTTAGGAAGAGAATACAGAAATGGCTCTGCGTAAAAAGCATTATTCACAGACAGAAACCTTTGTCAGCTCTTCAGCTGATGCCAGAGAGCTGAATTCCATTAAACCAATAGGATGTTTATAAAAAGGGAGTTTAGAACCATTATTTTTAAAGGTAGTTCAAAATTAGTAGAAGCTGAGGGACACTATGCTTTTAGAAATCACAAATTACCAGCAAGTCTATGACATGGCTGCTTCTAGCTCGCCTTAGATTTGCTTAAAATAATAAGAAGCATAGTTAAATGGAAGATCAAAGAGCAATTTGGGGGAAGATAAAGAAATCTCATAGAGGAAATAAAAAGCCTGCACAGACAGTTAAACAGCTAGACTTTTACATGCTTTACTTCATACACTATCTAAATAATGCTACAACAGCAAAGTATGCAGGCAGAATCGGAGCTTGCAGGTCATTGGACATTTCAAATTCTGCCATTGCCATCTCAGCACAAAGTGCTTAAAACCTTTGTGCTGAACCACTGCAAGAATTCCCAGTGCTTGTTGACACTGAAAATATCTCTCTTATTTGTGGTGTTTTAGTAAACCACAGCCAGCACATTAAACCAAAACAAAATACAGGATGCTTTATTCAGTACATCTGAAAAAATAATCTTTTAAAGTAGTTTCTGCATCATTTGCTTAGAACTCTTTATTATGAGTAATCATTTTGCTGCTTCTGCACCTGCACTAGAAAAATTAAAATTAGGTGAAATTAACAGCATAGAAGGCAAGCCTGTAGATGTTATCCATAAGAGTTCAGGGAAGTCACACAAAGAAAACAAGAAACTGTTACGGGAGTACCACACACAGGCAGATGAAAACAAACCTGCAGAAACAGCGATACTCGTTACACACTTGGCTGGCTGTACACCAGTGCTGTTGTTTTGGAAATGGATGCAATGTATTTGTTCCGCTAGGGAATTTTCTGTTGGTGGATACATAAAATTAAAATGTTTCTAAAAGGACCTAGAGTTTTTTTCAGTTATACAGCAAGGGTGGAAAAAAATGTTGGCTGTATTTTGAACAGTTGTGCTTTATCTCTGAACGAGTTTCACATTTTGCTGTCAGCTATTATTGCTCTTGCCTCCCACAGCTCTGCTGGGGTCCCATCTTCAACCCAACCTTTCCTTTATGGCTTACATCTCTAGTACAACTTGTCACTGATTTCTTACTTCCCCTTTACACTAACCAGCTCGTTTAGATTTCTGACCCACTTAGCTTTTTTTTTTTTTTTTGAACCAGGAGAGTAGGAAGACACCATGTGGATTCCTCAGTAATTAGAATTTTATCTCCTCATCCAACCCAAGCAGAAATACCACAAGATGTACCATACTTATATGCAGCACTAATATTTACTGATAAGAATAGCCCCATTGACATTCTGTTGAAGCTGAAGGACCATTAACATAAGTAAAGAGCGCAAGGTCAGAACCTGACTTGGATCAGAATGTCCGGTTTTAACAAAACCTCCACATGCATCAAATACTACCTTTCTGTGGGAAAAAATAACGCAAATCTGTTCTTTACTATTGCACATAAGTAACACAGAATGTCCATGGCATATCTTATTTTCATTTTACTTTTGCAGATTCAAAGCAAGGAATAAGAGCCAAATCAAATAAAATACTCTGATTTCTTTCATTTTTTTCCTGTATAGTGATATTCCACATTTAGGTGACTCACCATAACCTTTGGCTGAGTATTAGTTAACCTCAATTTCCTCTTTGTTCATTAGGAATCAGTAGTTCATGAAAGAATCAAGAAAAATCCCACCATACTATATTTGTGTGGTTCACTTGCCAGATAAGCCCTTACAGAGACCGATGATTTTAAAGTAAAATTAGGAGGTGGGCTGGGGTTTGGGTGGACTCCTCCAAGACTTTTGTGTGAATGGTAAGGCATAGTACAGAGAGGAAAGCATTCGAATTTGGAATGAAGCACAGCAGGTAGAGACATTCAGCATAAATTTCAAATAGATATTCCTTGTGCTGGTGTGCTAATTAAAGCTTGTTTTATGGTTTTTGTCTTTGATTTTTTTTCTTTTAAGTATATCGAGACTATTATCAGGCCCAGTTTAACCTGAATATGTATCTAGTGAGCTAGGAAGAGAGATCACATAAGCAACAGCGATTGTTGTGAAAGAGTTTTCATGACAGCACACTGAATCCAGCTGAAATTTAGCTCATAAGAAGGTGTCGCTGTGTTGGAGGAGCTCAGGAACACCAGAGGTGATGCATTTCTCTCTAACAACCTGAGTTATGGGCATTCACAATTCCAATGTCTCCTGGATTTTGCGTACAAGTTTTTCACTGACATCACTATAAAGATGCTCATTTAAGTTCTCCTGATATGAAAGGAGCACAGGGAGAAAGAATACAGCAGTGATAGACTGCAGCTAGGTATACAACTGCAGAAGAAAAGCTAAGACAAAACACAGACGGAATCCAGGTGAGCCTCTAACAGATGGAGAAACTACCTGCTCTGGAACGCTTCTGTGAAAGATGCTTGTGCAACAAAAAATAAAATTAATTTGAAATAAAAAGGTAGAGGTCACAAGTACAATCTCTTACTTTACTCAGCAGCGCGGAAGGAAACATGACAATTAGCCAATTATAATTGTTACATCGTGCTCATCTATACACCCACAAAGCAGCAGAGAGCCAGGCGGGGGAGCCCAAATCATGCCTTGCCTTGCCTTCTCCCAAGACCATCACAGGAGCCATCAGGCCATCAAAGGCCCATCTTCACAAACCCAGAGAGGACAATGGCAGGTGGGAGTCCACATTAAGGTATCAGAGGAAGTGACACCCTGCTCAGGGCCTTCCCGGGGCTGTCCCAGGGCAGCCTCACCCCACTGTCCAGGCATGACAATGGGTCAGCATCACAGCGCCTTTTGGACTGAGGGGGGGCCACTGCCTAGGGGCATGGGACATCTTACTGAGTGCAGGGGAAGAACACTTCGGGATTGCACAAGACTTATTGTGGGATGTTTACAGGAGGAATTAAAGGTGGAGAAAGCAAATGATCAAGGTGGTTTAGGGAGGAAGAAGTGCTGAAAAATGATGGGGGAAGAAGGGGTAGTTGTGTGTAAGTGATTTGCTGGTTGTTACACCTCTTTGGCCATGTCCTGTACCTGATCAGCATAGTCTGTCTTGTCTTCTCATTAAATTCCTTTCTACTTTTTTCCTGGATGATGGACTGTCTTGTGTGTGTGTGTGTCTGTGTGTGTCTGGCGGTGTGACTGCAGCCATACCATGGATTCATGGGTCTGTGGCACCAGCAACTGCAGAGACCTCAGTGCAACTGGAGGGGGACCTTGGGTCTCAAGGACCCATGTGTCCATGGTGTCGGCTACTGGAGCAAGTGTGAGTGTGTAAATAACTGTAAGCACCAGAAAAGGTCAAGCCAGGTGAGCCAGTGAGTAGGTGAAGTGGTCTGGGAGCCAGAGAGTGAGTAGGTCTCTAAAAGTGAGGCCACAGGGCATGGGGTGCGGGGTGGCTACTGGGGATTGGGGAGTTCCAGACAGCATTTTGTGTCTGTGAGAATGTGTGAGGGCATTTGTGCCAGCAGCTAGAGCAGGGCTGTGGCCTCAGAGGCTCATGTCCTGCTGCCAGCAGCTGGGCAGACTGGGTATATGAGCTCAGCTCTGGGAGCACCCACGTAGTATATATGCACATATACATATTTCCACTAGCATCCTGCTCCTCAGAGAGGCGAGCAGGATGAGGCCATTGTTGCCTGTGCTGTCTGAGTGCTCTGTGCGTGTCTCTCTGTGTAGCCCATTGTATGTATACATGTATATATATAATGCAGATGCATTTGTGCATGTGCTTGTTGAGCCTAGGGAATATGTGCTCTGCCTTGCTACCAGCTGGACCTGGGGACACGGAGCTGTGGCAGCTTTGTCTCTCTCAAGCTTCCAGATTTGGCCTTGTTCTACTAACAACGATGTATTGAGCAAATACTTGTTTCCCTTTTACCTAGGGAAGGAAGAGTGGGTCTGGAAATTACTAAGTATCACTTGAACAAATACAAGAAAGAAGACAGTAAAGAAGAAAAAAACCCTACATCTTATTTATTTATAAAACATAGTTACACTGACATGGCTTCCTAGAAATTCAGTATTGATGGGTTTTATAACAGAATTCTGTGCTGCAATAATTCCTTTTCTCTCCTCTGGCTGGCTGGGTCATAGTGAGGTGGTAACTATAATCTTTCATTTTGGGTGGTTTTAACTGCTTGAAGAAGTTCTGCTAGAGATTTTCCTGTTCAGCTTCTGGTGATGTTTTTTACCAGGTTGTCCACAAACGGCTCCTCCTCTATTCTCTTCATGTTTTTCCCTGCAAAATGATGTTTGCTAGGCCTTTTGCTTCAGTCACATTGCCAAACCTTTCCAGCTCCTCTTTTTGCACTGCTGCTAGTAGAGGCTCATGGGATCCAATTACTGCAGATCCTGCTTCTCTGTAATAGAGCTGTTAGTTCTGTGCACTGTATATGGGATCCATTGAATTCTGCAGAGACATCTGAATTCAAAGGTTTGAATTCCTCATTCTGTTGCTGCTGTTTGAGTTTCACCCATTTCACACTGTTCATGCTCTCGAGAACACAATGTTTCTAAGAAGTTTTCTTTCTTTTTCTCTTGGATCTGCTAAGGTTGTTCTTGTCTTTCCAGGTTGTGTTTTGGACTGTGAGCACTGCTAGCATGAGGCCAATTCTTTGGATTTCAGTTTCAGGTTTCCCTCTTTCATGGTACTAGTACTGAGATACTTGAATAAGTCCCCTCATTCAACTTTCTTGCTTTTGATGTCTATTTCTTGTTCAGTGACAGTAATCCTCATTGTCATTACACTGCTCTTTTTTTGTCCTGATCTCCATACCATACATCATCGCAGTGCCGCCCAGCTTTGTCATTGTATTTGCACATCCTGGTCCCATCCCTCCTATCAAATCTACATCACCTTCAAAGGATACATTACCTATATTACTACCTCTAACTGATAGCACTCCTTCAAAGTTTCCAGAGTCCTTTGACATAACATGTTCAAGGAAACAATTGAAGGGATGTGGCAATAGGAGACATCGCTTTCTTACACCAGCTGTTATATGGAACTACTTACTCAGTGTGTTGCCTTCAAGGACTTTACTCCCTGAACTGTAATAAAGGATTTCAAGGGTTGCCACTGTTCTCTTGCTAATGTTGAGTGTCTTCATCACAGTCCATAGTATTCCTTGCCATATGTGATCAATTGCTTTATTGAAGCCTGTGAAGCTGCAGTGTAGTTCCATTTCATATTTTCGGTATTTTCTGTTTAATTTCTCAAGTTGAACGTCTGACCTATTGTTCTTGGTGTCACTCTAAAACCTTCTTCCTCCTCAAGTAATATCTTTGGCAGATCAGGTAGACATATGATCATACTGTCACGGTCCTTTTCCAGCAAGTAATGCCCTCACAGTTGGTATGTGTGAAGCCTGTGCATTATAAAAGTGGCAGTATCTCCCTTGCTTTTTTGCAAATGTTTAGCTTTTCCTGCTAGAGATTTTCCAAAGCTGTAATTTGCTGCTCCTCATTTGACGACTCTAAGGGTGAACAAATCCTGAGTCGTGTTCAGATAACGTGTTGATGTTAAGTCAACATTTACTTCATAGTTAAACGAATCCTCACAGCAATCCCACAGCCATCCTACAATTGTTTCTGCTTCTTTTTTTGAAGACGTTCATTTTTGTCATGGAACATAAACACACTTCCTCATTGTCAAGCTGATGGTAAAATTTTTCCTCTTCCTCCTCCCTATATTTTGTTGCCTGTGTATCTGTATGATTTTAACTTTGGTATGATTGCTCAAATGTCTTATTTTATGATGTTTGTATAACTTTTATCCCTATGTTGACAAACTTTCTTGTCGTTCTCTTTTTCCAAGAAGTTTCCTAACCAGCCATCATACAACTGCTAAATATATCACATTGCATGAACTGTTCACATTCAGTTTCCTAGGCTGGCTGCTGAATTTTTTGGTAGAATTTACTGTGTTGACCTTTTCTCCAGCAGCATGCTTTGCATCCTTATCTTGGCCAAGGCCTATGAGAAATGAAAATATCCTCCAGGGCCCTGTCCATGGGGTTGCTAACCACAATGATTACCCTGACTTCCTAATGGGTGGTTTATCCTGGCTGTCGTTCCTGCCCTTCAAAAGTAGATGCAATAATCCTGTTGTCATAAATAGATGGTTGCCTAAAAAACAAGTCTTCAGATTACTATTTTTCATCCAGTAGTACTGGTTTCTTTGTTAGCACTGGAAAATAAGGTGGAGTTGAGATCAAAAGTAACATGTTACCCTTCACTTGCAGAGGTATTTACCCTAAAACTTTTCTGCAAATAACCTGTAGAGCTTTCAAAGGACTCAGGTTCTATATCTCCCCATATAAATTATTAGAGACCTTCATAAAGTAAAAACATTTAGTTGTTTCTTCTCATTTCAAAGTACTATTTGAAGTGTCAAGAATTTTCCTCTTGATATAAGGCAGAAATTTTTTACAGTAAGAACAGTCATTCACTGGAACATTATCCCCAGGGACGTGGTAGAGTCCCCATCAATAGAGGTTTTCAAGATGCAGTTGAACAGGGTGCTAGATAACCTCATCCTGGTACCCATTCCCATGAAACACTAGACCAGATGATCTTTTGAGGTCCCTTCCAACCTGGGATGTTGTATGATTATATAATTTTAATATAAACAAAGGCTTTGATAGAAAAACATTATTGTTGCAGAGCAGTTAGTTACTGTAGAATTCTGATGCTGAAATTTTTCTTAGGAAAAAACTTTTCCCAAATTAAAAGTGAGCCATGATGTGAGAACTCAACTGGCTTATGTACCTTCAGGATTATGAATATTAACTTGATGACCTTCAGATTAAATAGTTTTTATGGGACCCAAGTAAGAGGTATTGCCCCTGCAGCCTTTCAGTAGCAAGGTTCTGCAGTTTATTTTCTTATCTCGTACAGGGATTACAAGTTAATTTATACACCGCCAGCTGCCCTCCTTGCCCCTGAATAAGAGCCAAATGATCAAGAGGAAAGGCTAATGTGGAGCAACACAGCAGCATGCCAGATATGTCTTATATGAGCAGTAAGTTTTTCAGTGTCTTTTTTTTTCAAAATAAATATGAGTGTATTGTGGTTTCCACTAATTTAACTGTATTTTAAAGGAGATGGAAAACTTTGATCCTATGTACTGTTTTTCATTTCTACTCTCATAGTTAAATGAAATAAGTTTTCCTCTAAGTGTTTTCTTATGTACATAAATAAGATTTATTTATGTAAAAAAATTTACATACCTCTAAGAATAATTAAGAATTTTGTACCTATTATTGTACCTGTAAGAACAAATATAGAACAGTTTTGTCCTCTTCTTGGTTTACATTTAAATTATTTTTTAAATTAGCCAAGAGCGCAAGATTGTTTAAGCTATAATATAATGGGACTTTTTCTTCACTTTGAATATGATGTTGGTTTTTTAACCCTATTACGATATGGCAGCTGCACAGAAAAACAAACTGGCAACACTCAGATAAAAAAAATCTTCTTGGATAAGTAAGTTGTGCTGTAACACTGTATAAAAATCAGCCTTATATCCAGAAAAATTGTAATCAGATTTGTAATGGTTAAAAGTTAGAATAAAGCCAGTAGTTGTGTTAAGTGGTAGTGTTTGGTTCTTTGCTAGAAATGGATTTGATTGGAAATACAATGCAATAAACTATAATCACAAAATAACTATGGTGTTATGACAGCAACTGCTGAAAAAATATTTGTTGCAGATGAAGTTAGCCAGAATGAATTATGCATGACAAATGTGGAAAGAAAATAGTATGTGTCTTTTAAATTTTATTTTTACTGTACAAATCAAATAGTATTTGGGGGACTTCAAATCCACCAAGTCTGGACACCATGTACCCTCTTACCTTCTGAATAGGTAAACATCTTCTGCTTTTAGCAACAAGATTTTTAATTATGCTTAATAATTCCATGACTTTCTGTAATAATTTTATGTAAACCAGTCAGGAAAAGCTAACAAAGGTAGCCAGAGCTAATTGGGCTCTGTATAATCTTAATTTGATCTGACAGTTGAGAAACATGTATACTTGTGAGTAATGTAAATTTAAATTGTAGACTCTTGATATTAATGGACTGTAATATTATAGATACATTTGTTCATTTCTTTTATTATTAGTTCTAATCACATCCAAGACCAAGGCCATTGACACAGTAATTAGTAATACAAGTTCCTGTTATTTTCCACAGCCCATGCAAAATGATTACATGTGTTTAAGAGAAAGTGTGCAAGGGCAAGATGTGATGTATAATTGGTTAGTGTGAGGTGGCAGAATGGCTGTCTCCAAAACCATTTCCAGCCAAGCTTCACTCAGAATGTTCTTTCACTCTAAGTAAAATAAACAGGTCTGAACTTATTGGAATTTTCTATTTGCTGTCCAGTAAATCCTTATAGCTTCTGGGGTTTTATACAACTAAGATTTATAGCATCTATTCTCACTGTGCAGAGTCCCAAGATGATGTTAATAGATGGTTAGTTTTGCCAATAAATCCCTCGTGGAGCAGAGAGAAATATCTGTTTCAGGTGAGTTGTTCAGAACTAAATCCACATCCCAAACAGAACGTAGTACTTTGGCTTAAGAGACTCGGCTCTAAAAATGTAAAGCTATTTCTCTCCCAATTCCTAACAAAGGCAAACGATGGCAAAACCAAAATCTATGGCTCCTAATAACTCCCAGATCTGTTAATCAGGGGCTGGGGGCTCTTTTTTTTTTTTTTGTAAGGAATCTAAAGTAATTTGTGAGGTGCAAAAAACATATTCCTCAGGGTCTTTGCTACTTCAGCCCAAGAGGCTGGAAGGTCATGACTGAGAACAGTAGTGACAGGCTTCCAGAACCACTAGGCAGAATGTCAGGAGTGCTTGATTGCCTGGGAGCATGGAAACCCATCTAAATAACGCAGGAACTGGTAGGATGGAGGAGAGAAAGAAGCAGAAGGAGGGACGACAATGAAGTTATTGGGTTTTAGTTGGACTTCCTTTAGAGCCTAAGGAGAAGTTGGAAAGAAGCTGACACAAACTGCCATGCCTACTTCAGACTGGGTAGGAATGAAAAGCATTCTTGTTTTCAGGATGTGCATGTGCCTTGCAGGCTACACCAGTGTTTGTGTGTCCTACTGATTTGTTTTCTTCGACACAGCATGGCATTGCTGACCTATATTCAACTTACTAACAGCTTGCTGTAACTCCAATCCTTTTTCTGAAGAATTGCTTCCTCATTCTTTAATTATGCAGCAGATTATTCCTGTCTAAAAGTTCTCTTTTCCTTAATAAATCTCATACTTTTCTAACTTAATTTTTTCAAGATTGCTTTCAATTTCAGTTCAAGACCTCTTGCATACTTGCATTGCTATTAGAGATCCATACTTCCCTCGTTCTTTTTTTCGTCTCTTGTACATTTCTTATTTCTGTTCTTCCTGTATTTAATCCTCTGCACAAGTTTTCCAACAAATCAAGTAATGTGCCCTGGATTACCTCAAATAATTGTTTAACTGTTGTAAACTGAAGTTCTTTGGATCCTGCTGATCTGAAAGGACTTAATTAAACGTTTAGCCCTTAAACTCACTTTACTCATTGCATTCCTGCTATGATTAAAAAATCTATTAGAAAATATGTTTTACAACTCTTTATAGATCTGGACAAGTATCTGAAACAGGGCTTTTTTGCTTAAATAAACATTTGCTTAAATAAAGAAGATTTATTTGGATGGACTCCGACCCTCTTGATGTTAGCTCACGTGTATAGTTAGTAAGTCAATACCGGAAAATTTAATTGAAAACCAATTTTGAAATCACAGTTGCAAGTATTGATATTTACAAACATTTAGTTTAATAGATCAGCTTATCTATGTGGATAGCAAAAACAATAAACCACATCTTTTGTAAACTGCTTTTGGCACAAAATCATAGCAGGCAAAAGGCAGCTCTAAACTAGCCTTGTTTTTTCCCCATTTTTCAGTTCTTCATACTAAGGAAGGAAAGCTGCCCAAAGGCTAGGTGTGGGTAGCCAAATAAAGAGTAATTGCAGCACAGCTACTCATATCTAACCACTGCCTGTATAGCTAGATCATTTTAGCACACATTGTCTATTGGGATAACACAGTTACTCATGGTGTGTCCAGCAACCTAGTAGATTTTGTCATTGGTCACGTCATATCTTACCAAATGTTGTTACAAAAGCTGACTAACTATCCATGCTGTTATCAACGCTTCATTTGAAATTTCACTATGTTTATGATAACATGTGGAAACTACATAGGCAGTGGAAGCAGGGACAGGTATCCTGGGAAGAATATAGGGATGTTACCTGGTTGTCTAGGGATGGGGTCAGGAAGATCAAGGCACAGCTGGAGCTCAACTTGGTGAGGAATGCAAAGAACAGCAAGGGCTTCTGTAGGTATGTCAGTGAAAAAGGAAGGTCAAAGAAAGCCTAACGCCGTTGATGAACGAGACTGGCAAACTTATTAAAATGGACCAGGAGAAGGTCAAGGTACTCAACATTTCTACCTTGGTCTTCACTGCCAACCTCTCTTCCCACACCTCTCAAGTAGATGGACCACAAGATGTGGACTGGGGGAGCAAAGCCCCTCCCACTGTGAGAAATCAGTTTTGTGACCACCTGAGGAACCTGAACATACTTAAACCTGTGGGACCTGATGAGATACATCCCAGAGTCCTGAGGGAGCTGGCTGATGTAGTTACCAAGTCACTTTCCATTATATTAGAAAAGCCATTGTAGTCAGTGAAGTCCCTGGTGACCAGAAAAAAGGGAAACACTGCACCCAATTTTAAAAAAAGAGTAGAAAGGAGGACCCTGGGATCTACTGACCTGTCAGTCTCTGCTCTGTGCCTGGGAGGATCATGGAACAGATCCTCCTATAAGCTACACCAAGACTCATGGAGGGCAGGGAGGTGATTCGAGACAGCCAGCACGGCTTCCCCAAGGGCAAGACCTGCCTAAACAAACTAGTGGCTTTCTATGATGGAGTGACTACATCAGTGGACAAGGGAAGAGCTATGGATGTCATCTATCTGGATTTCTGTAAGGCCTTTGACATGGTCGCCCACAACATCCTCCTCTCTAAATCGGCGAGCGATGGATTTGTTGGATGGACTGTTTGGTGGATGAGGAACTGATTAGGTGGTCGCACCCAGAGGGTAGTGGCCAGAGGCTCAGTGTACGCATGGAGATCAGTGAGGAGTGGTGTCCCTCAGGAGTCGGCGTTGGGACCAGTACTGTTTAATATCTTCATCGATGACACAGACAGCGGGACCAAGCACACCCTCAGCAAGTTTTCAGGCAACACCAAGCTGAGTGGTGCCGTTGACATGCCTGAGGGATGGGATGCCTTCCAGAGGGACCTGGGCAAGCTCAAGAAGTGGGCCCGTGTGACCCTCGTGAGGTTCAAGAAGGCCAAGTGCAAGGTCCTGCACCTGGGTTGGGGCAACCCCCAGTATCAATACAGGCTGGGGAATGAAGGGACTGAGAGCAGCCCTTTGGAGAAGGGCTTGGGGGTACTGGTGGATGAAAAGCTGGACATGAGCCAGCAGTGTGCACTTGCAGCCCAGAAAGCCGACCATGTCCTGGGCTGAATCAAAAGAAGCATGGCCAACAGGCTGAGGGAGGTGATTCTGCTCTTATACTCTGCTCTTGTGAGACCCCCACCTGCAGTACTGCATCCAGCTTTGGAGTCCTCAGCACAGGAAAGACAGAACCCTGTTGGAGTGGGTCCAGAGGAGAGCCACAAAAAAAGATCAGAGGGATGGAACACCTCTGCTACAAGGAAAGGCAGAGAGAATTTGGGTTCTTCAGCCTAGAGAAGAGAAGACTCTGGAGAGACCTTGTTGCAGTCTTTCAGTACCTAAAGAGGACTTCTAAGAAAGATGGGGACAAACTTTTTAGCAGGGCCTGTGGCAATAGGACAAGGAACAATAGTTTTAAGCTGAAAGAGAGTAGATTTAGACTAGATATAAGGAAGAAATTTTTTACGGTGAGGGTGGTGAAGCACTAGAACAGGTTGCCCAGAGAGGTGACAGATGCCCCATCCCTTGAAACATTCAAGGCCCGGCTGGATGGGGCTCTGCCCAACCTGATCTAGTTGAAGCTGTCCCCACTCATGGCAGGGGGGAGGTGGACTAGATGACCTTTAGGGGTCCCTTCCAACGCAAACTAGTCTACGATTCTATACTACTAGCAGGGTTGCAGGAGGTTGGCTTGTGCTCCAGCTGGACTGTTCTGTCATTTCTACTTATTCCCTTCCAGGGTAACAGAAGTTTTGCTAAATGTATCTGTATATTATTTCTGCTATGCTTAAGCAAAATATTTGGCTTAATGTGTCCAAACCAAGGTAGGCTCCTTTGAATTTCTTTAAGAACAAAATACAGATTCAGAGTGCTAAGAGAAATTATCTATTTTAATGAGAGAAACAACTGAGAATATTCTTAGAATTTGTAAAGAAAAATGAAAGCACTGTAAATCAGAGCAAGAACCTAAAAACTCTCTTTAAATTCTCCCTGTGGAAGAGCGCATCTTTTTTCCACTGAGTACATAAGAAGCCTAGAAGATTAGCCTGCTGTCTCCGGCACTTAAGTTAGTTGCCTAAAGTTAAGTGGTCTGGAGGCTGTTCTTCCCCCGTTCCCACAACATCTATAATTAATCAACTGAAAAATCAGTTCATGAGCTATTCACAGTAGGAAGAGATCAGTTCACAGGGGAAGGTATCTGCAATCAATAATCTAGGCTGCTCTAGATAAGTTTGTAGAATAAATTCTGCACAATGAATTATTCTACTTGTTTTTCAACTAATCTAGCTTCCTTTGAGCTTTGATGTCATTTGCAGGCATCAATACTAGTTAGCTGAAAAACTTTCCGGTTTCTGGTAAACTCTTAAATCCACATAGTATGAACAATTCTGTTATCTCTAGTAACAACATTTGTATTGAAAAGATGGTGAAACTGCTGCAATTTCTGTGTTACTGTATGTTAGCTCCAGTTTGCTGGTGTGACTTGGACACACCAAATGTAACACCACATACAGATTTAGAAAAACACCAAAAAAATACTGCACTGTAATAAAAAGTTAATAGAACCAGAATATCTTGGGAGAAAATCAAGGAGTACTATATTTCATTATATTTCTATACTTTTAGAAGTCTGAGCATTCCTGCAGCAGTCATCATTAATCTTAATGCAATGTGGTACAAAACCTGTAAATAATATATAATCTTACAAAATTTTCGTAAAAGTTGTGACCTGCAGTGCTCTCTTGCTTATGTTATCTATGGAAAAATCATTAAGACATGTAAAAAGTCAGTGTGAGCCTTGTAAGTAACTCATTTTAGAACTTCCTTTGTGACTTTGTCTTAAAACAATGCAGCGGTGTCAGAGTTGGCCTCAGTGTTTTCTGATTTTTTTTCTTTTACTTTTTAGAAATATCAATATCAAGTACTACTTTGTAAAAATTTGTATTTACCTCTTAGGGACATTTAAAGGAAGTTTTGATACATAATAGAGTCATATAATATTCCATCTGCAATCTTTCTACTAATAAGTTATTTAGGTGTCCAGCTCCTGATGCTAAGACATTTCATTCCAACTGTCTTAATGATTTCTTAAAAGCAGAGTCCAATCCTTTCAAACATAAGCCCTCTTTCTCTAGAAAATTAAGGGGTCTTTTTGGCTCATGACCTAAGAGTACAAGCCCCAATTTACTGAAAAGAAGAGAAATAACTGCATTAACTTTGGCAGGCTTTCGGTCATGCCTACGGCAGTTTAAAATGAACATGTTATAGAAACCATTCAAAAAAGGTTTTGAACTCCTGTCTGACCCTTAAGTCCCTTCTTTACTACAGCTTACAAACTTCTGAAAGGTTAAACTTTCAAAGCAATCTATAGGAAACACACACAAACCCCCCTTTATTTATGTTCAAACTGTACGTGATTATTTTTCATGCATAACTCTTAAAATTCATCCCAATGTGTCTTGATTGTATTACATCTTCAAAGTGCATAGAAACAGAATTGAATTCACAAAGCTATTTGAAACTTTAGGCCTTTGTAATAAAAACGTAAAAATCCCTCCTGGGTTATGGATCATATAGCAGGAAACTTAGGAAATAATCAAAGAGTTTGGCACTTATCTTCATAATCTTTATCCAACAATGTAGTTGCACTCAATTTTTTCCAGAAAGCACTATTCGGTTCCTAGACATCAAAAGAACTTCTGAAGAAAAGTCACTAATCCATTTGAAACAGATTCCTAGCGACAAAATAAGAAAGAAAAGCCTTGTAATTTTCAGGGTACGATAGCAAAGAATTGTAGTTTAGCTTGTTAATTACCATGCTTCCAATTGTATGTGAAAAGCAGGTTTTCAGCGTGAATAATGTGTAGCGTGTGCTTTTTAAGTACACTTTCTTTGCAATTCTTACTTTGTTTGAATGACTGTAAAGATCACATCCTATATATCACCCATATGCTGCTCAGAATAGAAATATTTCAGGAGTGGAAATATTGTAATACAGGAAAAGCTGTACCAGTTTAAACTACGGGATCTAACACTAGAGTAATTTTGTAGATTTGAAAATTGTAGAATTGCAATTAATGCTTCTGAAAGTAATTTTGCTTTAGTTTCATCATTTTTCTCTGGCACTAGTTTAGATGAACATAGATATTGACAGGATTTAGGTGTAACTGATCAGTTTTCTAGCTCAGACTAAGGAAATAGTTCTCTTCTTTCACCCACAAGGACAAACCAGAGTTGGAAGAAATTTCAGAGAATGGGATTCTTCTCAGCCTGCTGTAAACAAAGGTTAAAGTTCATAT
Source organism: Falco peregrinus (assembly GCF_023634155.1). Taxonomy (NCBI): domain Eukaryota; kingdom Metazoa; phylum Chordata; class Aves; order Falconiformes; family Falconidae; genus Falco; species Falco peregrinus. The sequence goes on along the minus strand of NC_073726.1, from coordinate 3,821,747 downwards.
GATCTTGAAGACTGAGGTTTCTGCAGAATTTTAAGCCATTCAGACTTGGTTACAATTCAAAATTCAGTAACTTTACATCAAAGGATTACAAATCTGCATCTACTTTTTATAGCATGTAATAGAATTACAACCCATTGTACTAAATATCTTATTGTGAGCCCAGATGGAGAAGCCACATTCTTCAACCCCTGTCTCCTAGTTTTAAATTCTTTACTGAAGAAATATAGTTGTCAGATTCAGTCACCAAGAGGAATTTTCATAGAAAAAGGTAATAAAAGTATATTAGAGGAAGCAGGGTATTATGCCTTTTCATCAGTTAGATCTCTTGGATTACAGCTTCATGCTCTGAAAGAACAGGGCAGTGAAATGCATTACAGACACAGAGCACACACTTCACCCTGTCTCTAATGATTTACTTTTACTACATTCTTCTCCAGTGTTTCTGAAGAGAATTGCATCTGACAGATGTGGAAAAAACATTCAACAGCAAGGATTTGCTAGGATTTCTCTGCTGGTAAATAGGAGATAAGCATACATACATATGGTTTTGATTGAAAGCAGAAGAGGAAGAGAAAAAAAAAACCGAACAACTTTCATTCGTTACCCTTATGTTACCATGGACTTCAGCTAAAAATCAATGAAATTACTTGAAGAAATACTTAATTCCTTTCTGTTTAATTCCATCTTTTGTTCCTTTTTGGGGGGTGTAAACTCCCAGACACAAAAAGCTGACCATGACCAATTACAGCCACGGAGATCATTGACCAGCGAGACCACCATATGACAGAACACTGAATTTGTATAAAGCAACTTTAACCTACCTGTGATTTTTTTTTAAAGGCTAGGTAATAAGGACAAATGCAACAAGTTACAGTAACTTCACCAAAAAGCGAAGATAAAGATGGAGATGAAAAAAAAAACATGTGAGAAGAACATTCCCTCTGAGCAAGTGACTGATAAAACCTGGGTTTGTGTGAAGTTTTCCCACTGGAGCTCAGAGAGGAGAAGAAATTAAGACCAAACATGGACTTGGAAAACAGAACAAAGTTCAGACAGGAATGTCAAGATAAATGGCAGCATAAAAAACTGACAACCTGCATTTACCGAACAACAGAAGCTGAATGACCGATCAATAAACAAAAAAAAAAAGAATGACTAGGAGAACAGGGCAGGAGGATTGACTAGCCAGCTTCGGAACAGCTATGCTGCACTGGGCAGCAATGAGGAGAAACAGGCTGAAAGAGAAGATTGGATGACATAAGAGAGAAGCTGCTAGTCCCATAAGAGAAGAGATAATGGAGATGGCTATGAGAAATTGCCCCAGTAGAAACAAAGACATTACACAGAACAGAAGGCAGGATAGTCAACAGACAGGAGAAATAACTCCGAGTAGAGCTTTCAGACAAGAGGCAGCTTTTTGTGATTGGGGAATCCTTGGTAAGGACTAAAAAAACCTGCCACTACAACAGATCCAGAGGAAAGTCAGAATGGAATCTGCCAGGAGAGCATACACAGAGTGAAGCTGGGGATGAAAAAGATTTTCAAAGAAACCGTGGGGGGAAATACACAGGTATTGATTATTGTTCATGTCAGGACACACCTCAGATTTCAGATGGAATAGATTAAGGGAATTACTCAAAGCTGGAGTAGCTAGTGAGAGACACAAGTGCCTCAGGTAATTTTCATGAGGATTATTCCAACTGCTGGAGGAGGACTCTAGAGGCTTCCATCCTCCTCTAAGGACTGCTTCTCGGAGGTACATTATAACAAACTCATCAAATATTTAAAGTTAAATGTATTACTACTTGCACTAGGCGCAAATGTATTTTGTAATATATAAGTATACACTATGATATATAAAATACACTATAAATGTGTGGTTTTGTAAGATATTGATGCCACGGTATTCTATTGGACATTATTAGTAGTAATGGGAAGGAACAGAACTAGAATAAGAACAGCAAAATAGATGCAGACAGACTCAAAAAGAAAATTCACAAACCTGTAAGAAAAGATGGAGCTCCAAGTAGAGACTGAAGTGGTAGTCAACATCCATTTAATATTTTCATTAATAACCTTGGAAAGAAAAATGAAAGGGAATTTCACTTGCTGATGCAAAACTGGCAGCACTATGAGCATGGGAAACATCAGATTCTTGTAATAGGAGGACTCCATGACATTAAGGAATGGAATAATAGGCATATGGATGAAATTTAACTGCAGAAAGTAAAGGTCATTCATGCAGGGAGTAATAATGAGAATTTCTTCTATAATCCAGGAGCTTCTCAGCTGGAAACAATAAAGAAGGAAAAGCAGCTGGATCTATTAATCAGTCACAGAATGTCTATGAGCCACCAGTGTCACGCAACCATGAAAAAGTGAATGTGATTCCAGGTTATGTAACAGAAAGTTGCAGGCCATTCCTCAACGTGCCATGGTGTCATTTCTATAGTCTTACTAGTAATACACCAAAAAGCAGTAGTTTAAAGAGCAGATACACCCATTTTCTAAACTTAAATAACCAATGGACTAATTTTCTGAAAAATTATTGTGTTGTCAGTTCAGAAAAAGCATTATAGAATTTTTCATTGCTATTATTATGCACTAAACCCAGATATAAAAGCAGGGCCTGCTCCCCATTATTCTGGTGTAATGCAATTGCACAAAATAATACAGGTTCAGTCCCAAGACAAGTTACAATTACAGGTTTAATCATGCAGATACTTAAGTCCATTAATAATTGCATATTGACATACTTTTAATATTTCATATTCCAGATTATTCATTTAATAACTATCCATTTAGTAATCAAAGATATTTAGTATAGGAATGCAAGTCTACAATGGCATATTCAAATCCATATTCCAAGTGAAATAAGTGATGACAGAAACTGCCTAATAAGGAGGTAGAGTGAACGTAATGCTGCTACTCACACATTTATCATTCCGTTTATTCAGCTTGTTAGTCTTCTCTTATGAAGTACAATCATTAAGACATATCCTGGATTTCTAACCATTATAAATTACATGTATTGTTGGTAGTCACTCAACATGAACATGCAAGAACCTGTGTGTGGCAGAATAGCTCCCTTCTATACATGAACTACTAAAGTAGTAAAAAAATTTAATTGCAAGGAGGCTATATAGCATCATTTGTAAGCCAGGCAGTTGGCACAGAAAGTACGTGGTTAAAAGTAGGCACTGAGAGGAAGCACAGTTTTTCCAAGGGCAATATCGGTTTTCTGAGTAGTGAAGTGTGAAGACCCCAATCTTCTCACAGTTCTGTTGTGGTCAAGAACTAGAATTGGATCCCTGAGGATTTTCCTTTGCAGTATAAGATTTATTATATATTCTTCTTTTACCTAGACTAACCTAGTTTTCATTTAGAATTTCTCAAAGAATATTCCTTCCAGCTTTACCCCATTGTAGAGCTTTTCCTTAACAAGAAAGCAGGAGGAGAAAAAAAAACAATCAGTACAAATTATCTATTTCATTTAAAGTCTGTCTTTCAAGAGGCTTAAATATAAATTATATGAATATTTATCTAAGACAACTGCAGAAGAAATGAACGGACAATTTACTGCAACAGGATAAAAGAAGATATGGGGTTTTGCTAGGTGCACTCAAATAGGCAGAACAAGAAATAAACATATTATTTGTATACATTATTTGTATTACCTTGTCACAAGGAAAACAATTTCTTCTTAAGTTAGGCTACCATAATTTAATTGGCTTGCACAACCAGGTCCCAAGCTACAAACCTTAAACTTCCAGGAATGTGAATTTCTATGCGAGTTCAGACAGCATGTAGACACTGTTAAATACTTCCTTATTATTTAAAGACAGTCCACAACTGGCTTGTGGACACAGAATAAAATAGTATTCAGCAGACTAATAAAGTTTATTTGTTCATTTTGGGTTTATGGGATTTTTTTTTCTCCTTTTGACATATTAGAGAGACTATACTAGGCAATTACTTAAATTACATAGTTAAAATTTTGCACAGGCAGCCCCACAGTTATCAGCAAAATTGCATGAGTTACTAATTGCTGCAGAAATTATTCTTGTAAATATCTGCTTCCAAACAAATTAAAGATTTATCAGTTATGTCTAAACTGAGGGATGAAGAAAAGGTTTTAGAGCAAGCCAAAACATGCCAGTACCTGCAGCTCAGGCACTTTTATTTTGTAATGGTGGCTGTGCTGCTTGTGTTCTTGTGTTCAGACTGAAAAAGCACACATCCTGAAGACAAGCTGAGCTTTCTTTAGCTACTTAGGGTGCATGCTGCCATGCAAACAGTGAGAAGATGGGCTTGCACTAGGGTGCTGCATTGATTTTGACTTATTGACCCACTTATAGTGGAGATAAAATCTAGTTTCTAGTGAGAGGCAACAGCTCCTACTCAGTGTGGACACTGTATTCAATGTCAGAAAGCAGCTGAAGATGTTGGTAACAGAAGTTAATCAGTTGTGAACATTCTAATGGATATGAGAGCGAAGAGGGTGCTTTGTGTTAGTATTCTGTGGCTCTTACAGAAGTTTGCTGTTATTCAAGCCTGAGAAAAGCAATTTTAGGAATACAAATATAAAACTATAAATTTCTGGAGGACAATTTTATGTTTTGTTTTGGAATAGAGGAGCTAGCCTGGGTTGAAAAATGCCCAAGACTAGTGGAATCTCCAGGAAAAATAAAACTAAACTCCAACACACCTCTTAAGAATATGGATTAAGCATGATTTCACAAAGATTTAGAATACATCCATGTTTCTATGGAGGTGACAAAATTTTTATCCCTAACATGACCTCAATCCTCTTTTCCTTACTTTCACTTGACTGTAGAAAGTTTCAACCTTCTTTCCCAGAGCAAAGAGACTAGAATTTTATAATAAAGGCTTGCAAGTACTCACTGGTAAGTAAACCATAATACTTTTCATACTTTCAATACAATGCAATTTTAGTACAAATACTCCCAAAATATCTTCTGTGAGATAAGAATTTGATGAAAAATTATACTCAGGTAGTTTACATTTGTCAAAATTGCAGTGGAAGTATAAGAACTTGGTGTTTGATATTTTCAATATCAAATTGGTGTTTCAATTTCAAACCCAGGTGAAAGTACCTCACAATTGCCTATAAGCAAGGCAAAGAACCAGAAGTATAGAAGTATTGCATCAGACTGTTGTATTTAATAGTCTTTTAAACTAATATAAGATTGCAAAGTTATGAAGAGCCAGTGCAGTCACTGTAGTCATTGTTTAGTAAACTGTCAAATTGAGATATGAAGGATGTCAATGTATACTATATACAGTGTACAAACACAAAGAATCCATTGAAAGCCAGGTTTTAACCTACAACTGCTGTGAGTTTACAATCCATTTACTTATGTTAGAGGATAGTATCAACTAGAAGTGGCATCTTCTCCTTAGATTATTTATCTTAATCCATAAATTTTTAGGAAACAGGTGCCTTTTTAGCAATACACAAGAGCTGGTGAATATATGAAAAGTACTTCTAGGATTCTTCCATAAATGTCGCTCACACTGACATGTTTATGTGGCTTACCTTCTTTGCTTATAGGAGTAGAAATAATATAAAATTAAAATTACTGGATAAAGTTATGTGAGAATTGATACGATATGAATGAAGCTAACAAATTGTCATGAAAATATGTTACAGGCAATCTACTTTTGTTCTGCTGTAGATTGTGTGTTCATGATACATATAGAGTAGAACAGATACTTGTCAACTGTAAGAGCAATAGGTACTTAGTAAGTTCTTAGCAGCACTTAAAGCCAGGGATTTTCTTGGAGAAAGCAAAGCAAAATGCACAGAGAAAGCAGTTGTTGAAGTAAGCAAGCATAACACAAACAGAAACAGTGTGTACATGCAAAAGTAGATACCTATTACCATTGGAGGTATTGATAACATGTCATGTGAAAAGTGAAAAGAAGTGACAATGACCGGGGATGACTCAGATGCTTAAACTTCCCTTCTCATAACCAGCTGATATATTGCCAGATAACATACATTGAAGACTCAGTTTTGGAAGAGTAACAGTAACAACCAGTGGCCATTTAAGGTTGACCCATACATAGTACATATTCCTTCAGAATCTCTGAAAGGGAACATGTTATTCACTACTCACAGTATTGAAAACACCACATCAAGCTAATACAGGTAAACCAGTTCCTAATTATGTTTGGTCAGTATATTTTTTATGTATTCATCGTGCTTTTACAACACTGAAATTGTACTTTAACTTAAAGTAATACTAACACATATTTTTAAATAATCTTGTTTTAAAATTAACTTCCCAGTCAGTGGGAAAGTTGTCTTCAGCTAGGTTTTGTCTTCTCAGCCCAGATGCCTGCCTGCTGGTGCATAGAGCAGCCAGACAGCACTGTAAGGGAGACCCAAAGCAGAGTGTTGATAGAGGACTGAGTCCCCTCTGGGTCTGTTAGTGAGTTAGATACAATGCAGCACAAAATAGGTGCATATATATTCCAACAAAAATTAATCCTTGTGTAAAGTATGAATGAAAGCAACATGGGCTAAAAAACCCTTGCCTTCTGGGTCTCTGACTGTTAACAATGTCACAGACGTGGATTTTCCCACGTTGAACAAAAAGTGAGTGTAGACTCCTCTATGTCTACTCTGTTGACATGTATGGTGCAATTTTTCAAGGGTTTTCAATTTTTCAAGAAATTTTTCTGCTCAGAGCACAATGTTAATCATTTCACCAAGGAGGTCAAGAAAAGAAAGCAATGTCTTATTAGAGCATAAGGAAGCAGAAACAGGCTCAACAGCTATCTTTCTATGCCTCTCTGTGTAGAGTAGCTCTACTCATAGCCTTTGAGCTTCGACTGGAATGAGTCTCTGCGCTGGGTCAGATCACAACTCTCTCTGCCACAGTGTTTCAGCACTGACAGTGGTCACTGCTTCAGATTCTTCTTCTTCAGAAACACACAAACAAACCACCCCACCCTTAGAGATGAAATCTTCAGATTCAGAACAAACATCCTGTGGTGATTCTGAGTAGCTGCAAGATAGCTCTGATTACAATACTCCTGACAAAAATAAATAGATCTAAATAACTGTACGACAGGCTTTTCTCCAGACAGAGACTTGTCTTTTTACTTCATAGAAGCCTATGGGTCAATGAGGCTGTCACTGACAACCCTTTATGTCACTGGAAGAATTTCCTGGATTACATGTTGAAAGTACATGGCAACTGATGTAAAAATGACGGCAGATCTGCAAGCTCGATAGCAGCTGCATTTCAGAACTTAGCCAATACTAGAGACACATAGACAAAAAATTCTTTTCTGCAATAAAAAATATTCAGAACCAATTTCACTTGTTAAAAAATTAACTTCATAAATACAGTTCTCAGAAAGATACAAAATCAAATTATTAAACAATTGGTCTGTAAGGACCCTGAGGAAATACAAAATAAATGATTATTTCCCCAGGACCACTAGGACACAAAGGAATGAATAATATATGGAACATGGGGAAAACTAGCTATAAGATAAACCAATTCTACCACGAATAGTCAAACCCTGCACAGGGGCCCTGAAAGGCTGTGGAGTCTCCATGCTTAGACATATGCAAAAGTTTACTGGAAATGGCCTTGAGCAACCTTCTCTTATCGGAGCATAAGGCTGGATTAGATGACCTCTGGTGGTCCCTCCCAACTTGTGTGACTCTATAGTTCAATGATTTAATTTTCTTCTTTGATTTCTAACCTGATAGGTTTGACAGAGAGCCACAGTAGTGTAATCACTAACCACCTAGGACAGCGGTCCTCAAACTATGGCCCACAGGCTGGATACGGCCCCCCAGGGTCCTCAATTCAGCCCCCAGTATTTACAGACCCCCCCCCCCCCCGCCAGGGGTTGGGGGGCAAACCAAGCAGCCGCAGATGGCTGCCTGCTGCTTCATCCGCGCGCCAGCCCCCTGGTTAAAAAGTTTGAGGACCCCTGATCTAGGAAGTTACAGTTTTGATTAAATTAGTGAAAGAATTGGTAGAAATATTGAATTAAAATGTAGTCACCCAAGGGCAGCAATCAGAGGAGAACATGCCAAGTCAAGGCAGTTAAGTGTCTGTCACAAGTCTGGTAGCTTTCAGTACTTTCTGTAAGAATGCTAATCAGGGAAATATTCTGAGCCTCCATTACCCATGCTACATAGTAGAGTTAAACATAAGAGCATTGCGGCTCTGAAAGGTTCCTAGTCATGAAGCAATTGTGGAGCAAGCCTCTACTGGCTCTTGCCAGCTTAAGTTTTCCCAGTATATGAGGAATTTCTTAAAACATACAGTAAAAAAAGTACATATCCAAGTGCCATTTAAGTAGCCAATGTATATTTCCATACAGAGATACAGACCCCCTCTTTCTTGTGTCTACTTCCAAATCTATTAAAGAAGCATTGCTCTTAGAGTAGCAACGTTCAAACTACATTCTCAAAGAATTTATATGGATCTCCTTATAAAAGGTCTTGCATTGCTGCAGTGGTATTGCTGCTATAATATTGAACAACTGTTTCCTACATAATTACTCTGATAAATCTTTTCCTCATTTTAAGGCACAGGAGACGAGAGGTGGCAGAGGCACACCTGAATATGGCTTATCCCTGGGCTTTTTAATGGCTTCTAGGGGATGTCAGCATTCAACACAAACTAAAGCAGTTCTTAGGAAGTTCTGATTTCTTCTAGTAACCAGGTAACACTCCTGTTAGCCCCAGAATCAGCTTCCTAGTCCCTCTCCGCTTAACTTAGGTCAGGTATTCCACAAACAGATATGAAAGTCAGGGTTCATACGTGCCTCTCGCACCCAACAGTGGTCTTGTCATGCTTTCATGATTAGCAACCCATGACAGGTGTCTCCTGTTGCTTTTAGCAACAATGAGCTGGCAGCAACTCATTATCAGCAAGAACAGTATTAAAATACAGGACCACAATTCAAAAGCAACTACATTTCTCATGTTTTTTGAGAAGTGATTGTAATGCCTTAGACAGAAAAACACTTTTTATTGCAGCTTCTCATCACTAGAAGATTTTTTCAGATGTTGCAAAATGCCAGGCAAAATAACTAATGTTAAAACATATTTTTTGTTCCTAATATTGCCATTCAGCACAGAATAACAGTGTGGCAGCTAGTCACTTTAATCTTTCAAGGACTGGGCAGCGGGGTTCAGCTGCATCCTGCTCAAGAAGCCTCCTGTGATAGATGCGGTGGCGGTTTGCCATGTACGGCAGAGAACCAGCGGTACCTCAGCACCCAGGGTGCAGGGCTCGGGGGCTGCAGGTGTGGCGGAGGGGAGTCAGGGCCAGACCGGAGCCTGCAGCACCTCCTGAGGCTCAGCGCACATGCGGAGGGGCAGCGAGCAGGCAGGGCTGGCAGCAGGCAGAGGCACTTTCCTGGGGACAAGGAAGCTCCATGTTTGCTGCCACTTGAAAAAACAGGAGGCAAGAACATGGTGGGAAAAGGGAGAGTTGTAAACAAAATTTTTTATTGCTATTTCTACCCTCATTGTTTCTATTATTCTCAGAGTAAGTATATGCATATGCCACTTATTTAAAATTAGACTTTCCGAGTTAAAAGGTCTTTTGATATTTTGGGAGATTTGGGGGAACAAGAAGTTCTAGAAAGATGCATTTCAGAGCTCTCCCTGACTCACAGTCCTGTCACAATCACAGAGCAATTAATCTGAGAAGCTGGGAAATATTGTTGCTTCAAAGAAAGAAGTGTATAATTAAATGCATGATCACCAATTAACATTGCTCTCTTCTTCATACTTTGAACAGAATTTAATCTTATCAGGGAAAACGCAAACAATTCAAGAACTTTTCTCAGCCAGGTTGTAAAGTCTTGACCTTGTTGAAATCATTAACTTGAGGTTTGGGTTTATTTAAAGACTATTTTGGCCCAATTTTCCAAATGAATCTAATAAATAATTTAGAGATGAGCAGCTGTGCCTCAAAACGCTTTAGCAGGTTTCACACTCTGTTACTCTTGAAGACCAAATTACTTCGATCCTCTTCCACCAATTCCAATGTGACATCTGCTCTTCTCCCTCTGTTTCAGGCAGCTCTCTCAACCTCCTCTGTCTTTTCTCTCATCAGGGATTCAGGGCATTCCTCCACCTCCTGTGTTCCTCTCTGTCAGGTTTTCCTTTCCCTACCAACAGCCACAAGTCCCTGACCCCTCCCTTTCTGTGCTCTCCTTTTTCCCTCATTTACTTTGCTAAGGACTCTCTGTGTAAAGGTACGGCTGTGCTAAAAAGATGACAGCGGCAGAAACTCCAAGTGTCCTCCTTTCCTATTTTTTATAACTTTACCTCTTATTTTTTATATTTTTACCTAAGTTGATGTTGATACTTTAACATTCACATAGATTCTGAAATTGTCTCAGTGAAGTAGTCAGACAGGAAAAGAAAAAAAAAAGAAAAAGTCATCATATTGCCAGACCTCTCCCTTCCTTAGCTAACAATACACTTTGTTGGCTTGAACACGTGTGTCAATATTTACCAGATGAGACCAAAATAAAATTTTTACTTCCTTACTGTATTTGAAATAAATTACATTTCATTTTACTTGAATTTTTTCCCTTTTCTCTTTCCTCTATTTCTACTTTCTGGGGGAATAGAAACAAATTTTAGCATTCCTTTAAGACATGTAATATGTTATAAAAAATGTTGCAATTTTAATTTCTTCTTGCCCTTTCATTATTCATAATTCCCTGCCTACAAGGGGTCCTTCCAAACACGTACAATGTAACTCTTGGGAAGCACCACAGCAGATTAAGTTTAAAGGTTTGAGGGCATGAAATATTTCTTTACACCACTTTCAGGCCACCCTGATTCTGGACAGCTGTTTGGTCCAGCCACCCCACCCTCTACCACAAGGATATTTTAGGGCTACACTTAACCTAAGGAAACACAGCCCTGCAGCCTGTACCTTGAGACCCTGCTGTGTCTCCTGGTGTTGGGATTGAAGAAGTTCTTTCAGGATCCTTTCTCTTGTTCTTGTGCTCTCACTTCAGTGCAGAAAGTACTTCAGAGTTTCATAAAGCTCTTTTTACACCACTGATAGCACAGCCTGGAGCCCTACAGGGCAGCTGCCGCTGGCCTTAAAGGACAGACGGTAAATGGAAAGGACCGAAACTGCGTGTGCCACCACTTACACAAGGGGCAATGATTTATCAAGTGTAAGTTACGTATAACTGAAATCAATTGCTGTTACATTATCATGATGAAATGTTGAAACAGGAAAGTTGTTTTTTAATATGTGATATGGTGGTTTACACATGGAAAAGTATTTACATGGCTGCCTGAAATGCAAGTTTTTATTTGTTTGGTTGGGGTTTTTATTATCTGTCTTTCCTCTATAGCATATTTTCATAGTTCTAAATACTCTTGGTGTTAATTTTAGCCTCCCTTGGTTTACATACACTTTAACTTTTACTTTAAGAAGAGTCTGAACATCTTAAACTTCTTTGCTAATTTATAATGGCATTACATAATTGAGTACATTATGAAGAATTTATTCACTTTCCTGGCAGAATTTCATCCAATCAATGTAATTAGCATCTAATATTTTGCAAGTGAAGCTGAACTCCTGTAACCTGGCTGTTTGATGATCATGCAGCGCTGTGACTTTCAACTTTGTCTAATTTCTATATGTTGTCTTGTCATCCCATCTTCCTTTTCTCTGTACAGCTCCGAAACTAGTTGATCAGTCTGCTGCTCAGTGGCCCATTACTTGAATAGTTTCCATCAAAATAAACCAATTTTTTACTGAAAGAGGTTCACCCTTATATTGCTAGCTGGTTCTTTCTCTGAGGTTGAACAGTCATTGATGCTCTCATTTTGCCTGGGATGTGGTTTAAAAGCCATTTGGTCAGCTTTCACTTTGCAGTGGAATGATTTGATCCAGAAGTTAATTGCATTGACATTAACCTGTTTTAACAAGCCTAAAGTATCAATAAATCATTTCTTTAGTGGCTGCACTTTTTCTGCTGCTTCATTGATATACTGCACCTGAACTGATAAATAGGCTGAAAAACATTTTTCTTCTAACACACTTTGCATTCCCAATAATATCTTTCTAAAGAATAAAATTAATGTTAATATACAAGAACACATAAAATTTTGTTAACCAGATTACTTAGCTTTGCTGTTCTTATCCCTTTTAAAAGATTCAGTTTTAGAAGACATTGCACTTGGGGGATGCAGTTTTAATCTTTTAGGTAGTCTGACTGGTAAGTCCAGCTACAGACCTATAATAAAACTTCTCTAAATAACCTAAAAATTCCTCTGAAGATACAAATCTTTTTTTTCCCCCCCCCTTTCTCCTCCCCCAGCCTCAAATTTGTGTCTTTACATGTACCTTATGGACACATATTGAGTGCACTTATATAGCCTCAGCTTGTTTTATGGGCTACTACATCTATCTGATGTCTGTATTGAGTGACACCATCAAGAATAAATTATCTGTTGCAATGCACCTCTCTCCATTTGAACCCAACCTTCAATGCAGCATATCAGTGTTGGTTTTCATCAGTAAATCAGTAGTACCTGCAAGTAAACTTTACTATGAAGTCTTAATCACTTTTTCTTTGTCACTAAAAAAAAAGACAATAATCTGATATAAGTAACCTGTCAAGCAAATATTTTATACCTCCTTATAAGAATATGCAAATTTGGTGGCACATAACTCTTCTCAAACTTAAGTAAGTATGGTTGAGAAGAAAAGAAATTCAACAAAAAAGTTAGCCACATATTATTTGTTTTATGCATATATATGCATGTGTTTTTTTATCTCCATTGCTCAAGATGAAAAGTCAGCTCTGGGAGGCCCAGAGGTTTCTGCATAGCAGAAGGAGGCAAGACTTTTAAAGATAAAAAAAAGTAAAAAATTAGTGCAAAGTTATTTTCCTTAAGTTGTAAAATATAGGCTACACCCTGTGGGCACTAGATCAGTAGGAGTTTTATCATTGTTAGCCAGATTTTTGAAAGATGCAATGCAATGAACTCCCATTTCATATTTTTTCCGTTGTAAGAAGGAGTGGTATTTTGTATATAGTGACAAGGAGAAAAAGAAAATAAATGTTATGACTGTAACCTTGATCGGTATACATGCATATGGCAAGCTCTAACTCCCTACTTTGTGAATATATGAACACATGAATCTGTGGGTGTGTATCTACAGAAAAAAAGAAAAAAGTATAGAAACAAATTAGTGAGCACAACTTGTGTTCACTGTGGAAACATGATGAATTTTCAAATACAAATCAAATCTGATTCATTTCCCTGCTCCTAATATGGCTTGTGACTGAGTAATTTTTTTCAAGATAGTTTGCTACTGAGGAAAAAACTTTAAAGCTGTGGCAGAGATCATTTTTTACCTTAGGCAAGAAAGAGGAACATAATTTCCATCTCAGAGATTCTAATCCTTGTGGTTACTGGCTTCTAATATGTAATGAATAGATTCAAGTCCAGTGGCAAGCATGGGGAATAATAACATACCTAACAAAGTACAAAATTTCCAACATGCAAGCAGAAGCATGTAATACCTTTAGTCAAAGGCCTTTTTTTAATGCAGCTAGCATACTGATTAGAAAAGATCACCCTAAACTGCTTGAATTTAGGATATGATAACCTTTAAAGGAAAAATGAATCTGTTTTCTAACCACAGCAGGCAGAAAGTTCACATGATAAGAATCACTTGTCAAAACTAATGAAACAGGGCCATATCTAACATTAGGTTTTGCACTACATTTAGCATTTCAAATTTTAGATGGTACCTTAGTGAAGCAGTAACATTATTTGTGCCATGTATTCCACGTGCAAAGGGAAACCATGAGCATTCAGGCATTTCATACCAGGCCAAGGGAAAGAGAAACAGCATCAGTAAGGACAAAATATTCAGCAAGGTTCAGGCATAGGCTTCTCTATTGGCTTCACTGGGATGCAATTAATTAGTGCCCATTAGATACTTAAAAGTTGGTTATCTAGTTTAAGGGACTAAAATCACTATATAGTCAATTTAAAGTGTTAGGAGCTTCCTGAAAGCAGCTCATCCCATCCAAGTGTCTAAAATAGGAAGGATTAATCATCTTGCTCCATAGACAAACGGAATGAAAAAGATTAGCTTATTCCTACACCAGATATCACGTTAAAACAGTATTTTTCTCAAACTTAGATGCATGCTCAAATTCATGAACACAGATGAATGCAGCACTGCTCTGTCAAAACATTTCTGTATCATATCTGACAAAATTATTTGGATATTCATTGTATAAACGTGTCATCCCCAGACCTGAAAGTACTCAAGGCCAGGCTGGATGAGGCTTTGAGCAGCCTGGTCTAGTGGCAGGTGTCCCTGCCCATGGCAGGGGGGTTAGAACTAGCTGATCTTTAAGATCCATTCCAACCCAAACCATTCTATGATTCTTTAAGTATAACAGTAGGAGGCTGGAAGAATAAGAAAGGGAAAAATAAACCACAAGAAGCGATTTTTTGATAAATATTTTGGGGTGATAAAATAAGGCAGTGTTATTTTCAGACAAGATCCTTCCATCACACACAGACAAGTTCCCAAGTTTATTTTACCCTTATGGGGAAACACCACATCAGCATGGCATTTAATACTTAAATAGATTGCTCCCAAGGGGTGAAAAGGCTTCTCCTGAGAAGCTGTACAAACTGATGGAAGGAAACAGAAGTAAGGATGTAGAAGACTGCATTGGTCTGCATTACTGTTGGGATTAGCTCAGATTATAATGGTTTTTTCAGATTAAAACTATGTTTTAAAATCCTTTTGCTCCTACACTCAGTTTTAGTGTTACCATTAAGATTAAATTATATTTTCATATAAGAAGGTTGTCCAGTTACTATATTCATAACTGGTGATAGGCCTGGCCTTCAGGAGATAAATATTTCTAAGTAAGCCAGAAATACTAGGTAAGTATCACCAAAGCACAGGGCATGGACACCTACCGCCCAGTGAAAAGGCAGGGTGTTTTCTTACCTTTCCTACCATGCCTTCAAGGCATGAGATGTTATGTCTAGGAATATGTACTCAAAGAGTGGAATGAAGAGCAATTAGTTCTGCAACAGTTGCATGAACGTATGCTAGGGATTTTTTGTGAGGTAACAACAAACTGGCATTGATGGAGTTGAGCTTTCAACAGAATGCTAATGGCAGAAGTGGCCCTTAAAGCTATTGCCCTGTCAAGCAGAAGATTAGATCATTACATGTCAGTATGTCAAGTTTCTTAAAGCAAAGGAATAGCTCAGCCATGCACTTAAGTAGATGAATGGGGCTGCATGAAGTAAAAAAAAAAAAATTCAGTCTTTTTGGTTTATAGATATTTTTGTGGGATGGAAAGAATAAACTATTTTATTCAATTAAACCTCTTATTGAGCTCATACAATACTCATATTCTTTTAAAGAAATCGCTGTTGCAAAGGAAGTAAGTTGTTGCTGCATCACTATCAAAACTAGCTGGCTGCAACAATGCTTTTATACCACCCCATACCAGGTTAACTTCAATAAGTAGTTCCCACACCTTGCCCAGGCACAGCCACCAACCCCCCACAAGGTTTCAAGTTTTCATGTACTGGCTGTGCTATTTCTTCATCCTCTTCAGGCCAGTCCATCCCGCCTATTACCTCTGCTGCATCCAGAGCCTTCCTTCTCTGGGGTCCTCTTGAGCCAGCCTCTCCTCACCCGCTCCCCCCTGCTTCTCCCAGGGCCTCTCCTATATCTGGGGTGCACACTTGTGTGCGCTCTCTCTCCTCCCTCTGCTTCTTCCAGGTCTCTCTCCATCCAAAGCCCCTCTTCCATACCCCTTAGAGCTATTTAATTACTTAGCAGGAACCAGCCGCAGCTGCACATTATCCACATCAGCCAACCCACCGCCCCTGAATCAGTGTTAATTAACCCAGCTTCATTCCTCTGTAATTCCTCTACAAGTTGTGACTTCCCAGATTCATTTCCTCTTTGCATTCTTCTACACAGGTTCATCTCTTATTTTACAACAGTAACGACTAACTTACTCTGAAAAGGCATCAGTCTGCCTAATATAAGCACCTAAAACTAGGCAGAGAGGAGCTCTCTCCAGAGGCCTTTGAGATACCTGCTGCTCACAATTTTCTACACACAGAAGTTAGGTAGTGCTTTTTTTTACTCCTCGGAAAGTAGGTATGAAAAAAGGTATCTGTAAGATAGGGATTAGGTCCCACTCTTGGCTATTAGGAAAAGCATACTCCAATTTTTTGTAAATTATAGCAGTTTGAATGCAACACTTTAAATTATTTCACTATACAACATAGCTGTCTGACTGTGGTGGTTGTCTTAGGGTGACTGAACGCTGGAATGAGCTGCCGAAGAGGTTGTGGAGTGTCTGTCCTCGGAGATATTCAAAACCCGTCTGGACATGGCCCTGTGCAGCTTTCTATAGATGACTCTCTTTTGAGCAGGGCAGCTGGACTAAATGGTGTCAAGGTGCCTTCCGATTTCAGCTTTCTGTGATTTTGAGTTCCTTCTGGGTCACCTAACTGTTCTTTCACCTCATATGTGTTCTTTTCATGCCTGAGTTTAATCAGGAGTTCCTTGTTCATCCATGTAGGCCTCCTGTTGCCACGGCTGAATTTCCTGTTCATTGGGATGGACTATTCTTGAGGCTGGAGGAGGTGATGTTTGAAACCAACCAGCTCCCCTGGATCCCTTCTCTCTCCAGGGTGGTTTCCCATGGGATTCTTGCAAGCAGGTCCCAAAACAGGTCAAAATTCACTCTTCTGAAGTCCAGGGTTGGAATTCTGCTATTTGCCTTGATCCCTCCTCTCAAGATCCTGAACTCCAATAACTTATGGTAACCGCAGCCCACAGCCAACATCTCCAACCAGTTGTAAGGATCAGGTCTAGCAGACCATGTCTGTTGATCAACAGCACTCTCACCCATGTCATGAATTCATCACACCAATGCACACCAGAAACCTCCTGGATTGCTTGTGATCTGCTCTGCTGGCCTTCCACCAGATATTAGATATTTTATGGAAAATTTCCCTCAAAGCAGAACAAATGGAATCATGTCTTTGGGTCTGCAATATTGGGGGTTTTTATAAGACTATGTACCTAGGTAATAGAGTGTGTATTGCTTTTTTACAGCTGCCATTTCAGACAGTGCCAGTTATCTTGTATATTACGGTGGTGCTGTTTTAGTAGCCTTGTTGGGTTTTTTATATCTCTGTGTCACTAATTTTAGGATTATTTTTTTTCTGCAGATAGAGAAGTGAACCATGTCCATTTAAAATTATATTCTCTCACAAGTTACTTAAAAGGAAATTACAAGATTAACAAAATAAAGTTTAATTTGGGGTTGAATGTCAACCAAACAGACATCTTTTTGCTTTATGAATAATTTAAGAGCAAGCATAGTGTGATGGAAAAAATACAGTAAAAATATACTTAATGACCACCTTTCACAAGTTAACCATAAAGCAAATTTGTGCTAAACTCAATTAAAAATCATTCATTTAATTTTTATTTTTTAAAAAAACAATGACCTCAAGGGGTAAACTCACCACCTGTTTAAGCTAAAGAGAATAAAATTTCAGTTTCACAGTATATTTAATCATAGAACTAAACAATGGGAAAATCTGCAAACTTTGAGAAGTATAGAAGACTAAGCTAAGAAAATAAATTAAATACAAAAAAACCCCAAAGATCAGGATGAAAAGCTATCAATGTTTTTCTGATATAGCCTTTTCCTTTTTCTGTTATTTACCAAAAGAAGGTAAAATAAATATATGGACAAATGTAAATGAGCAACTGAATGCAAATGTCCTTAAGAGTATAAGAGGATATTAATTTCTGTGCAGGCCAAGATTCACTCAGTAAGCGAGTCCTCCTGACTTGAAGTTTAAAGTGAGATGTTGCTCAGAATAAATAAATGGTGGTCATATATAGATTTAACGAGGTCCTTCGTCTACTCAATTGTGGAAAAACATGAACTGTCACTCAAACTAATTCATGCACATCTGTACGTTAGACATGTTTTTTAACATACTCTACAAGACAAAATAACAGGTAACAATATTGATGAATGAAGGTATCATGCTCATCATTTTATAACATCTCACTTAATTAAACACATTACCTGGTAAATATTGTTGCCCCAGGCTTTCTGCAGATACAGGCAGGCATGCCTAAGCAGTCTACTGAGCTTACCTTTTCAAAGCCTTTTTGCAACTTTAAGAGCTAGAAATGCTTGATTGTAATGAAAGTTTAAATCATGGAATAGAAGAGAGAAAATGTTTAAATTGTAAAGACTGATGTGAAGAACCTGAAAGATTTTCTTGGCTAATCAGGACATCTTGGTCTTAAATTTTAATGAAAAAGTCATCACAAGTGATAAGGTTCTTTGTATGCATGCCTATTTGGAAGCTGGAAGATATGTTGTGCTGTTCTCTGTTCAGGTTTTTGCAGGCTTCTGGGCAAAAACTGTGGAAGAAATGGTGCGAAGAGCTGGGAGTATGCATTCCTCACCGTTCTAATAATGCTGGATGCATGAGATGGATCTGAGGACTGGACAGATGAGCAGACATGGTGTCAGGGGTGTATTGACTACATTGCATGAACACCTCTGCTTTTGACGTACTATATAAGTGTAAAATCCAAATTGAACATCAGCTTCTCATCATGAATTACTTTTCTATGGGAATTTTCAGTTCCAGTACTTCAGACATCTAGGGCAAATTGGCACCAAGGCTATGCTGCCAACAGAGAGGATGTGGAAAACTTCCCTGAGATTCTCAAATCAGAAAGACTTTCTACTCCAGAAATATGAATTTTAGATATGACTATATCAGCACTCTGACCTAGAAGGGAAATAAAAAGCTTCCTTGTAATCATGCAAAAAAAGCAAAACAAAATTGACGCTATGTACTGCCACCAAGAAGCTAAATTTTAAACGTACCAGAGATTTACAACTCTCACACACATAAGTTATCAGACTAACTCCTGAGCCAGAGCAGTGGGTTTTAGCATACTAATAAGAAACTTGACCTTGACTATTACTTGTTGTAAGGAGGATAAAGAACTGAACAAAACCATAATCTAATGTTACTGTTGCAGTATTTAGTTAGAAGTTATTTTAATGGCAAAGTGTTCTTGCATATGAATAACAGCTAAAATTACTCTTGCACTATTTGTAAGATACAACAGAAATAAGTAGTGTTTGTTTCACAATAATATGAATTGGGCCATAGTTAAAGTTTTAGGGTGGAATTCATCTGACAATGTTGGATATCTGCAGTACAGACATATTCATCTGCACTAGTCACCCTATGATTTTTGAATGGTATGAATACCCTGTCTATTGATGAATTAAGGCATGTATATAGCTAGCCTCAATGTAGATTCCTACATTTGGTTAAAGGTATAGTCGTAGACTGTGATAAGCTAATTGACAATAACTGTGAGGCAGCATTCTTTCTAAAGGAGTGATAATAGCTTCCCAGCAACACTTTGCAGTTAGTCAGAAAGTCACATTACCCATTTTGTAGACCCAACAAAAATGCGTGGGTTTGAAGACAGAAGAAAAGCACTCATCTTGAGTCCAGAAGTCTGCAGAAAGATGGCTGTGAGCTGGAGCTGACTTACAGTCAGAGCAAATTTGCACCACAAAAGCAAACACAGGTGCCTGCTGACCACCATGAGTATGCCCTCTGAGACCTTTAGCTACCATATGCACAGTAGATCAACAAAACTAGGATGCAATTGTGCACTTTAAAACTAGCACTTCTAGTTTATTTTTTCATGCAACAGCTTATCACTAGCATTTTCTTTCTCAAGAAATAGGAAAGTTAAAGTATGTTAATGCATTCTGTGGTTATCCAGGAAATATATCTTCTACATGTGCAGAAAGAGGGTAGAAATCCAGTAAGACATTATAACAAGATCAAGTGCATTAATGACCTTCATACCGCTGAATATGCCTTTCATAGATATACATGAGAGTAAGAACATAAACAGACTTTTTAAACAAGCTGCGATTGTAATGAGCTTGAGATATTCAAAAAGTATATTCTTTCATGCTCTAATCCTGGGCTTAAGTTCCACTAAATTATTCACATGTTTTTACTTAATACAGATAATCTCAAGCAAGTGATTGAATCTCTCATTTTATTTGAAATGAAAAGAATGTATTTTTTATTTAAAAATACATTCTTGCAAAAGAAGGGCTATTTGCAAGAAAGTCGAATAGCCCTTCTTCTGCAGAGAATGACTGCATGAATTTATCACATAATCACTCCATAGCACATTTGCCTTCACAGATGATATGGCCCATCCTGCAGTCCCTAACTTTTCTGACTACACTGGAACCTTTAAACACAGGAACTGAGTAAAGCTGCTTGAGAGATGTCTATGTGAGCCTCCAGATTGCCTGAAACAAGATGACTGGGGGTCTTGATTTTTAGCATCCACTAAGGTATAGGGGTAGGATTCACCTCTCCCAATCTAGGCATCTGAAAGCAAGGTGTCTAGACTAAAAAGGACATCTTGGTCTTTCCGCAATAAATAGGGAGAGATACACACCTCTAGAGAATGATTTATCATACTCTTAAGAAAACTGTTTAATCTAGAGAAGATGAATCAACCTTACAAGTCCTTCTGTTTCCGATGATTATGGAGACTATTAATAGAGGCATTTTAGATTATATGTCTGAATAGCATATGGGAAAAGAAATCCACTCTGAGGGTCCTCACCTTTGGCTCTACCTCACGTTGGATGGCCACTGTCTACAAAATCTCTTGATTCTCATTACATGAGGTGTTGCTAATTGCACTGAATAGTGCACTGTTGTGCAAGAAGTAATATTAGCAACAATCAAAGTCAACAACGTCTCCATCATACCTTACCTATTCCTGTGTACAGGTGTCACTCTGCACATATAAGCTGTATCTTTTAAAACAAAATTATCAGGTTCAGGGTAACTCCTTACAAACAACAACAAAAAAGCAGCGTCTAGAAATTAATGGGGAAAAAAAATAAGGTAATAAAATCAGATCCCTAGCAAAACGCTTTTTAGATACTAATTTTCAGGCTATTTAGAGTGTTATCCTGTGTCCGTGTATATTTGCTATGTTAGCTACCAAGTGACTACTCACATATACAAATCCTTACTAAGGTTTTGTATTAAGCTCATAACAACAAAAGCATGTGCTTCAAAGCTAAGAAAGAATAATGTTATCCTTTCAAATATAACAGAAATGCCATGGTTTATCCCTTTTTAAGGCCTTTGCCACTTAGAATGTGCAGCATTTGCTTTAAAACAGTTACACTGTGAAACATTGCCTTAAGTATGATCATTTCAGTATGACTGCCATGGGTATTTCAGGTTCAGCAATGTGCCACATTCATTTATTCTTGCTATGATAGAAGCAATGCAGCATCAGGAATAAGAGTTCGTATGGAAGAGCACAAGAATGTTAAATACAAGTTGAAATTAAATTGTCTATTATGATTCAATGTACTTATTTTCTCTGTTTTTCACAGAAGATGTAGGTTATGAAAGTCAGGAGACTTTGAGAAAAGCAAATATAATCTTTTGCTAAAAATTTCCCTTGCAGAGAACAATTTGTAAAACTGCTAAACTGCTTTTGAGAGATTTGGAAAAGTCTGAAGACGGCTAGTAGGCAGAAATGCTAATAATTAATAAATCCCATTCTTACTTACATGGATGTCAGGAATTAGACAGAAACAGCTAAAGAATTGTAAAAACTGGCTAGTAGTCTGTCAGCAATCTGTCAGACTGCAAAGCTAAAACAGTGCTTCCAAGTACTGAGGAAGATTAGCTATCCACCAACCCTGGAATATGCCTTTAATAAACGCAAACGCCACTGCTTTATTCGAGAAATCTCTTTTCTATGGAAAAAGATGGTGTCATCCTACAGAAACACAGATGGATGAAAGAAATATATGGATAAAACCAAAGATACTGTAATCGTGTCAAATCAAGGTATAGTGAAATATATTAAATACTATCATATACACTATTGTCCCTAGGTTTTGTCTGGGAAGATGGTCTCCAGTGCTCTTGTGCTTTCTATGTTTGACCAGTTAGCTCACTGTCCTTTCTGATATTGTTAAAACGAGCAATAATTATCAGTCCAAACTGTATGGACTCAAGTAGCATTTTGGTATGATTTGAGATCACATGGAACAAGTACAAGGCGTGTAAGAATAGTAGCCACGAATAAAAATTAGTTAAATGAAATGTTTTCATCCAATCTCTACAGAAGTGCAGTGCTGTGACTGCTTCCTAACTGAAGTAGTGTGGAAGAAATATAAATAGCTTGATGATGGAGTGCACCTATTTTAGGGACCAGTGATTATATATGTGTTATATAACACTTTATATGATGCAATTACCTGAAATAGATTAATTGACACAGCCAATCCATTCCATACTTCGGCCTTCTCAGGACATGTATTATTTTGTATGCTGCTCAAGTGAAAGGTTTACAGTTGCCTGTTTTCCGTATGCTGGCACATTCTTAGTTACAGAGAGACTCCTAAGTTAATAGAGTAGCTATATCCATGTGTATTTGGTATTTATGGCACTATGCCTATGACTAAGGATTTACTGTTTGGATTTCAGCTTCCTTCCTCTGGCTTAGATTCTCACCAAATAAATATGAATGCTGGGTTGGCGACTTCGTTGGAGATACACTGATTTACACCAGCAGAGGTGTAAATCTATGCTATTGTTGCTTCTTGCAAAAGTAGAAAGTGTTTTTTAAAAGGAAACAATTTGGAGCTGTACTTCATTTGTCATTACTCACTGTGCATCCAAGTAAATGCCCCATTATCCTCTGGAAGGGTTGCTATTGGTAACCTATTGCTTGGCAGGTAATGTCATG
Source organism: Falco peregrinus (assembly GCF_023634155.1). Lineage (NCBI taxonomy): Eukaryota > Metazoa > Chordata > Aves > Falconiformes > Falconidae > Falco > Falco peregrinus. The sequence goes on along the minus strand of NC_073726.1, from coordinate 3,798,813 downwards.
GGAAATTACTTTTTCCATTGTCTGCCTGTGCTTCTGGTAGTTTATTCACAGTCAATAGTTCTGATGATCATTTCCCCACTTACATTTACTTCAGCCACTGCGTTGACTTTCCTTTTTCTTAGGGGTATGCATATATAAATTTCTTGTTAACTCACGCCTGGAAGAAGCAATGCCACTTTTTGTTTACTAGGTTTTCCACTTGTACCAGCTGCTAAGAGACAGAGCAGAAATCCTGCTTAAAAGTTCTCCAATTATGCTTCATTATTTTATAACATTTTCAACAGCTGGATGCTTGATTACATGTACTACAGAGCAGAAGTCTTTTCTCTCTTTTGGCAAGTGTGCAGCTGCAAATCTTGTGGCTTTAGCATGGTATCCTAGAACACATTAATCATCCTTCTGAAGTTTCCTATCAGCAACAGCAATGGAAAATAGCTAAGAATGAGCTATTCAACAAGTACATGATCGATTACATAGGTACTTTGAATATTATAATTTGCAGCACAAACAGCTATAGTGCTAGAAAGCACCTGATATTATGAATCAAATAGCTTAGTAACTGTTGATTGTTGAATGTTTATCTTTGCAACTATTTTTAATAACAGAATTAAAATTATAAATCTTACAGAAACCAAACTCCAAATAGACCACTCTTTGAAAGAAAGAAAAACACATTTTCATTAAAAAAGCCATTTTTTTATTTGTAGGACATGAAAGTGATATTTGAAAAAGTTTTATACTTGCTCTGATTAATTTTTTGCAGTTCATTTCAATATAGGCACATGCCCATAAAAGCATTGCAAGAAATTTCAGTTCTGGTAAACAAAACTAATATCTATTTAAAGTATTAAAGGATCATTTTATTATTAAGAAATACATGAAATGTCAAAAAATCTGAAAGACAAAGTACTCTTTAGTTTTAAAATTTATTCTGTCAGCTCCGCGGAATCTACACAGCTTTTTCTTGTTACCCCAGATGATGGGTTAAGGCAGCATTAGACATGACCCATGTGGTTTGATTCAGACATTTTCTTTGCTGTCATAGTTGGACACAAAAATCCTTGCTTACAGGAGCACCACAAACATAGCTGGTCAGTTGGCACCTGCTGCATATTCCACACTATAAACATTGTGCAGGTTTTAAAACACACAGGGAAATTGCATGTAAGGATTCTTTAGTAATTGCTTATTGTGATGGAGGCTGGCATGGAGCTGGAGATAAGGAGCACCTGCAGAAATTCAGTTATTTCTTTATTCACCTATTCTTCCATGTGGGAATGCTCACTGGGTGGAAGTTTGGATCTGTAACACTCTAAAAGTTGGGAACATGGTTACCCAAAGCAACATCCTTAATGACACCCTTTCATGCACCTTTTCCACCCATGGAAATTGTTTACCATTTTCAGCAGCTCCTCCTATTGAATTCCATATGTCTACCTCCAAAGGCAGATATAAACTTTTAGCTTTCCTCTGGCTGGATCTTTGCATAACGCTGCAGCCAGAAGAAAGAACAAAGAAGAACATTACAGCCAAGAGTTCTGTGTTCCTCATCTGGCTGGTGGCTGGAAACTAAGGCAGCCCTAAGGATACAGCAGCTGCATTATTGGCTTACTGTTGGAGACAGAAGACTGTTTGGGGGGTTGAGATTTTTTTATAACATTCACAGCATCCAGTATCACAAGGAGAAATCTAAGCAAAGCCCTCTTCCCCCTCAAAAAAAAAAAAAAAAAAAAAAAATGTTGCAGTGTTCCCATGCCGATAAACTGGACTTCTCAGATCTGGGGACACGCACTGAAAAGAAAGCTGGAAACAATTGGTGACAGAAACGATGCTGTGCAGAAAGCTTAATCAGTAAAATCTGAAATCAAGAGAACTACATAAAAATGCACAGTCTGGAGACCTGATGAAATTACTAATGATCCTCTGTGGGAGAGATACAACAATTCAGAATGGTGATGGCCAAATTAGGAATAAGACTGCAGTACCCAAAGAAAACATCTTACAAAACCTGCCAACTTGTGGTTGTTAAAGAAACATTTCAGCAAAAATAATTAAAAATCTAACTGAATGAAAGAAATGCATAAAACCTTAGAAAGTTGAGGGGTCCTGGTGAAAGCCCCTTGAGATTAAAAAGCAGATAAGATTTTAAAAATAAAGACTTTAATTTTGGGGGAATACACTGAGAGAAGGAAAAGGACAAGATTTGTGGGAGTGACTAAAAAGAAAGGACGATAAGCCTCGGTTTAATACCTTTGGTCAGGTCTCATAATTCTTTACTGACTTCCTACTTCTCAAAAGGAATTGGACCTAAAACTACTTTACTGACAGCTGCCTCTCTGTCTTTCAAAAACTGAGATACCTTTACACTAAAATGTGATTGATGAATCCTTAAAAATGAAAATGTTAATTAGCCTAGCAATAGTAGAACTGCATAAGAACAAAGTTTATGTATTAATTAATTTCCAGGTGTTAAGAAAGACACAAAACAGAAGATACAGAGTGGAAAAGAATAACTGCTCCAAGGAAGAGGTAACATTTTCTGATTAAGACAGATACTTTCTACATATTTGTTACCCACAAACCATTTCTAGCAGCGATTATTGATTACTTTTGTAAAGAAGAGAGAGTCATGAAGAGCAAAATAAATAAGCAAGCAGTGGAAATGTGTTTTTTATAGGGGGAAAATAAAGTAAACCAAAAAATGACCTTGCCTGTTCTCCAACAGCTCCCTTGTGACAGCACTTCTCATCATGACAGCCATACATTCCCTGACATCCCAGGCTGCTCCAGAGACTGCATCCTTCCTATGCTTACAGTACACAGGCTTACTAATTTCCTAACTTACTCTTCAACATCTTCCTCTCCTACCATTACCATACAAATATACCTTAATATCACTGACTACAAAAAGTCCTTGACAAAACAAGCTCTCTCCAGCATCCATCTTAGCACTTTTCCTTCTCATTGCATGCTAAATGTGCTGTTCACAACCACAGGCTATATTTTCTCTTGCTCTTGTCTGTCTGAGGCACTTTCTGACCTATCTTCTGGGCTTCATAGCTGACTCAGGTCTAGCCAAGGTCTGTGTCTGTCTCTTGTTAAACGTGCTTTGCTTATTGGGGCGTGGACTGGTCTTGACCCTATTTTCATGGTACCAAGTTTAAAGTCATTATGATACAGATAATACAGCAGAAAGTGAACTAATTTGATGGCTAAAATAAAGTGCTGCAGACAAAGTAAACTGACTCATTTCACTAGAAAAGATAACCAAATGCAACATAAGTAATTTCGTTTTGTGAATCACTACCCAGCTGACAGAGAAGAAACCAGACTGCCTGCTTTGACCAACAAGCTGATGTTCCTGGGAGTCCACTGCAGGGAGAGAAACATTAAGCACCACTCACTCTAAAATAAATTTCAGGACTGTGCAGAGGATTCTGAATACTAAACAGTAACCACTCAAGTATGTTAAAACTTGAAAATTTTGTATCATGTCTCTTCAAACGAAATGTGTAGGAGACAACCTTCTTCTTCAAGACTAAAAGCAGATCTCTAGCCAAACTGCCACATTCTATGATCTATTCTAAAGCATGTAAAATGAATAACATATCATATATAATGAACTTCCTGTACACATTAACATATTTTCATCATGTTATGATTGACTTAATGTAAAATACTAGCAAAGTATTGCTAACACAAACAAAACCAGCAATTTTGTGATTTCCCAGTGACACTGGGGTTTAATCTAAGAAACATGTTTGCAAGGGATATACAGATGATGGAGGAAAGTAAGCAGGTGGCAAAAGCCACGAAACATTCATTTGGCTATGGAGTTCATTTTCTGGAGGAATAAACCATATCATGATGTTTAATTCCCTTGTCTATTACACATGATCCTTTAATACATATGAGTGTATTAGTCTTCACATACTTGCCTGCTTGTCCAGCTTCAAATTTAAAGCTATTATTTGAATTATAAAGAAATTCTGTAGCACAGATAATTTTGGAGACAGCCATAGCATAGTGTTACAATGCAGTAATTACATTTCAAAGGGAACCCTTTACTGTCAGTAAGACTGTTAATCAGTAATTAAGATGTGAAGAAGAGTAACGAATAAGCAAAATTAGTTTCATAGCTGGTTGCTAATATTGATGATTCAATTACAGGTGAAAAGTGAAAGCATTTTTAAAATCTTTTGAATATGCTTTCAGAACTTACTTTTCAATGTATTATGAATATAAGACATCACTTTAGAGAAGAATGTATGAAAGTGTTGTTGTAGCTAGAAAAGGAATTTAAGTACCATGCTTCATTTTTGTTTGTACTCTAAAGAACTTTCAAATATACCCAAAGATCATCCTCAGCAAGGACAACAAGGAAGAGTTTCACCAAAGGCAGCTAAAAAGTTGAAAAACCAGACCCCATGTTTCCACCAAATTTACATTTCATACTCTAACAGTGGTAACATAAAAATATCAATGCAGAATTCTAAGTAAGGATATTAACATAGCCTGTGATGCTGGGAGGTGCAGAGTATCAAAGCCTTCTGGTATTGCTGTACCTCATCTATGCCTTTCATAGGGCAGATGTTGAACCAGCACCCTAGTCACTAAAAAAATATGCAGCTGTGTGAGACAACTGCCAAGACTTCAGTGTTAAAGATACCAGTCTTAAAAGAGTTTTGCAACAGGCTTGCTTAGAAAAAAGTCAGAAAACACTGATTTAAAAAATAGAAACAAAAAGATCCCCACAGAGACATGCCCAGATCTTATTAAGGAATATGTGCACAATATAGTGAGAGATATTCTGGTTTACGTTTCTGAAAATGCCTTAATGGCATACACTGGTGAAGCAGAAATATATGAAAACAAAATTGTATTGCATTAAACTTCAGGAAAAAGAGCGCACCTGTTAATCTAAAAGCACAATGCTTGAATAAAGCTTTCTCTGAGGTTAAACTTCTTCAAAATTTAAAATGGGAAACTGCAGATGTGAGGTGTCACAGATGGAATAAAAAAATGAAGTGTCTAAAATCAATTGCAGTCATGTTCTTGTGGGTTACCTTCTCAGCAAGATCAGACAGCTAATTCAGATGTCAGGACATTTGCTTCAGCATCTGATGTGACCAATTACTACCTTGGAATAGAGAATCGGATAATTTTATAATGAAAATGCATTCACACTGGAAGTACAGAGATAATGTGTGCTCGCTTACTTTCAAAACACAGGGAATATCAAATCAGCTAGGTCAACGCTGACCATTCGGAAACATTTCAATATGCCTTGCTCTGAAAACTTTCACTTTAGCTCAGGACTGCAGCCTCATAACCTCAGTAACATGTTACTGCAATTTAGTTTTGAAGAGACAATCTCTCTTAATAATCTTAAACAAGTCGGGCAGCGGGTCGGAGCCTCGCCACCCCCAGCAAGGCAGCAAAGCAGGGTTGTGGGTGTTGTGGGCCATCTTCCCCCACATCCCGAGGGAAAAGGGGTCACTCTGGCAGGCGAGCCCCTCAGAGGGGAAGATGCACTCGGGGCCTTTATACAACCAGTCAAGAGTGGGATTTGGTCATTTCAGGGCAGCAGCAGCCAGTCAGTACTGCTGGGAGAGAGGAGTGGGATGGAGCTGCACTGCTCCAGGGGGAGAGGGGGTCACTGCTCAGAGGCCAGCTTTCTCCTGACATATCCATACATACATTTGCTGCTGCTGTACATCGTGACTTGCGTATGACATTCCAAGAAGTTTTGCTTTATGGTCCTGCGCTTTCCCCCCGCCCCAAGTCTTTGCACCGTCTTTTGGATGCTTTAGAATTACAGGACTGATATATAGACATTTCTTTGGTGGTAGATGATCAATGTAAAGAGCTCCATTAATGTTATATGCAGCCCTGTTCGTAAGATAGTAGGCTTAATAAAGTTGTTATTTACTACTAATGGCTTCTTAATACAATGCAGTCTCTAGGGATTAAGAGAAAACCTGCTCTTTCGTAGAACAGAGGCAGCAGTAGAATTCAAGCTACTACAAATACATGCAGTAGCTTTAAGTAGATGGAATAATGCTGAATTACAGATATATATGCCATGAGTACTTAGTAGTGGTTAGTGTTTTCAATCAAACAAGCCAAATAATTGAAAAGATTAACAATTAACACAGCTGAACACTGTACGTAGAACTTCTACCAGACAGTCCCATACACTGGTGTTAGGACACATTCCAGATGTATTATGTGCTTCAGCTGTGAGAAAAATAAGAAAAATGACAGAGAAGAAATGACAAAATGCTTTAAAAATGTCAAGAGCTATGCAATGCATATGGAACTATCACATTGCAAAGGAGGGCTTACAGCAACAATTAATGACACCTTGGTGAGCAACTGGATCCTTACTCTTCAGACTTGGACAACAACATACAGTCCTGTAAATGTGAAAATCTGGAAATGCTGGCATCTTATGCAAGATAGCTTTTTTGTCTTACAGCTGATTGATAACTAAATTAAGTCGGACTGCTGTGGGAAAATTACTTTGACTTTCCTTGGCACAACTGAAATTAGGTCTTTGCGTTACTGTAAATGCTATAACACATAGTTAGAGAGGTAAAATTCATAAAGCTGGAAAAAGCATCAATAGATACTGAATTCAAATACAGCATAAGCAAGGAATAAACCTTAATCCAGTGGTGCAAATTGTATAAAGCAGTACTGGCTACTTCTACATCTTAACAAAAAAGCAGGCTCTGGAAAATCCAAAGCTTAATTCCCATCTATATGGTTGATTTTGGATGCTTGATGAATACACTGTGCATCACCTCTGGTGGTCAGTTTACTTACTTTCTGAATCATTATTTTGTGTTTGGGACTCCAGATTTTGGAAAGGCCTCATTGATGTGCTGGAGAATATAATTTCAAGAGTACAGTATGGAAATTAAAAAAAAACCTGTTCCCGGTTACCGCTAATAGCGATAGTCTACAATAATAAAAACCAGCCGAGGCCTCACAGTCACTCTTCTCTCTCCCTGGATCCAGCAGAAAGGCGCATACATCTCTAGAAGATGAATGAACCCCACGTAAGATCTAACTATAATTCTAATTAGTCACCTTGGAGGGAAATAACTTCATTAATTCTGGTAGCATTAACATCATCTTGTGCAGGTTCCAGTTTCTTCAATGGAAAAAATGGAGAAGATATGCACACTCGTAATTTATGGGAATTCTAAATTCAGTGCTACGTATCAGAACTCTAGGCAGCTTTTTGGGCAAGTGACAAATTTGGAGCTGTATAAACAGCAAACCAAAAATGTTAAAACTATTTTCCACTTTGGATACGATAATTTCACTGTGCTTTTGTAATGTTTTTTCACTGCACTTAGCTGTTTATTTAGCTCTTATTGTAAGACTGTAAGGAACCATAATTTGTGGCTTTCAGAAAGTTCACATGCAAAAAGTGCATTTTGTTCTGCTTGGAAAGTAATTGTCAAATTTTTTCCTGGATGACATTTTCATATATTTGCTCCAGGTTAAATGTGCCATTGTCACATTAAAATCTGAACACATTTCACAGCAAAATACCTCTTTCTGTCTATGAAAATCAGCCTCTGTGTTTGAAGAAGACACCAAGCCACCTGGAAAACTTTAAAAAAAATATAATACTTTATCTGGCATAGGTAGAATGATTTTTTTGTGTGTGCAGATTTCTCAAGCTTACAAGGCTGGGTTTAATGCTGCTTTCTACAAACTTGCTATTTTCACTATCGTCATGAATTTAACACTTCCAAGACGGACTGTGATGTAAATCTGTACTGACAGTCTATTGTCTTATGTTGAAAAATTTGAATCTTCTTTTTGAGCATAAAATCAAAAGGAGAAAGCCGGCCTTTCACAAGAAGAAAAGAATATTAAGGGAAGACAAAAGTAGCTCCGTAAGCTGTTCCTCAGTTACTATTTCCCTTGCTAGGGTGAGGTTCCTATGCTTGCACAAAGATGAAATACAGGATTTGATGCAGGGGCCATTCAAGTGTTAAACACGATTATGTTTTGTGTGATAAACAGACCTGTTCACTTGTTCTTTGGAAATAATGTAAAGCCAATGCCTTTTGTAAATATATGAATGTAAAATTACGAGAATAAATTTTTCTGCTTCATAATTCCTGCAATTTCAAAGAATAAGCTAAAGAAAAATTGTCAGGGGAGATTCATACTTTCATGTGAATTGACATTATCAGTAAAATTATAAGCGGTATACAATTAGTTCTTGTACAACATGGAAAACTACCTATTCCGTCTTCCTAACCGTGAAGTACATATGACTTTTAAATAGTCTTTCCAAAGAAGTTGTTAAAACTTTGTGCATTCATTTAAGACAAAACTAATACATTGTGGACACAGTCAAGAGAGAAGGCGAATCATCTACTACACCAATTCCATATCAAATACTCAAAGAAAAAGCCCAAACAGGCAGAGACTTGATACGGGTAATGCAAGATGTATTGCAGGCAAAGACTCGGTGTTCAATCCAATGAATGATATTGAGCCTGACAGGAATTTTAGGAATCTAGGCCCACAAATGAACACTCAACATACTGTCAAGTTCTTAGGATGGCTGTACAGTGGGAGAGAATAGGAAGGCAAATCAATCCACCTAGGAAGGTGATTTTTATGACTAGCACCTGCGGTTTTGTCAAAAAGCTGAGACAGCTCAGTGTTTTCCTCTTTAAACAGGGAGGAGAAAAGAAGTCAGTGCTATGGTCCAGCTCTAATATGACTGTTTAAATAAGCAGAGCACCAACTCAAGAATAGGGTGAGGAAAGCTCATTTTTTCTGACCATTGTGGTTGCTACTGGAGAGGGAAATCTGCTAAGTATTTCAGCATATGATTCAACTTTTCCCAAAATAATGCAGTCTGACCCCCAGGAATAGAGGGAAGAGTCAGGCATCTCGCTACTTACACCAGAGCAGCTCTAGGCACATGCAGAAAGAAAAGCTTAAGTATTGTGGATAGGACATATCAAACTTTTAAAGTATTGTTTGCATTAAATGCTTTAGTTCTGAAAACCCTTGCAGCTCTGAAGTACAGCTTCTTTCCTTCCCACACACATCCTAGCAATGTAAAGGTGATGTATAGCAGTAGTTCCAGTCCGTGCAGCTCACTTCCATGATTACAAAACCTCATTCATGGGTATCTGATTTAGCCATAATGATCAAAATTGTGCCATGGGAGAGTGAAAAGTTGAAAATAGAAAGATGGAGATGGGAAATTCCCTGAGAAACTTGTAGGTGAACCTCCTAGAGACCGTCTTGCGGTAAGGTTTTAAAGGATTTAAGTCCCACAGTTTACTGTGTTTAAGCCTGTAGGTTATAAACTGGGTTAAAAGGTGGCAGCTGGGCAGCAGAGAGGAAGGCTGAGTGATCCGTCTGGCTATTGCAGTCTGGGTCAGGTTAAACTGCTTCAGAAAAAGTGACAGGAGAGAGGACTGTGCTTTCCCAAAAACCATCTGTGTATGCTCAGCCTGGAGACCTGTCTTCGGTGAAGGACGAGGCATGCAGGAATGTAGCAGGGTGCCTACAGCTCCTGGGAAGCAGGAGGCTTCTGCAAGCAGCAGAGCCTGGCTCCACAGGGGGCACATCCTCGGCCAAGCCCAGCTGGTAAAGGTCTCTCCTAGGGAGCCACAGATGCGTTTGGAAGGACTTAAATTGCGGAATTGTCAATACAGGAGGAAACAAAACTTCTTGTAAGAACACAGGGGCTAGGAAGAGAACTCTTTTACAGGATTAATTTTATCTCATTCAGAAGATCTGGATTTCTTTCATCTTTTAAAGTATTTTTCTTTTCTAGTTCATATATTTCTATTTAAATAAAGACAAGTTCTGAAGACTGGAAGTCATTGATATCTTTAGTGCCAAGATAGTAAGATTCATCTGCTCTAACTAAATGGTGTTCAGTCAAACTAGGCTCTTTTTGTACGCACTGGAAAGAGGTAAGCACTTCCTAAAGGTCATCTCATTGTAAGCCTCACGGATAAGTAAAATGAATTGCCCTGCAGTGCAAGTCTATAGTGACCAGTTCACACTTGACAGCTAACAGTGTCTAAAATTGGGTGCTATGTCTCCTTCCCTTCTCATACTTCTAGTCCTTAGTAATATTTTATATATGCATAAATGTAATACCTATATTTTTTGAAGACTGTACTGGGTCGTGTCCCACAAGTTATCTCAGCAAAAATTATTAGACTAGTGATATATTTTAAAGGAGAGCCAAGCTTCTTCCCTATTCAGTTGCACTCACTCTTTTGAAGAAGATTTTTTCATTTGTAATACAAACTGCCATCTTTCAATAGTCATTATTAGTAACACTGGATTTTAGTGAAAATTGAATATCCTAAATTAGAAACCAACCAAGTTCATACAGCAAGGCTATAACTGCATGACCCTAGTGCAATAGACATTAGATTTAAATTTAATTAAAGCTAATATTTTCTAATATTACAGGTAAGAACTTGTAGTATTATCTAATGCTAATGATAATGTTCATTCAGCCTAAATGCAGGAAGTAAACCAAAACTGGTATCAAACAATCTGATGAACTCTGAAAGAACAGCAATCTTTAAAAATATCCATCATAATTTTATGAGTCTTAACAGAACTTCTCTGATCCCTCAACCATGCAAAGATGCAATCATGTTTGTAAGTAAAGCAAAGCAAATTCTTTTGCCTTATTAAATTTACATGTCATGGAATAGAGTACACATACAAAGTGACTGCATTTACTGTGTGCATATAATCCCAACAAAATCTGACATTCATAAAAGTCTATCAGCTGCAGCCGTTTATTTCTTAAATTATTTCTCCTACCAAAGGCATGCATGAGGCACTTTCCCAAAGCTATCATTCAAATGTCACTGTTGCTCTGGAATCAGGCACATGGATTCAACCACAGGGATAAAGACAAGACAAACAATCCATTAGGTGGACAATGGTAGGATTTTAGCTTGTCATACGTGAATCATGGAAGTCTAAAAGACTGAAGTCAAAATATTTAGGACTGATTGCAAATGTAACAATGTTTCTTGAGAGTGGAGGAGACCGTCACAAAACACAGAACAGATAATCACTGGTTTAGCAACTGAAGGTACTAGAAAGTGTAAAAAGGGAAACGAAGCTAGGATATTGAAGGTGATGCCACTAAAGCCAGTAGATATTTTACTGTTGCAAAGGGATACATATGGCCATGGTAATTTTCACTCATTTCTTCTCCAAGGTACTAGTAAACCTATAAATAAATCAAATTTTCACTAGAAGTCCATGCTTATAGCAAGTTTGAATGAAATGGGATAGTATTTGTAACTGAACTTTCACAAAAATGTGGGAAGAAGCATCAATTTATTTCAATCAAAACACATTTGAGGCTCGTTCTGTAAAGCCAGTAACCCTTCTGTTACAGAAGGCTGCTGCAATAGTTCAGTAAAGCTAAACTCACTAGTCTTATCTGTGTCTTTCAGGTGAATACATATTTACTAATTCAGCTTAGTGTCCTCAGATCTCTACTGTAGGTGAGAAAACATTTTGTTCAGTCAGGAGAATAGTCATAGAAATGGGAGTAAGCTCCTGTACATCACCTCTGCAGTTTGAAAGGTTGTGGAATCCTTACCAAGTTTCCTTTACCAAATGACTAGTGCAGGGTTAATCTCACGAAGTGTTATGTCTTGGAAAGAACTGTGGATGGAAAGGATGATTCTTTCAGGAACCGTGTGGTCCAGTTTTGAGCTTGGTATTATAACAGTAGGGTTTAAGAGGATAAATTAATCTAGTGAGTGAATGTTCACCTTAGTTTTCAAAAGCACTTGTAAACAAACCAGCAATCTAGAAATTACTGCTCACTTCCTGATGAACTGCAAGGAATGTATTTATGTGCACATGTGCTTTGAGTCCCGTTTAAAATGTATCCAAGACAAGTTAAAGGCTTTTGTAAACTTTTTGCATTGTTTCATTTATCTAAATAAAGTGTTACCCTTCTAACCCCAAAGAAGATATTTTTCTGTATTGAGAACATGTCTGCTTGTGACAAAATAAGAACAGAACATTGTCTAGCAGGAAAGAGTAAGCGAGACTTGTTAGACTTCAGCATATTTTGAATCAATATATTTGATTTATCTGCAGTTGCTCAGCATTTGTTTTCTTAGCAGGTAAATGTGTCAGCTAGTAAATATCACAGTAGATTAAAGAGCACAACAATGAAAGTTACTTGATATTAAAGAAGCAGCCTCTGAAGAGGTAAAGGCCAGATCCCCATGAAGTAACATCAACAAAGCTGGACTATAAAACAAACAGGAAAATACTACAAGAGATATTTGATGCCATGAATGTTACAAAAAAAAAAGGAAAGGTTTTCAGTGCTTGAAAGGTGACTTCAGAAAAGAAACAAAGGAATCGACTTAATGATCTAAAATCTCAAAGCATGAATCCTTATATTGTAATTATGCTGCTGTTCCCTTAAGAAAATTATCCCTCGCACTAAGGGAAGAAGAAAGTTCATTGCAGAGGTAGGAAATATGAGAGTGGTAAACACTGCCTGCGTGTTTGAGAAAAGAATGCGAACCCCCTACAGACTAACAAGAATTATAAACTTTAATTCCATGAAGCCTCAGAAGGATTTGAAGCTGTCATTTTGCCATATGAAAGACTAGTGATGTATGCCTCTAAAGTAATGGGAAAAATACAGAAGTAGTCATGGAAGAAAGATTGCTATGAGCACCTTGTAAATATAAATATATACAGAGTCATCTCAATTATCCAAATCACTAGCTAGCCAAACTCAACTACTAAAAATAAAATATGCTCCCTGAAGCAAGAAAAGCCAACCAAAGAACAGGGAGAAAGAGGACCTCCCTGAATTTAAGAGCAGGATATTATGCACAAGCCTCAGGGGTGGGCTTTGGTATCCTTTATTCCTGAGTCATGAAGAATTTTGATTTCGCGCTGCAAGAAGCAAGACATTTTGTAAAAATCTGTGTCAGTCATTATAAAAACAAGATATGGACTGTTCCTGGGAAGCTCTTTGTACCTGATGTTACTTGAACTTGCTGTTGTAATAGCTGTGTTGATCATCAGATCTCCCCAAAGGCCACATCTGCTGTTGTGAGAAGTTATCCAACTCTGCAAGTCTAGCTGTACACAACAGTTAAGAAAAACTATCTTTTTCTAATGCTTACTGAGGTGAAAAGTTGAAATCCATGATGGGGTTTTATGCAATGAAATAATTGATTGCATGAGGTAGCATAATAATCACTTAACACTGTGTGCTGCAAAGTTCTGAAAATAAGTCACCAGGCACAAAGTAAAAGACATAAAGGAAGAGCAAAATAACTAAAGGCATTGATTAACCATAAGAATTAAAATTATTTTATTTTGTATAAATACTTTAGTCCTGTGGACACAAAGGGGACTGTCTATATGCTCACATCTGGAGAAAGATCCTATAGAACCCAGGTATGACAGACTCGATAAATACAAGCAAAAGCATGACAGAGGCATTAAAATTGTGTAGGTTTCCTAAGCCACCTTGATCCAAGGTTGACTAAGTTTATTTGAGTACAGCAAGGAGGATTTTGCTGACAGGCTAAACTCCGTTTCAAAACGGATAGGCTGCATAATACAGTACATCAAGTAGCACTGTATTAATTCATTTTAAATGTCAACTTACATGCAGTGGCAGTGCAGAATGAATAAATATGAGAAAGCATTCCATCATTTAAACATCTTATTCTGATCAATGATGATCCTTGCCAGAAAGATAACCTCCTTTTTTGGCCACTGTATGCAATAGAAGCTGCAGGTTCACCCCTGTCCTTCCCAGTCAAACCCTTCTTCCTCGAATACAGCTCAGAGAGTGTGCAGGTCTACCCACATGTTGTACAACTTGTTTTGAAACAACCACAGGTTTTAGAAAACTGACCATTTTGGCTGATTTACTTTCCCATTTCTATTACCTTTTCTCCTAAAGGCCATGCTTTCCAGCTAGGCATCCAACATATAGCCTTCTATGTAGTTACTTTTGATGACCATATTTCAGTGATGAAAACTCAGACTATGATTTCTGTTTGGGGCTGTAAGAAGCCCACATCTGGTCTGCTTCAAACTCATTGCTAATCAATACCTCTTAGAAAATTAATTAATTAAATACTTAAAGTCTGGTGCATGGCTTTTTGAACATCTACTTTTTCATCACAAATCAAAAAGAATTAATGGAAAGGAATATGTCACAGTCCAGATAAGAAAGGAAACAAAAGGAAAAAGATAGCAGCAGTCTTGAAAGTCATCCATCACAGTTGCCGAAGTGTCATAAGCCCTTTGAGCATTTTTTTTTTCCCTGTGTCAGTTTGCAGGCAGTGGCTCAGAGACCGTTAGGGATAGTAGAAAAGTAGCTAGCTATCTGTCTTTTTTCCAGCCGAAGAAAACAGTAGAGATGGAACAATAAGGATGACAGAAAGACTAAAAGTAGACACCTAGTTAAATAAAAAGTTGAAGCATCAGTGACAGATGTTCCTAAATTCCCAAAGGTGTTTAGGTCTTTTCAAAAAGAAAAATGGAAACAGCTCCGAACAGCACTGGAAACAGCTAAAAACATGTGGATTCCTTTCTACTATTCCTGTTAAAGCTGCCAGAGAGATTCTGATCTCAAAGCCAAAACCTACTGAAGGTACCTGGGACAGAAAGAAAACCTTTCAACTACTTTTTATATTCTACAGAAAAAAGCAGTCCAGACACTCATTTTGAAATAGTTCTGAAATTAGAGTAAAAGCATTATTATAACAAACAGTTCCAGAATTACTGAGTGACAGGCAATTCACATGATGGACATGCACTCCAAAAGAACAAAAGGAGATAATACTTGCTAAAACTGATCTCAGGTAGACAGAACTTATTCAACTATGGTACCTTTATTGGAGTGTATAATTAAAAAACAATACATCTTTCTACTTAGTTTGACAGTACAAGTCTAAATAGATAAAAATTAACTGCAATTAAGTACCCATTGAAGTTTTTCAAGTTAAAAACAGATAATCTTAGACTTACAGTAAAATGTCCATAACAAGGAGGTAAAGACAGAGAAAACAGCATTGAGAATTACAGACAGATCTATGTGATAAATAAGATTTCTAAATACAAACTGAGTGATCTCTGGTGGATGAAAAAGGGGATGAATAACCCTCTCATCTATTTGTAGTGTTTCAGGCAAGAACTCTGACCTTCTCTCCTTGTTCTATGTTTGGAAATGTCAAAGCAACTTCTTAGCAAAATGGGGTTTAATTAATTAATTAATTAATCAATGCTTAACAAGAAACTACAGTCAAGAAAAGCCTTCATTAAAGGATTACCCGAGATCTGATACCTTTTGCTAAATTTCCTGGACTCTTTTCCGGAAGAGGTAGAAAGGTTAAAATTCTTGCAAAGATGGGGCAAAGAAAGTATTTGGGAGTGCTGTGTTTGAGTAGTTTGAACTTACTTATCCACATGAAACTCTATTTTTCAGATTTTACTACTTCTTACTTTCAATATCTCCTTTCATTTTTATTTCAAATCAGTTTTCAAATCAGGCTACGTAATTGATAACCTTTCAAATTAATGCTGTTCAACAACATATTCCAATTTATAAAACTGAAAGAGTATACTTTGCAAGATGTTTCAGGAATATATCTGTCATTTATGACAGGTATGTTTGCAGTCTCCTCTCTTTCTTTTTGAGCTTGAATGAGCACAAAACCAAAGCAAACATTCCCTGAGCTTCTGCATTTCATCTACTTCCTGTAAAAATAAGATAATTTACTCATTTCACCTCACTTGGAATTAAAACTGTAACTGAGCTCAAAACATAGTGAACTTCTTTATAAAACTTATTCTGAGGTTAAAATCAAGGGTATTTCAAGGGACATGACTGGATTTAATGCTAACCCACAATTTCATTGCTTTACCTCAGATAAAGAAATTATTTTTTTTATAGGAAGAAGTGTGAAATACATAAAGCCAAGTTATTTCTCAGTGCAATTTTTAAAAACTAGCATGCTTTGGATTCCTGAAAACAAGAATGTCTAATGATGTTGAGGGGTGAGTGTTAAAACACCTAAAATGACCTTAGTGTCAAAAATGGTTTGAAGGTGATGGGCCTGACTCTGCATGTCCTGTTAAAGTCTTGGGTTACTCTTGTGCAAGTCAGAGGTAGTACTGAGCTACCTAAATGGCCCTGCAGGTTCATTCTGTGAAGAAATATTTGTGTTCTCTACCTCTTCTCATACTTGTGCTCAAAAGATAGCCGTGGAAAACATTGCTAGAACTGAGGCACTTCCGTACGTCAGGGACCAGTAATTAGCAGTATGACAGATTAGGTGTCTGCGAGCAGTGGTCCCTTGGATCATTTGGATCCTCCTCAAGCATGTCTTTTCAGGTGGGAAATAGCTGGGTGGATGTATCAGACTGAAGTGTGCATCAGCAAGAGAGCAGAAGCACATTTATGCATCAAGCAAGTCCCAGTCCTGGTTTTACATAGTCCTACGCATATGCAGCAAATATCCATGTTTCATAGGAAGCTACAACAAAGGAGGAAAGACATCAATGGCACGTGACAGATTGAAAAAAGAAAAAATGCAAAGGCTTGGGTCTGGTTTGTGCTGAAACACAAAATGCATTGCAATGATAGAAATTTTTTTTGTCCTCAATTTTTCTCTTTCACTGACTTCTTCATTAATAAACATACTAATTACTAGAAACAACTTTCTTTGCCTCTTTCCTGCCTGGCTTCCTATTACAGTTTTAAGAAATTGTCTAAATGGCATTCATAATACTCATTTTTATAAGGCTAGATTTAACATGCTTGAGACTTCACACACCTACCTCCCAACGTTATCAAAGTATTTCATTTTGCCAAATACAAATTATGTATTTTAAATATATCCTCTAATTAAGTTCTTATTTGGTAATGTCTGATGATTCTTACTCAGTAAATAATAATAAATTACTTAATACAACCTGCAATTAAGGCATTTTAAATGCCTAGAATTCACTACTTCATCTAATTATGCAATTACAGGGTTAAGAAGCAGATTCTTCACATGACGTGTCCTATTCTGTCAAGACCTAGAGAGGAATTAGTTTAGAGATATTTGTCCTTTCTACGTTCTACATCATTATGTACAAAATTCTCCATCAAATCTAACTCCTTTTCCTTTATGCTGTGAAGTCTGTAATTATATGAAGTACATGATAATAATATGACGTGCATGATAATCTGAACATCTGTTATCTTTTTCTGCATTTTCTCACAAATGGACATTTTCCTCAATTTTCACCATGTCCATGGCCTTTTCTGAAGCTTTGATGCTGAGATTACGGTGTAAATCTTCTGTTTCAGTTGTCTAAGATTTGCTTTATGACTTCCTGTAAAGACCTCCAGATGCAGTAATACTGATGCAAAGAATTCTGTCATTTTTGAAGGCATTTTTCCTGATATTACAAAATACAGAATGGACAGTGTTAGCAACACCAACAAAGACTGTGTTAGTGTAAAGATAAACATGGCAAAAAGCTGCATGTTGGCTTTTTCCCTAATAATTTTTGTAAAATGCTGAATCAGAGCTAGGTGAGAGGACACACAAGGATGAGGAAAGGATCTGAACTGCTTTTCTTCAGAACAAATGCTTGTATTCCCACATGATCCAGAGCCCAGACTTCTCTGCTGTGCAGAAAAAGAAATGTTTTTTGCAACGGTTGCCCTTTGTAGAGATGCTTATTGTGCTTACCAAAGAACTAAAAATCTGGTATCAATATAATTTCCAACTTGAATAAAACAATTTCAGATTATTTATAGATAATGAACGTCAGAAAAAACAAGAAGCTATTCTCCTTCCTCCTGAACCCAACCTCCACAGTTTTTACAGAAGTTGGAGGAGCTCCATGAAGCCAAAGATGCAGAAGTCATGAGCCAGAGGAATAATAAGCTAGTAAGAGACAAACTTTTAGTACTGGTTTATGTGTAGACCTACAGGGTAAGGAGCTTTTTTTCTCTCACAGCATTCACACTTCCATGACCTTCCTGAGCACTTACAGAACGTCGTACAACCCCTAAGTAAGAATAAATGCAGCACTATAAAATGTAGAGCAGTTTATCTGCTCTATGATGCTACAAAACAGTACAAAGATGCATAAATTTCTTGGAAGATTCGGAAGGTCCTAAGTTTAACAGTAAAATGTTAAACAGAAATAATACTGCAGTAAAATTTTTGAAGTCATCAGCCAATTACTAGGATTGTTATTGTTCATATATAACAGCCACCGTAATGCTTTTTTTCACTCTGTAATGTTATCCAACGGGCCTTTTTCATCTCATAGTGTCTGCTTTGCATATTCAAAAGCTTGGCCCCACTCCTACCCACTTTAGGTCAATGGGAGTTTAATGACTGCCTTGAATAACAGGATCAAGCCAATAATGGCTGTCAAACTAACAAAAATGTTTAATGCCCTTAAGTGAAATGGATGACCTTCTAACTTGCCCTAGTGAAAAATGAAGCTGCTACACTGATACACATACCATACATGCTCATCTCTTGAATTGCCCTGCAATTTTGCCCTATCCAGTATCCATCATTTGTCACATTATGCAATTTTAAGTAGGCAGCTTTGCAATCAATAGCATTAAATACCTTTCTTGTCAAGAAGTGCATTACACAATAAATCACAGTCAAGCTGTCAGAAGGGATGTTTAACCCTCGCTCCCTCAAATACCCCTGGCCAAAGTTTTAAAAGCAAAGCCAAAAGTTAGGCAGAGCAGTACAAACTCCAGATTACCTTATTTTCAGAAGGGCTTAGCAATCACAGCCTTTACTGAGCTCAGTGAACGGTGCGAGCTGCATACATAACACTTGACAGCCCTGAAAAGCAGTTGCACAAGTACAGATTTAGGCCCCTAACCTTAGGTATTCAAGTTGAATCATTTAGATCTTTTTGCTGCAGTGGCATAATTCAAGTGATTAACATATATTGACATATACTATATTAACCTACCTTTCAGCTGTCGTACTCTTAACCAAATGGCTCCATATATCATTTGTTTAATAATCCATACAGTATTGTCCTTTCATTAATAGTTAACTACGTGTGTTTGGACAATAAATTAGATGAGTGATAGCACACGTTATAGACAACATGGCAGGTAAGCTTTAAGATTACAAGCGATGTCAGCAATATCTAGTTCATTGTGTGAGGCTATCAAATATTTCGGGGAAGTTGCTGAAGACGTAACTTTATCTTCGGATTTTCTAACCTTCAGAACTAGTATTCCTACTATTTTACTGTAATAGAAAGTACATGTTTCCATCATAATTCCAGTTTAACAGGGTTTGCTTTCTTTGTTTCTCTCCCCATCCCCCCCAGTTTCCAGTGAGCCTTGAGCACTCAACATCAATAAATGTTAAAAAGAATAATATGACCACTTTGAATTCAGGGAGTAAAAAAGGCTGCAGAAGGAAAACATTTGAAGCTGTGTGAGAGACTGTGCCAGTGAGGCCCACCATTGCCACAGCAGATGTGTTGCCTCAACATTGCTAAACTCATGCCATCACCACAGTGAATACATTGTTAAAGGCAGGAAGATAGAATCCCACAGAAGAGGTTTAAGGCAGGAAGAGAACATCACTGCCACCGCAGAGATTTATCTATACTTTGTTAGAGGACGAAACCGACTGATGCCGTGGAGCAACGGGGAAGGCTGATCCTGCACAACTCAACCAAACCCCCGTGCATGTGCCCCGACTTGGGGTCGGGGGGTCAAGGTGCCGGGAGGCCCCTGAGGAATGTTGGACATGTACACCGTTGGTGGGGGGGGGGGATGGCTGAGCAGAACAGCTTGTAACAACTCTATAAAAAACAGAACCAACTAACATGGGACAGAACGTTCCCCCACCGGACTTGAAAACCAATCGAACTGTCAGAACGCCGCAACTCCGGGGTGGTAGCTATTGCCTTGAACTCTTTCTTTTTTTCTTCTTCCTTCTTTCTTTCCTTCCTTTCTCTCTCTTTATCTCTCGCTCTCTCTCTCCCTTTGCATTCACAGATTTATTGTTGGGCAAATAAAGTTCCTTGGCTCTTGACTCCATTTTGAGTCTTAATTCTGTTCCCGAGAATACAAACAGAACCACGCTCCGGTCTCAGACCAGCATGTGACAGGCTGGTACTAGGAAAGTACTCATTCCTTCAAGGGTACACCACTAGCTGAAGCTCCAGAAACTCCAAAAAGTCTAAGCCAAAATTTCCATTGTTAGTCAGAAGTTTGTATGACAATTTGTAATTTAAGGTATTTATGAAAAGAGAAGTATAAAAGGGTGAGAATGACTTCTTTTGCAGTTTCCAAAGCTGCAAAAGTATGTAGGTCTATCACAATGTCAGTTTAGGATGTTCCATAAAATATGGAGAAAATCAGTAAATGAATGGAGGTGATGTGAGCAGAGGACAAGCGTTTTTTTGTATATTGTTTTACAGACAAAGATGCTGAACCTTTGAGAAGCAAACATAAAATTGGACAAGAAGTATTCTTGCTGTACTTGCCTATTGTAAAACAACCTTTCAGTTTAAACTTCTTTTTCTGTATTGAAATCTACCACATTAACAATTCCATTATTTTGTTCTAGCTCCATACACAAGACAGCAAAATCCACCATCATTCACATCATATTCATAATCATGAACATGAATTCATATTCAAATACCACCAGAGGTATTATTCAAGACTGGGATTATTCAAACTGAAATTCAAAAGAGAATATAAAAGATTACTCCTCTGGTGTCACACTTTTGACTAAAAAATCCCCCTGGGTTGTGCTGCTTTTTTTTATACAACTCGTAAGACTCATCTACAGCTGTTGAAGCAGGCAGACAGCCTCAGTAAAATCCAAACACTGCATGAAACTACTCACACTGCAGGTTCTTGAGCCCTTACTGAGTACCTGACTCCCAAAGCCTTTCTGCCCCCGGTGCTGTTAATGGATAAAGAAATACCTAACAGCTCATTATTGAAATCTGTGGTAACTGCCTATGATCTCCCTTTTCTTAATTTTCACTGTTCAGTCAAGATGAATGTCCAACAAAAGCCCACTCAGCGGTCCCGGATCTGGGATGTGCGCAGCCTCCTCCTACCCAGCCCTTGCCTGCCCTGGGGCAGGTGCCAGTGACAGGCAGGGAAAGCAGCTGTCTGCTGTGTGCGGTGCGTGCGTCCCATGTCCAACACCTTCCAATGAGGAGGGGTGACCCGTGTCGCTTAGACCCACTCTCATGCCACTTTTCACTGTGATTTCTCAGTACCTGAAAAAGATCACGGGCTAGTGGGAGGGCAGCGCTGCTCAATTAAAAATCTATAGAGAAATATCTTCTGTAATGCAGATACCAATTACCAACTCGATATTCGCATTGCGTGTAGGTTTGCAACAGCGATATGAAAGTTGCCAAGTCCCAGCCAGTTCAAATCTTTCTCAGCTCGGTTTGACACGGACCTGTCCACTGACAGCACAAAACCTCTGAGATGTGCATGCCCGAAACAAAGCTCATGTCCCTCCTTCATATATGTCACAGACAGCTTCGCATGAAGGAACTCCCCGGAGCCTCAGTGCTGACAGATGAAATATGCTTACCTCTGCTTTTTCTTTACCCTACCTAGTCAGCACAACCCACAAGCAAGTAGGCGACAGATCAAGGAAAGTTTTTGGTAACTCCATGAAAATAAAATGAATTTACAAGCTATTCAGAAACTTTTCATCTAGATTCCTTTCCTAAAGAATCAGGCAGGTGAATAATTCTGTATATGAACAAAGAAACATATTCTTGTTGATCTTACAGATACAGAACTATGAAGTATTTCATATGCACTAATGAGGAAACCTGTGATAAGCCCGTATCTGTCAGAGTAAAAGGTTTGTTCCTTTTTTCCTACTGAGATTGTTAACTTCTTGCAGCCTTTCTTATTTACATTTTAAATAATGAAACGCCCACGAGTACCAGGCACTTTTCTATTGCTGCTCTGTGCAAAAAGAATATTAATAATGTTATTAATAAAGCTGGGAAGACTGCAATAAAATGTCTCTGCGCTTAAAACAAAGGAGCATCTTTAAGAACTCAGCAGATTTTCTGTATTATGCAGGTTTGATAGCACAAATATGATTAAAATGATCTCTGCTAGCAGATTGGAAATGCCAATTTACGTAACAGAAACTGCCTAAAGTGAAGGCACATTTGCTCAAAGAGATTACATTCCCAGTCAGTAACCAAACACTTGCTTCATTGCCTGGTCCTCAAATCCCTTCTCACTTAAGCTGCTGCAAATCAGGATGGAGTAAATGCTGCTGTGGTCTTCACCAGTGCAAACTTTATGGAGCTAGAAAATATAGGATCTATGGAGAATGTAGGTCCCTGGTGCAGAACCAGAGACGTAATCTCAGCACTATGCCAGAAGCTGCATGGCAAAGATGGCAGTTTGATTTGTCCTCTCACCAGCTGCGGATCATGTTGGTCCCATAGTATCTTTGAAAATGTGCTCACACGATTTAGTTATAATTGACGACAGCGTAATACATATGCTACACACTGGGTTGCACATCACAGGACTGAGGACTTGTGGAAACAACTGAAACAGTGCTAATGTATTCTGACACCTTCATTTGGGGTGGGGGTTTCACAGCTTTTGAAATACTGCAGGTTGCCATCAGGAAAATAACTAAAAGGATACTAAATTCATGCTTCACAGTCTACACACAGCATTTTGTATCTTTCCACAACGCTAGAGGACATATTAGCTCAGGACATCAACATCAATTTACTTCACCTTATGTGTGCTTTGTATTTTGCCTGGTCCAAAAAAAAAAAAAAAGAAAAGAAAAACAACAACAACAACAACAACAAAAAATTACAACAAACCCAAAACATTTTCAAAGTCTGAATGGCAGCAGGAAAATGTTCAGAAATTGTTTCAGATTTTAGCTTCAACTGTATACTTTCCCTGAACAGTTGCGTACAAAGCAAAGGGACAAGGAATACAGGACAAGGATAGCTATCCTCATCTGCTAGAGGACGTGGGAAAACGGGAGTCAAGCCCAGAAAAGGCAAATAGTGGGAGCAGTCCAGCAGAAAAATAGCAAAGGAAGAAGAGGTGAAGGAGGGAAAAAAGGGAGTGAGTCTCCTTTCCTGCCTGAAGGAGGAAGCCTGTTTTTTAGGACAGACAGGTACCTTTCTGACTCACTGATGTCTACAAATTGCCTTCCAAATTGCTGACTTTTCTGATTCACTGCTTTTCTTTCTTTTCATCCTATTCTTTGTTGTTAGGGCTTCTAAAATACAGCCACTAGGATCTGTACGCTGAATATGAGCCTGAATTAGATACCACTAAACCTGAATGCTTGAAAATTGCTGGAATCTTATTTATACTGTGCTCTCTTCCCAAGTAATAGCTTTTAACACTTGTGGTGCAGACTGTACCACAGTTTTAGATCAATTGTTGTAAATATATAATTTATCAAGTTCTCTGTATAGACAGTCTTGTATCATCAATATATATATAACATATATATATGAAGCACACAGAGAAAACAGACGAAAAAGATTATAAGACCCATGATTTATTACTGCATCCTATGCATGCTCTTACAGCTGCTCTGCAGATTCTAACTTCAAAGCCACATTCAACCTTTTTCCTTTTCCTTCTCTGAACTGCAGTACAGCCAGTGCACAAATCTCTCATGTATTCAAGTCCTAGGGCTGAGAGAGCAGAGGAGAGAGATCAAGATTTAGTGTGCTGGTTTTGGCTGGGGTAGATACTTTTTTTCATAGCAGTAGCATGGGTTTATGCTTTGGAGTTATGCTGAAAACATTGTTGATAACGCAGGGATGTTTTTGTTCTTGCTAAGCAGCGCTTGCACAGAACCAAGGCCCCTTCTGCCCTTCACCCCACCCCACCAGCAAGTCGGCTGGGGGGGCACAGGGAGCTGGGAGGGGACACGGCCAGGACAGCTGACCCAACTGACCAAAGGGATTTTCTATATCATATGTCATGCTCAGCATACAAACCTGGGGGAAGAAGAAGAAAGGAGGGACATTTGGAGTGGTGGTGTTTGCCTTCCCAAGTAACTGTTATGCGTGATGGAGCCCTGCGTGCCTGGAGGTGGCTGAACCTGCCTGCCCGTGGGAAGTGGTGAATGAATTCCTTGTTTTGCTTTGTTTGTGCACACAGCTTTTGCTTTACTTATTAACCTGTCTTTATCTCAACCCACAAGTTTTCTTACTTATACTCTTCCAATTCTCTCCTTTATCCTGTTGGGGGGAGCGAGTGAGCAGCTGCGTGGGGCTTAGCTGCCAGCTGGGGTTAAACCACGACACTCAGGATGGCAGATCAAGACCCAGAAACTCACAAGAGAGAATACACTGCTGACCCTTCTTATTGCTTCTCTCTGCAGACAGTGTGTGGGTTGCATTTATCTCTTGAATTCCTGCTTGGATTGTTACATACATTCACCATACAATCTGGCAGAACCCACCTGGGACTGTGGACCCCTTCAATACTTTCATACAAACAACAGTAGGGACTGACCACCCAGCAGTATATGTCCAAGGCCAAACTCCTCTGAAGGTGCATACAGTGAAAGAGGATGAGCCTCTGTGAGTCATGAAATCCGGTTTGTATTGCAGAGTCTACCTTGTGCTGACAATACTGCTAAGTTTTGCTGGAGGTCAGTCATAACACAGTCCCTACATGGACACCTGGTGCCAGTACCTAAGAAAAATGGTTGATAATTCACTGAAGAATAGCAACCTGAGACTGGGTACCCTAGAGCAAACCCTATCCCAGCTTAGCGCCTTAGCCATTGAGTTAAAATCAGTTCCTTTGTTTTCTTTCAGTTCCCCCTGAAGTAGAACAGACCGAGGATATCCTAGAGCATGGTAAGGAAGCTGTTGGCTCTAGACATGGCATCAAATATCCCAGCATCCCAAAGGGCTGAATAAAGCCTAAAACAGCTTTTCTTCTTCTTGGACAAGTGCCAAGTCCCAGTCCTAATGACTCTGTCCTAACAAATACTATGCCTATGAAAATTAAGTGCTTTAGCAGGAAAGAACAAGAAACACCAGTAAATACAGGGGATGGGTTGATCTGAGAGTCTCTTAAGATTCAGGACACTCAATTCAAACTATCATACTAAATCAAACATAGCATGGACATGGTCCCAAAGCAACATATAGTCCAAGCAATTGCTACTCTGCAACTCAGCCTCAGCAAAATTTCTTCCTACATAACTTGATTACCAATCCAAAGCTAAAAACCAGCACCTGGAGCATCCTAATCCACCTGGCCTTGGAGCGCAGCAGACCATTCGCTCCAGATAGCAAGGGCTAGGTGAAGTTGTGCATGTCCTTTTCTCAGTTCCTTAATGAGGCAGTTCAAATGAATGAATAAACATTTGTGGGAGGTTTAAGGTTTTGGATCAGATAGTCAGCAACTCCCACAAGGAGAAAACTAGCCCTTTCAATGACTGTCAGGTTCCCCAGTCATCTCAAACGTCATGAAATGGTACTCAAATATTTAAAGGTATGCTAGCAGCTTCTAAACATGGGTTGCATTCCAGGCTCTGGCAGACTGTACCCCAGTGTGCGGCACTTTCTAGTATGACTTCACGAGCAACATACGACTGTTTCCTGGGAAGAAGAAAAAGGATTTCTCAGGAGAAACACACTGATGCAAGAACATTATTTCTGACATCAGTTCAGGGCCATTCAGAATGAGAATGATAGTGTACAAAAAGCAGGGGATTTTACACTACAATAAAAAATTCAGTACACAGATGAATGAGTGATATTGCCAAAAACAGTATGAAGCTATGAAGATCTTACAGGTAATTGTAACCAAAACCAGCTGGGTGGGCTGAACTTTCAAGTGGGAGAAGTGTTCCTGCAATCAGATAAATAGAAGTCTGAAAGATAAGCTATATATGGCTGAGTGACCTACGTTTTTAGTCAAGGTTGTCAATCATGCTGGGTTAAAATACATGTAAAGACTGTAAACTGCTTTCAGAAATGCCTGAGAGTCCACTGCACATTTTAACAGCTCATCTGATTTAAGGACTAGAGATATACCCTTCTCCCATAAATGATTGCAAACAACACAGTTCGATGAAATATTAATGGTGTACAAGTCATCTGCAAACATTATGTGTTCAAACTGCTATGATGTTCAATGAAGTACATGTGTAAGTGACAGCATATATATATGGAATAATTGTGAACTAAAAGAAGACCCTGAGAATACTCTGAATGTGTAGAAGAAGAATCAAAAACTGCTTTGGGGACTGTTGCTTGCCATTCAATGTAAACATTGAATCAGTGAATACTTGTTACAAAAGCTGTAGATTTCATCACATTGAACACAAAGATTCACAGCCACAGGGGAAGCACCAAAACCAACAACAGAGAAACATCTCCAAAGGGCAAGAAAGCCTTTTGGATTCTTACAGACTGCCTAATGACTTCATATGAAGCACAATGAGGCATGGAAATTTCTTTCTACCCATCTCAAAGAAGAAGCTCTTTTGTATGACTGGGTTCAACACTCATGGACACAACTTCTTTCTTCAGAAGTATTTCATGCAGGTAAAATGTAGATGTGTCAACTTTATAAAATATATAGGTGTCTGTGTCTAGTGCAGGAACACAAGCTGGAAGAAGAGAGCCTTCTTCCTTTCAGCATGGTGGAAATAATAGCCCGACTGGATACATATTAATTTCTAAGTAGCGCAAAAGCTTCTGGACAGTGTTAGTTAAATGACATTTACTGTGTCATCATGACCAAACTACAAAGTTCTGAAAGCATAAATGGCTTTGCTGACTTGTGTTAATTGAAGATGCTCACATTGCTTCTCCAAGCACTCAAAAATGCAGCAATAGGTGCCAGGGAAAGTCCATTAAATAACACAAGAACCTGTAGGTACTCAGAGTTAATAATCGCTCTTGTCAAAGAAGAAAAGATGCCAGATCTAATACAATGTGACAGAGAAACAGCTTTGCAATAATAGTAAGTTTTTAAGAAAAGATTTGTACATTATAACAGAATATGGAGTTATGATCATCTAATCTGACTTTTTGTATACCAAATACCATCAAACCTGATCCACTCATCAAGCCCACAACTTCCCGGTGAGCAGTGTGGCTTTCTTAGGGACTTCAGGCCAGATTTAAAACATCAGGAACAGAATTCCTGATAATTATTGTTATTTATACTTTTTTTTTCTGCCTCTGATTAGCTGTGGCATCCCACTATGCTTTTTTAAAAATAGATCAAAGGAACTTTTGCCTCAGAATCCTTTTCCCTGTATAAGTACTTCTTGACCTTGGCAAAGATAAAATAAAATTTCTCTAACCTCCTCATGAAAGCAGGCTTTCTAGGACTGATACTGTTCTTACAGTATTTCCCTAATTCTGTCCAAGATCTCAACTTCCCTTTGAAGTGTTTCAGTGTTTTGTGGGTTTCATTAAAGCTGGAGAAGTAGTAATAACACCTTCTTATGTCTCTACTTGATGTTTCCCCACTTTCTAATCGAAAGACGATGAGCCTTTTTTACAACCGCACCATCCTGAAAATTCATTATGAGAAGAGGAAACACCATTTTTTCAGAAGGGTGTTGAGGAAGGCACAGGGCTGAGTAGGAGGAACTGGCAGTGCGTTGCTCATTCTGATACAGTGTGTTAATCTCCTCCTTTCCCCTATTTCTTATCCTCTCTTTTCAAACCCTATAATCTCTCTGAAACATATGGAAAAGTGTCATAAGTGTGTGCAATTTGGAAAATGGCAGCAGCTTTTCTAATGTAAGGCTGTAACTCAGTGTCATGACCAAGATGGGCTTGTTTTCCTCCCTGATGCTTAGACACTTTCTGCCTCTGGATTACTCAGAACATTCCCTTTTCCACACTTACATGCAATTGCATCATATTTAACACTTCTACTAGTAATTTTCTTTCCCTTCTACTGATGTGTACTTTCATCCAGAGGAATAGTCTGTTTTTCTGAAATACCTCTCACATCAAGTTGAGGTTTTTTAATGATCCCCAGTAACTTCCTAAGAGATACATTCTCTTTTTTTTTACTTTTCTGTTCTTGTTCTTTTCTGCAATTGTTAGTATCTCTTTTTAACTTGTTGTTTCTTTTCCTCAGTGTTAACCTCTCCTTTCTTCAGATGTTCTTTGCTTTTTCTTTAAACACTTAGGTTTTCAAATTAACTTTGATCTCTGTGTGTGGGTTGTCCTGGATAATACTGCTTTTTATCTCTGTTGCATGTCTGCACCTTTTTCTCCATTAATCTTCTAAACCTATAAATTATTGCAGAACATATTTCTATCTTTCCCTCACTGCTTCTAGCCACAGAGAATTCCCACTGACTTTAGACTTAGTACTTTAAATTGTCCAAGACTTTTATCTTTCTCAGCTTTTTGAGAAAGGCTGTTAATATTTTAGGGCTGTATTTTGACCTCAGAGAAACACCTGCAACTCCAAGTGTCTTCAGTGGGACTTCTCTGTTAGGCATCTTTCAGGGATGAGTTCGGCCTTCAGTCCACTGAAGTTACAATATGCTCCAGTGCACTATGTTCTCTCCACTGTCATGGTATATCCATATATAAACTCAATTATGTTGAATCTCATTTTGGGACATGGGGAGCCACATATTCTTGCAAGTTAGGCCTGTGAAACAGCAAAAGAGCCATTCCATTAAAAAAAAATAAAAAATGAGGCAAAATCTTTTTTTGGAATGTCTAGAACTACAAAGAAAATATAAATAACAAACACATCAAACTATGCAGCATATAATTATTTTGTCATTTGGTAATTAAAGGGTGAGGATGAATTTTGAACTAGTGACAACATAAAAAAGCTGAATTCTTCAGCCTGGGCTCCATTAGGAGGATGAAGAACTGCTCACAACCCTGGCCATTTTTGGTTCATGAAAACATCCTTTTCATCCACAAAGCCTTCCAGTGATTTAAGATGGGAGAAATATCTTTCGGGTATGCATACAGCACTTGTGTTACAGTACCT
This sequence comes from Falco peregrinus, assembly GCF_023634155.1. NCBI lineage: Eukaryota > Metazoa > Chordata > Aves > Falconiformes > Falconidae > Falco > Falco peregrinus. The sequence goes on along the minus strand of NC_073726.1, from coordinate 3,769,715 downwards.
GATGCCAGGTGCCCCTATGACGCTGGCAAGTATTGGGCATTGACTTGTGCATAATTGCAAAACCCTACCAGATAAATGTTTACATATGTTTGAATTGCTTGTTCTCAGCTGTGCATTATGTTTCTCAAAAAAAAGAGGTAAAATGACACTTCTTAGGAAAAGGGGAGATATAGCTTTCTTTCTGAGGAGCAGTACATGTGTTCAGATGGAGAACAGATGGAGCAGTCAGTCCTCAGCCCTCAGAAGTGATGGTAAGAGTCCTCAGGAGGACCAGAAGGGACAGTACAGAGTTTGCTGCAACACAGAAAGTTTGTGAATGTAAGCCTGAATGCAAAGACGTGCAGCAGGCAGAGGAAATGGATTATAAGACATTTTTATTGCTAGTCACTTTGAGATTGTGTTACTTAGAAAGCGATTGAAGCTTGTATTTCTAATATAACCAAGCTTTGGTGGCTTAAAGGTTTTTGTTTGGGAGCTCACTAGAGGGAAACATCTAAGCGGATCCCCTTCAAAGTCCTGGCCAGTTCAAGGTCCTGGTTGGAAAATCTCTCCTTCCACCACTCTGCATGTTTTACTAATGTGTGACAACACACGAAGGAGGAGCTCCGTGCCCAACAAGCTGGAAAAGCCAAGTTAAAGAGAATTCAGGATCTTGATTCCCTGTGCATCAAAGCACTAAGGCACAGTGCATGTAGTATGCAGGTTTTCAGCTCGCTGGCTGCACAGGCATAAGCATGGGCACATGCCCCACATTTCAATTTGCCTCCCTGACCTGAGGTCTTAGCCTCTCCTGATCTCTCTAAGACCTGCTAGGTGATAAACTCTAATGCTTGAGAATCAGGACCATCTCTGTTAATTTCTCCATCTGATGACTTCTCCAGGGAAAGAACAGATTCATCAAAAACATTCAATTTGGGGTCTATACTGCTTGAGAGCTCTCCAGACAGCAGCAGGACCATTTTTCACAATTTTCCAGTTTCAGACATGGCCTTAATATTAAATTATATTTTCCTTGAAGAGAAAAACATTGGTTTATGCTAATTGTGACTGTAAAACAAAGGGAAGTCACTATAATGTGAGAGTGGATTCACATGCAAACATACTTGGAAAATAAAAGTGCTAAATTACACTTTATTGCATTAGCTAACTATGTGCAATTCAGTTTTTGTAACAATGATATATTGAACTAATACAGATTTTCACAGGCTTGAATGAATTCTGTGCTGAATCAGGAAGGCACTTTTTACTATTTTCTGAAAGTGACTGAGCTGCTGGTCTCTTCATTAAGGCGGCAATTAATAGTTCCCCGATTGTTTCACACAGTTAAGGGATATGCCATACATAAACAAATTCTTTTCATTGACGTAAGGATAATTTTACTCCATGTTGTCTCTATCTTCTGAAACAGCTTGAATACCAATTGCTTGAAATAATAAACTCATTTAAAGAAAAACCTCTAAGCTAGTTTGTACTAGTAATCATCACTTAATCTCCAAATCCATTTACTTTTTGGGGATGATACAAATGCTGTTTATCAAATGCCATGATTCAAGATTATTTCTCTTGACAGTGGACTTCAGAGCTCAGGATATCCATTTCTCTCAATGACAGAGTAAACATTCTTAGAACAGGTTCAATCTTCGTGATGTCAGATAAAAGTTGGTTCTATTCAATTATGATTTGGGATTCAGGAGAGACTGAAATGATTGCTAGCTATGAGTAAATCCTTGAAATTGTCAGATTATGCTTGTTTTGTTGACATCTTTAATAAATCAGATCAGATATTTACATTTTTCTATTCAGAATGGAAACTACTGAATATTTAAGAGTTCTGTGTTTGCACCTTCCTAAAATTCTATATTATATAAATAAAGCATAATCACCTATTCCCTGTGCCAAACCTGACTTTATGGTTACCACATGAAGAGATATTATACAGGGAAATTAATAGTGTCTTGGCTATACTCCTGGTTCTATAGTAACATTTTCTAAAAGTAAAATTGATAGCATTTAATTTTAAGAACAAAAAGCAGATTAATCATAGTTTGAATAGGACATAAGCTCCTTTGAAATTCTTGCCACAGTTTCTCAGCCCTTGTAAATCAGCTCTTGATTTTTGACATGTTTATTACTCCCTCCAACCTAGCCACAGGCCCAAAAGAGTTGTTTTTAATAACAATAATAATTTCAACACAATCACCATGTTTTCCTCCATGTCTTTTTTACTTTTGAACACAAACCAGAAACACTATTAATTTAAAACAATGATTAATTTTGGGTTTTGCCTTCTTGGGATAACATTGTTATTAATATAGAAGGAAAAAATCTTAAAAAGTACCATTGTGGTATTCAGTTAAAAAAAAAATATTTTAGTTACTAGCTCACTTGGTTTTGTCCATACAGACTTTGAAATCAGTTTAAGGGAACAACATTTATCTATGGTCAGTTGGTAGGGACTAGCTTACAGTCACATTGTCCAGACCACCATACTGCTCCGCTGGCATGGAACATGTATATCCATGATGTGCATCGTCTGGCACACACAGTGGCACAGGATTTGTTAGCCTATAACGTTTAGCATGAATTGAAGGCCTCCTGTTACAGACTATATGATCTCTCTCTACTCATCTGTGTAACTCATGGCATCACCCTGCTTTTACTTCCTGTGTGAAAGGACCACCCCCTCATGCAGGTCTTTGGAGGATATTTACCATGTATTACTGCAGCATATTGCCTGCTGCCATTTTTCCAGTACCTGATGTTCAGAAAGCCTGGATAAGATGTGGTTTATCCTTCAGAAAAGGGTTTCACTAAGTTGGAAAGGCCTTATCAGCACACAACAACAGTCAAGGGCGCTCACTCTGACAGTGGGCACAACCAGATACAACCAGAGAATGTAAGAAATCAAAACCTAGTAGCACTTCCCAAAAATGCTTTCCTCACCTCCAAAAAAAGGGACATCATTAAACAAATTAATAATTTTTGATGGATTTTTTTTGTTTTGTTAATGTCTCCAGTAGCAAGGCATTTCACAGACTCATTATCCACTGTTCAAAGAATGCCTGCCTTTCATTTATCTTGGGACTACTATTTTCCAACTTCATTTCATTTCTCCAAGTCCTTGTATCAAAAGAAACTGTAATCAGTGACTATCTATCCTCTCAGTATCACTTTTTATCGTACAGGCTTCTAAATAGCCTTCTCCATTTGTCTCTTTTCCATCTAGAAGAGTCTAGGTCCACTTGGTTCATTCTCATAGAGTAGCTGTTAATCACTGGAGGAACAAACTACTTCACCAGCAGGAATGGAGGCTGGTTTATGCTTTTGGTCATGGTCACAGCTCTAAGCAGTTTCCCTTTCCTTTTTCCTGAGGCCTGGAGGAGTAGTTTGCACGTGAAGGAGTGGGCTGCAACACACAAGTGGGAGGGCAATCACCAGTTGCAGGACTGTCAGGAGAGCAGGACAGTATCACTGAGCATCGCTCAGGATCCAGTGGTTGCAGCAATGATGCATCCCACTCTTAGTCACCAGGGAGGTGACCTGGGACAGCAGGGCTGTTGCTGAACAAAGCGTGGCCATCCTAGTTCTATGCCCTGTGCACATGGGTGGTGAGGTGTAGTGGAATTGGGGTGGGCTGGCTCTGGAGCTTGCCTCAGTCTCTTGGTGCTGTGCTGTTGCAGTGTTCATCTACTGTCCATTAAAGGCTGTTCCCTTGCATGATCTCTGTCCTTTATGGACGTTTCATGAACTCTCTTTCATGGCCTACTGAGGCATTATTGCTGGAGGACTTCTTCTGGTGGGAAGAGTGAGACACGGTGCACTGTCTGCAAGGGGCACCCTGTGGAAGGAGTTACTCTGCTTCACAACGATTTTTTCCTGCCAAAAGATCTACTTGTATTGTAGTGGATGAGGGAAAGGCTGTGGATGTTATCTACCTGGACTTTAGTAAAGTGTTTGACACCATTTCATACAAAATTCTCCTGGAGAAACTGGCAGCTCATGGCCCGGGTGGGTGTACTGTACCCTGGGCTAAAAGCTGGCTGGCCGGCCGGGCCCGGCGGGTGGTGGTGAGCGGAGTTACATCCCGCTGGCGGCCGGTCACAGCTGGTGTCCCCAGGGCTCCGTGCTGGGGCCAGCCCTGCTTAATGCCTTTATCAATGACCTGGGCGAGGGCACCGAGCGCACCCTCGGCCAGTTTGCAGGTGACACCGAGCTGGGGGCAGCGCTGATCTGCTGGGGGGCAGGAGGCTCTGCAGAGGGGTCTGGGCAGGCCGGGCCGATGGGCCGAGGCCACTTGTAGGAGGTTCAACAGGGCTCAGTGCCGGGCCCTGCCCGTGGGTCACACCAGCCCCACGCAGCGCGACAGGCTGGGGCAGGGGGCTGGGAACTGCCTGGGGGGAAAGGGCCGGGGGGGGCTGGGTGACAGCCCTGGGCATGAGCCAGCAGGGTGCCCGGGGGGCAAGGCGGCCAACGGCATCCTGGCTTGTGCCAGGGACAGTGTGGCCAGCAGGACCAGGGCGGTGATCGTCCCCCGGTACTGGGCACTGGTGAGGCTGCACCTCGAACACGGGGTTCAGTTTTGGGCCCTTCGCTACAACACAGACATTGAGGTGCTGGAGCATGTTCAGAGAAGGGCAACAAAGCTGGTGAAGGGTCTAGAGCACAATTCTTATAAGGAGCAGCTGAGGGAACTGGGGTTGTTTAGCCTGGAGAAAAGGAAACTCAGGGGGGACCTTATCAGTCACTACAACTCCCTGACAGGAGGCTGTAGGCAGGTGGGGTTGGTCTTTTCTCCCAGAAAACTAGCAACAGGATAAGTGGAAACGGACTCAGATTATGTCAGGGGAGGTTTAGATTGGATATTATGAAAAAATTTCTTCCCTGAAAGGTTTTCCAAGCTTTGGAACAGGCTGCCCAGCAAGGTGGTGGAATCACCATCCGTGGAAGTGTTTAAAAACCACATAGATGTGACGCTTAGCAACATGGTTTAGTGGTGGACTTGGCAGTCCTGGGTTAACAGTTGGACTTGATTTTAAAGGTCTTTTCATGATTCTGTGATTCTATGATTTTATGTTCAAGGAGAAACTGAGATTAAAGTAACAAGTCTGCGGTGTGGACATCCAGAAATAGAGCCCTGCGGAGAAACAGAAAGAAAAACAACATGACAGTGAAGATGAGCCTCTTGTTTCAAAATGCTACAGAAAGAGAAAATCAGATAGACTGGCAGTTACATGACCTTTAAGCCAAATATGTGTGTATGGCAAGAAGATCTGTCTCCGAAGACCAAAGAGACATTGACTTCTCCAGTGCCCTCACAAGCTTGCTGACTTCTCCTGGGAAAATGACCACCCATCAGTGAGCACATCTGTGTAGTTCCATTTGCATGTCAATTTTGTCCACCTCCTATCCTGTTTTCATTCTGTCTGCCCTTTATCATCTCCAGGTTTTCAGAATCAGAACAGGAGACAGAAAACAGTGCTAAACACTCTTAACTGCACACACAGGATTAGGGCCACACAACAAAACACAGATCTATGAGCTGATTAAAATCCCATAACAGTTATTTGATATTTTTTTTTAGTGCGATTACTCTCATCAAATTGGCAGTAATGTATCTGTGTGTTTAGATAAGAAGAGTTTTCCCTACAGTTCCCAAGAATTAAATGTCAAAATGGCTGTGTGAGGAAGGAACCTCCTGTTAGATGTGGCCAAACAGGAATGTTTCACTGGCTGCATCAGAGCCAGTTACTGTCAAATACTTCTGATGGAGGGACCTACGCGTGTAAAACAGAATTCAAGAGGCTGAATGGCCCCGACAGCCTTTTTGCACTGAGGTTGCTAGTTTAAAGCAAGTTCCAGTCAAGAATAATTGAACTCAGTTCAAATGAGATTGTTACTCCTTAGCTCTGTGAAATGAGGTAGATGATCACAGCCCGTTTCCCATTAGCCTAACTGTCTGCTTTACTAAAACCACCTGCACAATTGAAACTAATTGGAGCCCTCAACAGCAGTATCAAAGGAGAGGATACAATTAAATAGTAATGGATTATGAACTATATCCTCCCCCTAAAGACACGATACCTTTAGACACTGGCAGTGAGTAAGCTCGCCTGGCTGGCGCTTGGAGCGGGACTGTGTTTACACCAGTGGGCTGCCAGTCAAGATCCAGTCACAAGCAGAGATGTAAGTTTATGCACAAATGAACATTAATAAGGATATATTTATTCAGCTAGAATATAGGCAAGCCTAAAGCGGTGGAAAACACATACTACTCTATTTCAATTGAAGGGATCAAAGTGATATGAGCCCTAAAGCTATCAGAAGGCCATCAGACACAAATCTCGTGAGGGCCTCTTAAACTCCCTTTCCTCCAGGGACTCATGTAAAGTCGGTGCAGCAATAAAAAGTGAACGGTATTGACTCATAAAGCAGCATATTTAGAGCAGGCTGAGAATGTGTAGATACGGTGCTGCTGCTGGCAAGGCCAACCTCTGACCAAGAACCAGGCTGCTTTCACCGGGCAGTGGGAGCTGGACGGCAGAAGTCTGGCGCAGTTCTGGCAGAAACAGTTCCTCTTCTTAGCTCTCGCTGCTGTGATTACTGAAAAGGATTTATCCTAAAAACAAATTGCACCTTGGCCTAGAGCGCTGGTTCAAGCCTTCCCCAAGCCTGCTGTTTTCTCATTCTCTTCTTTTCACTGCTCGTTCAGGCTTCT